>NW_027526203.1:261315595-262040595 GCF_048455015.1 Haemaphysalis longicornis
CAGCACTTCTCGTAGTCGCGAGATCTATGCCGAACACAATGCATTTGCCCACTTACGCTTACGTCAGTTACTTTTGGTACTCCGGTGTCCCACATGCCCTCAGTCTCATATATGTCACATACCCATGCTTACAAAGGCAGCGTTGTAGTTCTTTAGGTAACAAGTGCGGGCTGGTTGCGTTTACTGGCAGTCAATTTTCGACATCTGCTACAGTTACCGAACGACGGTGCTATTATCCAGCAAGCACCCTACGATCCAGCTGGGCCCGGTGAACTGCGCCTGCGCGGCCAGCCACAACCAGAGGCTACACGTCTAAAGATCCCCTCCACCAGGTGCAATCCCTAACAGAAGATTTAATTCATTCATTCATTCATTCATTCATTCATTCATTCATTCATTCATTCATTTACCAACGGGCAGTCAGTGTGTAACGCAAAAATACACTCATATTTTAGTGAAATTATTCACATGGACTTCTCATGGTGGGTATACTTTTATTTACGAATTGAGGAATCGCAGTTAATTTCCCAGTTTTAAGTTTCTTGAAATAAGAAACATTGGGCAGTAATTACAGTGAGCATTTATCGGGCTCCCGGTACTACAGCTTGCTTGTGAGGTGTAATCATGCCGCACCAACCTCCAGGAATACAGGCACCGGTGTCACTTACGTGTCTTGTTTTTCCGTGGCTCGCGTCGACCATGACCACTAGTTGTACAGCCTGAAATTATTCTATTGCATCGCTATTTACTGACACGCCAAGACTGCACATTACGCGCCGTACTGGGCTGCCATTTCACCACCTTCCGCAGCTCTCTCGAAATCGACCGCAATCATCTTCGCTTTAGCCTCTGCAGCGCACAGTGCTTACATGCTTTCGAACCATACACTAGCGGTGACACCATCCTCTCCGTTGAGGTGCGCGGTACAATTGAAGACCCGACTCTGGTATTCAGTGATTTTAAGAAAGCTATAGCGTGCACACCAGTGGCTCTTCTTGTTGTTTGTGCACGAGCAATGCAGTAACTGGGAGCGTGGCTGACAATTACGTGGCGTCACCAGCTGAACAGGTGCTGTAGTTATACAGCCGCAATCCACTAAAATTCGTTTTCATTTTTTTCTGTCATGACATCGATTACTTCTCAGCCCGAGGCGATGCCTCGGAATACGTTAAGAGCGCTGTTCGAGTGGTCCGTTGCCGCCGATTCAAATTTGCCCTCCAATTTCTTCGAGCAGCACAGGCTTACAGATTTCAGAAAGGTTTGATGAAGGGCCAGTTGGTACATTGTACTACGAAGAAAAACAGCGCAAAAGACTGGACAAAGTAAGGCACCAAAAAACACAAGCGCTGTGTTTCGTGGTTCCTTACATTGTCCAGCAGTCTTTTGCGCTGTTTTTCTTCTTACAGATTTCTTTACGACCTTATGTGGAACGTTCGAGAAAACTGCAACCACCGTGTCATGAATGGTCACTGTGTTGTCGTTCAGCGGCTACAGTCAATGTGAAATTGGTGGTAAGGCCCCAGCAGAGAAAGCTGCCCGCTGTGTCACGTAAACGAACATCATCTCTTCATTTCGATGTCAAGGAATGATTTTGCGCGGACACTCCACTTCCTCTCACGGTAGGCTACGCGAAAACATTCGACTGCAAGGCAGGTTAAATATTGCAAGCTATACTTCCTAGATACCCCATGCAGTGTCAGCCCGTGGCTGGACTATCCGGCTCTCATGAACATTTGCATCTCCACATGTGGTTTCCAGCGGCCTTTGCGAACACCCTACACGCTCCTAATCAGTATGGCCAACAGCCCAGCGAGCTCTGACGCTCGCGTTTCTGCAGTAACTGAACCACCGAACCCATCGTGTGTCAGTGTACATGCTATCGTTTGTCAGACCAGTTTTCCACCCAGACCAGCTGGTTCGAATATCGACCGTATAGAGCGCACAAACTTGAAGTATTGGACGATTAAAGCGGAAAGTTGTGTCAGTTGCTTACTAAACAATAGAGAGTTTTAGTTTGACGTTTTTACGCTCCGCTCAGCAGCTAAGCGAAGCGGGAGTTCGAATGCGCATGCGCGTTCCCCTTATGTTTGACGAACAAAAATAAATGACATATGAAGCAAAAAGAGGGGGTCGGGCTGAGGCGCCAAATACAGTTTCGGTATTTCGTGAGGAGCGTCAGTCATGTGGGGGTAATTTACAAAGGTTCGCTCTAACACACCTTTGTGTCTGCTGTGTCACTTCATTGCTTGCGAAAACAAGCTTATCTACACCCGCGCTGGAGCCCGCGCACTGCCGACGATACGGAATAAAGCCGCCGCCGCCTATCTACAAGGACACCTTCACTACATGTCCGTAGTGGCTGCTGCCGATTTTACTCGCCGTCAGCGCCGGTCAACCTTAAGGTCCCTGAGGGCATTACATATAGGGGGGGGGGGGGGGGGGGGGGGGGGGGGGGGGGGGGGGGCGTGCAGAAACGTATGACACAGCGTTATGAAAAAAATATTAGCCATGTTACGCGAGGCATTGCTGGGCATATCGGCTCCTTTTGAGCGTATATGATTCGCAAATTGAAAACAAACAAATGTTCGAAACATTTTACCATGCCTAGCGTATACTAGGCTCTTGTTCACGTGTGCTGTTATACTTTCACTGAACGGTGTTTTACTTGAGTGAGAAATAAAACAACCGCCAAACTAATAATAATAATGGTAACTTTATTTGCACAATAAGTTGGTTTTTAAGAGGAGGACAAGGCGAAGCCGAAAGGTAATCCCGAATGTAGGTGCAGAAATCTCCCGTATGGGTGTGTGCGATTGGTGCATGCTCCTTCGATCGCTGAAACACGCAATCTGAAATTTTCTATAATTTTGTTGATGCTTTGCATGACACATTTCTGAAACTCGGTGGATCAGCGACGTTATTTTATTACGTCTACTTGGACTTCCACTCCCATATGGCCCATGTATATACCTGCACAGAGGAGTAGGAGGAGGAGTAAACTTCATGTGAGATGGGCACCGGTCTGGTGGGGCGTTAAGAAAAATTATTGTGTCTTTCCCTGGGGGCCTTCGCTAATCAATAAAAACGGCCACTTCCATTCACGCCTAATTATCAGGACCACCCCGCCTGAACGCGGTTTTGCCTGAAATGCCTGCGGGTTTGGCCGGAAATTTCCAATAGAAATCGCCCAGGAAGCATGTTGAGGTAACCAGTGTTGTACGGAACGGCGTTACAAGGAACGGCGTTCCTGGAACTAGTTCCTTTTTGTAGGAACAGAGGAACGCCACCGTTCCATTAAGGGTCGGTGGAACTGTAACGGTAACTCGTTACGTTTTTGAAGGAACGGCAGGAACGGCGTTCCTGCCGTTACATCGCTTGGATTTGGCTGTTTTTGATGCCAAGGCTCGAGCACAAAAATCCACAAAGCGCTACTGCGTTTCTCTTCCTATAAGATGGTCAGTTTTCCCGCCCTTCAGCCGTACGTGCTTCCTCGAAGGTCAAAGGCAGGAGAATAACCACGTAGCAGGCCGCAGCTTGTGCTTGCTTTCATGCTGGTTGCTTACGCGGCGTTTGACGGGTGAATAGCGTAGCCGCGAGAATGCTTTTCACCCTTCATCGTTTGTCTGGGGAGGCCAGAATGCGCGTCTGGCCGATAGAATTGTTCCCTGGCGGGGAAAGAATAGAGAGTTTTAGCACTCCATCCGTTCTGTCGTATGCGTTGTTACTGGGTTGACCCGGACCCGGCTGGGTGCTTGGGCATTCGTCGCGGTAGGGAGATTAGTTCTGCGGGCCTGCCTTCCCCATGTCCGCGCCTCCGCACCCTTCCTACTCGCCCTTCCGCGCGCTCAGGAGCAGACCGGTCCCGGTAAGCCCGGTAACAACGTAGCCAACGAAACGGACGGACTGCTAAACGGGATCCGGACATTTCGGTGTCGGACATTTCGGTCCAGGACATTTTGGTGTTGACATTTTTGTGCACGGACATTATGGTGCACGACGTCTTGGCCCAGACATTTTGAATGAGGGGATGTCCCAGGCATTCTTTGAACATTTTTGCTTTAATATTGTAATTTTGTGACTTGATATGATTTTACGTTCGAGACTTGTGCTTGCGCCGCCGTTCATGGAAACAAACGCTAAACCCTGGCGGAGCATTGCCACGTGAAACCCAAGTTCTGTAGTAGATGGTAAAAATTAACGTTGTTAATTTGGATCCGTTCAAACATTTTTTTTGTTATTTTAACATTCATGTGAACAACCCTAATACTTTAAGTGTTACCAAAGCGCTTTCCTTTCACTTCACCCAACAGTGCAAGACTCTGCTGCTTTTAGTCTATTCCACCCCTCCCCCCCCCCGCTAAACTTCCGCGAAAAAACAACAGAAAAACGAAGTCGATTAAGCGCGTGTGCATTTTGTTTTAATTATTCTCTCAATCAATCTCGCCTTCGTTGCATTCGGTGTCAGTTCTACTTAAAACTAACAAACCAACGATCACACTTCCGGTGGCGTTACTTAGGGGAGAGGAAAGCTGAGCCCCGCCGGCAATCATCCCCTTAAGTAGAGAGAGAGGGGTGTCACTTGTGCTTCACCATTGCGTCGACTGGACTTCGAAAACTTGAAGACGACTGTTGCCGCTCTCGTCACAGTAACCTATTCATTTTTTTGGCTCTTATAATGGGAGAAAGCAATGTATGCCTGGGGTGTCCATGATATGCGCGACTTGAAGAGTTGATTCCCGATGGGGAGACTGAAGGCGAAGGAAGAGCGATTCCTAGAGTGGGGGCGCCGTCGGTATGACCGCGATGCGCGGAAGGGCGTAGCCAGCAAACGATAGTTCCCATTGTGTTCTCAGCGGCTTTTTGGGTGGCTTTTTGTGCCACATTATAGAGGTTACGTGCGCTCATGGTGAATGTAAAGCTTCTTCTCTGTTTTAAACGCGAAGTGTGCTATGTCATTGTTCTCAATGTATCACCCAATTCCTGCAAAAGCCTCCACTAAGATGCTAGCGGTATGTTCTAAATCAAAAATAAAAAATCACTGTGGTGACGCTTCGGAGACCGTGAACTCCACCACGCCAGTAGGAGTATCAGGGGAAACCGAAAATAATATGGCTGAAAAAGAAATCTGGTCGAGATTCAAGTGTAAAGTCGGAGGTAGGTGCTGCTAGGACAAATAATTAAAATGTGGTAAATGTAGGCTTGTAAACGTTAAACGAAGGTTGGTTGTTCCGAACACAATGGGTGGAATTTGTATGCACAACCGGTACGCGCTTAATCAGCATTTAAGGCATTAGAACCTGCGGCTGTTTTCCAAAAGGCCCGTTTTTCCTCCCCGACAATATCCTAGACCAGTGTTCGCGAATTCATTTTAGCAAGGCAGCCCAGCCTACGTAATACTCTTCATAAGGTTTTCTTCATTCTGGGGGGCTAGCTAATGTTTCTTACTTTTTGGATATTGACAGTGTGCATGTAATTTCTGTAATTTGAGCGTGTGTAGTTTAAAAAAATACAAAAGAGGCGGTAAACCATCGTAAACACCAGTTAATTGTCTTAGCTAAAAAAGAGCGAATATAAATTAACAACCGGTCATAAATGAAAAAAAAAAACGTGTGCTAAAAAATTCAATCGGCTGCATAACAGGTGTCCCCAGGAAGAGGTGTTAAACAAAAATATATAAATGTAGAATTTCTAAAAATACCTGGCAAAGATCGAACATGGCATCAATAAAAAAAATAAATTCGCTGCTCCAGATTGTTGTTCATAACCCACGTTAACCGGAAATAAAAATATAACGGCTGTCGCAAAGAGGCAAGCGCCGGATAATTTGGTCACCGAAATGTCCGTACACCGAAATGTCCGTACACCGAAATGTCCGTGCACCGAAACGCTCGTACACCGATATGTCTGTACAACGATGTGTCCGTACACCGAAATTTCCGCACTGAAATATCCTGCACCGAAATGTCCTCGAGCCGTCTGGAGTTTGTCCGGCGCTCCTTGAAAAAATTCGCCTAGGAGCGTTTCTTTTGATTATCTTTATCTCCAGATAATCTGCTGTCGGTTGTGTTAATATTGGTATAATATACGTAGTTCGATGTGAGTTTTAAATGTCTCACTTAATTTCGACCCAGGATTATCCGACACTATGTTTGCATTTAAAAACCTAATTGTAACGTTAATGTAACGACACGTTCCAATTTTCGAAATGGAACTGGAACGCGTTCCTTTCGCAATAAAGGAACTTGTAACGGGAACTCGTTTCAAAATTGGCAAGGAACGAGGAACGAGCTTTCGTTCCTATTTTGGAGGAACGTGTACAACACTGGAGGTAACAGACATATGTGCTTTCTTGGGACGCGATGGGACCGTCATGTATTTTGTGCAAGGCGAAGTCGACGAAGGGTATATGTTTCTCTTGAAAAGTAAATGAATTTGAGTGTGCCTATAAATAATATAAATAATATAAGTTCAATCATAGTGGTTAATTTTGAAACAGCTGCCAAACATAACTAGAGTAGGTGAATAAGACTTGCCTAGCATGAGACTATCATCATTTGCTAGTGTAGAGTATTCAGAGACTTAATGTGTATTGCATATGGCAGTCATTAAGAAAGCCGACAATAAATTAAACTCAATTTTATTATTTTCGACAGTTACATCTGCACGTATCGGTTCAGCCACGGCCACGTGGAGGCGTTCTTCAGCTGTATACACCAGATAAAAGGAAGGAATGCGATATGGGAATGCGATACGCGATACAAGGAAGGAATTCGATATGCGTAGTACAGGCTTCTCATTTATGCCAACATCAAACCGGTGGCCGCAAAGGCGTGATTGATTGATTGTAGGGTTTAACGCGCCGACGCAACGCAGGCGATGAGGCGCGCCGTAGTGGAGGGCTCCGGATTAATTTTGACCACCTGGGGATCTTTATCGTGCGCCGAAATCTCGTACACACGGGCGTTTTTGCTTTTCGCCTCCATCAGAAAAGCGACCGCCGCGGCCGGGAATCGAACCCGCGACCTCGTGCTCAGCAGCGCAACGCCTTAGCCACTGAGCCACCGTGGCGGGTGCCGCAAAGGTGTCCCGCCAGACCTTGCCGAATTTCCACGCTTCCACTCCAGCGTGCTCACAGCAACAAGGATGATGACGAAGTTGCATTACCAAAGCTGGGTTCCGGTAATGCTGTAGCTGATTATGAAAGTTCTGGCTAATGCTCATTCAGATTGCGGTCATCAGCATTCTTATTTTCATAAAAAATAATGGGTCATCACAATGCCATCAGCCCGTGCATCATGTACTTCACACCACAGAACGTATTCCGTGTCGCAATTTCGGCAACGAAAAAAAGTAATTTGACATTGACAGCCTTGCCCTCTCATCCTTCCACCGGTTTTGTTTGAGGCGTGCAAGCTGAGCCAATAAAATGCTGCGCACAAGTTACTTTTCATACGTACATTACTCTTTGGCGGTCAGAACAAGCAAAAATAAACACAGAAAAAGCAAGGGGGTCATATGTACAAGCAATTCTCATCCAACAAAATTTATTTCACCACCAGTAATCCCACCAGACCTCTAGGGAAGCTTGTGATGGTAACAGCAAGGCTACGATGACCTAATGTGCGACTTCAAAGAAAGGAAGAAACTGTAGAAGAAAGCTAGGGAGGTTAACCAAGGAAAGAAGAAGAAGACCTGTCAGGCTGGCTGCGCTACATGTGGAAATGGGAACAGGAAACTTGAAAGGAAAGGAAAGGACTGGTATAAAATAAAAGATAGAAAATTCGGGAGAAAATAAAAAAAAACATGGCGTGGAAATGACCAGTACAAAGACAGCACCACGGGCAAAAAAAAAAGAAAAGGCATGAAACAATCAGGCAAAACGACAAAATTGGCAAACAAAGGATGCTGCATGCTGGTAACACCCCTACAACACCTGTAGCTGTTTTAAAGACGATAGTCTTTCTTGGGCTACTTAAACCCAGAAATTTTGGTCTGTCTGTCTGTCTGTCTGTCTGTCTGTCTGTCTGTCTGTCTGTCTGTGACCCGATTCAGCCACCCGGCCAAAACAATGCTGCGCAATACTCTTATATAGCCACAGCTAAATCTACCCGTCTAAGTCCGGTGTAATGTTCATACTTGTCAACATTGTTGAAGAACAAGACATTACGCAAATATAAGACAACAAATTAATATAGAAGTGATATTTGCAATATTCCTATATAAAAAGTCATACATGCTTGATTTTTGCGAAATTAAATTCTTTATAAACTGCAGAAAAAAAATTCACTCCGCCGTCACCTGCTGTCGCCCGCGCCACTATAGCTTCTTGCGCCATTTTAAGAAATCAACCGGCAACAGTTACGAAAGGTTCCACTAGATAGGTTTCACGTTCTGTTTGCAATGCACGTGGAGTAGCCAAACGCGATTCTATAAACGTGGAAGTAGGGCGCCTGGATTCACGCGCGTCTTTGCCGTACGGCAGCGTTGGCATCGAGACACCTGGCCTGGAGCAGTGAAACGCGGTAAATTTAAAATGATTTAAGCAAACCTTTGGCGTCTTTACCTTGGGAGGAGCGCGACGCAAGAGGAGCAACATGAGAGGTGAGCGGGAAAGCGAAGGGAGGTTCTTACTTGAAAAAGTCGATAAAGACTATCGTCTTTTGTCGACATTTGCATCGAAAGGAGCAGATACGCGGCCATTTTTTCTCTCATTCACTTCAATCTGCTTCTTCAAGGCAAGAATTGATTTGGCTACTTCAGCTCCATGTTGTCTAAAACCACTAAAATATGACTGATTTTCTGCGTACATGATGTAAAAAGGGTACATAATTTCTAATTTTTTTTTTAATTTCTCCTGATGTGTCTGCTCCTTTGTGGCAAGCTTTCGTGCCTAACTGACTCGTAGAATTGCATTTGCTTTATCCATTTTTTGCTCGTTTATGCTGCCTCTCTTTTTATTTGTTTATTTCGTTCGTCTTTTCTTCTCCGGTGCTTAAGTTTTTTTTATCATGAAATTGGTTTTTCTTCAAAAAGGTTTTTTGGGCTTTTTGGGGTTTGGGGCTACGGCTGGGTCGCTTGTGGGGGGTCAGACGAAGCTTCGAGTTAGACTCGGCGGGATGCTTTGGTCTGTCAAGCAGGCGGCTTCTGAGCTCTTGGTTCTCTGTGCGGAGTTGACGATTTTCAGTTCGCAGCTGTTGAATGTCGGAACGCAATGCAGCCAGCTGCGAAAGTAGGGAGGCCAAAGCTGCATCCTGGAGCTTACTGGGAGTAGATGCGACGGCATCGGACTGATCCGCCGATGCTGAATTAGTTCTAATGCGGTCAGCCCGATACACCACGCGATGCATCGCGTTGAGGGTTGTTGGCTGGTGGGGTAGGGATTCTACTGGGGCACGTGGGGTTGAGGGCAATGTGCCCAAATTCTTTACAAGAAACACAGTAAATCTGAGGGCCACAACCATCATCATCCGAGAAAGTTTTGACGCAGGAGTTACAGACTGCCTCTCACGGGCAGGAGCGAGCTATGTGTCCGGCGTTGTGGCAGTTGTAACAAACTAGCCTCTTGGGTTGGTAGGGGGAGACTTTCACAATGGCCATATAATATTTGACTACCTCTGGTAGCGTAGGTGAGTCGAATCGGAGCAAGGCACGGTTTGTGCGGCCGAGACGGGCACAAGATAGGATATTGGCCTGCTCAAAGCGGAGCCACCGGAGTGTTTCTTCGTTGCTTTCATCGGGCTTGAGGGATTTTGTGGGGGTCTTGGGGGGCGACGTCGCCAGTACTCCGGCGTAAGCCACCATGCTAGCTCCCGGCGTGCCAACCCCGCGTGCTCCCGTGCCTACGGCAGCCCAGCGAGGTTCGCCAATACGAGAACACAGTAGACAGTAGTGCCCAAGCACAGCCGTTTATTTGGGGACTCCCAAAGCATGCGAGTACGAGGCTCGACGGCGTTCACGAATCACGCCGTCCGGGTCGTGACCGCGAACGGGAGGCAGGCACACACGGCGCGCGACAAACAACAATACCCTCCTGAGATACATGTCCGCTGTCACCCGCCGATCTTGCCCCGTCCGGGCCTCCGGCGAGCCTCTCCCAGTCCGCGCGCACACGTTAGCGCCGCCCGCGCGCCTATGCCCCGCACGGACCGGTGGTACCATCTCTCGGGGGCCGCCGACGAACCAGTGGAGCGCCGGACCGGTTTCAGCGCAAAACGTTTCTCCCGAAGCGCACGCCGGCTCAGAATCGCGGGCCGCAGTTCTCCACGATTCCCACAAGCTCTATTGTGATGATTCCTCTGGAAGTGTTGGGCTTGCAGGGAGACATTTTGATTTCTACAGGGACATTTTGACTGGCACCTTTGAGGTCGAAATGGAGTGACGTGACGAGGAGTAGTCTCGATGCATTCGTGTCATCCTAGACTGCTATGTAAACACAGTTGCCTATGGTGTTATTTTTGTGCGAGACGAGTTCAGCTAGAACTGGTTGGGGCATTTTTTTTTCAATGACATGCGCGAGTATGCTTGGGAATATCGTTAACACTGAATCGGATGAGCGGTCGTAGCACAAGTTGAGAGCGGGGCCTACTCACCCGGTCGGTGCGAGTTACTCGATCTTCAGCTCGTATCGTTGGTCGGCACCACTCTCGCACTGGTTGCGCGGAAGATCTAAGCGACCCTAACCCACAAAAGCAAAACATGCTCACAACTAACTGTGCGGCAAACAAGCCTGACCATTCCTGTTTAGCACTGCACACTATTCAGCGCGAACGCCCCTCGCACGGTGGCACGCACCGACCGTCGCACGGAAGCTGATCCCGTTCCGTGCACCTCCAGCTGATTCTAAACAAACCCTGGTGTAACTCGCGGTGTCGTGTGCTCCTGGGAGAAAAGGAACACCCTACCCTGCGGTAACCCGTACTACGTTGGCGCACCGGCGCCGCCACACCTGCCGCCGCCTTTCGCACTCTCGGGCCCGTCGCAATTGACCTACTACGCGCAAGACGCCAAGAGCCGCCTGCGCAATCATGCTTCATGCTTCCCTCACGCAAACTCAACAATAAGGTACACCGTTCCGCTTCCCTTACACGACCCCTGCGCTACCTCTGCCTCTGAGACGGCAATCCTTTCTACTGCTTCGCTCGATCTCAGCACCAGCACATTTACGAGAGGGTCCTCGCGGTCAGCCGCAGACTTGTCGGTGCATGGGGCGGTGCAACGTTCAACACTTGGTGGAGCTGCATCGGCAATCGACAACTGCACATTATTCGGCTCCACAGGAGGAATTTCGGAATAAAAGGCAGCTGCCCGCGAGATCGCGTGATCTCATCCGTCTCAAGGGGTACACTAAGGGGCCGCTCAACAACTGGAGTGGCTTCTGCCACCTTATCTCCCTTCTCAACCTCCTTATCCCGAGGCGCTCTAAACGCCCATGAAGGAACGAACACAGTGAAGACTTTGACAGACTTTCGGGAATCCTTTGCGAGTTGATTCGCTCTACGAAACTTTGCCTTCTCGCAAGCGACCTCGGCTCTTCCTAGAGATAGCCGAGCGCTAAGCTCTTCACTCGCCCATTCCGACGGCCTACCGGTGCTCCGGCTACCCGATAGTATCGCTTTTTACAAAGCGTACAGAGCATTTCTGAAAGCTAACTCCTCGATTTCTAAAACAGCGGCACTAACCTCCTGGTCGGTGCCCCGACATCCCGCTAGCATAGTGGCCATGGTGAACCCGTAGAAAACAAATCAGGGCCCCCCTGTGCTCACTCCGGGTCCGGCCCGTTGCGGTGTTGCTGTTGCGGCCGCTGCACCGCTCTCGCCGCTGGAATGGAGCCGTGCTCCCGGAGCCTCGCAACAAGCTATCGCTACGTTCGAGGCTACGCTCGAATTTCCCAGGCGGGCCTCGTCGTCGCCTCGCCGACGATTCTCGTTCCCTCGGCGCTCGAACGCCCGCCGTCGCTGAATCCGGGCGCTGCCTCAGACAATGCAGCTCTCTCCCGGTCCTGAAGTCACCTCGCTGGTGTGAAGCGTCTGTTCCCGGGGGCCTCTCACCAAGATGACACCCCAGCCTCCAAACTCGGGCTCGGACTCTCGAACGCCTGCCGTCGCTGACACCGGGTGCTGCCGTAGAGAATGCAGCTCTCCCCCGTTCTCGATCGAGGTCGTCCTTGCCGCTGCAGCCTGGAGCTTCTGCTCCCCGGGGTCTCTCACCAAGATGTCACCCTGGACTCTGGCCTGTTGTGGCAGCTGCAACCTGGAGCGCCTGCTCCTTGGGGCCTCTCACCAGGATGTCGCCCCAGCCTTGGAGTAGCCTCCCGTTGTCCGCCGAAAGCCATGTCGACCGATCCTGGTCACGGCACCAGCTAAAATACGATCAGAAGATGAAGATCATGTGACTTGTGATTTTAGCATTCTCGAAACCACGGGCGAAAGACGAGAGCATGAGCGACGACACGGACACGGCAATAACGGCAACGAATGAACCTGATCCAGACGAAGGCATGGAATGCCCTATCGATGAAGTCACGCTTGCGACGCCAAGGAATGTGGGACCGAACGGACGAGACGAACTGCGCCCGCTTCCCCACCACAACGGTTTCACTTCCGAAGCAACCACGGCAACAGCGAGCACTGAGCCGCAACGACTTCAGTTCAGGTTCGACGAAGTGAATCCCACGACACAAACACAATAAAACCAATCCGATTTGAAATTCATCGACCCTTATCGACACGAACGCCCTCTTTACGAAGTTTCTTGTATCCGGAACAACAAAAAACAAACGCCAGCATCGAACATCTGTGAATAAGCGGGCAGTGATCAGCATACGAACGGACGTCAATCTACGCAAACACTTAATTGTGCCTGGGGGCAGGCACAATTCGGATTCGGAGCACGATTAGGAGAATATCAGCGCGCCCGGAAACGAAAACTGACGACAAAAGCTGCCACCCGAAGACACGCAGAAAATTGCAATTTATGGCCACGGCTTCACCGAGAAGCCCGAGCACCTTGTGAGCCCGACACGGCCCAGGCTTCGTTCTTTTATTCTCGAGAACAAGAGGAGACGCCGGACGCAACGCGAGTGCTTACGTTCCGTTTCGCTCTCTCACGTGTACGTGCCTTCACGTAGTGAGTCGCCCTACGACAGTGCACCGCGTCCGACGTTCTCTTCCCGTGATCCTGTGCCCTGATCTACATGTAACCTCAGTTTTTTCTAGTCAATTAAACATTTCGTTTTTTTGTCTATGTAGTCTTCCATTCGAGCCACGATCTAGTTAACAGTACAGGTAAACTGAGTATTCGTAGTACAATTTGAGTGCTCATGAGTACTCATGAGTACAGAAGATCGAGTACTCATGATCGAGTGCAGATTGAGTACTCATGAGTACAGACGGAGTACTCATGAGCACAGAAGATTGAGTACTCATGACTACAGTTTGAGTACTAATGAGCACAGATTGAGTACGATTACCCGTGAGTACAAATGAGTTGAGTACTCATGAGTACAAATACTCATGAGGACAAGTGAGTTTGAGTAGAAGTGAGTACGATTACAAATGAGTATGTGATGAGTGAGTACGAGTGATTTCGAGGATAGACCAGCTTTTTGAGCCTGAGCTTGATTGAGTACAACATGAATGAAAAACAATTCTGATTGAGTTTGGGTGAGTTACGTCTGTTCTGCCGACCTATGCCCGCTACACAGCAAAACAGCGAGGGTTGTGTTCAGTGCTATGGAGGTAGCATTTCTGACGCAAGCGAAATACGGAAACGTCTTTGACGTCTTGGGCACATTAAAAAAAAATCGCGCCAATCCACCCCGTGAATGTGGTTGGAAAGCAAAGCTGTAAACGGCACCCATAACGATTACCCATGCGACGTCACTTAAACTCACTCACATCACTCTACAAATAGTAAAACCAGGGAAAAGTGAAGTGCACTTAACCACACCATTTATTACTTTAAAGAGATATTCTTGGTAAGGTTAAATCAATGCATGGTGCATGAACGTGTTTTGTTGAGTTGAATTGGTGTAGCAAAAAAGTTGAAACTTTTTTTTATAAAATTAAAGTAAGCTCCAACCCTGTGTTAGACGATCTGTTTTCTTCGTCTCTGCGCCGCGGACGGAGGCGGCGAGATTTGCGGCAGAGAAGGAGGAGGAGGAAGAAATACTTCTGTTCAGATTTCTGAACGGCCCACAGTGCAGCCCTGGGGAGTGATTCCTTCTTCTTTGGGGCCCATATGCAGTCCGCGTGGCCTGTGTTCTGTCCACCCGCTGAAGCTGGGTAGGTAGAGAGGGCCTGGACAGCAGCATCTAGCATTGCTCTTGTTGGGACCCATAGTTGACGGAAAGAGAGGAGTGTGCTCAGGGCTAAAGTCGCACACCTCGATTACGGGGCGGAGTGTTCCTACTTCTGAGCAAAATTTACATTCAGCGTCGTAGCGATTGTGATGCATTAAGTGAAGACGCGTAGGCTGTAGGAAGGAGCCAGGATTGTATGAGCTGCAGTGTAGTTTGTTGTTCTCTGGAAAGGTCAGTTTAAAGCGAAGGTACGATCTCTCTCAGAAGGCGATAATGCTGGGTTATCTCCCTGAACGTGACAAGCGTGTGACTGTCATCGTGCAGCTCCATAGCACGAAAGGTAAAAGCGCAGACTTGTTGGGTGGGTGTATTTGTTGTCCTCCATTGAAGCGTGAGGGGGTGTCCAGATGAGCTGAATGGAACCGTTTGGGGAGTGGTTTTTTAGCACGCGCAGTGCAAGTCAGGACACCCAACCCGAGTGGTAATTTCAGTAGGCTTGCTGGGAATCGGTGACTAGCCTCCGAACCCCTGGTTGAGTTAGAGCCACGGTGATGGCTGCCTCTTCTTCTGCTGTCATTTCTTGGGTCCTAAGCGAGGTACACGCAAGGAGGTCGGTTCTGGAGGTAGCCACGATGATGGCGTATTGCTGCCCACGATGTTTGGAGGCGTCTGTGTAGATAACTGCATGATCGCCATCGAGGGTGGTGTTTAGCGCTTGAGCCCGTGCTTTTCGGTGACCTTCCTCATGTGAGGGGATCATATTTCTAAGCAAAGGGAGCATCTTTAGTTTTAGTCGCCAACAGTCTGGGTGTACGTCAAGCGGAGTGACATTCTGGGCTGCCCCAGCCAATCTGGTAAAGCATGCGGTCACCCACCGCAGTTCTGAGCCGGACCTTCTGGTTAGAAAGATGGCCTTCTATCAGCTATTCCACCGTGTTGTGGAGCCCCGTGCTAAGCAGCCTCTGTGTGGACGCACTCATGAGAAGGAAGACCAATAGCCTGGTCGACCGCCTTTCTAATCATTATATAAAGCATTTCTATGTATTCCTTGTTAAGAAGAAGACAGGCGGTTGACGTAAGTGACTCTCGAGAGGACAAAAGCTTCAATTAATCGAAAGGTACCGGATTCCTTTTGGCCTCGCTTCTTGGTGGCAACTCGCCTGATCTGTCTATGATTTGATTAATGTTGTTTTTGAGGCGCTGCAAGGAGACGTCACTCTTGGTGTTAGCCTCGAGATGTAGGCCCAGGATCTTGATGCTTGTGCTTGGAGTGATGGCCTGGCAATCAAGGAGTATTTGAAAGTATTCCTTGATTTGGCGTGAGGGCGGATGACAAGGAGCTGTGATTTTTTACGTGAACACTGGAGGCCACAGGCTTTAGCACATTGACGTAATAAAAGTGAGATGCCATGCATTGGTGTGAGCTTCCTTTAATTTTTGTAACTCTTAGCACATGAGCAAGATGCGCACAGGGCCGCTAGACGGGCGTGAGTGGTCACGTGACGCTTTCACGTGGCATTCAGCGAGAACGCAGGGGGTAAACCCGTAGATGTGCTTGGTGAGTACACCACCTGTCTTCCCCGTCTTCGCGTGGGCTCGTAGCTAAATCGGTAAGACAACGGACTCTCGCTTTGTTAGTCTATTAGTTCAAGGTTCGATTCCCGGCAGTGCCAGTAAATTATTTTATTTGTTTGCTGGAGTTTTCTGGTGACACCAACGGTCGCGAAAGAACCCTTGGGGGGTAGAGGTAAAAAGCTTTGCTTTAAAACAAAGTTGGGCGAATTTTACCATATTGTCACGTAGACAAAGAGGACGCAGCTGTCTTAAAGGAAAAACAAGTTTATTGGAGAGAACTTGTGTTCCCCTAACAAATCAAAGAATACACAAGCGGCGAAGCAGCAGTCAACAAAGTGACGTGCGTAGGCGAATCTCGGCGAATCGAATGCCGCGGTGTCGGCTCCGCGGGAATTTATCTTTGGGCGCGAGTGTTTCTGGAACCGTCGAATTACATCCAGAACAAAGATTATTCTAGGCTGTTCACGTTAGTTCGGAACGCTCTCCCTATCAGAAGGGATAACGCATGCATCATAGAAAGAAAGAATGGAACACGCGCTTCCCTTTGCGCACAGATAACACAGACCGGCGCCGCCGGGCAGCAAAAGCAAAACATAAATAAACAACCCAATGCATGGTTCGCGGCAATATTATCTGAAACGGCGGGCATTACCATTTCACAGCTTCGGCGCTTTACACTGCACCTCAAGCATCAGTTTATACTACGCGTAGGCTCTTCGGCCCAGATGGGCGAGCGTGCGTGTTTAGGACGACATTTTAAGAGGCGGTTAAGTAACTATGCTCTCGGGAGTCGTACGGATGAACGAAAAGATTTCTTTGCAATAAAATCATTTCGACAACGAGCTCGGAAGGGTCGCACGGCCGCGTCCTCGCTACTGCTCCGCGCACTCCTGCAGTTTCAGCGAGTAAAACAGGAAGTAGCCCAAAATGATATGCTGTCGACAGCAGTTTCAACCTTTCTGTGCTTTGCTGCGCAGTGCGCTTAAATCACCTCATGTACACGCCGCCCACGCCGCCCCACCGAACGATCCCGCAGCACTTGCACTTGCATTACGGCCGCCGCAGCGTGGCGACAGATAGGCCCCCCGTGGCGCGGCGCCCCTGTCGGCGTTCCAGAGAAGCTCATGGAGCGGCGAACAAGATCTGGGGCGCTATTTCAGAAGGCCCGAGTTTCGAGCTGCTTGGGTTATGAAAGTAGACATAGTGGATCATTCGATACACCTCGAGCGAAACCGCCGGAATCGCGCGCTGCACGCCTGGCATATTCAGCGCGCTGTATTGGGGACGCTTACGTTGATAAAGTACGGCTGTGCTATCATCCGCATGCAACACCATCTGAAATCCATTTGCCATACTGATTCCCTAGCATAACCTAGATAACCCCACTGCTACTTTGAAATCCCCAACCTGGCTGTTGGCCACGCCCGGCGCGGGGCGGTCCATTTTAGATGCGACTGCATCTCATTCACTCGACTTGTCCCTGCATCCGGCGTCGACGTTGTTTGTCGGCGTCCGCCCCTCCCCCATTCTCCTCGCCGCGTGAGCTGCGCTCTCCGCCGCTCAGCCCCTCTCCTCTCCGATAGCGAACACTCTCTCGCGAGGGGCATTGGATTGGATTCGAATGGATTGGCTTGGATTCGATTTGGATTGGATTGGATTAAAGTAGATTGTGTTGGATTGTGTTGCGTCATAGCCGCGGCAGACGCACTGGCGCCGGCGCGTCCCCTCACCGTTATGCGCGCTATAAAACGCGGTGCCTGCGCCGCTCCGCTACATCGTTCCAGCGCCGTTCCTCCGCTGTCCAACGCTGCAACGTGAACCCCCTATGCGTCGCATCTACACAGGGGTTCCCCCGAGGGGAGGTGGGAGTTTTTTCTCGGGGTTCTGGGGCCCTATTCTCGACTGCACAAATTGCTGGCAATTTGCCGAAAGTCTTGTCTGATTGGTTTTCAACTTCGGTCACGTGCTTCCGGTTGACAAAGCGGTTGTGTGTGTTGTCGTCATTTTGACGTTTTATGACGTTCACGGGCACCACTTCTAAAGTTTGTCTTATTTCTCTTTACTGAAAGCGCATAATTCTTGGCCGGCAATGAAAAACCAGACTAAAATCACTAGACATGACAACGTAGGCCTGTCTTTGCTATTCAACAACAATAATGCCTGTATTACACGCCATCTCTGTGATTGGCTGAGAAGGCATGACGTAATTTAAACTGTTGGCGGGAACGATTACGTCATGCATTGGCAACTTCAGGCTGCGTAAGAGCAGAGTCCTTCAATGCTTTACTGGTCACGAAACTCAGGCGCTCGTTTCATATAGGGACCGCGGGCGCCACTACAGGCGCCACCGCCGCACGAAGGGCATCCAGCCGCCGCGCGTGCGGCATATTGGCCAGCTCTTGGCGTGCAAACACTCGCTGCTTCTGGTGTCTGCGCGCTGATTAAGTCTGCTTTTTTTCGTAGTAGTTAGCGATGAATAGTCCAGTCATTGTGTGTATCACCTGCCTTCAATGGGGTTTTATTTTTCCAATTAATTTACCGTAGACTTCAGCCGCAAACGGCTTCTGCGTCCTCTGGCACAAGCGCGCGCTGCGCCGTCGTGTTTACGGACTTTTAAACCTCTATTGTATCTTTTCTTAAGCAAAAGTTGTAAATACCACACATACGGTAGCTCCGTAGTCACGGGCTGCTGCGGGCCTATCGATAATACAATAAAATAACTGAAAGAAACCAAGTACGCGTCGTTCAGACTACGCTATTAATGGATCTGTTGTTTGGTCTGAAATGCACAGAACGCTAAAAGAGATAGCGCAATAGTATTGCCGTTTCGATGAGTTGGTACATACTTGAGAACATCTAAAAACGCTGCAGAAACGCGAAGGATCAAAACACGAATAGATATATGTTGCACCATGTGTCTTTCCGCTTCCACGCTTTGCAATCTTTGCAAAAAAGGAAACTAAAAAAGAACAATAAAATTTAGTTCATCACACGCACAACAAAAATTTCAATATTACGAAAAGAGACAGAAGAGCGTGGTCCAGCGTACAAATTTTTTTTTTTTTTTTTTTGCGCTGCGATATGCAGCACACGGAGGAAACAGAATATTGCCCCGTGGCCAAGAACGACGCAAATCTTTTCTGAACGAAGTTTATCAAAGCTACCTCCTGCTCTACAAAAGACTAGAATGAAACACAGACGTCGAAGAAGCAGTCCGCAGTGTGACGTGCACAGATGAACGTCCATAGAGTGAGCTGCGCGGCGTTTGCTATGCATGCATTACTCTCGGGACGTTATTAATTCCAGATCCATGGAAATAGGATCGAGAACATTCCCGAAGAAACAAAAAATCAAGTTAGCGACAAGGTGACACCCTTTCCATATCAAACAATATTGCCCGACGGGACGTGCGACGAAAAGAGCAAACGGGCGCTCCGGTTGAAGCGCCAGATAAGAAAACCGGAAGCGGCCACGAGCTTTTACAAAACAAACAAAACGAACCCTAAGGGATAACCAGTATTTCTTTCTCTATGGGGATAATTCGCGGAAATAGGAAAAGTAAAAGCACAAGGACGTCCAAAGCTTTTTTACATGCGAGCCTGAGCGCAAGGTAATACAAGTTTGCAAACCGGTAATGAAGCACCGCTACTACCTGACTGAATGTACAATTCTAGGTCCAGGATGCTCTCAAAAGGATGCACTTTGCTTTTTCATTCTCACGCACAGTGCATTCCCACACACTTTCACTCACTTATAATCGAAGCTGAAATCTCCCGTTTCGTGCCTTGGAATGGCGCGCCTCCGTTTCTCATGCAGCTTCCGGTCGCTCGGTAAACAGAACAAGGAAACATTTTCTGTAGTATCTTTGTACAAGGAACGACATCCCGGTACACAACACGTGTTCGGCATCGTCGTTGCACTACTTAAGTAGCATCACAACGGCGCAAGATACACGTTACATTTTTTTCCGCACAAAACAAACACAACTCGCCGCGTCTCCGCCGTTCGAGCCAGCGCAACGCCGCCCGAGCAGTGACCTCAGTGGGATGGTGGCGCCACCTCGCGTCGGCCAAACGCAGCATATGAAGCTCTCCCATTGAGTTACGGAGCAGTTTCGTGACCAGTAAAGCATTGAAGGCCTCTCTAGCCACCTTAACTCTGGTAAAAGTGACGTAATGCTACGTACAGCTTGAAAATGGCGGCTGTTTTTGTCGCAAAATACAAGCAAAATAGACCTGATGTTCAGGAACGGTGGACGAGCCTTACTGCGCATGCGCCAACTAGACATCAAAAAACAAAGAAAGCGACCTTTTTTTTTGCCGGATGTGAGGTCATAGTTTAAGAAAAATGGCAGCTGTTGTGCGCTTATTTCGCTACGCTCTTCTCGCCGTGATTTTTGTCTGCCGTTGCAGCGGTGCATAGGTGTTTGGCTTGCGATTGTGATGAGGGCGCTCCCGAAGAACCTCTGCCACTTACGATGGTGTGCAGCATGTGATTGGGACGCTGGGTCCGTGCGACTGCCTAATTTGCGCGTAGTACGTTGCGACGGTGACCACGGGCGCTCTGCATCAGTTCTGCCGCCTCGATTTGCGAGAGTAATGAGTGCGTTCCCGACGAACGTCTGCGCTGTGTTTTATTAGAGCGCCATTTTGAGGCCGCTGGGCGTTTCGTCGCCTACGTGCCGTGGCGAGAGGCAGCAACGCCGGTCACACGAGGGCACTGGGACGGCGCAGGACCACTCCCATCGTAACCAAGCTAGCCACTGCAAAGGATTCTGCGCGCATAACCTATTGCGCACCGGACTGCTACGTAGACCACAGGGCTGTGTTTTTATAACGGAGTTAACCTGTGGGACGTAAGGTATAATTGTGAGTTCGGAGTGGAGAGGCAGGCAGGTAATGTTCACCATTGCGAAGGTGTAGTAACTACCATGCTAAATAATCTGTCTGCTAATCACTTCGTTGGTCTGAAACCTTAAGCCAGGTGATAATAGGACATGCAGCCGGTGGGAGGTATGACTGCGACCAGGGCAAAGGTTTTTTGTGGTTGTTGTTACCAGCTGTAGGAACCAAGCCTTAATAATACACATCCAGGCCTCAAGTAGTTAATGAGAAAATGTTAACTAGTTGCGCTTACCCCTGGTGCCAAGCATTTTTCTTTATGTGGGCCCTCTCAAGTTACCGTTTTTTTAAATTATCTCTTCTGGGGCACTTTCAAGCTGGTATAATGCCATGCATTCAACAAATGCTGAACAGTTCATGTGTGCTGTCGCATGCCGCAGGACAATATTGTACTTCAGTTGGTACATTTAGCAACAGATCTTATGATGTGCAATGCGTTCAAATCCATTTCTTATGTGTTTAGCAAGACTGAGGACTTGTTTGCAGCAATCTTACCACAAATAAGTTATTGCTTGTTAAACAGCACAAAAGTACAACTACAACTTAAAACTGAAATTAGGCAGGGATGAGGCTTTGCTTGTCAGTTTTCTCTCTCCAGCAGTGATGGCAATGGCAGCTGAGTGTTTTTTGTTGGTACAAGGAGAGAGAGAAAGAGAACAACTTTTATTAGGAGCATTGATCAGAAGATCATGCGGGAGTGGTTCCCTAATGACGGCAATGCATTGGCCGTCTTGACCATGGCTGTCCTCTCGACGAGGATGAGCCGATCCGGGAGGGAGGGGCTAGACAGCAGTGTCTCCCACTGCTCTTGGGGGTGGGGGGAAGGGAATATTAGGGGCGGAAATTTTGGCGTAACTTTACATTCTAAAATAATGTGCCTGAGTGTCCCTGGCTGCTGGCAGAATTTGCATCCGGCTGAATATTCGCTACGGTACAATAGGTTAAAGGGGTCCTGAAATACCTTCCGCCGATCCATGGATGTACGTGTAACCAAATAAAGCAATGTATTAGCAATCTCCTCCCGCAAGAATTTTGTTAAAGCGATGAGTATTAGCTGAGAAATCGTAAATCAAAAACCGCGCATTATCGTCGCTCCGCGTTTCCTCCTCCTTTCGACTTCTCTCCGCTATTGACGGCGCGCGAGCCTTGCCACCCATGATGCTGCGCTCCTCAGCGGTGACGTACTTCCGCTATTGCGCTGCTCATACTGCCGTCTGCTACGGGCAAGCTTTGTTGACACCATGAATCCCGCACTCCGCTCAAGGCTGGAAAAGCGAACGAAAAATCTGGCCGCATGTGTGCGGCGGCCTGGCCTTGCCCTTTCGCGGTGTACGTTGCTGGGCGGTGAACTCGCAGCCGCACGGGGAGGATCGTGCGCTCGTTCTCTTTGATGCACCGCGCACTGTTTATCCAAAAAGCGCCGTAGTAGATGTGGCCCCGCTGGTGCCGGGTCTTATTTTGCAGCGGTGGTAATTCCTGCCGGCGGCATGTGAAAAAGACATTTTAAAACGATACAGAACCCGCGCACAAAACGCTTCAATCATGTGACCACTTCGGCTTGGGGCGACGCGTGGTGGAGAGCGGCAACGTTGGCAAAACATGCTCCGCCGCGGCTCTGAGCTTTCTAGTAGAGTGTACTCTCTCTTTCTAGCGCAGGAGCGAGCGCCATTTATTTGACAATCTCAAACATCGGTTGCCTTGGCAACAAGGCACAAACCACTTTAGAAGCCCGTTACGGTTCCGTGATCCCGGTTCAGCTCGGGGTCCCACCTCGCGACATGTGGGGTCCCACCTCGCGACTACCACAGTGAAATGGATGGCCCACGCTTTGAGAAGTGGTTCGCAGAACAACTTCTACCCAACATTGAGCCACGCAGTGTTATTGTCATGGACAATGCTCCGTACCACAGTGTTCGGACCGAAAAGCTGCCCTCGACGTCGTGGCGCAAGGCCGACATTCAGTCTTGGTTGACTGCAAAAACCATCCCGTGGCGTGATGACCAGTTGAAACCCAAGATCCTTCGGCTGGTTAATGAGAACAAACACAAGTTTTTTGGATGCCGGATTGAAGCCCTGGCCAGAGTTGCTGGCCATGACATTGTTCGGCTTCCTCCTTACCACTGTGAATTCAACCCTATCGAAATGGTGTGGAGCCAGGTTAAGGGGTATATTGCTGCCAACAACACTTCATTCGCTCTCGCTGACGTTGAAAAACTACTCAACGAAGCCATCGCCCTCGTGACTCCGCGAAAACTGGGTCCGGGACTGCGCTCATGTGGAGCGTCTTGAGAAAGAGGCCTGGGAGAGGGATGGTGCGATCGACACCAGAATCGACAACGTCGTGATTCCGCTAGGTTCTGACTCCAGCAGCTCTAGTGACTGCAGTGACAGCGAAATGAGCGGCGTAGAGGAACTGTGATGAAACTGGTGTGCGCTGACTTATGTGGTGCTGGTCGTGTGTGGCGAGTGACAAGGTGCTTTGTTTACGGTTGTGGTGACCGGAAGCTTGGAAGTACGCTCGGTTGGTGCTGCTTTTTCGTGGCAACTTACAGAGCCCCCTGTTTAACTTTCCGATGCCCAGTAGCTTGGAAGTACGCTTTGTAGGTTATGTGGTGCTGGCCTTGTGTGGTATGTGACGAGGTACTTTGTTTTCCTTTCTGTTGGCCAGAAGCTTGGAAGTACGCTCTGTTGGTTTATGTGGTGCTGCTTGTGTGCAACAACTTACAGGACACCTTGTTTACTTTTCTGATGCCCCGTAACTTAGGAGGTAGCTGCTCATACAGTGGTGGATTTGTGCAGCACCAAGCAATCATTTGGAGTGGTTGTTGCTTGTTGTCAGTGTGCGAATTAGGCTTCAGGTTGTCGGTTGCGGGTGGCAGCTAAGATGCACTTGCTGTACCTTTGTCATGCATAAAATGAAACCTGACGACGAACGCTGGTAGCAAGCAGTGAGGAGTGTCACGTCACATATCCTGTTTCACCCAGAAGAAATGCAATGGGAAAATTTGATTACAACCCAAGAGGTTGTAAACAGCCTCTGCAAACAGCAGTTACCTGTGCATGACATGACAAGACTGGAAGAATTATTTTACAAGAACTGCGAGATGGTAGCGATATCCAGAAATGCATTGTTGAGTTGTCTATCATTTGTAATTATTTCAGTCATCTGAAAAAAACATACTGCCATCAGTTGCACATTGTAAGTGAGGTAATCATTTGTACTCACTTGCTGATGTTTAGTTGGTCTTTTCGACTACAGAGGGTAGATTGCTGAAGTAAAGGACCATGTCCGGCTCAAATAATTTCTTTTAAATGCGTATTTACAGGGTTAAATGGCGAGGAGTAATACGAATCGTCAATGCCTCACTTCCAAATGTCGAAACGCTGTGGGTTTCCTTGCTACCAGCCTTAGCTTTTGTAAAAATACTACCTTCCCGAGGCCCTGGAATATGAGATCGAACACCCAAAAGGTAACGGCACGCTCTCATGAAACAGAATTTACAGAAATGTTCACTGCCATGGGGATGGGCAGTGTCACTTTGTCATCTTTGTGGTGCAATGTCTGGTACATCTATGTTGTTTTCACATTTATCATGAAGAAATTACTGCACACCGTACTCAGTGACTGCGAATAACTGCTAACAGAGCCAGAAATGTTTGTGTTGAAATACGTGGCTGCGTGCCTTTCAGTGCTCAAGTGGGCTTGAAAGATGGGGCCATGGTTTTAAAGGTTTACTCCTGTGACTGGCGTTCGTGTGCATGTTTGTGGTTGTGTGATTACTTGGAGTGGCTTCCAGATTTTGTCCAGCTGATTATGCAGGAAATAAATAAATAAAACAAAACACATTCTTTCTTCTGCTTCAATTTTTCACGTACCACATATTATTCCTGCTGACTTAATGCTCACGGTGTACCGATGTCAAACGGTTTGCAATTGGCGGTGGCAGCCCTGAGTGTCGGAGTGTTTCTGCTGGTTCTGGAATTGTGTGGGCAAATCCTGGCCACAGCCACAAAATCGTACATTTTTGCGAAATTTTGGAGCACTTTAGCGATGGTGGGGTGTTACGTCGCCGCCAAATGAAAATTGGTGGATTGGACGGGCAGGACCATCACTGGTGAACCCACGTGTTGGGCTTAGGAACAAGTAAGAGCACGGTGAGGCCAACATCAAATTTACAGCCATAAATACCAGTCAGCTATTTTTTTAATGTAGAGCCAGCCATGCTCCCACCACATTGAAGTAAGTGACAAAGAAAGGAGGCTGTTGCAGCCAATTGGAATGTTGATGAAGAGTTAGCAGCTACACTCAGCCAACGCTAATTCTGTTGCCTGGTTTGGAAGCCAATTGAAATACTGCTGACAGGCTCAGTTGCGGTGTTCTGGATACGGTGATTTTTTCGGCAAGTGACCCAAGAAGTATGCGAGTGACCACACATTAAAAAATGGAACCACCAATCTGAGAACGGCTCGATATATTGGCGTTTGGCAAAGTTAGCTGATGCAATGTACTTTACGATGTCAGTGACCACATTACTTGGAAAATGTTCAGTGACCAATTGTTTTTAAACTTTACGACCAGCGCTAACTGTGCAGGTGTTTAGACAGCGTTACGTTTTTCATGCGTCCAAGTGCTGACACGCCTTTACGCTGTAAATACGCAACTCAGCCAGTGAAGTACGACTGCTATCCTAAGGTATGAAACCTGCGCCACGTAGTATAGCGAGACATGCCCGAAATGCCGCTGTTCATCAAAGATATTGGAGTAGGAAGGCGTGGAGATTGAGCGCAAGATTCATGGATCTCCAGCGCGAGCTTTCCCTATACGCTTTCCGAGTTGCGGATCACCGAAACTTCTTGGGGCCTGCCTAACTCAGCGCGATCCAAATGGGATTTCACTTCGCGCCGTAGTGCCGTGTGCGGCCCTAACGGTATATCGAGCCTGCGCTATGTAAGCACGCTACACGTGCGCGTTGTGCTGCCCAGTTTTCAGCTAAAGAAGAGTTTAAATATCAGTGCCTGCCCTCAAAACTGCAGCGCTGACAAAATTAACGGCGTTTCTGGGCGGCTCAGAGTTCGACGGTACCGTCCACGCTATAATATATTAAGTCGGTCCGAGTTCTCCAGTGAATGCGTTGGCTTCTGCTTAGAATCAAATGAAACGTAGACAAGGATACGCCAATATGCCTGCATGATTGGTGATTGCGGTTCAGCGCACTCAAACAAAAAGCTCATGCGAAGAAACGAACTCTAGCAAATGCGTATGCGTCACGCCGAAACCGAAACCGAAACTAGTTTATTGAGAACTACTTTGGCGCAGTAACACAAAGCAGTCCCCCCCCCCCCCCTCCCGCGTAGCTTTGTCTCCATTGCCACAGAAAGTTGTCCCCTAGTATAGAGTGCCGTCCGACGGTATTATATGCATTCCACTATATCGACGTCCACCGGCGTTTTGTGACAAAATTGCCGCGCCTGGCAGTCCATCGCTATAGATAACGTAAAGCTAGGCAACCTAACCTAAACATAACATAAGACAACCTAACGCACACAAAGAAATCATTTAAAACACCAAAACTAACCTAAGGCATAAAAATTACACCTCAATTAAATAATGAAAAAAAAAGCAACAGACGCAAGAGCCTGTCTCGAACCACCGACTTTGGGAACAAGAAGCTAAGACGCATCCTCTACTCTACAATGACTTTTTTTTTTTGGCTGGTGCTAGCCTAGTGTTAAATATTCGAATGTCGTCGGACGGCACTGTAGCCATGCCTACAACGATCAACTAGAGTGCCGTCGGACGGCACTCTAGACACAGCGATTAAAAAAGTAGAAATTATGTACCCGATTTACATCATGTACACAGAAAATCAGTCATATTTCAGTGATTCTAGAAATGATGGAGCCGAAGTAGCCAAATCAATTCTTACCTTGAAGAATGAGATTGAAGTGAATAAGAGAGAAAAACAGTCACAGTTGCTGTAGGGGTGTTACCAGCATGCAGCATCCTTCGTTTGCCCATTTTGTCGTTTGGCCTGAGTAAAGATCGTTTCCCCGAAGTCCGGTGTCGATCAGGAACCCAATCGCCCGGGCTCCGGTTGATTTGGCAGGAGGCTGGCAGGGCGATGGTGTTGAAGTTCTTGGAGGTGGCGGTCGAATTGACGAACTCGAGGCGTTGAAGTTGATTAAGTGAAACGGAAGGTTATGTACAGCTATTTACAGTAGGATAACTGGGTACATCAGTAATAAAAAGAAAAAAAACTTCGAACTGCAGCTAGACGCTAGCTCCGAGTGCGCACAAATCACTCGAGCTTCTCAGCTTCGTCTAGCTCTCCTATTCTCGGAGCGTACACAAACCGCTCGAGAAACGACGGCCGAGGCCCTGTCTCGCCGCAAGATCCGTCTAGTTGCCCGGTACGGCGCTGCACCCTAAACCTCCGACGCGACCTTAACCTCGACTAGGGGGCTCACAAATCCCAACCAAGCTTTAACGGTCGAGACTCCTTGTCCCGCCGGGAACTGCCAGCTCAGCGCTCAGACAAGAACGATTTCCAACGGCCAAGTTCGGCCTTATAAAACCTCGAGATCACCCTCTCTCGGGAACGCCCCTGTTGCGTTCGTACACGTGCAAGGGAGTGCCCAAATTCACGTAGACCGCTGTCACTCAGCATGCCACGGAATATTCAATGAGGCGCCGCTATCTCCGGGTCAACGGACCGCTCACGGGCAGCAGGCGCGTACGACCCCGAGGGATGAGAGCGAAAGACGTGACTGTGGGTCATGCTGACCGGGACGTGGTAACAATGGAGACTCGTGCGGCGCTCGTCCCGACGCCGGTAATCCCTCCACCTCCGCGCCTCAAGCAGACGTTCCCGGAATCCGGTGGCGCTGTCTGCTTTCTCAATGGGGGGATCACCCTTGTGGTATGCGGTGGGCGAGACAATCCGTCTCCCTTGCGCGCAGTGACGAATTGGCGTTGACTGCTCTGCAGTGTTGGCAGTGCTACGTCGTCAGACAGAGTGGCGGGTTCTCACGCGCAGCCCGGGCGCCTGGCCGCTAATCTCATAAGTGGACCTTACCGCCTGCTTGTTTTATACCTTTTCTTTTTTGTCCATGGTTCTGTCTTTGTACTGACCATTTCTACGCCTTTTTTTATTTTGTCCCGAATTGTTTATCCTTTATTTTATACCAGTCCTTTCCTTCTCTTTCAAGTTTCCTATTCTCATTTCCAAATGTAGCACAGCCAGCTGGTCAGTTCTTCTTCTTTCCTTGGTTAACCTCCCTAGCTTTCTTCTACAGTTTCTTCCTTTCTTTGAAGTCGCACATTAGGTCATCTTAGCCTTGATCTTACCATCACAAACTTCCCTAGAGGTCTGGTGGGATTACTGGTAGGGAAATAAAATTTGTTGGATGAGAATTGCTCGTACATATGACCCCCTCGCCTTTTCTGTGTTTATTTTTGCTTGTTCTGGCAGCCAAAGAGTAATGTACGTATGAAAAGTAACTTGTGCGCAAGATGTTATTGGGCTCAGCTTGCACAAATAACTTCTCACGCCTCAAACAAAACCGGTGGAAGGATGAGAAGGCAAGGCTGACAATGTCAAATTTCTTTTTTTTTGTTGCCGGAATAGCGACACGGAATACGTTCTATGGTATTAAGTGCATGATACACGGGCTGATGGCATTGTGATGCCCCATTATTTTTGATGAAAATAAGAATGCTGGCGACCACAATCTGCATGAGAATTAGCCTCAACTTTCATAATCAGCTACAGCATTACTGGAACCAAGCTTCGGTATTGCAACTTTGTCATCATCCTTGTTGCTGTGAGCACGCTGGAATGGAAGCGTGGAAATATGAAAAGGTCTGGTGCGACACCTTCGCAGCTACCGGTTTGATGTTGGTGTAAATGAGAAGGCGGTGCTGCACATATCGAATTCCTTCCTCCTATCGCGTATCACATTCCTTCCTTTTATCTGGTGTATACAGCTGAAGAATGCCGGAAAACTGTCGGAAATAATAAAATTGAGAGTTTAATTTATTGTAGGCTTTCTTAATGACTGCTATATGCAATACACATTAAATGTCTGAATACTCTATATTATGGATTGATGATAGTCTCATGCTAGGCAGTCTGATTCACCTGCTGTAGTTATGTTTGGCAGCTGTTTCAAAATTAACCACTATGATTCAACTAGTGAGGGACAATAACAATTTATAGGTACACTGCAATTCATTTACTTTTCAAGGGAGACAAAAACCTTCGTCGACTTCGCCTTGCACAAATACATGACGGTCCCATCGCGATCCAAGAAAGCGCATACGTGTGTTACCTGAACATACTTCCTAGGCGCTTTCTGTCGACAGACAGATTTCCGGCCAAACACACAGGCATTTCAGGCAAAACCGCCTTCAAATGGGGTGGTCCTGATAATGGGGCGTGAATAGAAGTGGCCATTTCCGTTCATTAGCGAAGGCACCCAGGGAAGGACAAATAATTTTTCTTAACGCCCCACCAGACCGGTGCCCATCTCACATGAAGTTTACTCCTCCCTCTCCTCCTCTGTGCAGGTATATAAATGGGCCATATGAGAGTAGAAGTGCAAGTTAATAAAATATCGTCGCTGATCCACCGAGTTTCAGAAATGTGTCGTGCAAAGCATCAACTATATTCTCGAAAATTTCAGATGGCGTGTTTCAGCGATGAGCATACACCAACCGCACACACCCATACAGGAGATTTCTGCACCTACATTCGGGATTACCATTCGGCTTCGCCTTGTCCTCTTCTAAAAAGCCACGTTATTGTGCAAATAAAGTTACCATTATTATTATTAGTTGGCGGTTGTTTTATCTCACTCAAGTAAAACACCGTTCAGTGAAAGTATAACAGCACTCGTTAACAAGAGCCTAATGATACGCTAGGCATGGTAACATGTATCGCACATTTGTTTGTTTTTAATTTACGAATCATATAAGCTCGAAAGGAGCCGATTGACCCAGCAATGTCTCGCGTAACATGATATGACCGGCTGACGGCGAGTTTAAATCGGCAGCAGCCACTACGGACATGTAGTAAAGGTGTCCTTGAAGATAGGCGGCGGCGACTTTATTCCGTATCGTCGGCAGTCTTCGCAAGCTTGTCTTCGCAAGCAACGAAGTGGCACAGCAGACACTAAGGTGTGTTAGAGTGAAACTTTGCAAATTACCCCCACATGACTGACGCCCCTCACGATATAGCGAAACTGAATTTGGCGCCTCATCCCGACGTCCTCTTTTTCATATTTCATTTATTTTTGTTCGTCAAACACGAATGCGTCGAGAAAACTTATAAAAATCATACAAACTCCTAAACATACGGAGTTATGGCCATAAAAGTTGCATAATTTTAGCTTACGGTCCTAAATTTGCACCTCATTTTCAAAAAAAATTGTTAGCCATATCTTCGACTACTGATCTGGCAACTACAGCGTGTCATCATGGCGGCATCCGTGTTTAGACACATTTGAGAGCCATCTTTACGCGCCTGCCCCCAGTAACGGCTACTGCAGCAATGGAGCGAGAGAACGCACTGAGAGATGCGCCACGCCCTAGTCGTGCATCCTTTGAGCGCGCTGCCGTGGACCGATTACGTCACCTCAATAATCAGCAAATAGCAAGAATCACATTTTTAAAGCGTTTTAACCCTGCCCCGAAATATTATCATGAGCTTATTATTACCACCACCTTGCCCGAGTTTCGCTCGAACTCGGGCCTTCTTGAATGACAGCCCTGGTCGCGCCCTAGCGCGAGGTGTCAACACCTGAATATATTCTTACACTGTGGTCTGACGACACCGGCCAGGAAGGAGAGAGAGACGTGTCCCCCTCTCGACACCCCCAAATCTCCATCGATTTCGTAACGGCACCGCTTGTACAAACCATTTCACCATTGTACAAACACTCACCATCCCTTCTACGCAACCGCCACCCTCGCCTCGGCCATTTGCCCCGACAGCCTACGCGCGAAGGCTGACGTGCAGCCACGTGGTACGCGAGGCGGCGAGAGAGAGAGAGAGAGAGAGAGAGAGAGAGAGAGAGAGAGAGAGAGAGAGAGAGAGAGAGAGAGAGAGAGAGGGACATTTATTCAGCCTCCTCCGTGCGAGTACCGGGTTCAGCAGCCGTCGTTTCTCGCATAGGCGTGTATAATCGACTTTTTTATAGCATAAGACTTGTTTACATGCACTGTGCTCACCCATACTAAGAGAGCTAAGGTAATTCGTTCATAGAACGTTCATACAACGGTGCCTCGGTGAAGTATTTACTGAACCGACAAATGCTTTTCAGTGGGATTTGTACATCACGGTTTCAGCTATTGAATTCTTTGCGCACAAACAGATACTGCCTCTAAGGTTTGATCAGTGCCGCACGCACTACGTCTGCAATGTTCCTGCGCTCCTTTCAGTCTCTTCGACCACAGGGGTCCACTATAGTTCTGCACCAACTGCAGCTCTACCGCCGCTGCACTTCACTGAAGCCACTGCATTGGACGACGTAACAGGAAAAGCCATCACTTTCGCTCACGGTATCGCTGTGACGTCACTCCCTGTTGACGTCGTGCCTACGCGCTATTAAATATTTGCATCACCCTCCTATATACTTATGAGATTAGCGGCCAGGCGCCCGGGCTGCGCGTGAGAACCCGCCACTCTGTCTGACGACGTAGCACTGCCAACACTGCAGAGCAGTCGACGCCAATTCGTCACGGCGCGCAAGGGAGACGGATTGTCTCGCCCACCGCATACCACAAGGGTAATCCCTCATTGAGAAAGCAGACAGCGCCACCAGATTCCGGAAACGTCTGCTAGACGCGCGGAGGTGGAGGGATTACCGGCGTCGGGATGAGCGCCGCACGAGTCTCCATTGTTACCACGTCCCGGTCAGCATGACGCACAGTCGCGTCTTTCGCTCTCATCCCTCGGGGTCGTACGCGCCTGCTGGCCCGTGAGCGGTCCGTTGACCTGGAGATAGCCGCGCCTCATTGAATATTCCATGGCGTGCTGAGTGACAGCGGTCTACGTGAATTTGGGCACTCCCTTGCGCGTGTACGAACGCTACAGGGGCGTTCCCGAGAGAGGGTGATCTCGAGGTTTTATAAGGCCGAACTTGGCCGTTGGAAATCATTCTCGTCTGAGCGCCGAGCTGGGCAGTTCCCGGCGGGGCAAGGAGTCTCGACCGTTAAAGCTAGGTTGGGATTTGTGAGCCCCCTAGTCGAGGTTAAGATCGCGTCGGAGATTAAGGGTACAGCGCCGTACCGGGCAACTACACGGATCTTGTGGCGAGACAGGGTCTCGGCCGTTGTTTCTCGAGCGGTTTGTGTACGCTCCGAGAATAGGAGAGTTAGACGAAGCTCGAGTGATTTGTGCGCACTCGGAGCTAGCGTCTAGCTGAAGTTTGAAGTTTTTCTTTTTATTTCTCATGTACCCAGTTTTCGTATTGTAAATAGCTGTATGTAAACTCTTCGTTTCATTTAATCAACCCCAACGCATTGAGTTCGTCAGTTCGACCGCCGTCTCGAAAAACTTCAACACCATCGCCCTGCCAGCCTCCCGCCAAATCAACCGGAGCCCGGGCGATTGGGTTCCTGATCGACACCGGACTTCGGGGAAACGATAGTTACTGGCGCAGTCGGCAGGATTTGGCAGAAGAAACCACCAGGCCACAACCAGGGGCAGCAAGTAGACGCAAGCCCGCCTTCATCGGCGGTAGCCGAGCTCCGCGCGGAGTGGAGCGGCAGAGCCAACCAGCGCACGGGGCCAACGACGCGGCAGCCGACCACCGGAGGTGCGGGTGAGTGGGATTTCTTGCGCTTCGTTGTGGCGGTGTAGGCTGAGTCTGGGGTTGCATAGTAGTCACGCGGAGCATGCAGACGAACATGGTGGAAGGAGACGGAAATGGTCAGACAGACGAGGTGCCACCTCAAGGAGGCTCGGCAACAGGAGGATCTCCCCAAGTGGAATCCGAGGCGATAATTCTCAGACGAATGGAGTTGGGGTTTCAAGAGCGGGAGAGAAAAGCAGAGCGCAAGGCGGCGGAGCGAAAAGAGGAAAGAGCGCTTGAAGTGGAGGAGCGAAAAGAGGAAAGGGCGCGAGAATCGAAGGAGCGCATGCAAAAACTGAAGCTCGAATCTGAAGAGCGGTTGCGAAGGTATGAGTTGGAGCTGGAGCGGAGAAGGCAGACGCCCTTGCGCTCGGACACCCGCGAGCAGAAAAAATGGGGCACAGACCAAGCGAGTTTTATAGCGACAGTGAAGCCGAATGGTTCCGGCGAGTGTTCGGAAGTTGAACTTTGCGATGACAAAGCAAGCAGCCGTGACTCCCTGCATGAGGCTAGCATTTCCGCCGATGCCGAACGCGTGGAGATGGACATTGGGAAGAGGAGTAACGAGGAAAGCGCGTCCGGTGATACTGTAGAGCGGTGTAATCAAGTGATGCTCGAACATGACGAGCAGCCTCGCAGGCAAAGTTTGGGGATGGAGCTGCAGCGCATAGGGCAGAACCTGTCGAGCGGGCCCAGTTATGCACTGACAGCAAAGTTGAACGGGGGCATCCAGTTTTTCAACTCGAAGCCGGGCGAGGACGAGATAAGCGGCCGTGGCTGCGCACGGGAGGCGAGCGGCTCAGCCGGGAACAGCTGCATGGAAACGGAAGCGAGCGCGAGGAGTGTTCCAGCGAGCGCGTCCGGTATAAGAGCAGAGTCAAAGGGTAGCCCCGTTGTCGCGAGCGTATGGCCGCCAGTTACTGTTGCACCAGACACTGCGATAATGCATGCTGAACTTGCTGGCACGGGCAGGACCCAAATTCTAGTCGGTGGACTGGAGGAGACTGGAATCGCGCAGGAAAGTCTCGGGGCCCGCCGCGCTCCCAATTACGCTCGAAAGTTGCACGAGAAAGCGAACTCCGTGTCGGGCGTTCAGGAGCTCGCCCAGAAGAGAAAGGAGATAGAAGACGAGAAAGCATGTGACGAGACGGAGCGAAAAAGAGACGGAGTTGACGATCGGGCTGAGGAAAAGCAGGAGTTAATGGCGGATAAGCGAGCTGAGAAGGTAGACTGGATTGAACGAGTAGAAAATGGAAGAGGAAGTGAGAGAGAACGCGAAAAGACGGAGGATGAGGAGCTCAGAACGTTTGAAGAGGGTAGGAACGATACGGAGATGTCGCGTGGCCAGGGTTTGGTAGTCTTGATGGTGAGAGTGTAACCGAGGAGGCCGATGGAGAACACGAAAACGCATGCGTGGAGGCTGCGAAGCCAAGAATGAGAACTCCCGAGGAGGCTGCGAAGGAGAGGGAAAAACCATGTGAGGAGGCAGCCACAGTTGAAACAGAGGAACGAGACGCAATCGGCGATCTCGCGAAACTGGTGGCTCAGATAGAGCTTCGTAGCTTTAGTGTTGGTTGCGGCCATTACCGAGATTCAGTCGGGAGCCGCGCTGAATGGGCTGACGCACTAAGTTCTGCGACCTGGCAGTGTGTCACAGGCCCTAGTTCTGAGTTGTGCCAGGATGAGTGCGTGCTGGGACAGCCGAAAAACCGTCTTTGTCAGGCCGCTGCTCAGAACGCGCCTAGCGTGCACGAGCGGTTTTTGGTAATGACAGGTGCTTGTGAGGTTGTGGGGCAGTCTGTGCGTAGGGGAAAGAATGATCCCGAGAAGGTCGTCGCGTTCGCGGGCCGACATTCCGCTCCAGCATTAACCCTGCGCTCACGCTGCCAGCGCGCCGCATTGCCTTACGTGGGGGCATTAGAGAGGCATGGCCACTTTGCCTATGGGACAGGAAGCGAAGTCGCATTTTGCGATACCACTCCGTTTTTCCCGAAGTTATGTTCGCCTCGTGGGGCTAAATTGTAAAGACGTGCGTTGACATTGCAGCGCTACGCGGTCTGGATCATCTGCAGAGGGGGCTGGAAGTAAGCGAATGCACTCCCCTGCTTTCAGATTGTTGCTTGGGGAGGCTAGTATTGTATTGCGTCCGGGCCTTAACACCGCCACGACGGACGTGGACGTTCCCGTTCACCCGTCCTTTTTCGCCGGTGGTGTGTGTGTGTGTGTGTGCCGTGGTTGTGCGCGACGAGATGCCTTGGGTGCTCGATCCGTGCACCGAATTGATCGATCCGCGCACCGAACTGAACTTTCTGTGCACCCCAAGTGAGTGAAAGCACAGCCGAACATTCTTGAAGGAACGTTACCAGGCTACGCCGTCGAGGAGAACATTTGCGCGCGTGCGCATAGTGACAATGCAAACTGTCTTAACGTTTTATTTTTGTTGACTGCCAAATTGCCTGTGTTCTTGGCCAGTCCTTATTCCTTTTGTTCTTGTTGTCGAGTGCCGGAATGATTGTGCTTGTTTGCAGTTCTAGCGCGCATCAGTGTTATAGGTTGAGTTGTCCCGTTGTTCGTGCCGTTTACGCGCTCCGGAGACACGACCCAATTTCTTTTCACTCGCACTTAGTGTTGTTAGCATTTTTTTTTTTGGGGGGGGGGGGGGTGTTTCCCGTTTTGCTAGAGTATTCCGTCCCTTTTGAACGGCTAGTGAATATGTTGTGTTTGTAGTTTAGGCGAGGGAGAGTTCGGATCAGCTGCAGTAGTAGAAGGGGGCTCATTTGTGGCTATACCTAGCTCCTTCCACGTGTTTTTTTTTGTTTGTTTGTTCCGCTGTTATTGCTGAAGGAGAGACGAAAGGGGTGGTCCTTTTAAATTCTTTTCGGATTGACTCACCCAAGAGGTCCAGTAACCCTCTTAAAGGGGGGAGTTGTAAGGTCCACTTATGAGATTAGCGGCCAGGCGCCCGGGCTGCGCGTGAGAACCCGCCACTCTGTCTGATGACGTAGCACTGCCAACACTGCAGAGCAGTCGACGCCAATTCGTCACGGCGCGCAAGGGAGACGGATTGTCTGGCCCACCGCATACCACAAGAGTAATCCCCCATTGAGAAAGCACACAGCGCCACCGGATTCCGGGAACGTCTGCTAGACGCGCGGAGGTGGAGGGATTACCGGCGTCGGGACGAGCGCCGCACGAGTCTCCATTGTTAGCACGTCCCGGTCAGCATGACGCACAGTCGCGTCTTTCGCTCTCATCCCTCGGGGTCGTACGCGCCTGCTGGCCCGTGAGCGGACCGTTGACCCGGAGATAGCGGCGCCTCATTGAATATTCCGTGGCATGCTGAGTGACAGCGGTCTACGTGAATTTGGGCACTCCCTTGCACGTGTACGAACGCTACAGGGGCATTCCCGAGAGAGGGTGATCTCGAGGTTTTATAAGGCCGAACTTGGCCGTTGGAAATCGTTCTCGTCTGAGCGCCGAGCTGGGCAGTTCCCGGCGGGACAAGGAGTCTCGACCGTTAAAGCTAGGTTGGGATTTGTGAGCCCCCTAGTCGAGGTTAAAGGAGTACTGACACGAAATTTTTATGTTACGTTTTTTTCGCTGCTTTGCGTGCCTACCAGCCCACTAATCATAGAATGACAGATTAGATGGTCGAGCGCAGCGTAAACATTCATTTACGGCGTCGTTTATTCGTGCCAGTTTCGGTTTCGACTGAAAAACGCCGAGCGGCCGCCATGACAGCTTGTATAACATGACGTCACCATTCTTGCCGTATCGCTGCCTCTCTGGAAGCGCGCGCGAGCGAGCGCACGCGCGCTCCCAGACCGGCCGAGGTTTTCGCCGTCCCCACAGGCCCGGGCAGCATGACGTCAGTACCAAAACCATGACGTGCACACACGCCCGAGCAGCGCGCGCCAGCCACAGCCAGCGCGTCGGCTTCGTCACGGGAGCCCCGACGTCGGCAGTTTGGGGCACGTAGCAGATGATGTCACGTCGGCCCGCTCTGGGCTTTCTCGTGCGGGCGAAGATTAAAATGGATTTTAAATATGTTTCGCTGAACGGTTGCTGTTGAAACTTGCTGGGAGATATCTCCTGATAAAAAGGAAGCGTTTTACATAGTTATCTCAGCTTTGAAATTTCGTGTCAGTACTCCTTTAAGATCGCGTTGGAGGTTAAGGGTACAGCGCCGTACCGGGCAACTAGACGGATCTTGCGGCGAGACAGGGTCTCGGCCGTTGTTTCTCCAGCGGTTTGTGTACGCTCCGAGAATAGGAGAGTTAGACGAAGTTGAGGAGCTCGAGTGATTTGTGCGCACTCGGAGCTAGCGTCTAGCTGAAGTTCGAAGTTTTTCTTTTCAATACTCATGTACCCAGTTTTCCTACTGTAAATAGCTGTATATAAACTCTTCGTTTCATTTAATCAACCCCAACGCCTTGAGTTCGTCAGTTCGACCGCCGTCTCCAAGAACTTCAACACCATCGCCCTGCCAGCCTCCTGCCAAATCAACCGGAGCCCGGGCAATTGGGTTCCTGATCGACACCGGACTTCGGGGAAACGATCTTTACTAGCATACTTTGAGCGCCCGATCTTGCAGGGTTCTTCGCGATGGCCTGGCCTTAATCAGTGCACCTGCGGGAGTTCACGTCGTACACCGGATCATTGTCGGTTAGTGATGAACGGTCTCGTAATTCTGAATGTCCGGCGACTGTTTATAGCAACCACTGTTTGAGACATACGGACAAATTTACCACGTAGTAAGGCTTAGCATGAGAACTATAAAATCTCGAACACGGAGAGAATGTTTTGGAGCAGAATTATTCCTCGCTCTGAATGTGGTTAAGTGCTGCTGATCGAGGCCCCACAAATACGCGGCACATATGATGCCAAAGGGAAGGTCCAGGTTTCCAGCTGCCACAAACCTGCGCCGAGTGGCGTTGGGAGCAGGTTGATTGCGAAGGCAAATCGCTTACGTCGCCACAGGAGCTTTCGAGTGAGAACTTCGCAACGCTGCGCCAGCGCATGTCAGTGCCGGCTCTAAATCGCACTGGTGATTACGGCAAAATTGCTCTCTCTCTCTCTCTCTCTCTCTCTCCATCAGTCTTCTGTCGTAGTCAGCAGCCGCGCTATAATATCGGAAAGAGTGGAAAATGGGCGCCATGCAGCCACTGCCCTGTAGCGAAATAGATATAAACATAGGTGCATATATAAACATCAAACTGGGTTCCGCCAACGCAGTGGGAATACCGGTAGCATTCGAACAGCGCTTTCTACGGCAGTGACACGTGGTCTACAGCATTGAGATAATCCAAAACAAACCTCCGGGACTCCTAGGAGGAGTAGGGGCGGGCCAGAGCTCCCTACACATCCCAGAATTCCATCGTCAAGCTTTAAAACAGCTCCAGTGTATACGCACTTCTAGGCGACCGGCGAGTTGCATACTGAGTGCATGCTAAAGAGACTTTGCAAAAGAAAATGAAGCTGATCGTCATAGTCGCGCGTATCTTTCCAGTTAAGGACTTTCGTCTGGACCAGCGGCTTTTAAAAGGGGGACCCGGAAAACCCCCACCGCCTTTTTTTCCTCGCAAATCTCGGCCCTCAACCAAGTGCCACGATTCGAGAGCGATAGAACAGTTGGCTTTGCCATCCGATACTCCTTTTTCAGGCTTTCCCCGTAACTCACAGTATTAGGCTGTCTCTGTTGCACAACTGCTACGTCTTGCAAGAAAGCCACACAGAAAACGGTAGCAGTAAACGCGTACGTGCGACTTTAAAGAAAAGCGCTAACGGCTTTAATAATTTCCCGCGGCTCCTTCCTCGTCCCCGTAACAATTAAATTCCACAACCGCTCCCCCACATGTTTATAGTGAAACACTGGCCTAAACAATCGACATACATTCAAGCCCAGCGAAACACATTCTGGCTCATGTGCGTTCCCGTACTGCAATACCGGGAAGAGGAAGAGTTGCTCTAGTCGAGGTATACAACGCTCCTCACGGAGGCGTGCCCATTCGGCGCTAAAAAAACAATTCAATTTCACACTGTCGTCCTTTTGGTTTGAAAGACACGCGTGAAATTACCGCAACTCTTATTTTCGCAAAAAGCACTTACGAATGAGCGTAGCTGAACTTCAGGCTATATTTTTCTGACATTACGCTTCGCGAAGTACTTACCGCTCTCGCTAATACAAGGCAGCATAACCTTCTCTAAGGGTCCATGAACACAAAATACCTGTTTGGTCCATCAAAGAGGCTTGTTCTGTCTCTAACAGGCAGATCAATTTTGACGCCGACTTTGAACGAATCATCTCGTTACATATTAAGGAAACCAGCCGATACAGTTGGCTCACCAGCCACTTTCGCACAGGGTTCTACGTCGGAGTATTCTCGTTCGTGCTATTGGCTGCCGCCGGTCAAACCAACCGCAAAGAAACATGACCGACTGTAGCGGTGTCTCTGGTTGAGTTTCATCACACTACTTGAATGCTAGCGCGGTTATAACGCCGACAACCATGTTTTCTTTAGGATTCCCTATATTTGCGTCACTGCCGACATCTTGTAGCCGGCAATTTGAAAGTTTCAATATTTCTCACCTTTTTTCAGTTCAAAAGCATCTTGCGGGGCTGGAATGGAGTTTAGCCAGCTACCAATGGCTTTTTCTTTGGAACAGGTCGTTTTTTGTGTTGCCAGCCAGACAGTACACTCGAACAAAGACACAAACAATCACCGTTTCGTGACTGTAAAAACTAATAATAGCTTTATTTCTACTAAGTATCCCCTCATTCAACACACGAAAACGATGGAGCCCCAGGGGGACTTCTCCGGGCGGAACGCATCCACCTCGTGAAGGCATCCGTGCTTCTGGTCGCTCCCTTCGGTCGGCGAGGGCGCACACAGCTGCAGACGGCGCCCCGCAGCTGCCAAATGGAAAACGCCGCAAAACAGCTGCACTGTACAGAATGCGAACACACTTCATCAAGGCACGCGTTCTATCGTAAAAGCATGGCAGGGTTGATTTTGAGAGCGGAATTGCACTTGGAGAATGTTTTAAAACAGTGACTAAAAAAAAAAAGCACGTCGCGGCTCAAAGGCACCAATAAGCAAGTTCACACGCTAAACCGTCGGTAATCTTCCCCTCCGTGATCATAGCCAGATTAACGGCACCCGGTAAAGTGGGAAGCTATTATAGTAATGTAAGACCCTTTGCAAAGCATGCGTGCCCGCGAGGTGCGCTTTTTTGGATGCATGAACAATGTAGGCGCGCCCCGACTCAGTTGCATTAAGGGAAAAACACGCAGTTGCGGTAGAGTGAAGACGAAAACAACGTCTGGTCCCACATAAAAGTACTGGCGGATTTTGTCTGTTGCTGTTAGCGGACTAAGTAATGCCAAGCGAGGCGAGTACGCAGCAACAAAGGTCAAATGCAAGAGTATACTACAAAACAGCTGCTTATTATGTCGAGACAGGGCCATGCAGTTCCCACAATCGTATTTTGTACGGTACAATCCCGAGAGATCGTGTTGCCCGAGGACGATCGCTTTGGCGTAAAGTGACAGCATGGCATCACAGTAATTGGGACAAGCTGTTCACCGTCCTGTACTCCCCACGGCTTGGATTTCTTTGACGTTACGCTGACATTTCGCGCTACGCGATGATGAATCGATGACGATAATGATGAAGATGTTTGGATTTTTATGGCGCAAGGCGGCTGAGGGCAAAGAGCGCCGCGACGAAGAATCGGCTGCATTCTTAATCACGCTCGTCGTTTAAATGCCACAGAAAGCGTGTTCGCTCGCCCCCGGCGTCTTGTTTGCACGTCACTTGAGGGCAACTGCACTCAAATTTCACCTGGGCCGAATCAACTTTGAACGTACAGTACGTAACACGAAACTAACAGGGACATGACTGGTTACCTCGTGAAACGCCTGGTTAATTGGAAACGTTTAAAATAGCTCCGCCACAGACGACGCTCCACCTGCCGGCGTATCTCGCAAACAGCCATGAAGCGGAAGTGACATAGCGGCCGGCCGAGTGCTTGGCCCGCCAACCAGAAGAACCGGCTTAGCTCCGCTCGGCACGCATCTCCTAGGGCTGCTGCGAGCTCGAAACGTTGCGCGCAGGTATGCTCCGGCCGGGCGGCCGGCTGGCCGCTCGCTCGCCGGTTGCAACGTCACTGTCCCCTGGCCGTAAGGACCGCGTTCTTCTCAATTTCAGTTTTAAGATCGCCGAATTTCGATGGGCGTTTGCGCCGTGCATATGCGTATTTCAGCTGTCATATTTTGTATCTGCAGTCTTTTTCAAGAGGTCGAAATTTTGGGTGAGTTGGACTTCAACGGCGCCTCAGGGAAATCATCACTCCTGCTCCACGCATCGCGTGAACTGTCGCGCGCCCGCCTTTCCACTATACCCCGATATGCCACGTGCAACGGCAAAGGATACTCCAATTTCGTGCCATAGCGTTCAGGTGCGACCCTCTTCTGGCGCCTGGAGTGCAATCGTATTATATACGGTCTTGAATGCGCGGTTGAAGTAAGAACAAGATTTCCACACATGCAACTACAACTACGCCAACTAAGCAGCAGAGCTACCGTTGGCCCATCGCCGTCATTACGACGTTAACGATTAGCCATGAAAATCCCCACACCTTGCAAGGGCACGAACTGCTTCAACAGGAGAAACGCGATTTCTCGTGTGATCCTAGCGCGCGAACAGAATCGCGAATTTTTCTCTCTACTTCCCGTAGTGAACAATCTCATTTGAACGCTTAATTTCAAACTTGTGCGAAAGGCTGCAAAAGGTGCCTACAAGGCGAGGGAGTTACAACTGGTAAAAGCATGAGGGTGCCGCGATTTTCTTGGACTGTGGCCAAAACCAACCAACATGCAGTAGCATGCCACGAGTTTTGCTGATATGCAAAAATCACAAGGTTGCCTCTTAAGCTTTACAGAGGGAAAACAGCGAGATTCAACAATAAAGTGTTCCATTGAACTGTTACTTCACGTCCTTCCGCACCTGACATGGTTGATTTTTTTCTTCAGTATAAACACGACAGCAACTTTACCTGTCAAACTGGGGACACATGGCAAATTAATTTTTTTAACTACACACTTCACACACTATGATACATATATACAAAGTTTCACGCACACAATGACGCTACTAGCTAACGCATATTGCACCCACATCCGTAATTAAAGGCGTGAGGCCACACATCCAAAAGCAGAGGCCACAAATCTCCAGAAGCAACGAACATCACACACTTGATATTGCAACATCGGCACTGGTTGCCTTCAACACATCAGTGGCAACCAGCCTAGATCTGAGTCTTTCCGAGAGTTCGGTGCTTCTGGTCCAGCGGTATCTTCGAGGCGCCGCTTGGCTTTGGAAAGTAGTTCAGCTTGAGACCACTCCGGCCCACCATGGCTGCGGTTAGTGAGGCGCTTCGCATCGGCTTCAAAGGAATGGAGAGATCTAGCGAGTCCTCGAAGTCCAAAGGCTTACTCGCGCTTTGCCTCTCACTGTCGGAAAGGGGATCAAACTCGTTGCATATCATCTCAATGTTGGACTGCGGGCCGGACTTGAGCTCTTCAGCGTGTTCATCCTCGAGATTCATGAGCCGCACGGTGTCGCTCGGCATGACCGCTGCCCCCAGGCGGCGGTCCTGCCAGTACGATACGAACGCCTTCTGCGCAGGTGGCAACGGCGGCTCTGCAAATGCTGAAGCAGCCTTTGGAGGCCTCGGATCAACCAGCTCGTATGCCATGTCTTCATTGCTGAAGCCCGCCTCCTCCATGGAATTCTCAGCAAGTGAGCTGCGCTTGAAGTGGGCTCCGTACACTCCCCTGCGCGGAAGTAGAGGACTGTTCTTTGCTTGAGTCAGTATCGATGGCGGCAGGCTCTGTGTTTTGGAGCATGAATCCCTATAAGAAATGTCACTCTGATACAGTCGGGGAAACTTAATGCTCGGAGATCGAAGAACGGGGCTTCCGCCAGCCAGTTCGTCTTCATCTCGCCTGAAGCTTCCCTGATGCTCGTCATTGTCCAGCGCCCACACAGTCAACTCCAGCTCCTTGTATTTAGCTTGTAGAAGCCTCATGTCTCTCTGGTGCCTACCGAGCGCGTCCAAGCAGACTTCCCGTTCTTGAATCAAGTTTTGAATGTCACTCCTGAGAGAAGCCTCTGTAGCCTTCCACTCGGATAGCTTTCCAAACCACTGCCGGTTGCCCTCTTCCAGCTTCTTTCGAAGAGCCTGGTTCTCCAGGGTGTAAAGCAGAAGCACTTTCTTCAGCTCCAGAAGATTGGACTCCTTGAGAATGCTCGACACCTTGGCCTTGCTCTCCTCAGTTGCGATACCGGGGTCGGTGTCACCCGCAACCTTCTGCGCACCCAGGCTGTGCAGACTCGGCCCCGCGGGCCACGGGTCAGTCGACGCGTTGATCGGTAGGGAACGGGGGCCTCCTCCGCGAACGTACTGCATGTGCAGACTGTGCACCTTCTTCTCGAGCTCCTCCTTCTCTGTGATGGAGGCCTGAAGCTTCTCCTCGCAGGCGATCCGTTCGCCTTCCATCCTATGAATGGTAGCCTGCAGCTGACGCACCATCGTGCGGTGCTTGCTGCGCTCGACCTCCATCTCACTCAGTCGTGACTGCAGCTCCTTCTCGTGAAACTCGAGCACCTCGCTGCTACTGCTGCCGCCGACAGCGCCCCCTCGCAGCGCCGCGTCCCAGCCCTTCTCCATCTCGCGCACGCGTTGCTGGAGCTGCAGGCCGCGCTCGTCAATGATGTCAAGAAGCGTCAGAAGCTCGTCCTTGGGCGCGAGCGTGGACTCCCGGGAGCCGTGGTCCCGGCAGTCGGAGTCGAGACCACTGTCCTGCTTGTCACTGTCCAAAACTGCAGACGTAGATTCACCCTTGACCGTGGACGACAGACTAGCAACCAAAGGCTTGGCGACGACGCCCGGAGAGAGATCACTGCCACTGCCCGAACTTTTGCCTTTGGTCCGGCCGCAGGCAGCAGTCATCAGCGCTTCTTTGTGCCGTCTCGGCTTGGGGTTCTGTGTCCACGATTTGGACGTGGATACGCCAGGAAGGGCACGAGAGTCGCTTCGAGATGCCACTGCGGACTTGGCAGGCTCCGAGCTAGACAGCGGTCTGATCTGGGGCGACCGGCCAGGAGTGCTTTGCATAGTCTGCTGTATATCCTGAATGGCGAAGAAGATGTCATTCCGAAAGCCTTCGAGCGCCTGAACTCGATCTTGCAGCTCCTGTTGGCAGGAAGGGAGGAGAAAAAAAAACGAAGTTAACACATTGCAATGTGGCCATTTTACACATAAATACGGCAGCCTTAACCGCATTTTCCCACATACAAACCTCTGCAAACAGAGACCTAAATAAAAAATGGCGCAGCTTGCACTACTGGTGCAAGGCTGCAGAAACAGCGGAGCGGGGGGTCTACCTAGCTGGCCCCCCTGGGACGCGCTGCCAGTGCAGGGGACGGACGAGCGCGGTACTCGGGATCTTCCGCTCTTCGCTGCCCTTCGTGGTTGAACCATCTCATTCTCGAGCAGTGACACGACGGCGTTCGCGCTGCGCTTGTTCTTCCTCGGGAGTACATACTTCTCCGGCCGACGCATGTTTTGCAAGAGTCTAAACGATGTGCTCGGCGCGGGGTCACAAGGCGCTGTGTGTGACTTTTATGAAGGGCGTTCGCCGAGTAGAGTTGAGCCCGGCTGCGAGGCTATCTCTCGACGCTGCTGGAAGCTGGGCTCGACTAGAGGTGAGCTCCGCTCGGAGGCTCGGCCGGGAGACTAGCCCATGCCCTCTGCTCTTTGCTGACGCGCGCTGCTTTCGCGCTCTCCCTCCTCACAGGAAGGAGCGCGTGCGTCTTCTGCCTTGTTTCTTAAAGACGATAGTCTTTCTTGGGCTACATAAACCCAGACATTTTGGTCTGTCTGTCTGTCTGTGTCTGTCTGTGTCTGTCAGTCTGTCTGTCTGTCTGTCTGTCTGACTCGATTCAGCCAACCCGCAAAGTGAAACGAAGTCTGCGCAATAGTCTTATATACTCACAACCAAATCTAAACGCCTAAGTCCGATTTATATGTTCATACTTGTCAACATTGTTGAACAAGAACATTACGCAAATATAAGACAGAATTTAATAAACAAGAGATATTTACAGTGTTCCTTTATAAAAAATTCATAGGTACTTGATTTTAGCTAAATAAAGTACTACATCCACTCCACAAAAAAAAATTCACACTGTCGCCTGCTGTTCCCCGCGCCACTACAGTTTCTGGCTGCATATAAAGAAATAAAGCGGCAACAGTTACGAAACGTTCCACTAGATAGGTTCCACGTTCTGCTTGGAACGCACGTGGACTCCGGCAACGCGGTTCTAGTAACGTTGAAGTAGGGCGCCTCGATTCACGCGCGTCTCCGCCGTACGGCAGCGCTGTCATCGAGGCACCCGGCGTGGAGCAGCGGAACGCGGTAAATTTGAATTGACTTGAGCAAACCTTTAGCGTATTTACCTTGGGAGGAGCGCGACGCAACAGTAACAACATGAGAGGTAAGCGGGAAAGCGAAGGGAGGCATTTAATTGGCAAATGTCGACAAAGACTATCGTCTTTTGTCGGCATTTGCAACGAAAGAAGCAGATACGCGGCCAATTTTTTTTTTTTTTTTGTATGCCGCCAGACCAAGCTCAAGCTTAAACAGCTCAGCTGTTAAAATATCCCTTGACGCTTGTGCGGTGGCGCGGGAGCCAACAGCGACGGTCGGGCTGTAGGCAAGGCACAGCAGTTAATTTCTGAAGTTGCAATGCAAGCAAGCGGCGCATCCACTGGGCTTTAAGGGGCCATGCAGACAAAATGCAAGTTTGTTTCATTCGAAAGATTGCCTCGTTAAAAATAGCAGTGACATCACTTCACTTAAATAAGCTGAATAATTAGGAAAAAGAGTGGCCATGCGACCCACTAGCTCGCTTCTCGCACTATTACGTAATATGCACAGGATGTGATTGGTTGAGGACACCAAAAACAAACGTATATTGAACAGGGATTATATAAGCTTGCACAATGAGGTATTCGCGCTTAAATTTAGGGCACATTCTTTGTACAGCAGTAAGAATGGTGGAGTGAACAAATGAAGTTACGAACGAACACGTAAATATCGAAGCAGTTAGTGCGGCACTTTGCCGGCTGACACTGTCGTACACAGCCGTCGGGGGCGTTGGACTTGTCTGACACCACACTGACCAACTGACGAAAGCGGCACGGCCACTTACATGACCATGTTTGTCGAATCATAGCTTATGTTTGAGAAAACGATTGGTATCAACCCTGGCCAGAACCCTGGCCGGAAGCAAAGTCCCACCAGAAATAAAGTGGGAACAATGGCACTTCAGCGGTATTGCAGCGCCATCTATGAAAGTTTGCGATAAACAAGGTAACTAAACGGCGGTCTGTGAGATGGTAGCAGCCCTGGTCAACAGGCTATCTTTAGTTTTAAGGCCCTGCTCTGGATACGTCATTGTCGACGTCACAAAACACGACTGAGCAGGAGAATTGAAATTTTGGCTTATGTTTACTTCCTCAGTGAATAAACATCGCTTTCTGCTGGACATGCGTTGAGGGCATTATAAAACACCAAAGCTTTCGAATAAAAGAAACTTGTATTTTGTTTGGAATGCCCCTTTAACCTTACTTCAGCCGAGTTTTATACTAAGAACTGCCCTTGCACGTAACGCTAATGGTTCCTCCAGTGTTTGCATTGTTAAAATATTTGCACCTGCCGTTGTAACAAAGGTATTGCCTTCAAATATTCATATTTCTCCTAATACAAAAATGCGAACAAATTTCCGCCAAATGAATCAATTTTGAAGTCATGAGTGTTGTACAAGTTCCCGCCCACAGTGGCTTTACGACATGCATTTCGGGCAGGGCGTATCGGCATCGAGTTCGCAATAGAAAGCTAACTGAGGCTAGCCGGCGATAACAGCTGCAAACGACTTAACTTGTCACCTGATCCACATGGCTTTGCATGCCGAAAAATCACTTGAATTTGAAGTCTACACGAACACTTAAAATGTAATTGCCTGATTCGCGCAGTTGAAAGTTTTGTTAACCTTACGCGTCGCCTCTAAATATACCTAAAACAAGCGAACGCGCAAGCCCATTTTGAACTCAAGTGCCGCCGGACACCGCTGCCGGTTTAATAAAACTTGCTGCTGGGCTGGCTAACTCCCAGTGATGAAAAAGTGCTGAACGAACATTGCACGAGAGATGGACGGTAACTTATTTTTTGAATTTTTCGATTACTAATAGTTGTTGACTACACCCCCTCCTCCCCCCCCTCCCCCCTGCCCGAAGGACCTCAAGTGAAATTGGTTGCCGCTTTGAGTGCGCTGTGCTGCCAGTCATGCCCAAGTCCCATTTCAGTAAGAGAACAGTGTACGGCTGAGGGGTTCTCTCTACTGTAGGACGGCAAACTTTCACGTTCCTTCGTACCCGTGAGCTCGGGGCGCACATGTCACGGCATGCTCGGGAGGGAAGAGTCAAGTGCGTCAAGCGGACATCAGTAACTACCTCTCTCTCCCCTTCCGCCAGCCCTCGCAACCCTGCCATGCAGTGCGGAGATAGGGCCAGGCCCCCTTGACTACGTGCCCATGCCGTGGCTCCTTTGGCGTTCCGAAACCAGACGCTCGATTTCGAAACCGGACCCCTACTTCCTTCCACTTGATATTACCCTCCGTCAGTGGCGCGGGGCAAGTTAAGAGGCTTCCTATGAAACCCGGTTATACCTTTAGCGCTTATGTCCGTGAAGAGGGAGATTCTACCATAGAAATCACATTCTGTGTTCCTAGTCTTGACCTAATACATGCCGAAAAGGAATAAGCCCCGCTTTTTATTCTCTTTACTTCTGCCTTGGATTTTAGCAGGCATACGTTGTCGTCGCTCCCGAGTCTTCGATTTGCGAGCCCCCCTCCCCCTGTATTGAAAAAAGCGCCTCCATACTTTGCCTATGCGCCCCTATTACTGGCTCCCATGGCAGCTCTTGTCCACAAACTCGACGTTCGTGTACACTCTGAATTACCACGACAGAAAATGTGCAGTCTTTTTTTTTTTTTTTTTTTTGCTTCGCATGCTGTGGATGTAGTTTAAAACAGCAGCTTCCTAGGCAATAAAAACTACCCGAAAAGAGGCATCTTTACTTGCGCTCATCGCGGCCTGCGTTACCTTTATGGCGAGCAAAGACTTGGCCTGCTCTTTGATCAGGAAGAAGATGGGACCCGGCACGCCCGAAGCGAGGCTCTTGGCCGCCGAGCCTGGGCCGGACTCGCCGGCATCCTCAGGGTCTTCCATGTCACCTTCCGGGTGCTGCACCAGACAGAGGTAGAAAAAGAGAACAAATTGAGGGACGAGCACTCAGGTCCTGCGGGTGTCAACGTTTAACACAATAGAGCGCTATGAGACGAACATGGAATACAAGTAGGCGGAACAAGCGTTTATGTCTAGTCTTCGTCCCACCGCGCTCCGTTGGATTTTCATCCATGAACTAAGTCGCCCAGCTAAGAACTCTATGAATATCAGCGTCCCCGGAAGAACTCCTCAATTAAAGCAGACTTCCACATGGCAGTTTCAGACGTGTTCTGCTGGTCGACATACAGAAAGAGTGAATGATGGGTCGTCTTTCTGCTCGTTTACTGTCCATCGCTCCCGAGGTGACGACTACGCAACCTCGCGGCTCACGCTGATACTGTGGTCGGGTTTACGCCACCTCATAGTTAATGCTGATACAAGTGACGGGAGGTTCCTTTCGATACACGTTAACCATTTCTACATTTTTCGTCGATCCCTTGCAAGAATACGTGTGACTCATCCGCCTGGAAGTCCGATGAATTCCGGGGACAACCCTATCTTGGCGCACGCACGTGTACCGTACTAGCAGACAAGTCTCTCTCTCTCTCTCTCTCTCTCTCTCTCTCTCTCTCTCTCTCTCTCTCTCTCTCTCTCTCTCTCTCTCTCTCTCTCTCTCTCTCTCTCTCTCTCTCTCTCTCTCTCTCTCTCTCTCTCTCTCTCTCTCTCTCTCTCTCTCTCTCTGTCTCTGTCTGTCTGTCTGTCTGCTGCTGTTTCCGCGGTCTATGTGCTACACAGTCGTACGACCTGCAATCCCCCCCCCCCCCCCCCTAAAAAAAAAAAAAAGACCTTACAGAAACGGCACGCGACGAATCTACACCTGGGCTATCAGGCCGCAAGACTGCCACGAAACTGAGAATAGGGCAGAGCGCGAGTGCCTGCAAGATGCGACCCATGACGCATATGACCTGAATGTAAAACTTCGTGTCCACGCAGTTAGCAGTACTAACTTCGCAAGGCCAAAAAAAACGTATCTGTAAACAAAAGTTGGCAAGCATTTTCACTCGCCAGGAGCGCCGCGAAACGCTGGCAGCATAACGCGGGGTGCACGGGAAGAAAAGACAAGCGTGTGGTAGTTGCATTCCCGGCGCGGCGGAAAACGAGTAATGAAGCGGCGAGCTTGAATTCCGCTCGTCACCAACGTGAGAAGTGCAATGAAGGTAACGACCTTGTCCTTTATTACGCGAGGCGGTGAAGTCTTTAAACGGGCACTAATGTTTGCTGATATCTAAACGTCATTTCTTAAACCCAATGAAATACGTTGTGGGATGTTCAACGCAAGTTAGGAGCCTTTACTGGATCTCTGGGTCCGGACAGGCCGCCTCAGGAAACATGCTAGGAATCGGCTGCATTTAGCCCGCCCTACGGAGTGGCCACTGCGTCGTCCCAGCCGACGTCGGCGAAGCAGCGGAGAGGACGGTGCGAGGGTAACGGTACTTTCGCAAACATTTGGCCCTTTAAAAATATGCGTGTAAATCTGCCGGAAGAACACGGAACATGAACTACGATAGCGACATTTAGTCTGGTAAGGTCATTAGACAATGTTTACAACTCACTTCAGGGTCCCTTTAAGGTCCAAGCGGAGTGTACAGCGTGATCCCGCCACTCTTCCAGGATCCACTACGGCGATGAGGCGCGCCGTAGTGGAGGGCCCGGATTAATTTTGACCACCTGGGGATCTTTCACGTGCGCCGAAATCTCGAACACACGGGCGTTTTCGCCTCCATCAGTAAAGCGGCCGCCGCGACCGAGAATCGAACCCACCTCCTTGGGCTCAGCAGCGCAACACCTTAGCCCCTCAGCCACCGCGGCGGGATTTTCCCACAATGTTCCCAGTCCAATTGAGCGACACCGGCTTTAATGATACGCTCACAGCACCCTGCAGAAAAAGTTCACCTTCAGTTTGCTAAGCGACATGCCACAATTTTTTTTCGTGATACGAACCCGCAATAGGTGCGCCATGCCCTAAATACCTGCTCGAACGCAAGTTCCTACTGCGGATACAACGGAGAAAGTGAAGACAATGGATTCATCCCACTCGAATACATTCGTTGGTGGGATATGTGCCCATTACGAATGATAAGTTCCGCCGTTGTCAGAAAGTTGCAACACATAGAAGTGGAGCTCGTAAGGGCTACAAGCGATTCGCGTGATAATACGCTGGTTACAATCTACAGTTTGGGGCTTCGATCTATCCTCCGGCCATTAGTTCGCATAAAACGTCACGGATATACCTATAAGCTAGGTAATGCTATGGTAGGCGCGCCTCACAGCGTAATAGTGAAAAAATTGTAACATTTGCTTATAGTAAACTTCAATTTAAAAAAAAATACAGTGAAACTTCGTTACCATGCCTTACGGGAACGCGAAGGGAGTACGTACAAACTGACACTACGGCTTATCCGAGTGCATTAGGTTAAAGGGAAGCCAAGTCGGGGACTCGGCTTACCTACGTATAAAAAGAAACTACAGCTTATGTGGGTACGGTTTAACGAGATTCCACTGTACTTGCATAAATAACCAGCAAAGAGTACCTTACATTATAGCTACGCTAAAACACACGGTGCATCAAAAACGCGGCAACGACTACTAATCTCGAAAATGATGGGTTGACGAATTGAGTACGGAATCCACAAAAAATGCATGGAAGGAAGTACAAATAAAACATAACCGCGACGGTTAAGCACACGCGGTTAAACCTGTAAAACACTATAATCCTAGAATCAAACAAACCCGCTCTAGTAAGCCATTGCATGATATAAAGAACGCGTTTTGCCGACTATCTAAAAAAGAGGTGGGCAGGCTGCTCAAAGAATTTCGAGCGGTTACCATGCACGACACGTCACATCAACCGTTTGAGACAATTCATGCATGCGACTGGGCCGCGTACAGCACGGCAAAATTACCAATCGAGCGACCCCCTTCGCTTTCGCCACTGTTCGTGCAGCGTTACAGCGAGCCGTTGCCCCAGACTAAACACAACGGCGCTTCTAAACGCTTCGCTTTCAGCCGACTTGCGACTCGGAAGCACTTTCCTATAGGGCAAAAATATGATGGGGCTAAGTCACTCTTCACTTGCCGCTGTTGAAGCTACGACAGCTAGCCAAAAGAGGCGCCCACCCCCCCGCTTCCCGGACACCCCTCCCCTGAGAAATAGACTGCCAAGATTCGCGCGATGGAAACAGCGTGACGCCAACAAAGATTGGGGGGCGATCGTCGCATGTACCCGATCCCGAGCTCACCAGGTTGCCGCAGACCACGGCCGAAGACATGGTCTGCAGCCGAAGGTGCAGGCTGCGACGGCTAGGATCCATTCCCGGTCGCTCACGGCTCCGGGCTGTTGCGGGACGCCCCCTCTACGCTCCTCATTCCAGAGACGTCGGTTCAAACCGCCCCGACCGTGGCCAGCACAGTTCGACTCGCGATAGCTGCGTTCTCGGCAGCTCAAGGAGCGCAGCTGTGGAACGAAGCAGCCGCCGCCACCCTGGGCCTCGAGCGGGATTCGCGTGGAGCGTGCGCTCGCGGAACTTCGTTGTCCTCGCCTCGTGAGAGCTTGTGCGTCTTCCTCGTCCTTGTTTCAGCGCTAACAGTAACCCCTATCGACCAGTATGGGACAGAATTAACCGATTCTGCAAACATTTACGCTCCCATTCTCCGATGCCAGCGAATCTTGCATAATACTCCCGTGTTGGGGAGTTCTGCGAAACGTGTCGGAGAAAATTCAATTTCTGAACGAAACAATATATCGTATTAGGCGCAGGCCCCCTATGACGCTGATTGTTTTGGCTACTAAACTAACTGTAACCCGTCAACGTAGCCTACATCTGCAATCAAGACAACATTTGGATACTCGACTGATCACCCAATCGGACGAAGACAGTGACGACAACTTATCTAAATTCTTGGCCATTCTCTGGCGTCGACGAAGACGACGCTAGCAATGATGACGATTGTTTTCAATACTCATCCTGATTAGGGTACACAGCTTCTTGACCGATCCCCGGCGTGGGTATGCACCATGCTCCGAGGCAACAACCCAACCAACCGACTGCACCCATGTGGACGAAGGCGACGGCGGCAGTTAGGACGCCGTCGCCATAACGGCCGTCATAAGTGCTACGAACAGTTAGCTTCTTGGCGACAAAGACAATGAAAATTAATTACCTCCTGGGCCAACATGCAGCGTCTACCAAGACCGCGACGGAAATGACGACTACTGGCTGTCCACGCGTCAACTAAGAGGATGGTGGAAGTTATGGTGGTGGTGATGATGGCGATAGTAATTAGTTTCTTGGCCAATCTCGAGCATCAACGAATACGACAACTATGACGATGAGGATGACAGTCTTACCCCTACCGGCCGATGCCGACTGTGCTTAACAGTGATCGCCCGACAATGCGGTGTAAACAGTCGCGTTGTAAGGTTTCTTTTGCTTGTCCCTTATCTGTTCGTTTCAAAGAACTATAAGTAACTAGAAAACTAGAATAACTAGAAAACTGGTCTGCGCCGGTTTGAAAAAGATACGAATGGCCAGCAAAACTGTGTGGTATTCGATTAAAGAGATTAGGTAATGCAAACGATTTGAGTGAGAATTTCCCCCGTTGTTCTAGTTCCTCTTCAGTGACAGGATTCCCAGGTTCCGGACGCCGTGCTGCTTCGCTGCGCAACACAGCACTGACGCTATGGGTATTGGTGGCACTGCAGAAGTGGACGCGGGCTCATAAGAGAAGTCTCATCATTTCCGGTCGCAGTACCACTAGTGACGTCAGTTCCTAAAAAGACTGCAACATCTAAGAACATGGCATTTTTGGGTTCTACTCGTCGAAGCAACACCTGCACTAAGGCGGGTTCTTTACAGCACCTCCGACCCGCAACGTGCGCCGAACGCTCGGCGCACGGTTAATTTCGCTTTAGTGAGAAAGCACCACTGGACTAGCCAACTGGATTTCGCCTTCGCGCAAAGCGTCTCCTGAGCTACTGTTACGTATACGACACAGAAGCGTGTTGTAAGGTGGCGGGCAATGGGTCAACCCAGGAAGCACATACCCACTGTGGACGCAGTGTAATTCGACCGAAGAAGTACACGGCCTGAACCTCCCTCGACCGGAGAAGTATACGGCTGGAACCTCCCTCACTTGTTTATATCGGAGGGAAATGTTGTACGGTCAACCTCCAAGGTCGCGTGGCATCCGCAGCGACATCGCGGGCAAGGCACGCGAAGGGGCGCGCGAGGGGTTTTTCTAGAACTGATCTCGGAATAAACTGGTGCTGACGCGGAGCTCCTGGTTCCGCCTCCCGCTTCCGTACACCTGCGACCGTCCTTAAAAAAAGTGAAAGCTACGAACACCATCTATACTGGTTCGCTTTCAACTCTAGCGACATTCTTCTAACTGCTAAAGAGGGCCTGCCGCTCGAGCCTGTCACCACACTTTGCGCAGTGCAAGAAGGGCCGCTTCTCTACGGCCGGCGAAATGAAAAGTCGCAACCCGTATCCCCTCGGTTGCCAAGCTAATGCTTCCCCGACTATATTCCACGTCGGCGGCTGGTTGTTGTTTTTTTTTTTTTCTATAAGCAAAGCGTCTGACATAATATCTGCGCAGCGTGCCTATAGCTGCGACGCTGCCAGCTTACCTGGTGTTCAGTGACGCTTACTTCTGTATGTTTGAAATAAATATGGAAGGTGAATCGGGATCTTCGTCTGAAGCGTTTCAATATATTAGTCGCGCCAGACCCACGACCACGCACACGACACGTATCGATAAGGGAGATTGGCCACAAATGGCATACCTGATATGTGCGAGGACAACCCATACCCGCACATGCAGACATGGAACATGCCCTCACTCAGTCGATACGCGAGTGCAAAGTGTTGCAAATGCAAGCAAAGCAATGTGGACGCGCGCAGTGTGCGTACACATGGCGTGCACATATGAAGAATAAAGCGTTGCACGGATTGAGCCTGCAGACCCCACCGCTCCCGGAGCGGGAATTGTAAATACTCGGTCACGGACGTAGTTAATAAGAAAGTGCAAGTAACTGCGGCGTTTTCTACTGACGTTTTCTGGCCACTTATAATGCCTAGGAGACGCGAAGAAAAGCAACCGGAAACAGCAACGCCACAAAGCACGTCGTTGCTGCCCAAGACCCACGCTGGCATATTCACACATGACGTATAGCTTTGTCAGAGACTGGTGAAAAAATATCAAGGCCAATTTCTTGCTGCATAAAACTGAAGGGTCATCTGCTCTAGGCCCACATATGCAGCTAGTAATGACCAGGCCGTTGACTGACCCGAGAAGGGATAGAATCTGCATGCTACGCACTATGAACGCCACTTGCTTGCTTGCTCACTCATTTTCAAGGTTCTTTTCCTTATTTCGTGCACTCGAAGACTCTCGAAGACTTTCTCGGGGACGGCTAACTGCCCTTTATTTCACGTCGCTTTCCTCTCCTTGTACTCGTTTTTTTTTTTCCACCTTCAGAACGACAACTCTTGCCATTTAGGACGCCCTTCTTCGTCTCCTGTCTGCTCAGTAAGCTCGTCAGCATAGCTACATATGGTCACAACCATACGCCTCGAGCTTTGCGATCGCTGCGCCGCCTGCCGCCGCTTCTCCGCGGAGTTGACGGGATTTGCGCTGCGCGGCCCATAGGGGTTCATGCAGTGTTTTGGTTTTCTTTCGCTTCTTTTTGCCCTTCCAAGCGCTAAAAACCCTTGTTATCGTGACGTATGTAAGTAAACAGTACGTTTAGGTCACTTCAAAAGCCGCTGCGTCTTGGTAGGGTGCTCAAACACCAACAATAGCTATCCGGGAACGCGGCTCTGCGTCCTCCTCGGCCGCTGTTACGGGTTTCGGCGACGGCAGCAGCATACCACCACTGTCACCTCCGAATACGTCCGGCACAAGTGAATTTTATTGTCGCCTCGTTTAAACCTGATACTGGCACAGTGAGGGGTGTGTTTTGTTTTGTAGAGAGGACAACGAATGCGGCCTCATTACGAATATTTGCGTCGTAGAAAAATATATTTCGGGGATGCGATAACCCAATACCTGATAAAAACTTGTGCCTTTTATAAGAATATAAGCCACGCGAAAATGTTAAGTATATTCCAAGGCTCTGCGTCGTGAAATATGCGCACTCATGCCTTATAGCAAGAACCAAGAAAAGTGAATTAAACCACTGAAAAATTAACGGTCTGCCAGTCCGGAATAAAACAAAATAGCTCGTACAGAAATGAAAAAAAAAAACTCAGTGAAGCTTGTGAAATGCTAAAGACCTTCGTATAAACTTAAGCCGGGTAGGACTTGCGAGACCAACTAGTGTGCGAAATGCAGTGCTATTTCGCGAGACATGGGGAGGGGGAGGGGGGGAGGGGGACGCTTACGTATCGTTTTGTACGATTGCGGAGCGAAATCAAGGAAAGAACGTTTTGGTAATCACACACACACACTACTCGTTCACGTCACTATAGTTTTCAGACTTCAACTAACAGCTGGTCCCTCGGCGAACGCATTTTTTGAGGTATACAAGTTCAAAACTGATAAACGGTGTCGTTAGAAGAGTGGGATATCTGATAAGTCCTTCTGATTTCCGTTTGTGCTAGATTCTGCGGGCTCCCTGCGTCATGTATACTATGCTTCGAAGAAACGTTTAGTCGCGAACGGGCATTACTGTAGAAGCCCTTCTCCGGCCTGCTCGCGGAGGACATATGTAACATGAATGTTTGCGGGCGCTCAGCTCACGACAAGACGCCCCAGCATTATTTTTTTTTTGGTCGTGCGCTGATCCCGGGTATAATTTTGGATTATTCATCATACTCATTCCCTAGAATGTTCATGAAATTTATTTCCAGGGTAGTAACCAATCTGATATATGATATTGGCAAGCATAACTGGCGTGCTGTCAGGTATGAGCGCTCCACTAGGTTATATAAGCGCACAAAACTGGTGTATAGCCATAGCATGACCATCTGGGGAAATTATGCTTACGGAGACACTGTTAGTAAATTTCAGGGCAGTGGAGTCACAATCATCTTCATATGCATATCCCAGTTTCGCGTCGCCAACCTGGGACGCACACCTGGCGCTTGTACAGACCGAATGTACTAGACTAAGATCGCGTCACACACATTTACAATCTCGTAAACACACCACATTTGCTAACAGAGTGACTGCTCCACATAAATACGTATTTTCAACGCCTACAAACGGTAAATCTCAGTCGTGAATGGGCCCCGAAAGCAACGGTGACAAGGAGGAGCGGGCCGGCGATTTCCGCGGCTGCTTTCGAAACGGGCCGCTAAGGGGATTTCAGTGGCGCCCCTACAGGCCGCGCTCGAGGCGTATAGGCTCAGGCGATAACGCCGCGCCTCTTTTCGTCTACAGTTTGACGATGGCGCAGCGCACGGGTCGCCTTACCGCTTCCCTCCCCAGCCCGCGCAGCTCTGCCTTTTCTTGTTTTTACCCGAAAGCCTGCGATATCAAGCGGGGACCCGCCACGCCACATCCGTTATTGATGCGGGTGATGCGATAGCAAACAACCGGGCACGTCCCGGCGACGGCCGACTACAGGGATTGCAACAAACTGCTCTTAGTTTAAAACCGAAAATAGCCAAGTTCGCCCTGGGCATCAAGTTCGAAAACAGCGAAGTTTGCAACGTGCACCAAGTACCAACGAGAAAAAAAAAATGCGCCCGTGCACTCCGTACAGATGGTCAACCAGCGAAGCTGAAACATGCGGCCACCTTTCTACGTATGACGCGTGGCGTATGCCCATTTCGAAGTAACGCCAGTAACGTGCGGCCGGTGTTTGCCATTGTTGACGCTGCTCCGCCCGCACCGCCGCCGTCCCCTGTCCGCCGTTATCGCTTGAGTTGTGCTTCACGCAATAGCTCGCTCCACGCGCGCTCTGCTGAGACAAATTTTTTCGCTCCCTCCGATGCACTTACCCCTGTCGGTAGATGCACGGGTGTAGCTACGTCATCTATAAACCCAGCCAATCTCCCTCCCCTTTATTCTAACTACTCTCCAACCTGTTTTTTGTTTGTTTGTTTGTTTGTTTGTTTCAGCATGCGCATGGGGCAGCACCGGAGAAGGAGTTTTCTGCGTATAAGGGAGCGCCGGGTTTTTCTTTCGCCTACCCGTATTAAGATTCGCTTTGCAGCAGAACACGCAGGCGTCGTCGCCACAATTGGACAATGGCCGCGGTTTCTTGTTCTTAGTTTATTTGGAATGGCGAACACCAACCGGCCCGGCATTCCACATTGATGAATCGACTCGCAGGATCAATTTTACGCGCATCTTGGGAAAGCTTAGCGGTGCTTTAGTGCTTGCTCCTTCCGCAACGGCGCAGCACATACCAGTACAATGGTGCGTGTGAGGAAAGCATGCCCACATGACGTTTCTTGTTTTCGCTTTCAGTCATTTACATGCGGCTATTACCTACCGAAAAAAACAGGGAAGTGATTAACCTAATACTGACGTGACTTCCAAGCGACAAACCGCCAGCATGGAGCGCTAACGTATAGCTCCAACATGACGCCGATTTCCGGCGAAAAGAAGGCTCTTCGGAGCTCACATTTCTCACGCGAAATTTCCCGTCGCAGCCATTAACTAATACCTTGCCTTAGTCTATCGAAAAGAATTATTTCCTCTATATGTCCTTACGATAAACATACAATTTTTGTCGAAGAGTCTGTATATGAATGGCAGTTCGCAACTTGTTCACCAGCCCCAAGGCCAAGGGAAGAGCCCTGTAACACAAACATCACAATCGCAATAAACGAACAAACCTTACCTAGCCGAAATGAGCACTGCATCCCATTATCACGTATAGGCATCGAAACTACGCAAAAGGTTTTTGGCGTGAGTACGGCTCAAAAAAAACATAACTTGCGCACTGCTTGGGGCATAACACGTCGAATCTCTTGAAGGGAGGAAAAAAAAAACGACAAACCTGGGTGTCCTCTAAAACTAAAAATACTGGGACATGTGCGCAACAATATGACGCAACCTACATTCGCGCTAGAAACGACCACATGCCGATACTTCAAAGAGGGGCGGCTATACAACGACCCGTCACAAACGCCCAAGTAAGGGAGCGCGGCTTCTGCGCAAGGCATTGAAGACAGGCAGCGAAGCGGCGCTGTCAGCGAGAGCGACACGCTTTTCAATCATAATTCGAAATACGACCGAGTGACCCGCCCGATTACGATCAGGGGGGTAGCGGGGAAAAGGCGTGGAGGGGGAGAGTGCCGGAGGTTTCGAGTCGAACAGCTCCCATCGTTTCGGCCTGAACAGGTCGAAACCGCTAAACAGAGATGGTCGTGATGAGCTCAATAATACTGGTTCTGTTGGCTGGTAAGTGGTCGCTTATCAATCGACACACTGCTATGCAAACGTCAGCATACACCCCTGATCTAAGAACACCCTCTAGAGAAATCCTGACCTTCCATCCCCTAAACTCTCACCTTAAACACGCGAGATCCCGAACAGTTCGCTCAGCGGCCGCGAACAGTCCTTAGCGAACGTACGCGTAGGCAAAGAACGCGAATCGTGTTCAACGCATTGATGAAGCCTCCAGTAGTTATATGGCTGATGACACCGCAGAAATGAGACACTTATTTTCACTACTGAGCATTCATGTGCGACAGAGAAGTCACGCTAAAGGTCGAAGCAACGCGACCTCAATTTTTCGTTGCCCGCACGAAGCCCGCTTTTCTGACACTTCCGAGTGTCCTAAATACCGCCACGAGTTCCACGTGGCCTGCGCGCAGCTAATTCGGTTTTCATCTCTTAAGGCCCCGGCGCTTAGCTAGGCAAATTTAACGCTTAATATTCCAAACTGCCATTAACGACCACGATGGCTCCCCGACCGAAGGTCCTCGGTGCGTCTGCGACAACTCAGCGCTCGAGCGGTTATTTTCGTGGATACGTTCACCGTCAAAGCAGCCAGGCATTGGGCACACCAGCTATGGACGTCCAGCCCCTTCTCCTTGGCCCAGTCCCGGCGGCGAGAACCGAGCGACACGTGTCCGCACAGAAGCTCACCGCCTGGAACAGCGATCCCGCACAAAGGCTCGGAAGATAGCGGAACCAGCATCCCGACACAGGCAGCACGAGGGAGCTTTATTCGCGACGACGCCGAGGCGCCGCCCCCGTGATAGAAGAACCTCGCCAAGGGCAGCCGCAAGAAACGGACAAAGCCAACGTACGCGGCGCGCGTGCATATCGCGAGACGCGCTTTCTTCGTCCACGGTGTCACCGGGCGTTCATTTCGCCCATAATGGCGGCGAGAGGCGAACAAGAAGGGGGAAATAACGGTGCGCGGCGCGTTTTGCGGCCACTCGTTCGAGACCCTTCTTGGAGCACAATGCTGCCCGCCACACAAACGCTTTCCCATGGGACCCAATCTAGGCAAGGTGCCCATTAGATGTCACAACTCTCGCGACGCCCGGACTGGTGTACACAATGTCGGTAGCTGGCCCGGTATAATCTGCTGCTATCATCGTCGTAACGGGATACACCAGGTGTCTGCGGACAGGTTTATGACGGCAGTAGTAGGTGGGAGGAACGCTACCCAGACTTGCCTACTTTCGCGGCGTTTTCCCGTGCACGTTGATATTAGAACTTAAGCGACCCCATTAGGCGACGTCTCACGACTAGGTGGCGAGATTTTGTGTGTTCGTGTGTGCACAAAAATGTGGTTAGCAGTTAGCACACACACTAGTCGGGGAATGCAACAGAGAATAGCACGAATGTGGCCGGAAGACGAGCCACATTCACGTGTGCCTCTGCGCAATGTGCGGCGGACGCGCACAAACGCAGGCAGTGGCGGAAGGGGTGAAATGTGGCGAGGCTGTGTACAAGGTTTTCGTCGCCCAAGCGGAACAAGCGAGCACTTGTCGCAAGCTCCCAGGGCACTACCGCGCGAGCGTGTGAAATCCGGCGATTCCTGACAGACGGCTTTTTTGCACCCGCTACAAGGCCGACGTCGGAAACGAACAGCGCGGTGGCTTGGGTTCTCTATTGTGTCCCCGCCTATATCCTTCGTACGGCAGTGAGCAGAGCTGGAATTCCCCGCATCACTCACTACACACCGACTGGCAAAACGGCGAGACTTCGGTGACTTTGAGGGAAAACTCGGATATTTCTTCCAAAGACGCCTTCGCTCCGTCGAAACGCATTCTTTTGCTTCGTACAGCTAGCGGAGGGCGACCTTGAAGTTGCGCGTTACAAACACGGTTGCCAAACTTTTTTCATTAATTTACATCATTTAATGTGGAATCGCCTTGCTTTTGCAGACCATTGACATGTCCCCGCTAATACGCTCCCCCACGGTTCTCAGCAGATGATCACCCAGACCCCAAATGTTTGGCCGTGTTGGGACACTTTTTTCCCCGGGAAGCGGCCCGGCACGAGCTGTGTGAACCGGAGATAACACCCAGCTCGGTACGCAAACTGGACCATTAGCTTGTGTGCAGAAAGCTGTTCCCACGACCACCTACCTACAACAGAAGGTTATTTACCTCCCTGCTACGTCCATTTCCCCCATATGGCATACCGCCCTTCCAGTTCCATTAAAGGGACTTACTACTACTACTAATGCTGTACTCTGTTATAAGTTAACAGTAGCTAATTGCATGCCACCGAACGTTGTGCCTAAATGGGCCTCCTCTGCACTGCAATGGGTGACATTTGGCCGAAGGCGTCAGTGGCAGTGGCAGTGACATGATCCCCAGCAAGAATTTCTTTTTCTTTTTTCTTTGGAATTAAAGAAACTTCCCAAAAGGTACGCAGAAAAGAAAAAAAAAGTATCACACGAATGCCGTAGTGGCGGCACACAGGCTCCTTCACGTAACACAACCGAATTTCCGCCAACCGGCTCGCCTTAGCGTTTATTGCCGTACTGGCAGTGAGCGACGGTCCGAAATCCCGCTTGCACAAGTGAACTGGCGGCAAGCACTCGAAATACATCTCACGTGGCACGAACGTTTGGTATCGGCTAGCTGGCGGAAACTGGAACGCCGAAAAGGAGACACTGGCGATTTTGCACTCGAAGCACGCGTACAGTGGGGGGAGACGTATCATTGGCCGCGCGCTCGCCTCCACGCAAAAACAAAGAGAACCTGTCCCAGTTGCAGTTAAAATCAGAGTACACAGGAGACCCGGACGACCTAAAGAACGGCCTCCGGTTTAATGCCGGCGAGCAGCTGCGCATTGCTGCAGAGCGACGCTGGAAATGGGCACAAATCGACTAGCACACTTTCGTTAAAACTTCAACGCCAAGTTCTCCAGCTGGCAAGTTCAGCAGCTTCACCAGATGGCACAACAATTCCAGGGTACACACCAAATCACCTGCAACTGTAACAGACTAATAGTGTCCAGAATTGTTATCGGCCCCAGCTCTTACCAACATAGAAAGTTTTTCTTCTTCTTTTTTTTTTTTCAGAAAAAGTTGCAACAGTTCTGCCACGCATTTAGCACGAAAACCTCTCTTTCTCTTGAGGTGGGTAGGCGGGCAGATCTTTAATGTGTGTGTGTGTGCAGGGGCGGGGACCCCCCATCGTCGTAACTATCTCCACGCGGCAGAGGAGATTCAGAACTACATCTGCCACTAGGAACTGAAAGTTCCCGGGATGTTGAAGGCAGCCTCACTGAATAAGTGACGCAATATTGTATGAGCGGAATGGCGGAGAAGAAGGACAATTGTATGCGTAGTAAAAAGATGAGTGACAAACTCAGGTAGAACACTTCCACTGGGGGGCGATTATCTACGTGAATGTCACTAATTGTATCGGTGTTGCTAGCTATATGCAGTGGGTGCCGTTATATCCCCAGCTAACCACTGGAGGTAGCCACCATGCAGTCTACACGCAGTAGTCAAGTAGGGGTAACGAAGAACTGCTACCCCACGGGAGTTGTTCCGCAAGCGCAAACCCTGACATCTCAATGCACGGTGACCTTGGGGCCACCACTACGAATGACGTGACGGGGTCCGCCCTCCCTCCATCCTCTTGCCGCTCCGTCCTCCTCAACCCCTCCCTCTCCCTCTCCCCGGTTCGGTGGTTTCCCGACACGTGCCAACTGACCCTGACAGTAAATACCACGAGGTGATGCTGAGCATAGTGAACTACACTATTTTTCTTTGAAAAATTAGAAACGTTTGGGCGGACAATAATTACTGTGGAGGGGGATCACTGCGTGGAAGAATGAATGCGATGCCACTTGCGGACAAGAACATACTGCTATACGGGGAAATTACTTGCCACGTATAGACAAGGAAAAAAAGAAAAAAGAAAAACAGGGCGCGGACACGGACGGCCACCAACAACCTGACAGCAGATTTTTGCTGCCATCACAGGAAACGTGCACATTATAAAAGCCCAGGTACCCAACGTAATCCAGATACCTTCCCTACGGCTTGCCTCGTATACCTTGGTGTTGCATCGGCGCTGAAAACCGGAAATTCAGACGCCTAGGTGTACGAGTGTCTACAAAGGCACTTGTGCTGTTGAGCACCAGGAGACAAATTCGACATCCCGGCCGGGGCGACGGTCGTTTTAGCGCGAAAAACGCATCCCGTCCGTGAAGCCACCTGAGCGAAATAATGCCGAGCTAACTAGAGAGAGCTGGCCGCGTGTCCGTTGCTAGACAATGCCCAGGAACGTTGCCGCCGCCTCGTTCGGCTCTCCCTTCTCGCTGCTCGGGGACGCGATTGCGAGTCACGCCTGTCTGCTGCTTTTCCTCAGTCGGGTACTGTCACAAACTCGAGCGTACGACGTCTAAAAGTACCTTATAAATGTTTCATTTTATTGTACAGCGCCTAATTCCTGCAAAAGCAGACTCCAGCGGAGGACTCTACTGTTCAGCTGTTTAGCTTTTCTTGCCGGCGAGCCGGCGAGTGATCGTGTTACCGCCTCTTCGTTCGAGAAAGCTCCACATCTTGAGTCGACTCCCCATTTCTTCTGACAGTGCACCCTAATTTAAGGAAACGGGTGACAGGTACCTACGTCGACACTCTGAGGCTTGTCTCGAGCCCGCGTATATAGGGTGTTTCACCCAAGTTTAGCCAGAAATTAAAAATATGTCGATGCACTCTATAAAAACGACGCAAACAAATGCGTGTTGCTTCCGCCAGCTAGATTCATCCATCTAGAATTAAGGGGAAAGTCCCACTTCCTGAGGCATTGGGCTTCGCAGTTGAAGGAAGAATTAACTGGTCAGCAGTAGGTATTACTAAACAGCGGTTAGAGTATTAATGGGAAAAAAAGCAGGGAAGTCAATAAAGTGTGGTCACAGCCAGAGATAGCGGCACGGCAGAATTAAAGAGGAATACGAGGTGTAGGTTCGCTAAATTTAACTATACATTACTAGCGGAGGCAAGATTGTGCATTCCGTCACCCGCTTCAAAGGGTCACTTCGTCAGCCTCCCTTCATCTGCACTGCGACCTGCGACCACTGGCATAGAACGTAACTGGCAATCGTAACGATCAGTACCTAGAACGTATCCTATCAGTACGAATCCACCTCTTAGCAAACAAATGAACTACAGTTACTGCAGCTATCTGCTTTATACGCATACTGTCTCAATTTGGAGAAAACATAATAAGGCATGATTACTAGCGTAACACGCTAGATCAACTGCCAAAAATCACCAAAGGGCCGCACTCAGCTCTCGGGCTATCGAGAATTCGCGCGAAACTAAGGAGGATGAGGAGAAGGAGGGAGAGGGGGAAACAATATTAAAACCAAACTTTTTGCGTGGGCGGGATCGACGGAAACGAATAACGAAAACGCCGGTGTGTCAATATTTCGGCGCACGTTAAAGATCGCCAAATGGTCCAAATTAGTCCCGAGGACTCCACCACGTCGCGCCTTAGAGCCCAGGTGTAGCTTCGGCGTGTAAAACGTAAATTGAAAACCCGAAACTCGTAAATGCTTAAAAGAGAAGTGCCTTGATGGGAAATAACAACGTCAACTTGAGGAAAGGCACAATTTTCGAAGAGAGTCCAGAAGGCAGAAGAAATGACTTTCGTCCGTGAGATTTACAGGCGCTCGCGACACATTTACCTAGATCAACACGCTTGCTTGCACCGAATGCGCTAATCTCCACCCGCTCGTGTTTGCGCACAGAAATAACAATACTGGAAAAAGGCATCAGGCTTCGAATCGTCCAAGCTGGAATAGGCACACTTTGTACTCGATATAAGGTGCAGGCTCCTGCAGAACCGAAAACACAATAGGAACCAACCGCGCGACAAAAGCTTTCGCTTTCGCCGCGCTGCTGCACGGCGTCCACCCCTTGGGGTGTAGCCGATTGCGCTTGTCTTCATCGATGCGCTCCAATTGACTGGAGGCGCTACGGTGACCCCGAAAAGCTGCAGACTGCGTCGGGACGCTCCAGCGGCCGGAGAAGAGACAGAGCACAGTTCGATGGAAGCAGATGACATACCACGCTGATCGCGTGAGACGAGGGATGCTATTAGATCGGCTAGTCGGTCGGCGCGAAGGAACAGAAACGCTGCTTTTCGTACGTGCACCGCGCCTTGGACGCAAGCCCGTGGGGGAGAACCTATCGCGCATGCAGTAGAAATAATGGGTAGGCATTGTTTCAGCATTAGCATTCCTCCAAGGACTTCAGCTGCACAAAATGGATCCAGCTGAAGTACGTAACTGTCCACAAAGGACTCAGGAACGGGCTTCACTTCCATACCCAACACTGCTTCCGATCGTCTTGGTCGTGGAAGCGCTCGCACATAAGAGACGCAAGTGGAAAAACAGACGACACGGCGTTTTTTCTACTTCTGTCCCTGTTGTGTGAGCGCTTCCACCACCACGATGAACAGTTACCAACTAGCCCAATTGTCCATTCTACTGCTTCTGAACGTTCTAGCTCTATACTTCCAGGAACTGCGTACCGCAGTTTTCGCGGATAACTACTGCATTTCAGGCACATGGTGCCTTCAATGCCGTTAACGCATTTTCGCCCGTTGCTGCTCCGTCTATAGCTCCCCGTCGTACGCTAACCAGTAACGCTAAAGCTTTTTTTTTTTTTTTTTTTTGCGAACAGCTGCGAAGTAACGGCAAGTTTTTGCGTAGCGCATTGTTGTGTTTGCTTAGAACACAAGTTCTACCTTTAGTCGAAAGGCGATTGCATAAGCTCGCAGTACTGGGATTCGTTGTGGGATCAGGCGCCAGCGTTGAGGTCGGAATGGCGAAACGCGTGTCCGCACAACAACCGCCCTTCTGCGTTAACTGCAAGCGTTGGTTTCTCCTGGCCGGTCTGCGAATTCCGTAGCAAGAGGGCTGACCTGAATATTCCATGAACACCGCTGCCACTGAAACTACACAGTTATTTCAATTAGATAGGTACCAAATCGAAGTTGGGTAGCGGGAGACAAGCCGCATCGCACCAACGTTACTTGAAGTTTTAAGTTCTTCCTAGATGGGTCTTTCGCTGTCGTAGAGGTAGACCTTAAAAACTGCTGGCCCATCACCCAACTCTCTCTTATGTCTACAAGTTGCCTACAAAAGTAAAATTTAACCGCATATAGACTTTCAACAACAAAGTACCAGGCTGGCTGTCAGAGAGGCTTTGTAATTGTAGATCGCATATCTATGCCATTAACTAGATCACCAAAAAAATGTGCCGAACATAATAAACCTTTCGTGGCCTTTACAAATTATGAAAAGGTATGTGACTCAGTGGGCACCACTGCAGTGATTGAAGCGTTACGTGATCGTGAAATGGACGAGCCCTACACAATGGACTGTTTGTTCCAAGATATGACCGATGCAAGGGCACAAAATTCGTTTGGAGGAATACTGAGAAGTTCAATACAAGAACGCAGCGAGACAGACAAGGTTACAGTATCTCCAAAATTATTCACAGCCTGTCTTAGCGGGAAAATCAGGGTTACGAATAACAGGAAAATACTTCGGTCTCTTGGCATTTGCGGATGACGTAGTCTCGTTCAGTTAAACCGGCCAGAACTTACAGAACATGCACATGAGAATTGTACTCAAAAACTTTGGTTGTAATTGGTTAAGAATAAACACATCGAATGTGCTGTTAAAGAAACATACACGCCTCGAAAGGAGGTAACCAAAGACATAAAAAAGTAAATCATTAAAATAGCCATTGCCGAGTTATTAGAGCTGATTCTGATCACGAGAAGTAAGTTCAACGTAGAATAAGTACGAGCTGGGCTGCATGTGGTAAGCGTTCTTAATCTTGAGCAGCACGACTCCTCTGTCGCTAAATGTACTGGTAGACAACAACTGTTGTACTTCCGGTGATGACATGCGAGCGAAAACCGGGGATTTAACCAAATGCCTTGAAAAAAAAAAAAAAAAAAGCCTAGGCAGGCCCAAAGAGCCATGGAAATAATAATGCTATAATGGAGCAATTTCACCCAAGAAAACTTCGTCGTAGAGTACGAAACAAACTTTGATCGAAGACATTCTGGCTCCAACTAATCGTAAAATGTGGGGTCAGAAGCGGGTCATATGAAATGCAAAGTACGGACAACCGGTGGACCATCCGTCTAACAGAATGAATACCTTTGGATGGCGAACTAAATATGCACGGGAAGACAAAAGATCTGATGGAGGGATGAATGAGGAGGGTATAGGGGGCAAACAATGGACTCGAAAAATACGCAACATGAGCAGTTTGAAATCGTTTGAGGAGGGGGAGTTAACAGGGACACGCCATTACCAAGTGTTTTTTTGCCCCGTGGCGACGGCAGCTACGTGCAGCAATGTTATTACGTGTCGTCTCGAACCGCTGCGTGTACAACTCCGAGGCCGTGCGTGTTTCGCCCCTGAACAGCTGGGTCAGCACGGCAATGTTAGCGACGCCTTGAGCGGTAAGCCACACGCATTCACGCAGGGAAAAAGAAAAACGTCCTCTCCAGGCGCAGACACGAGCACGCCTGCTTGCAGCAGAACGCCGCTGCCTTGTACGCACATGAGCAACGCAGCGTAACAGCGCAACCTCCGCAAGAAATGCCGGCAACTACGACTGCTGCCGCTGGCGAGCGGACGGGCGGCAGGCAGTAAACAAGCCAGGGAGGCAGCACTGCGCGTGTTTTCACTAGAACCTAGCTGGCTTGTCAGCCAGTCAAAACGATAGCCAGAGAATGGCACTTAGCGCGGTCGGACTAAATGCCCACCCGGCGATTGTAGTCACTGGGGGGAAAAAATCAGCAGTGGAATTCCGGACCAGAAGCAAGGTTCCGCTGCCAAACCGCGAACGTGTACGATCTAATCCCGCTACGGGCGTCATACGAGTTCTGTGTATTAACGCCGCACTGAAAACGTCAATGCACATTCGTATGCACACAAAACTTGGGAGTAGGTTTTGCTAAAGGGATCTTAAGCCTCAGAATGGCGAATGGCTGTCTTAGCCGCTCGAGATGCGTAGCGAATTAAGATACCAACACGCCAAGCGCTCAACACCAATATACGGGCAGCACTATGTCGCTACAAAATATTACTGCCGTCGCATGTGTCACGCCTAGATGCGCGAATCAGCTTTTTGTAGATGGAATTCGACGACTGCGTGTCACTTCAAAGACTATCGCTGATGTTGCGGTGGGCAAACAACAAGCACCAAGACCTATCTGTATACGTCTTTAAGGCAACCAGCGAAGCAAACGACTGCTCCAAATTTCTTTAAGCCCGTTGGTAACATCTTGCGAAAGAGTGTATAATACTTCAGCAGATGAGAGGCATTAAGGATGTAGTAAGAACGACGGGAAAAACAGTCTGCATGAATGTCCTAGGTCGAGTACATTTGCTTCCAACTTTCTTCTTGAACGGTCAGCCTGCTTTTTTCCCTCTTAGAAGCTTCTTCGAGTTCAGGCAAGACACCGCTCCGGTGAGCTGCCTTTTCTACGAACGCGGCAACTCTGTGGCACGTACACATATGCATGCATGCATGCATGCGCATAGGCCACTTTGAACGAGCTTAACACTGACAGTAAATCTGCCCAGGCTTTAAGATCCACTGACGTGGACCGTTCCGATTACACTTTCGGGCAATCTCCTAAATTCTCGCTGGGCGTCCCCAAAATCCGCGAGCAGACTTCACCGCTGGAGAAAGAGAGGCAGCCAGCGCGATTGTATCTACAGCAGCAGCAGCAGCTTCACGCAACAGGGCGCGCAGCGTCCCCCATCCCAAACAGAGCGGGAAATCCAGCGTAGCGGAGTCGCTTTCTTTTCTCCACTTCCTCGAGAGCAGTCTACGATGTCTTTTTTTTTTTCTTTCTTTCCACCCAAGAACAATTGACGGTCTTTCATGAAATGAGCAAGCAAAGCACAAGAACGCGTTGTACGCGTTTTATTTTTATTATTGTTTTATATTCCAGAAGATCCCCGTGTTTCACAAGACCACAGCGTCATATGCTCGGGCAACGGATACGCAACGGAAAATTTGGGCTACACATCCTGCGAAAGAATAGCAGCGTGCACTAAATCCGCATAGTATCTACATAACTTAAGATAAGCAGTAAGCAAGTTGTGAGGCGCGCGGAACTCCTTAAAACCCCAGATCCCATGGACCTGAGGTCTCTACGGCAAAAAAAAAAGGGGGGGGGGGATGACAAAGGCATAAGTACTGATGACAGTGTTGGATGGACAACCAATGAACCACGGAAGCAGAGTATAGTTCCTTCTAGAAGGACTTTGAGGCGGCGGGGAATATTTGTTTGGTATTTAATAAAATCTACGACTTACTGAACGTAATAACTACCTCGAGATTAAAACGTTTATGCAAATCCGCATACTGATTTGTATATGCTCCCATTAAAATGCATAATTTCAAAATTAGCGTTAAAAAAACTTATTTTTGCGACAAGCCCACCGACTATCGAAGGACTTTCCTCTGCTGGCTATAAAAGCAAGAAAAGCAGATGTATTTCCAAGTAAGTATGTACTCGCTGTCCCCATGCATACCGTTCGTTTTCTTGCTCAATTCATTTGATGGTCAAGTGTGACTGGTGCGTCTTGAATGTGTCCGTATATCATGCTGCTCTCTTGGCCCATCCACACAGTCACGCGTAGCTCCTTTAGGGTGTTGAGGCAGCTTACTTTAGGGTGTTGAGGCAGCTTAAACCCCTTTATCGGGCGTTCATGCGAACACCCTTTTTTCACCCTTACACCCTTCTTTAGCCAAAACACCTTTTAAAGGTGTTCGCCATGGGACAAGATTACACGATTTCTTACACCCTTTTCGGCCAAAAAGGGTGTAAGAAAGTTTAGTGTGTAGAACAAGAATATTCTAACTATCACGGACAGGTTTTCTGTGCTGATCCAAATAACGAGAAAGAAATCTGGCGCAGAATAGCTATGCGCTGGGGTGCACTCGGCAAACATTCCCAAATAATGAGAAGCTACCTCTATCACTCAAAAAGAGGAACACACAACCAATGCGTCTTGCCGATGATGACATATGGAGCGGAAACGTGCCACCTTACTAAACAATTTGAAACCAAAGCTAACTTCGGTCGGCTCAACGGGCCATGCAAAGAAGAACTATAGGAGTAATGTAAAGGGAGAGGAAACGAGTTTCCTCGATCAGAGAACAAACTCGAGTAGAGGATAACATAGTTAAAAAAAAAATGGACATGGGCTGGCCACGTGGGCGAAATGACAACCGATGGACCACCAGCGTAACAGAGTCGATAAAGAAAGACAGGTCTGGAAGAATGGGAAGACCAATAACTCGATGGAGGGAAGAAATAAGGAAATTCGGAGGCAGAGAATGATGGACTCGAGCAGCTCAGGACATGAGCGGTTGGAGGTCGATGGGAGAGGTTTTCGTACTGCAGTGGACATAGTAGGCTGTTGTTGATGATGATGATGATGATGATGATGTTTATTGGCGGTAGCTTTTGTCTTGATTATGGGATTTAACGCGCCTACGCTACGGGCGATGCGGCGCGCCGTGGTGGACTGCTCCTGATTAATTTTGACCACCTAGGGATCTTTAAGGTGCGCCGAAATCTCTAACACACGGGCGTTTTCGCTTTTCGCATCCATCAGAAAAGCGACCGCTGCGGCCGGGAATCGAACCCGCGTCCTTGAGCTCAGCCGCACAACGCCTTAGTCAAACCACTGCGCCACCGAGGCGGGTCGCTAGCTTTTGTCGGCTGCTGACAAACACACAAGACTAGACCTTGTGGAGTAACAGGTGAGAGCAAGAAAACGGCTTTCTAGTCGCCCCATTTTCACTTGCTTTCGTTATCATCAACTGTTAAAAGATGGCGTTAAAATTCATGACTGGTTCATTCGAAAGTTTTACAAGTCAGAACAAACTTGTATTTTGTCTTACCTTCAACACAACCTAACGTAGGCAAGCTATCTTCCTCTCCCGCTCTGCAACAAAAATTATTGCTACAGGTCTCTGAACAGCCCGTCTACTACCCCCCTCTCTCTCTCTCTTCTCTAAAAATATTGTGGTCAATGTAGTAATGACTACTAATCACGCTACATCATGCACTAATATCCCTTCTTTCAGATTAAAATTTCTTTCAGATTTGAAAAGATCCTAAGAGCAAGAATCCGCAAATTATCCAATGGCTGAAGTTGGGTACCTTCGGAGTACCGGGCGGTACTCATAGGTCGCTTGTTTGTTCCCCGGTGGTGGGGGCAGTCTTTTTGATAGAGAGGAAAATTAAAACACCGGCGCGTACAACACTTCGGGTCATGCAAAGTTGCCCAGAAAGTTTGATTGATATCGAAGTCCTCCCTACGGCGTACCTCATAACCCAACCCCAATCGAACATTCTGGGCCCAACTGCGCCCTTTGCTAAACTGACATATATTTGTCTTACAAAGTGATAAACCACGAACAAGAAAACGACCCATTCGGGAACGACATGTAAAAACAGGCGCCAGTGTCAAGTGCGGTACGCCGTGCTTTCGGTTGCTTTCTGAATAAAAGATAGAAGTAACATTTATTTATTATTATTTTTTTGGTACGCCGAATAACCAGCAACGTTAGTTTGTTCCTTCTGGTGAGGAACGTGTACAGCACATGTCACACCACCTCGTTTTTAACCAACGCTCGCACCTGCCGCTACCCCAAGATTTATGTCCCGGCGAAGGATGCTTCGTGACACGGCGTTACTCTCCCAGATTTCTGACGCGGAGAAGGACGAACGCCGACAACCGGGGCATCGCATTAAACAGCGCGCAGCGCGAAGCCTGATCCAGATGAGTAGTTTTAATTTTCAAAGCACAGGATCAACCGATGAATCGGGATCCCGCCCCGCTCCTGCTTGCGTAACGGATCGGTACATGCAAGGCACATCAATAAGGACACGATTCTCGGCTATCCAAGAGCTGCTGTTGAAACGAAACACCATCGTTCTCTTCGAGCGCTTCAGTCCATTGAGCGCCAGCGGTAAACCACCTTGAAAACAACCACGTACACTGTACGACGAGATACAGCTAGTGGTGAAATGTAACGACGCAGGGGTATAAAATAATCAAGTTTCCAGAACACCGTGCATCTGCCTATATTTTGTAAAAGTAACCAGAAAGCTCATGTGAACTTCACAAAATTTCTCCTCTACAAGAAGCGAATCACCTCTGCGCCCACTACAGTAGCGTAGGGTATACAGAAACTACATTTTCGGTTTTTAAAGGCGTCTTGCTTCTATGAGCACCGTGCGCTGACGTTTGCCACCCACGCAAACGTCAGCGCACGGTGTGTCAGCATCCAGGTGTACGTGTGCGTGCAGGCATGCACGCACGCTTAAGTGTAATATGATGACGGTTGCGGGCTTAACACGCCGACGCTACACAGGCGATGAGACGCGTCGTAGCGGATGGCTCCGGATTAATTTTGACCACCTGGGAATCTTTAACGTGCGCCGAAATCTCGAACACACGGGCGTTTTCGCTTTTCGCCTCCATCAAGTAATATCGACTGTCCTCACATTCTGCATAATTACTGACCACTTCAAAAAAATGACTCATCCTGTGATTCTTTTTTTTTTCCAAAGGGCGGTAACAGCTTTATTGCTCGTCCACCTTTTCCGCGCTCCCCCAGCACACGAACGCGGCGGAGCGGCCTCAGCAGCTCGGTCGAATCGCGGACGCCAGCCGAGCCCGGCCCCGGAAGCGGCCGGCGGAAGAGACCGCGGCGGCCAACTCTGCCGCATTAGCGGCCGAATGGCGGCGGCGTCAGTGACGCGAACATTGATACGAATCGACAGGAAGGTCCTCAGCGCGGACAATGGCATCTCGCCGGAGAAACAGCCGCTAAGTGCGCGGTAATGCACAAAGAAAGAGGCGTGCGCGAACCATTGTCTTATTAGTGCGGGGTCCTCGGGAGCAAACCGGCCACGAAGCAGGAGAGAGAGGGGGAGGGGAGAGACAATGCAAAACGTGACTGCGGCAAACAAAAGGCGCGCACACTGCAGCCCACTTCCTGCCTTGGGAGGCACGACGCGGCGTGCCGGTTCCTTTCACGCTGCACTGTCACCTGGGCGGAGAGGCCACGCGGAGTGATCTGGTATCGAGAAGCGGCAGATGCGCGCCTCCATCGCGGGCGATACGCAGGTAGCGCACCGGCGGTGGCAGGGTAACGGAGGAGCTTATGTACTACAGGCCCGCCTGCCTGAGTGAAGACTTCCACGTTCGCCTCTGCCCTTCTTTGCACCGCAGCGATCAGCGCGACACGGCGTGCGATTCACGTATACGAAAACAGCAGGAAAAAAAAAAAGCGGCCTCGACTCAGGATGTACACCCACGATCAAAAGTTTACGGACCACGAAAGCAGCAATTTTGGGTTATTTTTCTGCCGCACGGCATCCCGGGGTACTATGTGCCGCATTTTTCATTACTTCAGTAACTATACGACATCTCACATGCACACGGCAGTTTTTCGGGCTGCTATCGGAAGAGAAATAACCTGAAATTGCCATTTTCCTGGTCCGTAAACTTTTGATCGTGGCTGTACGTCGTCGCAAGTCAACTAATGATAAAACCCCTGGTTATCATGATAGAGGAGCTAGGCAAAAGTGTAAATGGAAGTCGCTAGAATGGTACACCTACCACTAACCTAGCTACAGTCTCGGTAAACCTGCAAGTCTAGTTAGCTTTAACGTGCAGTTTTTACCACCCTTGTATAGCTAGTTCAGAATCTATCAAATTCGCGAGAGAAATGCAAGGAAAAAAGCTAGGGACACAATTTGTCAGGCTAACATAAAAAATGCAGGCGCTCATCGTGTGTACATACGATGTCTCGCATTATTTCAAGCAGGCACCATCTCCAGTATTTGAATTTCCCAGGAAGAAAGTACCCAACAGGCATCTGCGGTAATGCGGGTAAGCTCATATCTCTCGCGCCTTAATTGATTAGCTTAGGCGAAACAATGAATTTTCGGCCAAGCAAATCCATAAGGAAAACTTTGAAATCCCCACGTGTAATAGTGCCAACGATTTTCAAATGCTTCAGAGATAATGCGGCGCGGTTGTTGCAGCGCCCGCAGCCCCACTCTCCTCGTGGGTCCTGGGGGACTGCTGCGGACCCTCATTCCCCCAGAGCCACTGATAAGCCTATCTAGCGGCTGTAGACTTGCCCATCTGGCAGTCCCTCAAGGCCCGATGGCAGCCTAGTTCCCATTTGCTACCTCCCCGTAATATCCTGTAGCCTTGCTTGACGAACCAAGGCGGAGAGTAGTCAGGACACCTCATTTCATTCAATAACACATACTGTCAATCAATAATAGAAGCATCGCACGCTACTCCCCCCTTCCCCCCCCCCCCCCCCCCCAAGGCACTGAGCTCTTCCGGTCAACGTGACGCTGACGTTATCAGCCTGTGGCCGCATTGTTGCACTACTCCAACGTTTTACGCAGCCACTTTGAAGCGCCCCAAGCGGCCTTATTCTAGGAACGGTCACGATAACTTCCGTGGTGTGCCTATTGCTGAGTGCTCTAAGACGGTTAGTTGAGCGGAAGTTTGACAAAACCGACGGGTTTAAAGGCTAATTTAATCTGGGGTAATCATTAGACGAAACCTTTAGAAGAAACTAAATTTCGTAACCCTGAGTGATTTAAAAATCTTTTTTCTCTAGCTTGAAGAGCAAGGACACGTAAGCACTCCTTATGATGTAGTGATTGCGAAAGCATTAGTGTTCAATTACCGAACGCGTCCTCCCATTAACATCACCTTTCCTTCCCCTCTGGACTATGGCTCCCGCATTCGCATTGCAGAGCAAACAGGACATTTAGCGGGAACGCACTTGGCTACTCTAATTGAAACTTCTGTAAATATCCCGCTAAAATTACTCCTGTAGCTTTGAGTATGCCTGTAACGCAAGTTCCTCAGTCGCAAGACACAGTGCATTCACTACGTCGACCTATAATCATCGAACCGGGCACGGTGGCATTGGGCACGCGTGCTCATCTGGAATTCCGGAGTCGTGCCTCGGATCTCACCCAGACCCAAATTCACATCATTTTATTTTCAACTCATCTACCCAAATTCGTTTACAGGAATGAATAAGCAATTAATTAATAATTTATTCATTAATTGTATCTCTCACAGGCTCTGTAGACTACGGAGATTTGGGGAAGGGGGACCTCGGAGTTTCCCTGAGAATTCAGCATCAATACAAACATTCCTTGACCCGTGTTTTTTTTTTTTTTTTTTTGAGCCATCATTCATTTTGTGTGCCAGGAGCGCCCGATTTTCGAGCTACCCAGTGAAGTATTGCTTTTGCATAACAGAAATCATGCAAGTTCAGCCGGAGCATGACCATTTTTCGACTGACTGCGCTAGGAGCACGGCTTCCTTTCGCAGCTCTAGGTAATAACATCAATCTTCGCGTTTTCTAGGATTCATCACCGCAAGACTACACTTACACAAACACTGTACTCCTCCGGAAACTTGCGCGAACATTTTATACCGGAAGCGCACCTTGATGAAGCGTTTTTTACGTCGCTTTCTTGATGTCACGTCCAACTCATTCATGGGTTTGAGCAGAGCGAGTCACTGCGTAAAACAGCTGCAACGTTTGCTCTAAATAAATACATTGAAACAAATAACATCACGTTACACAACTACGGCGAATTTAACTCTAGAAAAGTAATTATACTAGTCTGAGTTACGTTAAAATTGCTTTTAATTAAACGCCGTTTGAAAGCGACGTCCATTTGTTGTTTCCTGCCCAATGCAAAAATGTGTCCAAGTGTGGTTGCGGAAGAGAGCAGTAACTATCGTCCTAATGCACGAACATTAAAACAAATTTCACCCGTTCTGCTAAAGTAAACTATATCCGCAAACTATATTGTGGGTACGTAAAAATTGTGTTTAATAACGCCAGTACGTAAGCGGCGTTCGTTTGCCGCAACGGAAACGGGCGGGGTTTTCGTAACAGTTTGTTCAATTTGAAGCGTGCAGCCAAACAAAATGCAGCTCCGACTAAAAAAATGACAACATGTGTGGGCCCTCAACATTTATACGCATGCAACGTTTCATTACTCTAACTGCTTCAAAAGCAATTTTTCTTTAGTTTGAAGAGCATGTTTGTTCCTAGTTGGATTGCGTGGTGGTGAAGGCCATTTTTTTCACCTGGACATTCAAAGCACTGGCGTAGAGGAGACACACCGCAATGAATAAACGCTACTCTCCCCATGCTGACTCACTGTATTCAGAACGAGACGAACGAGGAACTCACGGCGAAAACAGTGTACGCCATTGAAGCTATATCTGTTTAATACGCAGTCTTCCTTTGTCTTGCTAAACCGTGATTCATCACAGGCCCCGCACACTGGATAACAAACGCTCTAGTGTAAGGGGGGCCACGTAGACAAAATATAACTCGGTTCAGTTTGAAAGATCTAGCCTTTGGTAACGCGCCTCACTCAGTTGCAGACCCAAAGTACATTCATTTAAAAACAAAAGAAAAATAAACTTCCAAATTTCCCGCTAAACGACGTCATCAGTGACGTGAAGGGGGAGTACCTGGAAACTGAGTGACGATTGTGTTAACTGCACGTTAGAATTCAAATGACACGACCTAGCGAAACTAGAGGCACTACTACAATCGCACAGTCGCGTTTCTTGGCGGGATTTGTTTGTTCGGCGTCCGCAAACTGCACGAACAAGTCTCCGTGACGTAACAAGGGCCCCGCGAAAAAGTGGATGACGAGTCGGCGCTGCTTCGTCTGTTTTTCGTAATGCCTAGCTTAGTTGTTGGAAGTTTGTGTCAAAACTGATCATCATTGTCAATGCAGTATTTTTAATGAAGCGACTTGCACAGTCTTCATGGCGGACCCTTTAAGCTGGCATGCACAACTAAGCTGATGTTTTATTAAACAAATGTCTGTCCTGCCAGCCTTCTAAACGAGAGCAAAAGGTTTCGAACATGGAAGACGTTCCTGCAGAATACCACGACATTCAGACACAAAGATGACATTGAATCGCTTTACCCCAGCGGGGGTGAGCGTCCCCATATAGCTGATCGGAGTTGCGTTAGAGCTTCAACGCAACATTAATACACATTAATGAAAGCGTCGCAGGGCAGAAGCGAAGCGTACCGGCAATACTTCAAGCGACTGCAACAATACTGGTTGGATTTTTTTTTAAAGCTGAAAGTGTGGCACATCGTAGATCGAAATTTATTAAGTTGACCCCCCCCCCCTCTTGTTTTCTTTCAATAAACGTCAGAACTCACGAAATATGAAAAAGCTTGAATTTTACTGCAACGACATAAGTACTGTCAATGGGGTAAGTTGGTACTGGTTCATGATAAGCGAACAGCGCAAGGGGAGACAGGATCCAGAAAAGAAGGGGGAGACAGGACCCAGCGCGCGTCCTGCAGATCTCCCCTGCTTTTTGTACGGCCGTCGTCTTTGCGCTGCTCGTTCGTTATCCACTGTAACGACCTTGTTGCATCACACGAGCAGCAAAGGCAACAAAGGTATTCGTAATGTCAGGAATACTGTCCTTTCTAGTGGCCACAACTGTTATCTTTAAGTATGGTGCTCGAGTAGTTAAAGTAACTTTTCTCATTTCTACGTATGGAGGATAACGACTGGACACATAAAATAGCCTCACTTCCCCGAGTTACGTTCTCCAATGCCTGAAGTTTGAAGTGGTACGGCGTTGTAATACGAAAATACGGTGACACGGGTGACCGTAAGACGCAGTAAAATCGAGCTCCAAGTTTTCTGTTCATTTAACTTCTCGATTTTCGACGTACCAAAACTAATCACGCCTAACCCCCATTATACCGCAAGCTCAAAATGTTGCTTTTCTTTATTTGAACTGCAGTTATCCTTTCCGCCTGCCCTCTCTCATCCCCTGAACACCCTTCCCCCAGTGCCGAGTAGAATCCTGGCTCTCGGCCTTTCCGTCCGCTTTTCGTCTCTCTTCTTTGGCGTTTCACTGCACTGCTTATGTAGCACCGGTGCGGATTACAAGCTACAGATCCATGACGACATCCGTGCATAAGTGATGTTACAATCCCGAGTTATGGCAATACTACCACAGGGTTGGATCACAATGCAAGAACTGCAAATAACTATTACGCGCTCTTTAGACACCGGCTGCTGTCCAATAATTCAACCTTTAGCAGACTCATCGAGCCAAAAGCAACACAAGAGCTAAAAATGTCTGAAACAAGCGTTAGTCATCCGGATTCACAACAAGTGGTGGAGAAGTCAACGAGACTTTTCCAAAGCGAACATTCGCACTAACCCTTCCATATGACATTCCTAACTATTTTGGTATTCGTGATCTGATGCGAAAAATGTTAAGAAAAGAGCGTCGCAGCTGCGCACACCAAAGATGGCGCTTAAGCACACGGCAAAGCTGTATGCATACAGCGTACTGCACAAAGATTAGCTGCTAATCGGGAGCACGACATACTTTTCCTTCCACAAACTGCGTCACCAGGCAAGCGGCTTCACCGGAGACAAAAGCAGACGTCAACTTTCCGGCCAACAATCTGTAGTCTTCAGACTACTGCCGGTGCCAAAGGCGTCGTAGCTGTCAAGTTGACGTCGGCTTCCAGTACGAACGGTCTCCATTGCACTTTCACATTTTTTTACACCCCCAATACTTACTTACAAGTCGTCACACTAGCACCCGAAACATTAGAGCAGTGAGCGAATGAAATTTCACGTCACCACGTGACTTCCCTGCAGATGCCGAATGCGAGTTGTTCCTCGCCCTTCAAACAGCCCCGGCGCTATATACGCACAAACGGCCATTTCGTAAGTACAATTCGCATCAAGAAGCTGCTTCAACCCACACTGTCAAGTTGAGCGATTTTTTTATTGGCTATGGCTGTGTGGTGCAGGATGAGTTTGGACATCGATCTCCTCGTACGCGAGGGCAGGATAATGAGGGTTCAACTGTAGAAAAGGCTTAGACCAAATACCCGATGCGACTGACAAGCAGCACACAGAGGCAAAGACAAAGCAAGGAGGACCATCGCTAGGCCCGAAGCTTACCCCATATCGACGGAAGAGGACGGTGCCAGTGAGCCGAGCGGGTTTCTCCTTCGCAAACGTCGTCGTTCGCGAAATCGCTCAGGACTACGCCGTCGAGAGCCGCACACCGTCCGAAAAGAGAATACGCGTTTTTTTCTCCCCGCACAGAGGGGTTGCACCGCCGCCAGACAGAGTCGTCACGAGCTGCGGCCGCTCGCGAACAAATTTCCAACGAGGCGATGCTTCGCAACACGGCCGACACGGCCTCTCCTTTCCCAAATGTGTTCACACCAAGAAGTGCGCGCAAAGAAATGGGAGCAGCACCGGCGAAAGGAACGGCGCACGGGAGCCCCAAGTTTTCACCGTGCCCGCGCAGAGGGGAGTGCTTCCAGTAGCGGGCATTGGTGCTGCTGCTGCTGCTGCCGCGAGGCCGAATTTTCCATGCAAGCGCGAGCTCGCACGCTGCGAGTGCCTTTCTTTGCTTGTCGTTCCTTCTCGCGGGTTTCGCTTGGAAAAGAACGCGAAGATTATCAGAGCGTGAATCCGGCATAGCGGTGCGAGCACAACCCGTGCCGAAAGAAACGTCAAAAACGGCTCGCCGCCAAAAGAAAGGAGAAACAAAAAAAGACGAAGCAAGGGAGGTAGAGAGCGAAGGGCCGAACGGAGGGACGCATACATGCAGGACCTCGAGCGCCATCGTACTACAGGCATGATGAGGGAGTCACGGAACTTGACTGAAGGCCGCCAATGGAAGAAATTAGACTGTTCCGACAGTGCGGCAGAGACGCCACCCGTACAGTTTAACCTGGGGCGGAATGCCGAATTTCGAGCGAAGCCTGATTGGCTCAAGGCAGACGACACATGTGTGACGCAAACAAATCGGTTTCTACGCATATCAGAGGCCCGGCAATCGAAAACGTCCCGATGTGAAACGGACGTTTTTAAAAACGGACGTAGCTCAAAATTCTGACCATGCTCGGCGGCGGCCGGTCCAAGCTCGAATGACAAGCAACAAACATAGCTACTACACAAAACAGCCTAAAAACATTTCCGACATTTCGACACAGGCCGCGAGGCTGTAGGTGCGGCTGCTTGTTGAAACTTACGAGTTTAGCGTGGCACAAAAACAGAAAATTACATCTTACGTTTGGTTAAGTAACACGAAGTGGCAAAGCTTGGTGTGTACGTATCCCTGGACAAAACGCACCCCAGCAACATAAGAGCTCACCACCAAACGGTTATTTTCCGCGACATTTCCTAGCCCCTTGCTGATAAGAGCGAGCGAGCACGTAAACCTGGAATGTGTTGGACAGCCGCAATGTGCGGCATGCGGTACGCTGTCACACATTATCAGCTACGCGCACTCGCTTTATCCGGTTGTCCTTGGGCGCAACGAACGATGAGCAGGCGTCCACGACAGGCCGCATCCTAGCGGTCACAAAAATGTTCGTTCTGAGCGAGCCAGATTTCGTTTTCCGCCAAACAAAACGCCGCGCGGAGCGAAATATTCGATGCTTACCCAAGGCGAAACGCCGCTTAAGAATTGCACCATTCCACACCCACCGTCCCTTAGGACGCAAGGACTGTCACTAATCGTGCGCGACACGTGGAACGCGCCCCATCCGCACGTCAAAGCTGTGGCGTTGCAGGCCGCTGAAACCAACCACCCAGCTGCATGCAATCCACCACCTCCGTGACTTGTCATATGATTTGACAACCGCCAGCGAGCATTTCTACATGATTGGGTCATTAAATCACGACTAGAGGGTCGCGCGACAGCGCGATTTCGCTCGGAGCCAGCGAGCCGATATGTTACAGCGAACAGAAGGCGGAACGTCGGAAAGAGCGAAGGCCGTTCGTGCGATCTAATATTGCGTGCGTCATTCCGGGGCCTGGCTCTGGCCGCAGGCAGGTGTCCGCGCGGCCGGCCCGCACGCAGACCAGGCGGCGCCGACCTTGCACAGCTGCCGAAGCAGCTGCTGCAGACGGAGTCGAAAGTCCGAACAAGCCAATCTCGACAGCTGAGCCACAGCTTGGACGCCGAGGCGAGCTCTCCAGCAGAAGTCACGCACGAACGCCAGTGAGAACAATGCCGCTGCGGACGTGGACGGAAAACTGGGGCTGCTCCTTTTGGGATAGTTTAGCAATTGCTCAATAATGGCGCGAAAGTCATGCATGCAAAACACCTACCCTTTTGTCCCTTGCCGCCAAAGCGCTGACACGTAGACCTCCGGACTCCCCTTGCCCTGAACCTTTCAACAATACAACATTCCAAATCATAGAAATAGGAAGACGCACACCCACTCTCCTTGTTATGGCCCACTGCAGACGACCGCGGACGAATTTCAATGTCAATCTACCTTAAACGGCGTTTTCATCAATTCATCCGTTTCTTTTTTTTTTTTTTTTTTTTTTTTGTAAGTCGTACTGACAACATGCCCATGCACACGAAGCTACTATATGCGTACGCAGACCCGTTGATGACCATAGTTACAGAAGAAGGCTGCTCGCAAAAAGTACATATTGACAACTTCCTAAAGAGCTCTCTCGGACTTCTGGACGCCGTTGACCTCTTTTCGATGAGAAGCTTCACAGACTCTGGCAGAAACGTTAAGCAATGGACTTGCAGGATGAAACGTTTCGTTCTCAGTGGACATTGAAGATATGTTCTACTTGATTACCCTCTCCCCAAACCGAGTCCGTACAACTCTCCCGAGCTCTGGAGGCGCGCCCTGTCCAGCTCATGCCTGTCCGACCAGCTTCGACTGGTGGAGCGGGCTGTAGCGGCTGGCAAAGCATATGGGGTCCTGACTGAGGACTCCACCTCCTGAAGACGCCACACAATTTACTACGCAATAAAGATGTTTATCCTCCTCCTCCTCCTCACAATGAACTTGGACGTTCTTGCTTTTCGCCTCCATCAGAAAAGCGGCCGGGAATCGAGCCCGCGTCCTTGGGCTCAGCAGCACAACGCCAGAGCCACTAAGCTACCGCGGCGGGTAGAGGAGAAATGCAGTCGCAAAAGTGGATTTTGTCCTTGTGCGTGAACTAGCAGAAAATTGCAATACGGTAGCATTTCAAAACAGTTGGGTCATAAGAGTGGAAATTTCTTAGTACCTTTCGTCAAGGGTACGTAAATAAGGTTTGTCCAAAAAAGATGCCTCAGCATAGGTTCTTGCCCCGCAGCTGTTTCGTGTCCCAATTTTTTATCAAAATTTGACGACGGTAAGATAGGTTTGACGGCACACGTGTGATTAAATTTTTTAGGCACGTCGGCGGTTTCTTGATTGTTTTCAATCTCAACCTTGAAGAAATGCTTCGTCCTGCTACAGATAACATTTCTACCTTGAAGAGTCCTTGAATAAACAGAGCCTCATCGTGAGCTCCGCGTGGACAACACCGTTAGGTTTATATATCTAAGGCTAACATCTGGCAACGGCGAACGATTGTGCTGTTGTATAAACCGGGTTCCAAAAAAATGTCTTTTGCCGTTTGACTCCACGCATTACTAAAAGGTAGGGCGTTTGTGGCCTCGGACATCCTGAAAGGTGCACTGTTCGGACAGTGACACAGACAGAGAGACACACCATACAGCCTGTCACCCCTAGTAAAGGCGGGATAGGCCGCGTGGTGTGAAGAGAGCAGACTCACGGCTCTAAAGTGCTAGCGCTAGATAGACGGCTTTCCATAGAGTAAGAGTCAGCGTGGAGGGTTCCAATGTATGAGGATCTATGTATAAGGCGGAGGCGTTTGGCGATGCTTTCGTCTGCAAGTCAACGCCTGCTATCAGCTGTTCCTCGCCTCTATTTTGCAAGCTGTGGCGAAAACCTTAGCCAGGAAGTCGAAGCGGACCCCCAGAAAGCTCCAGTTACACGAAAGTAGACGCAATAAAGTCGAAGCCATGCCCTACCACCACGCACTGCCGCACAACTTGAAAATGGTAGCCCTAAAGTAAGGAGTACGTCTGGTGTTTTCTGATCCTCGCAAGCTCTTTGGCGTATGTGCTCCCATCGATAAAAAGGAGGAACCCAAGAAAGGTCCGTATTCGATCCCACTGCCTCAGGACAGAATTCACATCTACCGGTCAAGGCTGTGTAACAACGACAGGATCCGAAACCATCGCACGCGCCTCAACAATGGCAGAAGCCGCAACCTGGCGTCACATGTTCGCCAGTGCACTTGCTGTCCGGACCTCGAAGGTGGGGCAATTGTGGGGCGAGGTGCGTTGAAGCGCCAGCGAGAGCTGCTTGAAGCATTCATGGTAATGAAACAGGGGGAACATGCGTTAGTGAACCGCTACTGGTTGTCACTGACAAAGACGTTACGTTTCTTGGTGTGGGGTTTTGCAACGGAAGCGAAACGGGCGTTTTATGCGTGAGGAAGGATGTCGGCAAAAAGTTTCTCGTTTACCCGCAGACACAGGGACAGAACAACAGGGAACTAGAGAGCGCGAGCGGACAGAGGTGACGTCTCCCAAGCTTGTTGCTTGGGGGACGTCAAGTCGAAGCGCAGCTCGCCACCTGTTCTACCGACGCACCTGTGAAACGCCATCTAAGCACGTCCCGCCTCCGCTTGTACGCGCTGTAAAATGGAGTGTGCAGTCAGTGCTGTGCGACAAAAAAGGAACGAACGGGAATGATGGCCACCAAATGCCGATACTATACTGAACAACGAAACTAGCGAGAGGCAGTAAATGCCACTGCTAAAGCGAGCACACGCGTGACCACTGAGACGGTCAGAACGCAAAGCATGGTTGGCCCGGTCTGCGAGCGAGCGAGAGCGAGAGCGAGAGCGAGAGCGAGAGAGAGAGAGAGAGAGAGAGAGAGAGAGAGAGAGAGAGAGAGAGAGAGAGAGAGAGAGAGAGAGAGAGAGAAGTTCCTCTGTTTTTGCAGCCGCCCCTTTCCATAGGGACGATTTCCCGTGCAAGCCGGGTGAACTTCCCAAGCGTTGTAGTCCCACACAAGGGCCGAGCGCCAGGCCGGGGAGTCGCTTGTACCTATTTTACCGGTAGGTGCCCGGCGCCAACAAGGAACACGAATTCACATGGTGCCTTGGTGCCTTCTACAGCCACGATGGACGCTCAACTCGCAATCGTCTGTGGCAGGACATGCCGCCAGACTCTTTCACCCCCGGCAATGGCGCAACGCGGCATGATGGCCGGGGGCCCCGCCAGATGGACAATGGTCAGGGGCCCCTCGATAGGGTAAAGGCAGCTTTCCAGACGTGAAATCCCCTTTCAAGGGTCCGCACTCGACCAGGGACGCCTGTACCATTAAAGAAACCGGTGGGTGTCCGGCGGTACCAGGATTCGAACCCAGTACCTCCCGCATACGAGGAGAGTGCTGTACCTCAGAGAGAGAGAGAGAGAGAGAGAGAGAGAGAGAGAGAGAGAGAGAGAGAGAGAGAGAGAGAGAGAGAGAGAGAGAGAGAGAGAGAGAGACTTTAGTAAAGAAGACTAGCATAAGCGAGGGAGGTGGCCGGCAGCCGGAGCTGTGCGGCGACCTCAGAGCAGCTCAGCGCTGCCTCCCAGAGCTCCGAGGAATTGATCTGAGGGAGGGGATCATATGGACAGGCCCACATGTGATGCTGCACCGTGGCCTTGTCCCCGCATGGCGGGCAAAAGGGAGAGGGATAAACTAAGGGATGTGTGTGATGGAGGAGGGCCCCATTGGGAAGGAATTCGGTCTGTGCGAGCCTCCATAGCGCTCTTCCGTGCAAGTCAGTGACGGGTGGGCCGGTGGGTATTTGAGGCGAGCGAGGCAGTAATGAGTGGTTATTTCGTTGTAGCTCAATAGGCCATCTCGTGCTGATCTGCCTCCGTCAGAGTCTACAGAGGTGGGGCACGCCCGGGAGGTGAGTGCTCAGGCTGTCATGTGTGCCACCTCGTTACCCCCAAGCCCAGTGTGGGCAGGAGTACAAGCAGCTCAACTTGGGTAGCAGGTGGGTTCTGAAGGAGTTTCAGGGCCTAGGGTGATCCTGCGGCCCCAGTATGCATCAGGGTGCATATTTCGAGGGAGGGGGCGGATTTTGATGCTAGCGAGCGAGAAACGCCGCGTTGCGCGCTTCTAAAGCCAGAGCAAGGCATGCGCATATGACCGAACCTCAAATTGACGAGGGAAGGGAATGATAGAGATGCTCGCGATTCCTAAAGATGCATCAATGGACCTTTAATTTTTCTACGTTTCAGCGACAATTAGTCTTGCACTGCGTCCCTAAAGTTTTAACGCTGCAAACATATGCCGGCACATGGGATTGTTTGCGAATGTGTGCGGTGAAAAACAGGCGGGCATGATGCACGGAAACACGCACCTGCTGTGGCTTTCTAATAGGCTCCGTGCGCTGGTATGGTGGCGACACAAGCGCCTGAACAACTAGCGCCATCTACGGCCACTGGAGGCATTTATCGGATGTTGTGGTCGTCGCTTGCGCCCTTCTCCGTACTGCCCCTGCTACGCTCCGATGACTGATTGCTCAAACCAGCGCGCTCGTTTTAACGGTTTTAGAGAGGTGGGAGATATTGTCTCGTTTTCTTTTTTGTCTAAGAAAACCTCAAAACGCGGTCGCCAGCTGCACGCCGCAAACGATGTTTACTGCGTCCGGGAGGAGCTAGCGAACGCAACGGACCCGTCCGATGTTTCCAGCAATGGCGTTGGGCACATAACAGGCGTGACCCTGGGCCGCGACTTTTAGTTAAAGGCGGGTACAGTGAATGGTTATGAGTTCAGTTGTAAACACGCGGCTCACGCATCTCTGCACTTTATTATGTGTTCAGTGAGTCTAAGCGAGGTAGGCGGGGGAAGCTGCACGCGCAAGGCTGGGTGCCAAGGCTCGCGTAAACATGCCGATGCAGTTGCTATGTTCGTCAACTCATAACGGTGAGCACCGGGCAGCTATTGCCAAATTTTAGCGCCGGTATCAACGCCGGTGTTCCAGCTCTGTCCGAATCAGCGAAATGTTAGTCGTATGGAGTTGGCCGCGATATCTGCGTCAAAGCAGCGGCCGAGGCCGCACGGGCAGATGCCCCGCGTGTACACCTAGGAAAGGGTAAGCAGCGATGAGCACCATAATACATAAGAGGAATAAACGATACAGATTGCTAAAGCATAAGCAACACGTAATGCTAAAATGCCGGGGAGGCATATAAGCTCAGCGACAAAAAAAAAAAAAAGAGAAAACGACCGACACCGTCACTGCTTCAAGATGATTGACGCGCATATTAATGGCCCATTCGTTTAGCTGCGGTGGTTGCCTGTCGGATCACTGCATTTTTGTTTCGACCGTTACGCTGCGTCATATTCCGTAGCACTCAGGTAAGATTGCTGGGGTGTATGCTGGCGCGCTGAATTGTTCCCGATGAAGTTCGCGTTGCCTATGCAAGTTTCGCCGGGCGCCGGCTGTCGCAGGTCCCTTCCGAAGTTGATGGCGGGTGTGCACAGGGACAAGGTCCCCCTAGAGTACAAACCACATGCACACAAAACAGCAAAACGAACGCTTATGGCCAGAAGTTGATCGGCGTTGTTTACATTGCCCGTCGCACTGCGCGGGTTCATCGCTGTCGCCTTTCCGCTTCATTTCAAGGGAACCGAAATAAACATTTTTTTCGTCAGCCTCCTCGCGACCTTTTTAAAATGTTGCGGGAGCCGTAGACCCAGCAATACATACAGAAATACGCACTACTAGCTCGACTTTTTCACAACGACTGCGGAATCTCCGCCCGGTACAGCCGCTCCTTCGGGCTGACCAACATCCGATTTCTGACGGCGCCGCTGCTCGGCGGCGCTGCGGTCGCGCTCGAAACGCCAGCGCACGGAGCCTATAGGACAAATAAATGGTATTTTTCGACAATAACGCCAAACGACTTGACCCTGCAGGTTTTTGCGTTTTTAATCCGAAAAAGAGTTCCAAGGAATAGGACAATGAGAAAGAAGCGCTCATACCACAAAAGGAAAAGGGAAACCTTATCAACGCCGTCCCCCACGCTGCGGCAGCAATAAGCGTCGCAGTTTCGCGGTGCGTTCGACCGCGACAGATGTCACTCCGTCTCGCAATACACTCCAGCCGGCGCAGGCGTGGGTGGCTGATCACGGCCGTGACGTCAGCGAGCGCGGACTGGACCGCGCTGCGCAGGCAGCCTCGGGGCGCGGGGTCCACCTACACTGGTGACAGAACAGCGGGGCGACCCGCAGCGACTAGCGCACGCGATCGAACCTTGCGTGCGACGGCATCGGCGCACCTGGAGCCCAGTTTCTATTTCCAAGGCATCGCGCACCTACCGCTACGGGCGGCAACAGTGCGGCTCCAGCACGCCGGGCTTTTGCGCTGAGAACCCGCCCGCGAGCCGGCCGCCCATTCTCGGAAGACGCGGCCGTTCGCCGCCAGGCCCGCCACACCTCGACCCTGCCCCTGGCTGCCGATCGCTCAATGAAATAAACGATGCGGCCTTCCCGTCATGTCGACGCTGACACAGCCCGTGATAGACAGAAAGGCCGAAGTGTTGTATGCCTGATGTTATTTTAGCACGCATGACGTATTTTCTTAAAGCTCATACGTGCGCGTCAGCGCGTGCGCCCGTTATTTCGGGTTTATAGGAGGCATCCTATAACTTAATTAAAGCCTGGGGGGTTTTAAGCGTTGAAATTACGCCCATAAAAGGGGTAATCACTCCGGACTGCTTCGCGCGCTGATTATATATATTGCTGCGCATCATGGCGAACTTTCAGACATTGAAAGCGACTCTGCTTCATGCAAGCATGCTCCGCAGTGAGATTTCCGTTGCATTCAAGATCCGCCGTAATACGTCATGGCAGAAGCCCAGAACGTTGTACCAACAATAATAACGCGCTTTCTACATTTACGTAAGTAGTTATGCGTGTGACAGGAACGACGCATGTAACTTCCAACGCGTGCTACATTTGAGAATGAATGCCCAAGCATTTCAAGAAATGCATTCATGGTACTACTACAAGGCCGCACTATGCGTTCAAACCGAACTGGCAAGTGCGAAAGAGAAGGACGATAATTCAAAGATTTGCGGGTGATAAATTTAACATTGCGCTGCCAACTAAGGTTAGTAACAAATCCGAACCTTAGCTCACTGCTGAATTTTAAACAGCGAAAACCATAGCGCCGTCTCATCGAAACAAAATGCGGCATATTCCATGCCCATTTACTACGTCGCCCTCGCATTTCATTTTGCGGCACAGTATTCGTTACGCGACCAAACAATAACCCCGGGTAGAAAGAATACATTAAAGGAAACGGTCCTAAGCATTTTTTTTTTTTTTTCACCCACCCGTCAAGTTCTTCATCTCGAACGGAACCGGGGAAAAGAAACTGCGAGGATTTATTCATTACTACGCTTTCGAGGTACGACGGAGGCAGCACGGAACCGAACGCGAATAAGCGGGGCCATCAGATGAATGCAGGTACGGTACGTAACCCCTTGAGTAGCCGTGAAAGGGACGGACAACAGATTTTTGTGGAGTGCATGTCGTCTAGCTCATATGAAAGCCAGCGTTTTGTATACTGGGGTAACCGCAAGGAAGTTCTAGATAAACAGCCGATAATAATTTTAATTTATCACTAAATTTTCGCAAGTCTCGAAGGTGGTGGCACGTAGTGTCTAAAACGTGACACTACGTTACGTGTCCAAATAACTTCGTCGTTTTCAATACTCGATTCAACAACTGCACGAAGGAATGGGAAAGGTTGCACATTATTGTTGCTTTACCGGGGACAAGTTTTTAAACACATCTGGCAATCTCACGTGCAGTTAAAAGTGGGTTGCCGCACGGCTCACCGCCATGGTTGCCAGCATTCCTTATGGCGGGGCACGTATGGCTGGAAGATCTGAAAATTGAGATTTCGAAAGTTCTATGGCGCTATCAGCAAAACCGCATCGGGTTAAAGTAATTTAAGCGATGCCCTTTCATTTGGGATAAAGAAAATACACTCGGCTGTCTGTCCCTTCAAGACCTACCCCAACTCCTGCCAACGTGCTTCTCCCGCGCCCGCTAAAAGTACTTGCGCGCGGAATACAATGCTATCGACGTCAAACTAAATGCCAGATGACGCACGCCGCGCTCCAAAGACGTCTTCTATTGAAGACGATCTCATAGCCGCCCAGACTTCCCACAGGACCGACGACAGTGCTACAGCGATCCCGCGGGTGCTCGATATTTTCTATTCGCTCATTTCCTTTAAACATCCGCATAAGGCATCGGAGATGATACGAGTAGGCCTTCTCATCCAGTCTGCGCGGCTCTACAAACCAAGGGAGGTGACAGCGGCGAAAGAAAGGAAATCATTCAATGCGGGACAAACGAAGGGACCCTCGGTGTGTGCCCCCGACAGCAAACAACGGCGAACGCAAACGACGGGAGAACCAAGTACGGCGTCTCTGCCCGGCGGGCTTTTCAATGTGGTGGGGCTCCGGTTTGCGAACGTGACTGGGCGAAATGTCCACTGGAGACAGATGCCCGGCGCGAACAAAGGCGATCACGGCGGCGAATGCAAGAAAGAAAAAAAAAAAGCACACACACACAGAACCTTTGTGTCCGCCTCCCATGACGCGACCGTGCGGAAAACGGGCGCTGGCGCAAATGTCGCCGCCAAGCAACAGGCGCCCGCCGTCAGCGCGGCCACCGAACCTCCTCCTCATTGCGCGATGTGGACCCAAGCCTACGGGGAGGCTTCGACAACCAGGAATTATATCCTCTCCAGCCTGGTCCGCATTCGTTGAGGCGGGGCCAGCAACTAAAAATCCAAGCACCCGATGGCTAGAGTTGCGGGAACGCAAGATCAAGGCTTACATACCAGCCAAAATCCCCTCCCTCTACAGCCTTCGACGACTGGAGCAACCAATATAGCGAGGACTCTGTGCTGCCCGTTATGTACACCGTCGTTAACGATGCTACGGGCTTAAGCCCCTGCCAGAGGGAATTGGGCATTTAGGATATTTTATTTTTCAGCAATGCTGCACAGCTGGGAAAACTTCGGTGAAAAAACTAAAACGGCGGGATTCCGACGCTCTGCCTTCGTGTACAAACAACCGGAGAAGTGATCGGTTCGAGCGGCGTGGGAGTATTAATTCGTCAAGTTGTCTAACCGGCAATACAGGCGTCGCCCGACCTGAAACGCCAAGAAGTATCCAGTTTTACCATGATAATTCTCAGTTTTAGGCTCTCAAAACAACTTCTCGTGTGACAAGACGTGAAAGTTGGGCATTCGCTTTATTAAGGGGGGTTTACCACCTGATACGCAAATTGTAAGAAGCCATAGTTCGGTTATTACGGAGGTGACCTTTGTGAAGCTGCCCGTAAGCTCTTAAGCTTTTCTTTTTTTCGCGAATAAGGGAATTTTCCAAGCAATTTTCTGAATTGTGGCCCAAAATTATTTAGCCATAAACAAGCCTGAGAACGAATCTCATGTTTTTATCACCTGCTTAGCTTGGTATCTGAACCATATTAAAAAAGGTTCTTTCTAGCGTAATACCATTCGCAACTGCATTCTATAAAGCGGACGAATACAGCGGACAAACAAGATAAAAACTGAAATATACACAATCCCCGCTTTGAACTTTTTTTTTTTTTTTTGCCTTGGTGAACGCTCTTAGGGCATGATTGAAGGTTTTTGCGGTATTATGGTCTGAACATCGATTGCTGTTGACGCAGTAGAGGCCTCATGGTCCAGAAGATGGCGCTGAGTTGGCAGCTGCTACAGTGAGACTGGTCAACCTCAAATAACGACCAATCGACGACGAGTTTACCGTTGCAACCTTCTGTGTAAGACAACGTTTGCTGCAGCGGCCATCTTACAATCATCTTCGTTCACTACAAGACCTTCATCAACCATACTCCAAGTCAGGTAAGCTCAGAACCGGCTCCCTGGGTCTAAGGCATCCCGCAATTTAAACGAGCTTGCGATCATCCTAGCGACCCCCCGTACCTGTAGTTATTCACCTGGCGGTTCGAAATTCGACAAAAGCTCGCAATAGAAGCATTATGGGGGAGGCGTTATGTACAATCCCGGCTTCACTGGTTGCGCCACTGGCCGCAAGGAGCGCCCGTGAACACAATCGGTTGCCGTACCCTAGCCGGTTTGGGGTAAATCAAAGTAATCAGCTACAGTTCGCGAGTGCACAGCGCTTCCAGCGAACCCGAAAATTCGATTATGAAAGGATTCACAAGACAGTAGAGCGGGGTAAAAATCTAAAATTGAGACAGAAAACGCAACGAACTCCAAACTGAATTGGTGTATGGGAAAACAGCGACTTTGGACCATGAAGAGTCTCTAATTCACGAAACGTACGGAATGCGGAATCTTAAATGCACAGCCAAATCAGTGGCGAGTTTTCGCTCACAAAGAAAATGTCACAAGCATCGCGTCTCCGCCCTGTTTCTTGCTGCCGTCGGATGACAGAGAGGGATTTATACACCCCCACTACCCCACCACCCCCCCAGAAGAATTTCGACCCCCCCCCCCAAAAAAAAAAGTATTCCACAACCAGCAGCACCCCGTCCAGGAATTTATGCACACCCCAAAAAGCCCCCCCCCCCTTCCCCCCCAGGATTTTGAAGCACCCCCAAAATCGAAATTCGGACAAAAGTTAAGGTTGCAGCCCAAACGTCTGGCCACCCCCAACTATCTAGCTAGGAAAATAGAAGCGCTATAAGTGAGGAGACATAATGTGGGCAATATCGACTCGAGAATGCCCCGCACTATACAGTGACTCCCTATTCCCCAAAACCACGTCTGAAGGCAAAGGATCCCGAATCGTGCGGAGCGTAAGACATTTCAGTCTCACTAGAAACGGATACAGAAAAAGCTAGCGAAAAACACATTGCCAGGAGAGAGTTGTCGTGACGAATAAAGATCAAAGAAAGGACACAACAAGTCACACCGCGACATTCTCAGTAACCAAAAACAAAGAAGAGGAGAAGGGGACAAAGTAGCAGGAATAAACAAAAGACAACGCCGTGCTGTGCACTTCGAGAAAAAGGGAACAGTTTTGAACGGGCGAACCGCCGCTGTGCAAGCAATAGCAACTAATTGGTATCCAGGAGTTGCAGGCGCTGTATGCAGATGTGACCTAGATGAAAGCATAATGCCTCGGCAGTCGAATGTGCACACCAACTGATCATTGAGCGGTGGTAGTCACGATAGAAGCCATTGACTTTATACGGGAAAATAGCTCGAACACACGGAAGCACCTGAGCCCCACACGGCACAATTCCAACCCGCGAGTTCACCCAGCTACAGATGGCAGATTAGTGCAAGAAGGCACGACCCCCCCCCCCCCCCCTCCCCTTTTTGTCCAATTACCCACGGACAACGTTTTCGAAGTTTTTCTGGTATATGCGTTAAAAGGCTAAGCGCGCTGAAACATTCGACGGAGATGGCTAAGAATATGGCCGGATGATAAGAAGGGTTTTCAGAGAGCGGACAATAATAAGCCTTCAAGTTGGTGATAACATCTATAGGTTACCGCCAGCACGAGGAAAGAGCACATTGGATAACGTGCTAAATATAGACAGAGTAGGGTTCCAGTTGAAAGATATGAATAAATCAAATGACGATAACAAATTATACCGACGCTTGCCACTTTTTAGGTTTAACTGGAACGTTATCGTATTCCATACAGATAAGCACAACAAAGCGAATTTTCGATCTCGTATCGTTCTGTATAAGAGTGCTCGATCCACATAGAAACAAATTTCATTTTAGATATAACACGTGTCACGTGTTTTCGGCGAGAACTTGCGTGTTATTCGATTACGAGCATACGCTAGACGTACTTCAAGCGCGTCGTTTTCCGCACTGACGTCGGACCCAAGGCCGCTTCCCTGCGTATTCTGCTCCAGGTGGCTGGAGGCGACGTCAGGAGGAGACCGTGCGTTTCTTTCCTCTAGCCTTTCAGCCCAAACGGGTCCATCGGCCGCCGCAGCTGCGTCGCGGAATTTAACAGATCAAGGAAGAAAGGCCCCGCTTATTATAAGATCGCGCGACAAATGCTGAGGGGAGATGCGCATCCAAGTGCGCGTCTAGAAAGCCTGCTCAAGCGGACGTTATTTCCTCCTTTTTACAGGTCCACCGTTGAAGATCAAGGCAAACATCTGGTCGCTCTTTCTTTGGTAGCGATAGAAATTGTACTTTACGAGCGAAGCATATTTAGGATAACCCCCCTTCTGCCGTTTTTTTTTTTTTTTCGGTTTAATGACTTCAGTATTTTAAAGCGGAATTCAGCTTGTGCGTTCTGTCAACCAGGGCGATGCAGGCGTCCGTTCTCGCTGTAGTTTTTTTTTTTTTTTTATATAATATTCATGCTTAAAATTCCCTTCCACTCTTCCGTTAACGCAACAATACACCGACCATTAGGCGTTACATTGTGCCTTTCAACAAAAAAGAATACCCACGGACGCATCTCGGTTGAGCCAACCGTTTCGGGAATCGGACAGCTGCGCCATAGAATCTCGCAGTTGCCGGCCCAAAGAGAATAGTGCCGCTGATTTCACCAGCCCCACCGCCATGAAAATGAAGAGTATATAGCGGCGCATACGGTGGGAAGAGATAGTCGTATATCTCACTCTGTAACGCACTTGGCTCTCAAAAACAATGCATCTTCAAGACATGCTACCAGAAACACACAACAAGCATGCCGAATTTCAATGAGTGCACCTTAGAAGTGCCTTTTATCGCGGTTTGACAATTCCTGTTTGTCCTTTCTCGTTTGAAAATTGCGTGGAGTTGAACCGATACGTTCGCTTCTGTTCATACGCAGCAGTACGGCCCAGACGAGGCTCGTGGAATCAAACTAGCTCTAGTAACTCGCTTATCTGAGGAAAAACACATGAACGATCAGTGACAACGAATACCCTTCACGCGTATGATACAATATAGTTAAAACAAACAATATTTATCACACATACAGAGAAAAACGTAATAGAGCAGGTCGACAAACGAGCGCGTGCTCGTTTTTTTTAATAATTAATCTTTATTTTAAACCAGAAGCCAACTAGCCACTCAAGAAGTTTTTGAGCCAGCATATGCGAATCTCTTGCAGACATTTATAGAAGTAGATGTTTCTCTTTTTTTTTTTAAGAATGGACATAGTATCCGCTCCGTTTCCCTGCGCTACGGTAATGCAAAGAAGCTACAGGTACCGTATAAACCATTACCCCAGAAAACGAGGTGACCTTTCTAAAATGGCAATGCTTCCCTCAAAGTGGCAGACTTTGGAAAACCGCAGCACCAATTAATGGGGTCTTGACACAAGTTTAGAACACGCTAAATGAACTCGCGCAATAGTGAAGTTGCATGCCCAAGGACATCTCGGCAAAACATCACTCTCTCGCGAACAGCGGAAGGCGCACAAATATGCTGTAAAGTTGCCCCCCCCCCCCCCCCTCCCCCTCTCGCTGAGGTCATTTCCAAACTCCGCCATTTGTTGCCTCCTTGAAGCGTCACTTCCGGTGACGCGCAAGTGTAGCTCTTGCGTCGTCGGCGCTGCGTCGACGCCGACACATTTCGCTTGTTTAGTGCTGCCTGCAGCATGCTTACGCGCTTGAGTACATCATGCGCTTTTTTCTAAATTATTTTCCCCCTTTTTTTAAGGAGTCGTATCATATCTCTTGTCGTGAGACATTAACAGACCGTGTCGAAAGCGAATATATAGGCTCTGGCAGCTGTATCCGTAGCTCCTTTGCGAGTCGCAACTCATTTGGCCGCCCAATACATGGCTTGCATTGACGTCAGCGTAGCTGCCATGCTTGTAACCCACAATCACGGCGAAAGGTTGCACACATATCTGATGACCTTATCTTCAGGAGCACTGAAGAAGGTGGAAGTGGGTCACAAGACAGCGTTGCGATGACGTAGTGTACAAACCTTCTATACACATCCAGCAGTACCTGCACCGAGTACAGCGCTTGGTGCAACGGACTGTCCTCTCTTCTGACTGCGCTTGTTCATGGGTGCAAAAAGACCGAACACTCGGGCAAGATTAGAACAAAACCCAACTGTTACTGATAGCAGTTTTCGTCCTAACTTATCTGGGTCACACGTGAAGCGTGTGTGCTCCACTCATAAATGCATCGATCGCGTTTGGGAATCACTGAACCGCCATAACACAATCCAAGTGCTCACCTTTACAAATGCTAGTTTTTGTTCGCACCTGAAAATTTAGCCCGAACGGCTGAATTTTCAGCCCGAACGGCTGAAAAAAGGCGGCACTGGAGCGATGTCCAAGACTACCGGAATTCCCGCACAGCGTACGTTGGTGTTTTGTTACGTTCAAAAGTTCAGCCAAACCATAGCGAAATATCGGCTGCTCGCACGCAAGGCCGCAACGACCGCCACTCGCGAGCAGCGGTCCGGGTAATTGTTAAAGCTTCACCCGCCGCGGTGGCTCAGTGGCTAAGGCGTTGTTCTATTGAGCACGAGGAGGCGGGTTCGATTCCCAACTGCGGCGGCCGCTTTTCTGATGGAGGCGAAAAGCGAAAACACCCGTGTGTACGAGATTTCGGCGCACGTTAAAGATCCCCAGGCGATCAAAATTAATCCGGAGGCCTCCACTACGGCGCGCCTCATCGCCTGCGTTGCGTCGGCGCGTTAAACCCTGCAATTAATTGTTAAAGCTTCGATGCCAGAAAAACAGATGGCACCACCCTGAGGAACTTCAGTGAAACGCCTGCAAACTGAAGGCGTAAACCGGAAGTTGCACGATGACGTCATACAGGATCACGCCGGTCGTCGTGCCCAGCGCGTGCGCCGAATTAACCTCCGAAAAGGTGTAAACTGCGCTAAGGAAGACCCCACACAGTGAGAGGCACCCAAAGACCGGCGCAGGTCCTTGTGTACCTCTCTCTGTGTGGCGTCTTCCTTAGCGCCGTCTACACCTCTTGAGAATATGCCCCAACAACAAGTCCTCCTGAACTGACTTCCACAGCTTTGCGAAAAGAGTGTCCGAGATGAAGAAATACACGCGCATTTTTATGTGCCATAACACTGATAGGATTAACGGAATTCTTGCACGAGGGGACCATTTGGCCTGTGCTGAGCGAGTCCTTTATGTACTCCAGCAGAATGGGCATTCGGGTTAGTTGGTACGTATTCGTCTTGGTGCAAAAAGTGCCCAAACAACAGGGACGAGGGAAAAATAGGACCACAGCACCGCGTCACCCTTTCATCCTTCATTCCACGCCTCAGGACCCCTTACCCACGGGAAGGCATGTCAAGCAAAAGCTGCGGCAAACGCGTCTCCAAGCAATATCATCCATTCAGGTACCCCTCGTTGGATATTACCGGCAGGCCTATTAGGCATTACTACGGTTTGGCCTCCCTTTCCATCACTTGTGCGCAATGATGAGTAGGAACCATGAAGGCAGGCAAGGCGTTTCAGTTCACAACTCAGCCGTTACGCGCTTCTCCTGAACTTCATAGCCGCCGCTACTCCGGTGTGTACAGCATGCGTTGTGAAGGCTATGGGTGTAGCCTTGTTTTACGCAAGGAAAGCAGCAATCTAATACCGGTCGATGAGGCCACTGAAGTTCCGTGAAAACTGCCTATAGGTACCGGGAAGCAATGAACTGGAACATACCTTGTGCTTGGCAACTTACTTAAAGCGTCCACTTCGTTTAGTTCAACTGCCAGGCTTTCGATTCGAAAACTAGCACTTCAGGACGGGCATGTGTTACCTTAGCTAAGAAGCACTAAGACATTGCAAAAAAAAAATAAAGTGCACAAAAAATAGGTCACAAGTATTTATTAACGAACGCCGCGGGATGAATCGGGGGGAATTGTTGCACTCGTTTGACAGTCGCTGTAAAACGAAAACCCGCAATACACTTTGAAGGCACCATTTGGGGTATGAGAGCCCCGACGTATTGGGTCGCTCATAGCCCACTGCTACTTTAGACCCCCTCGATTTCTTAAGGCGTGCTGAAACCTCGCACACACGGGGCGAATTTGTTATTGTGATAGCATTTGCAGGCACCCTGTGGTGACAGCGCTGTCGCAGACTGGCGCTTCAGCAACTTGAGCTAGGATTTTTGCACAGCCGGCTGAGGGGAGATCTTCAGTAGATCCAAAACATTTCTGTCCCGCAGAGCAGCGCGCCCTCATCCGCATTCCCAAACGCCCCTGACAGTCTCCACGGAACGGCCCTCCGGTTCGGGTATGAGGTTACGGCACGGGTAGGCGGACACGAGGGCTGGCATCTAAAGTAGTAGTATTAAACAGACACGCGGTATATTCGCTTTCCTACGACTCAGCCATGATGTAAACGAGAGCAGTGATCACTCAATTTCGCGCAACGGGAGGACTTCGGAAAGTCCGAACGCCGTCAGAGCAGCGTCGCAAAAGAATCTCTATCGACACAGCGCCGGCGCAGCAGCGCACGCCTGGCCGATCGAACGCTCTATCCCTGGTGGCACGGCGTAAGTACCAATAAAGAGCTCTCCTGTCGTCTAGGCCGTGCACTTCCTCACGCAACAATAAAACACCCCAGCCGTAACGCAGCTCACACCTACAGCGAGCTGCACTCTGGCCGTAGCGCTGGCCAGTGGTGGCCGCGGCGCGACGCGCGAGTCACTTCTTGACCTCACGAGCGCGCGCGCCCACTATAAATTGCTGCTCCAGCAACTCCCTGCCACGTAACTCAGGATCACGAGCAAGTTTTAACACTCGTGCCGCTCTAGTAGGTGTCGGATGCACGCGGCACTAGAGCCGATCGTCGGCTGTGATCGGATCACTGGCACGGGAAGCAGGACTAACTGAGCCGCCAAACACGCACGCGTAACAGCACACCGGTTCCGGTGAAACGCTCATGGATGGCCCATAATCGTCTAGGCGTAACGTCCCGTGTTATCGGGCCGGCCTTTTTACGAGCGCTCGTTGTGCATCCAGAGACGCCGCAGCGGTGCAGTGTCGTAAACTGCGCGGCGGGTCGGCTGCGCCCACTGACCTCCGCAGCATCGAGCGACGGTGGGCTCGAAGCAACCGGACGAAGATCCCCCTCCGCCCAAAGCACACGCACGAGTAAAAGAAGAGTTAAGAAATTGTCAAGCATTATTCTTCATCATCATCATCAGCAGCAGCAGCAGCAGCAGCAGCAGCAGCAGCAGCAGCAGCCTGTTTATGTCCACTGCAGGACGAAATCCTCTTCCAAAGATCTTCAGCCCCGCCTATCGAGCGCTAGCTGAGCCCATGCTTTCCGCCCGAATTTTCCCAGCTCATCTCTCCATCGAGTACTCGGCCGACTTCCTATTGCGTTTGCGGTCAACTGGCAGCCACTCTGTTAAACGGATGGTCCACCTGTTGTATCGCATGCCCATGAAGTGACCCGCTCATACCCTTTTTCTTTGCTTAATCTGAGCTAGCATGTCTCCCACCCTAGTCTGTTCCCTAATCCACGCGCGGCTGTTCCCCTATCCCTCAACGTGACCCCCACCATTTTCCTTTCCATACCCTTACTAAGACCGGACAAATACGAATCGAGAAAACGGGACGTCAGATCAGGGGCGAAATTTTCAGCTGCGGCCGTTTCAAGACGCGGCTATAGTTGCATGCTCTTGCGAGGCCTTTGACCTGCGCCGTACACTGTACAGAAACCTTACTTGCGTCACGTGACATCCGTGTCGTCTGCCCTCAGCCAATCAGGGCTCGCGCAAAATGGGAATTTCGAAACGAACATGAAGTGAACTAAAGAAGTGCACTGAAACCGCGGGTTCACGAGTAAAAGCCGCCGGTTGTCACGGCAACTGTTTCCTCGGCGCCGAAAAATGCGAAACCACAACATCGGGCGATCCACGCGCCCGCCCGGGGCGACGGACGGGGCCTATAGCAGTGGCGGAAGAGTTTCCCATTAACCTACAGCATTTCTTCTTTACGTCCAATAATTTTATTGTGGGTGCGCTAGAGGGCGCGCAGTTTCACTGCGAAAAACCGAGAACAGTACCAAGTAAAATGCTTGCAACGGACAGTATACGAATGTGCAATGAATCGGAATGAGAATCGGTCAATTGATTAATGACAAAAACCCACAACGTGCACATTATTCTGAAGGAGGTCTTGCAGTGGCTGACTACGGCCCCACACTCTCCCGTATCCAATCCATGGGACTGGATTAGGCGGGCAGCGCCACCCATCGCTCTCCGCGCCATTCGTCCATTTATAATTCCTAAATGTCAAGCATGTAGTTCCCATGGGAAGTACAGACGATACAAGGAGCCAGGTTCCGATGGCAAACTAAATTACGGGACCATTCCGCCCTTCCTGTCGCGAATGGGCATCTACGTGGGTGACTTTTTTTTTGTTGCGAACTTATTCCTCATTAATCAGCCGTTTACGCTCTGGTACGCACCTCTTTCATGGTAGCGCTACAAAGGTGAAAAGGTTTGCGATATTGGGCTACGCCAAGGTTCCACAGTCCACGACAAGAGGCAGAGGTAATGAAATGGAAAATACATTTATGTTCGCTACGTTTTCAGCCATCGTAACCTTTACCACCCGTCCAGAAGTCCATACGATTTAGACCGCAAGCGCGCAGATCACTACTGGAATAACTCCTGCCATTGTTCGCTGCAAAAACGTAACGCGTACTTCGTTGCTATAGTCTACACAACTGGTATTTCAGTACGTTGAGATGACAATAAACATGGAATTGCCGCGCACGTCGCTCACATTCACTGTAACAACTTTGAACGTGCAACTTTGAACACGGCCGCGTGCCTAAAATTAAAATAGGCCTAAACCGTGGCACGGTTGAAATAAATTAGCACCTGGCAGACGGGTTACCGGGGATATTCCTGGAATGGAAAAAACTGAGCTACTACGAATATTGTGCAGCATGGCGTTTGATTAGATCTGATGGTGCCGTGTGCATTCTGGTTCATTCAGGAGACGGCTTGACATCTACAAAATGCACCGTCTGCGGTATCAGCCCCTGTCAACAGCCCAACTGAATCACATTTCGCATGCTATGTCAGATCACAAATGGTGATTTCGAAAGCTGTACTTGCTAGAACAACCACTTCTTTTAATGACGTCGGCATTGCTCTTTAGCATGCGCGAATGCAGTACTTCTAAAAGGTACAACAAATCAAAAATATGGCGAGTTCTAAGAATTTCGACATCGTGATCTCAGATAAGCTGTGGTTTTTGAAAGGAGGCATATTTATTGTGTATATAACTTAGTGTGCCAAACCGAAAAAAAATAATGCCGGTGCAGTTACGGTTTTGGTTCGGGTGAATTCATTTCGTTCCGTTTCAGTTCTGGTTAGACTAAATCGTGGGGCCGAACCGGTTCGCAAACCGGTAAAGTGCGTTGAGTTATCAGCCGAAGTGTGAAAAAATGTTTACTAATTCAAAGTGGCCATAAACACCAAATACTAAAAAAAAAAACCGCCAAAATACTGCTTTTTCACAACAACAGTGGTGCGTTTTCAAAGACAAGCTTTATTGATTGGGCCAGATATATAGGATAAAACATATGAAATAATGGCGATTCACCAGCACTTTTCTCGATCAGCTCCTATGCCGTCCTAGGGAATATAGTTTGGAGTATTTTCTAGAGAGATAGGAGAAGTGCGTTTGCTCGACATTTTTAATTTGGACAAAAAAATTATATATAGCTCCTCGACACAACGTATACGACACCTGAAGTTAAGTATGCAGGAAAGAAACCTTCCCTGTCTAAGAACATCCCAAAGACGTCCTGGGTCGCATTCACGTTGGGTGGATCGCTCAAAATTCGAAACTTTTCCTCCGTAAAACACGAACAATTGCTGCTATCACTGCAGGCTTTTTTCTCTCGATATTATGCGTACTTTTAAAGGGGTTAACTTATTTATATTTTGATTCCGGAAAGAAACTTTTTAGAAGTAAAATAACAAGCATGGCTCACCTTCAGATATTGCAAAAATTTTAGGTCCCATTTTTCTGCATCTTGAAAAGCTAGGGAGTTCAATTTTTTAGTATTATTCACTCATAATTTTTCATTTTTCGTGGCAATCCTAGTTGATGATGCATGAATGGTTTATTTAAAAAATGCTCTATATTGCACGTGTCAAATTTTGCTTTAATTTTGAAACAAATACAAAAAAACGCCATCTTGGATTTTTCGAACTTTCAGAAATTGCCAGTGTTGTTCTCTATCATATGCCTCAAAAACACGTTTCATTATATGTGTAGTTTTATAGCTACAAAGCTCGAGTTATGATCTTGTTGGCTGTAGTGGTTTATAGCGAAGTTCTGACGTCAACGCAAGAGGGCAAATGGCCGGCCCAAACTTGTCCGCTCTACGCTTCGTCATCAATTAACGATTGTACGAGGCACCACGGCACTCGCTGCCATCGCAGTGCTGGCAAGTTTAGTTATGTGAACGGTCGGACAAAGGAGGGACGGCTAGATAGCAATATACTACTTGATTTTGTGCTTGTTCGATGGCTGTGGGCAGTGAAAAAGAGCGGTAACTATTCCTTTATAGACTTTATGCGGAATAATTTAAAGCTAAGTGATAGAGCTTTTCTTTTTGTTTCGCCGCGCGAGCACACTTGTTAAGAAATGTGGCGCGTTTGACGCCCCGAAGCTATGCTGTGCCTGTGTTACGAGGTGCACCGCATATTGCTGGGGGAATGAAAATGTTGAGCACCAGGGAATCTTTAACCAGCGTCGAAATATCAACATACAGACGGTTTTAGTTTTCGTCTACAGCCCGAAAGCAGCGGCAGGGGGCGCCAATCGAACATGCATGCTCGCCAGTGGCTCAGCCACTAAATCGGTCCTGCGAGTAACACTGGGCTTGTATTTGCACCTTTCATGTGTGGGGCCTCTCCAAGCAAGTTATGGAATGCAACAAGAAGGAACGCCTACGGTGTGGGGACCTTCACCTTTGCGCGATGCAACAATATTGCAGCCTGCTTGCTCCTGTACAGTCGCAGCGAAGGAAGGAATGTGTCATATCGGCTGCAGGATACCGAGACTGCACCTCGTTCAGCCGTGCACTTTGCACGGGCCACCAGCAGCGGCATACCATTGCAACATGGTGGAGGACATATACTGCCCCATGTTGCGAGCACGTATAGAGCAGCTTACGAAGTTGATCTCGCGTGAAAGAGAAAAGCCCTCAATAAAATTTAGCGCGTATTATCACCAACGGGTGGTCTAATCATTTCGCTGTGAACAGGTAACCGTTATTTATTTTTTCGGTTCAATTGCGGTTCGGGTTCAGCGAGCTCAAAAAAATAACGGTTCGGGTTCAGTTACGGCAGAAATACCGGTTCGGTTTCGGTTCGACACCCTGATATAAATCTAGCATAAGCATTATTAAAGGTGATGCTGCATCACATACTCGCGCCGCCTTTGGTGGTCACATATTGAAAAAGAACACATAAAACCCCCACCAATGCAACTCGGCGAAGTCTAATGCTATTTCTCATAAGAATAACGGTTCTAGTTGTCAGCCCTTGCAAAACGCTTACCGTTCACTGCATAGATTTTTTTTTCCTTATCTTCGTACTGTGGGATGGTCGATGCATAAATCCACATCTGGGAAACTAACTAGCGTTGCACTGTAGAGCACGCTGATACATTTTTCAGGCAGTGAGGCCACGAACTCGGCAGTGCTAAGCAGAGTAATTTGTCATATGTAACCCTGGAGAAACTGACGTAAAAGCCTTTCATCTGAGTGCACGGATTACGCGGAAAAGGACTCATCTAGAGCAAAAATGGCATGCATTGGCGGAATAAGAAACACGTCATCATCAATCTTAAAAGGCTGACCCCCCGCCGGGAAAAGTTCTGGATGAGACCCTGCTTAAAGTAGGTACGACGTATAGCCATTCCTCCAACGATGTCGACCCGCAGCTGCGGCAGAGTTATTCAAAAAGGCGCGATCGAAAGGGCCACCTTCCCCGATTTGCATAATTCGCTGTATGCGGGCCATCGCAACGACTTCGCCACTCTGCAGAGCTCTAATATGGGATGCAGCATAAATCGGGCACCACAATACAATGACGCTCGACCTCCCCTGCAACACCACTCAGCGGCGCCCAAGAAAGGTCGCATGCATATGCAGTAGTGGTAGCGACGCAGAGACGGACAAACAGGCGCCAGCAGACGCAAATCCCAAGTGAATCATGCACCTAGAAAAATACAGGATCCTAAGAATGCCCTATGCAAATATTGTTATGAAATTTATTGTTTACACGCACACTTATCGGCCAACCCGTCGCGCCAACGGGTGAGCGGCCTGAAGTCGGAGATAACAACGGCGACTGTTCCGTACTCGAAAGGCCGAACGGGGTCAACTTCGATAACGCATTCAAAGAGGGCAGGTCGGTGTTCGATGCTAAAAGGCATTATATCGGCCGTTGCGAGCTTCTGAGGCCGCGACGCCGACAAAAAATTCAGCTTGACATAACTAATGAAATCAAACAGTGAAGGAACAGACAAACATACCAGAACGGAACAGGCACGCTCTGAATGAACGCACCTATTGCGTACTGGTCTCTAGCAACGCGCACATTTGCCAATATTGCTCGCAAACACTGCAATCAGGCGCGTAGCGCTTTCAAAGCTACCTAAACAAACGCGACGTCTCGGGCACGTCTCGCGGGCCCTGGTCGCCGCCAACGCGCAGGCGTATTACACGGCATCGCAGTAGGGATGAAACGGAAAAGGGAGGGAGTAAAGTAGCTACTTCCGGAGAAGGCCCGAGTACTAATTGAAAAACTGTAGGCCCGCATCGCTACGCTTGACACGGGACAGGCTATCGCGACGGTGCTAGTGAGCTAAGGTTAGCGGGACCGACATCAAAGCTGGTGGGGGAAAACAGAGCAACACGCATCTTTCACCATATTTTGCTGGGCCGTGCGTGCCGCTCAGCGAACAAAAGGCGCAGCAAAACTATGACAACGCGCCCCGCACCCACACGCACGAAAACGGGTTGATTGACTCACGGCGGCTTCGTATCACGTCACTCTCGCCGGGCTCGCTCCTACGGCCGCAGTCTAATCCAGATGGGGCGCCGACATCGGTACCGCACCACGTTGGCCCGCGCCTCTGCGTTGTCCGGTCGCATCCTTATGCCGCGCCCGGGGCCCAACGACGAACGAGGCCTTCTCGGTAGCGACGACGCGCGTCGACCTCGCAGCACGGGCACCAGCGTGCGTGAGTCAGCCAGCGGCGTCGAGCAACTCTCCCTCTCTGAGCGGTCGCCGTCCACGCCACAGAAAGTGCGCGTCGGCCAGCTGGGAGCCGCGTAGCGGGGAACAGCCGCCAGATGGCGCGACGCGCATCCCGTTGCCGTGGGTGACGTCGCCGCGCGAGCGGCCCCTTTTCGAAAGTTCAGGCGCGACGTTTCCCCATCGACGCGGTCGACCCCGCCAGCGGCGCAGTCAGGCCCGCCGCTTGGCCAGTCGCGTAATAAGGATCGATTGCAGTTTCGAAATGGCCGCCGCTCGAGCCGTGCCTCGCGCACGCACGAGAGGAGAGACCGGCAGGATAAGCGCCAGAGCAAAGCATACGCGACACTTCGGATGGTACGCACCATCCCATCCCGTCAGCATACGCGTAAAGAACATGACCACGCGACGTGTATGTGGGCGGTCGTAGCCGAGATCAGTTTACGAACGTCGTCCGCTCGTACATACAAAATGCGCTCATTCACAGCAGCCAACTTCCACGTGTTCGCTGTTGCGATTCACAAACGAACCCTTTTCCTGTGCACCTGCCATTTTGCAACGCCTTCCTGCTCGATATCTCCCCATATGCGAGCGCGCACAGGTGTTGCGCGTGTAACCGCAGCAAAATAACACAAAAACTGAAGCGTGCCACTTCCGAGCCGATTTAACTGAGAGAGGTCCCCCGAAGCCACAAAATTGTCTCGCTGTTTTGCAGTAAAAAAAGGCGTAGTTTTCGCACCCTTTCTCCACACCAGTAGCCCTAATCGACTGCGACGCGTGTACGCGGTGTGATAGGAGGGCGTTGTAAGACAGGGGAATTGAGCGGTTCAGAAAGCAGCCCATGTAACATTTATTACTGTCACTAGAAAGAGCTGGCGCATTGTGCGGGTTCATTTTTAATTTCATGTTCTCTAAGTCGATTCCATGTCATTGCTCTTAGATGACTGAACATAATAATAATAATAATAATAATAATAATAATAATAATAATAATAATAATAATAATAATAATAATAATAATAATAATAATAATAATAATAATAATAATAAACTTTCGCAGAGGACTCTTACCTCAGAGAGACTTCCAGCGCTTCAAATGCGAAAAACGGAACAAGCGAGCAGGCAGGAACACGAGAAGGGAATTTTAAGGAAGTAAAAACACTGAGAGCTTTCACAGCAGAGTAATTAGCAACGACGAAAACAAGGCCATTGCTTGAAAACTCACAGATCGATTGCATAGAGCCTAGACTGCATAGAGCAAGGCTGCAGAGAGCTCTCGGTTGCGAGTCAAATTCACGGGGTCATCAGGGGGGTGGGATGAAGGAATCGCCAAGGATGGATAAAAGAGTAGCCTCCGGATTGTTTGGCTGCTTTTTCGCCTTCTTGCTTGCACCTCCCTCTCAGTAGAAGGCAGAACAGCAGAATCATGAACGTGAACGGAGAGGTGACCACGAGGGGAGAAGAATGAGGGGGCGATGCAGGCAAGAAGGCGAAAAAGCAGCGAAACAATCCAGAGGCTGCTCTTTTATTCATCCTCGGCGATTGCTTCATCCCACCCCCCTGATGACCCCGTGAATTTGTCTCGCAACCGACAGATCTCTGCAGTCTTGCTCTATGCAATCGATCTACGAGTTTTCTAGCAACGGCCCTGTTTTCGTCGTCGCTGGTTAGAGTTAAGGCAATTTATGCAAGCCATGATCAATTATTGTTCCGCCTGCCAGACTTCCCAACAGCGGATAAAAGCTGTTCATAAAATCCAGCAATTCAATTTCCATAAAACGAATTGCGGCAGAGTGGGTACGACCCCAGCTCGGTAACCACCTTGCAGCGGCGCCTGGGTCCTGACCAGACGAGCGTATTTTTATTTTCAGGTGCGGGCTAAAATTCTCCAGTAACGCACATACCGTATAAACCGGATTATAGGTCGAGTGGGAATATAGGTCGACCCCCTACCCTGAGGTGGGAAAAGTTGACAAAAAAAAAAAATAATTCGGCACAGAAGCGCACTCACAATGTCTATATTTATTTTCGACGCCCGTCTGTCACTGCCACTCACTATGCCTGCCGAAGTCACTCGTCCGAGCTCTCAGAGTCGTCCAAGGATGACCATGCCATCAGGCGCGTTGCTGATGAAGCACTTCCTGAACGCTCGTGTAACCATGTCGTCGGGCAGCGACTGCCAAGAGGAGGACACCCAGCTTGACACGGTCGCAACCGGCCCGTATAGGTCTTTTTGTTGTCGCCGGCTATCCACTCATTGTACAGTTCGCGGAGCCGGTCCGCGCATGGCCTCCGGAGCGATCGTGAGCGAAGTTCCCGGACGAAGTCCACCACTTTGTTCTCCAACTCGGGGTGGACCGCTTGAAGTCCACGGAACGATCAGTTTCGGGGGTTGCACGCGCACAGCTTGGCTTTTTGGCTCCGCCAGTACCGCACACTTTTCTCCGAAACGCCTAACTGGCGTTGCGCCGCCATATTCCCATTCTGCTCGGTGACTCAATCGCCGTCAGCTTAAATGCCGCGGTGAACTGGCGTCAACTGCCGCCACTCATCTCGGAACAGAGACGTACAGAAATGTATGCACGCACGCACAATAAACGAGTAAAAGACGAAAAACTAGAGAAAAGCGAAATCAAATAAAAGCCTGATAGTGCGAGAGAGCAGTCCGACACGAATGGCAATGGCGACGGACTGCGCTTGCACATTGTTTCCAGACAACGATTTACATTCTGCCAATGACCGCTATATAAGACGAGGGGTGACTTTTGTGCGGATTTTTTTGGAAAAAAACTCGACCTATATTCCGGTTTATACGGTACACACGCGCACAAATATAAAAGTTGATTGGGTACGGAGGGCATACGTGGTACGTTCAGTACATGCCTTAGATTACTAATGTGCTTTGAAAGCTATCCGCGCTGTCTGCGGGGGCATGCTGTTGATCTGCTGCCCTCGACTGAATGGCGGAGCTTCGAATGTATCAGCCCGCACGAGTTAGCAGCTCACACGGGGTTAGCGATCATCGCGTCCCGTTTGTTTGGCAGCAGCGGCAATAAAAATAAAAAATAAAACACCCGAACTGCGCGCGCTGCGCAGCGCGACACCGGTGCCGAAGCGGGCCGTGCAGGTGCCGATTACTACGGCGGCGCACGACGCATCGGAAAGTGCGTTGCCGCCGGACAGCAGACGTGCAGGTGCGACCTCGAAATCGAGAGAACTCGTTCGGAGCAGCTCGAGGGGTCCCCGAGGTCCATCCTCCCCCGCCGCTGCGCCCTGGGAGAGTATACCCGTGGCATCTGGTGGGACAATTAAGGATGACCCGCTGATCGATGGCGGCGGGCCGCCATTGCGGCGCGCCCGCGAAGGAGGCGATTACAAAAGTAACAAAAGGGTCGCCGTCGCACGGCCTCCGAAGCGCAGCGGAGTCGGTCGGTGGCAATTTGGGAAACGAGGCGGCGAATTAGACAAGAGGCGGAAACGCCGTCATGCAGCCGGCTGCGCGGCGGCGGCGGAAGGCCTTCCCGAAATTGGCAGCGGCCTCCGGGCCGCGGATCAAGCGCATCCGGTCACCGTGCGGGAAGTGCTGGCGTAATCGTCCGCTATTGTTTTCTCTTTTCGCTGTGGCGCGCAGTTTTGGAATCGCTCAATCTTCGTATCGACGAAGGCCCGTGCTGCTGCTGCTCTGGTGGAGTGTCCTCTGCAGATTGTTATCGACGCGGCCGAAATCAACAAACCTCCAACGTGGCCCGATGCTCAGCCTCAGCAAAACCGTTCACCGCAAGCCTTTTCAAAAGAGTGAAAAGGCTGTCCGTAGACGAAAAACAAAATGCATGTCCAGGAAGAAGGCAGCTATTGCGCAGAACATAAACTATCAGTGTTAACTAAGGCGTCCGACTGGCTACTCCGGCGTTCAGTGCAATGAAAGTCGGCGAGAAGGGCGTCACTGTAGAAACGCGCTAATTTGCCTACGTCCGAACCTCACGAGGCTCTCCGTCGGACGTATGATCCACAATTTTAAAAACAGTACGGCTTTACTTTATTTTACCGTGCGGCTAAAAACATTTAACAACAGGAAGCCCATTGTGTACCTTGGCAGTTGACTGCGGATACGCGGCATGGGTACCTTATGAGTAGAGTTGATTGAACGGGAAGATCACGACGACAATATTACTCTATTCTGCAGTCCACCCAAAAACTTTCGCATTGTTTTCTGCATGCGGCGTGAGGGTGGCAGGCGACTGGGAGTGTTCCGCCGGAAAAGAAGGACGCTTTGATTGACGGAACGCTCCAAACAAACTGAAATAAGTGTTCCAGGCTACAACATTAATTACTCGCTCATATTTCCACCCTACGAACAAAGGAAGCTGACTCTACAACTTTTAGCTATAGTTATCGTCAAGCCTGGTACCGACTGTATTTTGCTTTGTTTTCTTTTCTCCGCTTAGACTGCCCTTCTGTCGGCTCATAGGAGGCTGAAAGGTTTTCTGTGCTTTCCCTGAGGTGACATTTCAGCCGAAACGGTTTCAACGAACCGTATCGTCACCACGACATAGTGTGCCCATCCTGAGCAGGCCGTGGTGGATCAGTGGTTACTTCACTACGATACACAGCACGAAGTCATGGTTGCGATTCCCTGCCGCGGTATTGTTGTACAGCGCAGCGCTCTTGCCTGACTGCGACTGTCGTGGCTCTGCCCTGGAGGCGACCAGCGCTGTCGCTATGGTAACCAGGGAAGCTCGCGCTGCTAAAGCGATAGGGCGTTGCTATGGCATACTGGAGTGAACTCGCCACAGCTGAGCTGAATTGTCGAATTATCTGAACGAGTTAGCGTCTGAAATATGTTTTTTTTTTTTCGCTAGCGGAGGCGAAAAACAAAAACGCCCACGTGTGTACGATGTTTCGGTGCACGTTTAGGACCACATGCTGAGCGAGTCTCTGGGAGTCTTCAGCGCAGCCTCTGCGTGTAAAACCCCGCCTGAACGGAGGAGAGAACCGCCGCTTCTGCCCACCCCCCTGTATCGCCGAAGCGGCACACGCAAACATGTACTCACTGCTTTCCGTCTGCGGAGGCTAACGCGTACGCACATGGACATCGAGTCCCACCGCTCCGAATGACAACACTGCTACTGCTACCGCAGTAGAAGTGTCACCACCGGCTCAATGGTCATCCGCGCTCGCATCGAGTGTCCGTTGGACGCACCCCGGTGGGCGGACACAGCAGTGGCGAGCGTGGCGGTGCGCATTCGGCGGCGAGAAGCTGACCTGTCGCCGCCTGATCGGTGACCGTTCGCCGAGCAGGACGCCGACTGTTCCGAAATTCGGTCCGACTGGGGCGGCTGCCCCCCTGGGCTGCGGCTGACCGGGTTTTCGACCCACTTCTTGGGGCGCGCTTCCTGCGGGCCTTGGGTGGTCGGGTCCCGCCGATAGTGGAGATGGATGAGCATGCGCCCGAACCCGTTTTGGGAGGACAGCTCCAGCTGCGCGCCCTTATATAAATCTCGAGCAGCCGCTTCCTCCCAAGGCTTCGGGAGCGCTTCGAGGCAAGTGGCCCGGCCCGACTTCTGGCCGACAACTGGCAGCTTCTTCTTGTGAGCCCCGCTGCTGCCGCCACTGATCATCCGTCGAGCGCGCGTAATATTTGCTGCTGGGATGACCCGCTCCCCCGTCACTCAGAGAGAAAGAGTAAAACTAATCGAAATATTTTAAAACGGAGGAGGCAGTTATTCTTATTTCTTTCCTATACGTTAGCACGGCTTGTAACGCACCATAACCTCATTTCTTACCATGACTGGATGCCTACAAGTCATAAAATGCATGAGGCGTACACGTTGTGCTAGAAGGCGACGCGTCGTTTTCAGGTTATAACTGGATTGTTAATCAAAGCGCGCTAGGCCCTCGTAAACGCCCTAAACGCACGTGATGTGCTAACAAATCTCTACTTACTGAATTGCAAGGCAGCGCAGAACTGCACCAGAATAAGAAATTCCGCGGCTGCATGTCTGTTGATCTGCATACCGTTATTATTAGTTTCACGTTTTACTGTCTACGCTGCTTTAGCCTTTAAAAAAAAAAATCGCGTACGCCTAAACCAAGCTATAGCATTTTGCGGGCCTACATCGGTGGCCGCCAGTCGCATCAATCAATGGAGCGAATCCGGACAGTGATCACACCCAGCATACGACGTGACTCAAAAGCAACATCTGAGCTGAGCAATGCTAAAAGTCATGCTTCTAACAAGAAAAGGGGGTTTAAAAAGACATTATGGACATGGCTGTGTGGAAGTGCGTTGGCAACGGCGGATGAATGTAATCAACTTGGAAAAGTTGTCGGTGCTGATCCTAACCTCTTCAAAGAAATCACGCGTAGAATTTAATGCGAGCTGGGTAGCATTCGGGAAACCCTCTTACCTAACTATCAGCACGTTAAGCCTGTCACTGAAAAAATCGTATGCTCCGAAAGCGTCCACACGTTTATCTGGAGCACCAGATTGAATTTAGCCTGGCATGACCGAAAAATTATGACAAAACACAGTTCAAACGAATGTGTAGGACTTTAGTGACCCCTTAAACTTGAGAAGAATGCTGCGCTGCATTCCTCTCAAGTTTAAGGGGTCACTAAAGTCCTACACATTCGTTTGAACTGTGTTTTGTCATAATTTTTCGGTCATGCCAGGCTAAATTCAATCTGGTGCTCCAGATAAACGTGTGGACGCTTTCGTAGCATACGATTTTTTCAGTGACAGGCTTAACGTGCTGATAGTTAGGTAAGAGGGTTTCCCGAATGCTACCCAGCTCGCATTAAATTCTACGCGTGATTTCTTTGAAGAGGTTAGGATCAGCACCGACAACTTTGCGCAGTTGTGGCTAAGTTACCTCACGCCAAGGCACGAGAAGACTACAAGTGCGTAAAGAGTTGCGACAACTATAGGACAGCGGACAGCTATACTCCTGAAGCCACTGGCGTACGCAAGGGGGGGTAGGGGGATAATGTTGTGACATCCCCCCTGCGAAATTTCCGGGTAGGCAGGGGGGACGTGACAAGTGCACTGACTCGGCTTATTGTCCAATTAAGACAACTGGAAATTATTGTTCGTTCGCAAATGACAACCCAACAAATTAGCGCAAATTGGACGCTTGCTCTCAACACGGATCAGCCATTTTTAGATGCTGTTAAGAATAAAAATAATTCATTACATGTCGCCTCTAGTGTACCGCCAATTAATGCCGATGTTCTTTATTGATTTTTAGGTGTTTTTGCGTTACGTTTTATTCTTTTTTTTTCTTTTTTTGTGGCCCGGCCCCCTGCGAAACGAAATCCTGCGTACGCCATTGCCTGCAGCCACAAATTACAGTGGAATCCGGTCGAGAAGTTTTTCACGGGAACCAGAATATAAAACGTATTCTCCGAAAATCGTATTATCCAAACAGGGTAACAGTTATCCAAAGAGTAAGCCTTCGCCCTCTGCGAAGGCTTACTTCGCTATAGCCTCCCAGCCCTGACTTCTCTTTCCAAAGGGAATTCTAAAATACTAGAGGGGTTGCAGGCCCGAATACTGAGGATATGTCTTGGTGTCCCGAAGACCACCTCCACAATGGGAACCATGACAAGAGCAGACGGCGTCCGCCCACTGCTTTGCAGGCAATGGAACAACTTCGCACGCGCCTGCGCGTTGTGGCAAGGCAACATGGGCATCCTCTTGCTGCCGCCTGGGCCTCTGAAGTGCAGCACGCTATGCCCGCCCAGTGTCAGCCCTCAGCCTCTTTTCCTCACCCTCCGTTGCTATTCCCTCCTATGACAATTGTCACCACGGTACCTGGATTTAAGCGGAAGGCGGATATAATAGCCCCGGCTCTAAAGTTCTTTCCTTTGGAGCATATTAACAACCAATACAAAGGCTACACTCATGTGTACACTGATGGCTCAGTGACGGCTACATCGTCGGCGATAGGGATCTCGATTCCTTCGTCGCTCACTGCCATCTGCGCCCTATTAAGCCACAAGCCCCCGACGACAGTTACTGAGCTGGCTGGACTGCGCGCTCCTTTTCAGTATATTCTAAAGCAGCCGGCCAATCAATGGGCTGTATTTACAGACTCCAGGTCAGCACTCGAGAGCTTAAAGGAGCCATGAAGACAAAATACAAGTTGGGTTTATTAGAAAGACCGCTTAGTCCCGATAACAATGATACCAATATCATCGCCATCTTCGAACAAATAACGGAGATATGAAAGAAAACGTGTGAAGCAGTCGCGACCCCCTAGGCAATTTCCCGCAACTTTTCTATGACGTCACGGAACCTTGTTTTTGCAATTGGCGGCCGCCTAACTGACCTGTCGCGACGACACAAGACTGACGTCTGTAAAGGGGCCTCTAGTTCCATTTCACCGCATCACTTGAATTCTAACGTGCAGTTAACGCACTGAAAATTATGATTTATTGTTGGCCCGTGTGACGTCATTCTTGCTCATAACACGTCACTGTGGCGGAAAATTTGAAAGTTTTTAAATACTTCTTGCTTTTTTTTCGTTAAAATGCATCTTTTGTGGCTCTAATGGAGCTGAGTGAGATACTGAATCCTAGTTCTTTCAAATTAAACAAAGTTGTATTTTCTCTTCATGGCTCCTTTAAAGTCACTTTCAAAACAACAGCTGGCTTGGGAAATCAATCTTTTGCACTTACAAGCCATACGAAAGGGACACAGCGTAGGTCTTCAGTGGCTTCCTGCCCACTGCGGAGTTGCCGGCAACGACGCAGCTGACAAAGCCGCCTCATCTGCCCACAGTCTCTGCACTGAAGCTGTGCCGATCCCATTCACGAGAAAGGATGCGGCAATACTGGCAGTGCCGGATTAGGAAACTTTGAGGCCCGGGGCTACTGCGTCCTTGGGGCCGCAATGATAATGATGATAATGATGATGATAATGATTCCGCTTTAATAGGTGAAAATTTTTCTAGCCTACGCTTTGCTCTCTGATCAGTGATAAATTATACATAATTTTACGCTTTCCTGAAACTAATTTCTTGGCTTGATGTCTAGTATTATATAACGAATTTTATCAGGCGTAAAAGATAGTATGGTTTGATCGCCGGTCCATCACATATTCACAGTTAGTCGAAGTGCCGTGTCGGCCTGCACACGCCATGGTACAGAAGAGTATTTTCTTACAAGAAGCGTATTTTATTAAGCTTGCAAGGTTTTAGTTTTATTGTAAAGTTCTCCACCTGCATATATTGGAGGGCTCAAAGTCCGCGCAGGCAGCTGTCACTCACAGACATCTGCCAAACAGCTGACCGCCACGGCTAACGGGCCAAAATCCTGTAGGTTAACCGCGCAGACGAGAAAGCACGTGGCGGTTAGACCACCCGCCGCCTTTGAAGGAGGTTGGGGGGGGGGGGGGGGGGCTCGGACGTGTCGAGTAACACAACCTGTCTATCGCAGCACTACTAGCACATAGACGATAAGCAGAAAATTGTAGCCTTTTGGGCTGGGGAGCGATCCGCTTCGTGCGTGGGTTTGCGCATGGCCGTCGAACTTTCAGCGGTGATGAACTCCCGTTGCGGAGCTGTGCTGGTCTTGCTAGTCGGCAAGCCGTTACACTTTAACGGGTCCACATAGGGTCGGAGAGCGACACGTGAGCACGAGAGATGGCATCAGACAACAGTTTAGTAGGGATAAAATGTCTCTGCTCAGCCCCGCGCTGCTGCTCCCGTCGGTGCCGCGCAATAGTTGCAGATCGCTCGGGTGATTGTTTGGTCGTAACTGGCAGTGGAAACACGCTGAAGCTTCTCGTCTAGATTCGGGATCTACGACGGAGGCGAGTGTGGGTGGACCTCTCGTTTTCGAGTCCTCAACAAGTCTGCCGCGTCCACTGTTTTCCCGCACTCCTTCGGGGGTTCCTCTTCTCCTGCCGCCGCACCCAAGCTGGACCAGATCTGCGGGCCGCCCTTTGGTCCGCGCCGTCCGCCGGCTTATTCCAAAGCGAAAAGCGCCCACGGGGACAAACAGCTTACCCTCCCCAAGTCGCGGCGGAGGTCCGTTTTCAAGACGGCATAGAAGGGGTCGCAAGCAGGATGTGTTTTTAAGTGGACACAGCTTTCGTCATCCCGAAAGAAAACAGACCTTGTTGTTGCTTTGTTTGGCGTCCATGCCTGAGCTCTTCACACCGCCTAAGCCTGCTGATTCCCCAGCTCGAAGGGAGCCGCTAGGGTCGGGCTGGCCCGGCGGCCTCTGCGTCCACACGGAGTGGCGCCTAGAGAATTACGCTACGAATGGAGTCGCGCGGACATGTAGCTTCCGCAGCGCTTGTTGCTCAGGCAGCCTGCAGAGGCTACAGCACAGAGGCGCGGGCTGAAGCCGAACGACCCCGCGAGTTGCCTGCACAACCTTTGAATATTTAACTAACCATATATACGCCGACCATTCAGCGAGAAATATAGAGTCGATATCAATCACGCTTATGCGATTCAACTACTCCACTACCTTCATTGAACAGGTCGTCATCACAAGGAACTTCCTTGTCAAGCGCTATACATTAAAATTTGTGGCAGAAACTGTGTATGAGCCCGTAGGGCAGTGCTTAAGTTGTCAATAATTGCATATAACGTCCCTCAGGTGTAAACAATTTACAATGTTCTTCAAACATTTCATTATTTGCATGCCTGACCATTTTTTATACCGAAACGTGCGCGCGCCGAAACGTCCGCGTACTTAGATGTCCGTGTATCGAAAAGACTACCGAAACGACCTGTGCCGAAAAAGACCGGAGCGGAAATCGAGTCTTTTGGTCCAGTTGACGTCTTCTCATAAACCTCGGTAAAACAAGAAAGGGGAGTAGGAATAACTAAATTAAATTGAAATGCACTCGAAGGTTGTCAACCATAACGTGAGGGGCCCCCCACTCCTCCCCACCTGTCACGAGTTAGTGAGCTTCGGTGTGAAGGTGAGGTTGAAGCTCATACCTTCAACTTTCAATGCGGGCAGCGAGCACACTCAAGATACATTTGTTTTCGTATGATCGAGTGGGGCCCCTGACAGCTGGGGGCCCGGGGCTGCAGCCCCCGTAGCCCCCACCTTAATCCGGCCCTGAATACTGGCCTCATCAACCGCATGGAAAACGCAGATGTCTATCTGGACTGATAGAAGGCAGCAAGACGCACCTCTTCACGCGATTGATACCAAGTGCACCTTCAGAATTCCACCTGGACTTAGCAAGCGCGAGGAAGCCATTCTGCATAGTCTGCGCTTGAATGTGGCCTACACGGGACATTACCTGTACAAAATCCAGCAGGCATCTTCACCTCTTTCTTCCAGATGTGACTCACGAGAAGACATTCATCATGTTATATGCGTGTGTCGAAAGTACACCGTGCACAGACAGAAACTCATATTATCTTTGTGCAGGTAGCTTGGTGCGGGACTTGAGCTGAGGGCTGTTTTGGGTCCTTGGTCGGGTCCCAGTCAGGCTGCAGGGGCAATTAAGGCTCTCGTGGACTTTCTTCGGAGCACAGAACTGGACAGAGTTTGTGACTGAAAATTTTGGGCGCATCAAATGACATCTTTTCGTTTTCACACTTTTTCTCTTTTCTTTCTTTTTGTTTTTCTTCTCTCATCTAGCGTAGCAAGCCAGCCCGACGGCTCTCTCTCTCTTTCTCTCTCTCTCTCTCTCTCTCTCTCTCTCTCTCTCTCTCTCTCTCTCTCTCTCTCTCTCTCTCTCTCTCTCTCTCTCTCTCTCTCTCTCTCTCTCTCTCTCTCTCTCTCTCTCTCTCTCTCTCTCTCTCTCTCTCTCTCTCTCTCTCTCTCTCTCCGCTCTGCTAAGCCTCAGAACCACAGCAGCATCACCGAACGCAGCAACAAGGCAGAAGGAGAAAACAAATGCAGCGTTGGAAGCACGGAGCAAGGCGAGGAGTTGGGAAAGACAGTCGCTGCCTTCTGAGAGCATTGCGCACCTCCCTTGGTTATGTTACGTTTCGCTGGATGCCGCAGTGCATCGCCTGACGTATCATCATTTTGGACGGAGTGGCCACGCCTGGCAGCGATGTTTTCGCCGCAAAACCGGCGCTGCTTTGGCCTCAGAGGATCTAAAACGTGCAGATCGTGGCTTGTTTTGTGAAGAATAAACGTAAGATTTCTAGAAATGTCGGTCAAGATCCATTTTCGCACTCGTATTATCCGATTTTCGGCAAGAGTGTGGTCGTATTAAACGCAGAAAAATGCATTATTTCTAAGTCGACGTCGGGCCGGGAATAAAAAGAAAAAATGTATTAAGCCGAAAAACATATTATGCCGGATCGTATCCACGAGATTCTACTGTATAGGGAAGAAAACACGCATCGTCTCAAATGGCCATGAAAAGAAGGACCATAGCTGCAACGGTTATTGATTGGAAAAAGCGTCAATGATTAGGCAATATCCCAACTCAGATTAGGGAGAAAAGAGGAGTTTGGCCAGACGCGTCATCCGGGAGCCTGACAGCATGCAGTTGGACCATCTGAGTCCACAGAAGGGTGACCGAGGGACGAAAAAAAAAGTAGAGGCAGAACGCAAAACTCAGTGAAAGGTGAGATAAGAGAATGCGGAGGACAGGGAATCGATTCCGACCAGGCAGGATCGGAGCGACTAGAAGTCTATGGGGGAGGCCCTCAGCCTACAGTACACGCCATAAGGATTATGATGCTGACGATTACGAGGACGGCAATGGTCTTCTGAAAATTATTATTATCGGTCGTCTTCAGCACAACTGACAGGGCCGACGATAGCTGCCTGTGAAGCAGCCGGAGAGAAGCATCCACACCCCTGCTGAGAAAAGGAACGCTAGAGAACGCCGCAGCCTTTCAAGCGCACTCGGACACCTTGGAGTTGAACTTCGTCCAGGAATTAACAAACCCTGCGTCAAAAACAGTGTCTCAGTGTCTCAGCTTATGTATGACGTTGCACGCGGAAGCGCTATTGGATACTGATTACAGAAGTTTCCGCGCTGCCGGTAACGATCCCGGACGTACCCCCGAACTGCCTCAATGTGTCCGACGGCACTGGACGCAGTACCCACGACGGAGAAACAGGTCACATGTTGAGCGGGGAACTTGAGGGGACCGTTCCGACAGGCGACGTGTGCTCGAGCGAATACCACGAGAACACCCGGAAAAGAAGGATTCACGCGGAACGATGAGCCGTGCATGCCAGCGAACAGTGGACCACGCACGGCGCCCACGCAAGGCATGCGTGCAAATATTCGCACCCGAATTGCCCGAGCTTCAGACAACGCCTGCCGCTGGGTTGCGTTGTTTAAGGATCAAAATTAAGACGCCGGAAGAAAGACCCGATGACGAAGTGAGGTACGTCACGCAACACGACTGCCCTGGCGTACACACGGGGCGCGCAGACCTCGAGGAAATTGCTAGGGACAGTGCAGACATTTTTTGTCCTTTCTTCTAAGTCTTTTCAGCGCCACGCACCAACTGGGGCCTTCAGGCTGACATATTCATTTTCCTTCTTCGCTCGAGGAAGTACCAACCGCAACGCCGCCATCTGTCAAAAATGACCCAATACCTTCATAGTCCGAATCCGCCGGTATACGGAGGAAATTACAGAGCGCAAATGCTAACAAGGGCCAGTGCGAGAAACAGGGGCAAAATAAAGCGAACTATGAAAGCAGGACAGAATAAGTGGGCCAAATACAAGTTATTTGTTTGCCCTGGACTACCGAAAGGCCCTACATTCAGCTAACGCCTTCTAGACATCAGGGAGCCTGAACATGGGGTCGCCCGCCGCGGTGGCTCAGCGGCTAAGGCTCTGTGCCGCTGAGCACGAGGACGCGCGATCGATTCCCGGCCGCGGCGGCCGCTTAATTTCTGGTGGAGGCGAAAAGCAAAAACGCCCGTGTGTACGAGATTTCGGCGCACGTTAAAGATCCACAGGCGATCAAAATTAATCTGGAGCCCTCCACTGCGGCGCGCCTCATCGCCTGCGTTGCGTCGGCGCATCAAACCCTATAATCAATCAATAAACATGGGGTCAGTACAGTAAGGCAAACGACGGCCTCTTGGTTTCTTTGTTACCTAGATCGTGAAGAAGCCCATGGCATATATTCAGGCTAAGAAGGTGTGGACCCTAAACATGGATGTTGTGTGAAGGGGAAGCGTCGCTGGGTGAATTTAAACACAGGTATTGATGACTGCCAACGGTTGGAAATGAAAGTGAAGTCATATCACACTTGCTTCCGCTGGATGAAAGGAGACACACAAGCCACAAAGCCTTCAAAGCAGCCCAGTAACGTTTGCAGCGCTAAAATATTGTCCGCGTATCCAAGCACTTCGCTGCAAATGTCGTAGAAAGACGATTCTTCGCCCCCCCCCCCCCCCTCCTTGCCACGTAAATGCCTCCCTTCTCTTTCCAGCCCACCTCTCACGCACTTCCCGCCCGCCTCGCTCCTGCCACGATGAACACGGTGGATGTTTGCTCAAGTCAGTTCAATTTTGCCGCATTTGACTGCTCGCACACCATCTACTGGAACCTTTGGTTATTGTTGCACTTCTCAGAATGCCGCCACGACAGGGCCCCACGATCGCTCTTTGTATTTTTGACGCAAAACAATTTCTCCAGGGCCTATATTTTGTTTGCTATTGCAAAAATCAAGCAGTATTGCATTTTTATTAAAATAACTCTGCAAATACAATTTATGTATGGATGTCCTGCCTCAAATATGTCTTGTGTTTTATTCTTGTTCAGCAATGTTGACAAGTATGAGCATCGCCACCAGATTCGGTAGTTCGGAAATGTTTTACCTTTGTAAACGTCTCGTTCAAGAACTTTTGGCCGGGAGGCTGAATCGAGGGACACAAAGACAGACCAAAATTTTCGCGTTTAAGTAGCCCAAGAAGGAATCTTGTCTTTTAAAAAAAGCAACAAGCGCTTAAGGCCGGATTCAGACTGTTGCCGCAACTGTCGTAATAACTTTAAAGAATGATGTCATTTCACGTCTCAGCCAACTGAACTGCGTGACGTCGTTTTTTTTTTACGTCCATAGATCACGATATGGCTTTTGCGTCGGTAGTCTGAACATAGCCTAACGAGTGTAGTCGTGAATCGCTTATGCGTGCGTCGGTTGCGCTGTACACTTCCCAAGGTCGTCCCTCGTGCTCGTGTATAAACGCAATTTCTACGCCGGATGTGCAGTGATTACAAGCATGAATATGATGAAGGAGGACTGATAAATGAAACGAGGAAATTCTCTACCCCGCAGTAAAACCGAACACTGATTAATTTATTGTGGGGGTTTAACGCACCCACGGAACGCAGGCGATGAGGCGCGCCGTAGTGGAGGGCTCCGAATTAATTTTGACCACCTGGGGATCTTTAACGTGGGCCGAAAGCTCGTACACATGGGCGTTCTTTTTTTTAGATGCGGCGCATCTCTTGCTCTGTGGCATGTCGCTCCTGCGTCGTCGGCGGCGGCGTCCGTCCGCAGCCCTCCTACGTTAGCCTCTCCCACAGCTGTGTGCAACACTCTCACTCCGGCGCATTAGCATAACGACAGCTGGCGCGCTTGGTTGGCGCGCGCTTCGCTGCGTTAACGCTGCGTTAACGGCTGCTCCGGTGCGCATGTGCGCGCATGCGCGACTCTCCTCCGCGGTCTCCTCTCCTTCAACCCAATGGAAGCGCCAATTGAACCCCCAGATGCGCCGCATCACACCAGGGTTCCCTAGCGGGGAGATGGAGGCAATTTTTTTTCGCGTCCATCAGAAAAGCGGCCACCGCGGCCGGGAATCGAACCCGCGACCTCGTGCTCAGCAGCGCAACGCTTTGCCACTGAACCACCACGGCGGGTAAAACCGAACACTGGTGGCGCCTTTTGATCTATTCTGCAAACACACAGGCGAACTGGAAGATAGCGCACACACTGAGTTCTTCGTAGCCTGCAGTTGTAGACGGTCGACGTTCGTGGTCCTGCTCAGAAGCACGATCATTCCCAGATGTTCGATATGCGTACAGTCGCGTGCGATTTGAAGGCAATCGCCCAAGCTTCGACCGATGAAGACGATCACGCCCCGCGGCCTTTTCGGCGCGCCCGGTACCTAGTTTATGCATCTTCTCTCCTTCGGTCGCTGTTCCTTCAGGTAGACATCACTCCCGCGGCTAGTAAACCACCCTTTCCGCTTTGTGGCGATTTTGTGAGGTTGTAATCACGTGTGTGCTTTCTTCTTGGTTATCGTGAGCAGGGATAGCACGCATTGTTATAAATGCCCAGTATTTCCCGACGATATGTTGAAATTTCATTTCCATCAATTTTGTTACAAGTGGGACCGTCACTGCGTGCGCGATAAAAAAAAAAAAAAAGGAGGGATTACTTGTTTTGCCGCTGCTTGAAAAACAGCGACCGAAGGAGAGAAGAACGCGTAAACTAGGAACCGGGTTTAGTAAAGCACGCCGTGCGGGGGCGCTATGGTCGTGGTCGGTCGACGCTCGCGCGATTACCTTCAAATCGCACGCGACTGTACGTTGCACTCGCCCAGCAGCAGTGCGGACGAAGGGCCATGGAAAAAATGGCCACGCTGCTGGATCACCTACAAAATTACGCCGTTGCCGCAAACAAGGAACCCACACGAGGAAACACGGTGGCCGTCAACCAGGGCGGCACTGCGACGGTCAGAAATACATGCGGCGGAGTAGACGAGTTGGAAAAGGCAGTGTTGCGGCCCTGCCCGCTTCTGTGCCCGCGGCGGGGGCCGACGACGCCAACGACAAAACCTCCTCCCAACGGCGTTTCCGCCCTCCGCAGAAGCGGCGGCGGCGCCGCGCCCACGCCGCCCGGCGCAGGATCTGCGGCTCCCGAGGCGCGCGCGGGGTCGCGGGGTCAGGTCGACGGGAGGCGCGGAGGTCGGCGCTGCACCGACCTACATTTCGTTCCGCCGAAGACGAAAGCCGGCTGCTGCTGCTGCCGAGCCCATGGCGCCCGGAGCATCGGGCGACAGACGCGAGATTCCCTCTCGAGCGCGCTACCGAGCGCGCGCGTGCGGCGGGACAAGTGAGCCGCGACGAAACGCGCCGGCGAAGATCGGCGCCATGCAGCAACGGGGCTCGGCGCAAGCCGGCGCCCCGCTAACTCGATGATCGATGGCGGAGCGCGTTCGGGCGCTTGTTTGCACAGCCGAAGCGTGACACGGCGCGGGTATGTGCCCGAAACGGCCAGAAACTTTCGCAGCCGTCACCGGTAAAAACCAAGGTGCAGTCTCCGCTTCCGTCTCCCGCTCACCCTTTTCGGATACGCTGCGCTGCTGTCATTTTGCCAGCTGTGCAGCGCTTCCTTTTCTCTTTAGCCTGAAGCACGCAAATGTCCCTGCTCGCGGCGGTCCGGAGTCACACTGCCAATCGGGGCCGTTGAAAGGCACACAATGCGGCTGAAATTCCGCGCTGTACGTGATGCATGTCGCTTTGGAAGGCAGCGCATGCCTCAGCCAGTAGGGGACGTGACAAGGGCGCCGTTAAGTTTCCGAGGACCGGCAGGACCGATAGAAAGGCAGCCGTGTTTAACTGCCGCAACAGCTGCGCGAACGCCGGCTCGCCATTCACAGCCGCCGTGATTCCTTCCGCCTTGCCGCGCGCACGGGCTGCCTATCGACCGGCGGGGTTGCTGCGTCGCTCACGGCGAAAGCATAGAGAAAGAAATAACGAAAGCACTGAACGCGAAATTTGTTTGCTGAACGCCTTCACTGTTCCAAAGACGAAGTGAACCACAATTCCGCGTTCCTAGCAAAGCTATCAACCGATGTGGCGTTGATAACATCGGACGGTAATCCATTCCAAGTTTCAATGGCCAGCGGAAAAAAAAAAGAATACTTGAATGTATTTGTACGGCTGCTAAATGGTCTGAAAGGTTTGTCCCGATTCGTCTTTGTTGAGTGTCGGTGAGGAGGTTTAAGGTAACCACTTTTGTTTATGTTTTTAGCTTCCCGAAACAAAAGATACATGATACAAGATACAAAAGATACATTGAAGAGAGAGAATGTGTTTAATGGCGTAGGCGATGTAAGCCGAGCCGTTGCGACTAGCTTGCTACATGAGATGAGAAGGGGGAAAAAAAGGAAGAAAAATCATCAGCCAGTCCCCTCTGTGAAGGTGGATGACCAGCGGAGATTTTTAGCGCCCGACAAGTGGCCCACAATTTACGTAAAAGGTGTGGAGCAATTTTTTGCTCGGTCGTTGACAGCAGTCACCCCCCAAAAAGGGCGTATACACACACGCTCGAACTTTTATTTTTACTCGCCTGATGTTAAAAAATTATGCTAATTAAGAATAACTAATCCACCTCAAATGCTGGGATGGGATGGGACAAAAGCTTGAGGTCGAAATCATATTTGGAGCGGCGGGCCGCGGGCGACTTTGGCAGTGCCCGCTTTTTAATAGCATACACACCGGGACGCTCTTTTTCAAACTCCTCGTGCCATAAAACGCTTTGCGCCTCAAGACACGTCTTTTTCAAACTCCTCGTGGCATAAAACGCCTCGCGCCTCAAGACACGTACAGCCTCTGGACGTTTTGTTCTCATGCATGGAAAATACACGAAGCGACAAAGAGTAGAGCTGCGGATTATTTTAGGCCACCCGGGGATCTACGAAAACCTATAGACCGGTATTGGCGGTGAGCGCGAACACAGGTGGCGCTGCGAAGCGCGCCTCCGTGACGTCAGCTTAGGGATTCCCGCATTTGTCGTCTGCTTCACTCAGGATCGCTCTCCCTGCTGTTTCTTTGCGCTCGGTCAACGTCTGATGCTTGCCCGCACCAGAATTGGCATGTGGGTAACTTTTTATCATAAAATAGTTTTAAAATCGCATACACTAGCTCATGGTATCAATTAAAGTATAGTTTTGGATACCGCTACGGGAGAAACATTGCCGGCGCCACCCCGAGTCCTTGCGAAGCCGGTCCTGTGCGTAGCACGAAGAGTCGGAGCTATGCGTCAGCTTCTCATGTAAGCATTCGAACAAAAGGAACAGTCAGCTGCTAATAACCGACAACAGCGAAAATGGAAGACCAAAACAAATTCTAGGCCGTCAGGGCTGTCGGGTTTGGCAGAAGGTATCACGATTCCGGGTAATCATATGTAAGGTAAAACAGTTTTTGCAACCTTGCCGAACGCTCGAACGCGTTTTGTCACATCACTTTACGTTGTAAAGGCATGAAAGTTTGCTGACATGCACTATAGACCGCAAAAACTGTAGGTTGAGTTTCAAATAACCCAGTGTGTATATATGCGCGTGCTGATTCTATACCAGGCATCTAACCAGTATGGAGGTTTATTGAGCAAAACGAGTCACGTCTTCGTTAAATTTATAGTAACACATATATGTTTTTTAAGACCTGGAGGGATATTTCGGAACATTTTGCACAGCCATATCTTCCCGATATTCGGATATGCGTTGTAGGAAAACTGCACTCAAGAGGAGGAGGAGGAGTAAAGGGAGGAGGGGAAAACTTTGTTTAACAATTACATCGATCTGGTTAGTGGGCCGGGTCCTCAGTCTAGGACAAGAGAGTAAAAGTAATTTATTTCAAATCATAGAACGCCATCCCGAGTAGAATAGGATTTGTTCTTCGCGCCTGGAAGGGTTCAAAAGCAATAAAGAGCTACTTGGAATTCTTCTTCGGTTTCGAGTCTTGTAATATATGCAGGTATACTATTTATTACGCTAGTTAGCGAGTATATCATGCCTTCAAGACCGTAACCATGTCATCATTGTTCGAGTTGAGAGTCAGTTCGTTATGATGACGATATAATTACGATAGAAATTCGGAGCACAAAAGCCGCCTTCGAGTACTGTGGACCACGTTGTTTAGGGCGCGATCGCGGTGGCGTAGCACAAACCTTCTCATTGTATTTGCATGTGAATAAACAAAGCACGCTGCGGATATGCACCTTCTTGCACGCAGCCGGAATGAAAGCCAATTTGTGAAGAAGGGATGTATGCCATACAAAATGAAGGACATATCCACACGACCTTTGTGAGGCTCCCAAACATCCCGAAACCTGCTAATAAGAAGTTGGTGACGGCGCAAAAAAATTAATGCGTTGGGCAGAGAAAAAAAGCAAGAAACATTAACCCGATACAAGACAAGAACGAAAGAAACAGAAAAAAGCCGCTTTATTTCGTGCTGTGCGATGAGCCTGTAGAGGCCGCTGCTTGGTACGTAGTATTAGACTGTTGAGTCTACATATGAGCATCTCAAAAATACTGCAGGGAAGCCTACGCATTTTGAATACTTATCGAGAAGCTCTGATCGCTGATCCTCGCGAATAAGCAAGAAAGAACGAGTTACACTTGATCTTCTGACCGATACTCTGAAGAAAGTTGTTCTCTATCTCTTCGTGTGTTACAAACTTGTGGGGGATACAGCTTCAAATTATTCAGATGCGTCAGAAGCTGGCAAAATAACTGAGCCGCTAGAAATACGCTTTTTAACGCACTACAGCAACGAAGCGGGCGATGTCTAGCCCAGGCACTGTTGCCCCTCACAAGCGGAGTGTAGCAGACGACAGCTGCGCGAATCCCTAGGCCGACGTCAGAGCCAGGGGGCGCCACTCAAAGATCTCACCGCCAATATCGACACGGAGCGTCCGTGCTGTCGCACACAGCAGAGGAACGGGCGCCGGAAATCGAACGCGGGACGTCATGTGGAGGTTTAGACTAAACACAGCGAGAGTACTGACAGTTTATGCGTTATGTCTTAAAGGAGCCATGAAGAGAAAACACAAGTTTGGTTCATTCAAAAGATTGTCTCGTTAGAATCATACTGACACCACTTTTGACGTAAACTTCGCTCAAATAAGCTACATAATTAGGAAAAACGGGAATGGTCATGCGACCCACCAGCTCATTTCCCGCAACAGAACCTTTGATGTCACATGGGCTAAGCTCTGCGATTGGCGGAGGCTGGCAGAAGCAGACGCAAATTAGGTAGAGCTTACAAACTAGACGAACGAGCGATTTGCGCTTAAATTTAGGGCACATTCTTTACAAAGCAATAAGAATGATGGGACAAACAGTGGAAGTTACGAAAGCACATGTAAACATAGAAGTACTGATGCGTTCTGCTGTTCGTACTGCGCACAGCATGCTTGGTTTAGCTGCACAGCACTACGGGGCTTGGGGTTGTATCAGACGACACTGGCCGATTGACGCAAGCAACGGTGTCTTGCGTGACCCCATTTGTCGAGCGAGCACTGTTTCAGGGAACGAATATTTTCTCCCAGAACAAAAACAAGCCAGGTTTAAATGCGGGCAAAAACAAACCAAACGCTTGCCACGGTATGGTGGCGCCATCTAGGTTACGGAACGTAAAGAAACGCGGGAACAAACCAACACCGCTGTACAGGGTGGAGACAACCTTTGAACGGTCCCGTGCCGCCGCAATTGGGCCAACGGGCTCAACGCGTTATTCTTTTCGTTTCCCACGAGACCTAGCAACGCGAAACAGACAATATGATTCAAACTTCTTCAGTAAACCGCGTTGCGGCGATAATTTTAGCGCGGTTTTGACACAATGACTTTCTTCGGCGGCGAGCGAGCAACCGAAAATGGCGGCGCCAGCGTATACGTGTCTCCACCCTGTACGGCGGATGCGTGAATGAAGGTACTCTAGGCTGCAGAGCGGTCGGTTCCTGTGATGTCATTTGGGACCACGTAAACGCACGATTGAGCGGGAAAATCAAAATTTTAACATAAATTGTTTAATTTCTCAGTGAATAAAGCACCGTTTGTATCCGGACAAGCGCTGGGGGCACTATAAAACACGAAATCTTTCGAATAAAACCAACTTGCATTTTCTCTTCATGGCTCCTTTAAGTATGTCTTAAGTACGCCTTAAGTAGGTTGTTACAACCGTAAGTACTGCTTTTTATTATTTCATTTGCAGATCACGTACCTTATTCCCCATCTCCGCTATGTGCATTGTCATGAAGCCCTATCCCTGCTGCAATGTGACAAACGTTTCTCCATACTTCGAAGATCTCATAAGAGGTCTGTCATGTCATGTCCGCTATAATGTTCGACCAACAAGCCCAAACAGCCACTTCAGTGCATCTCATACGAGGAGCAATCCCAGACGCTCTCCCGGGGTAAATGTCGTTGAGGCAGCTCAGTAATGAAGACCGAAACGGCGAAGCGGGCCAACCACGCCAGCAAAGAAGCGGGCAGAAGCAGGAGGGAAACAATTCAGCGCGCTTCCCCTGGCGGCGGCCAGCTCAGCCCAGCGCGCGTTGCCGGGAAATGCAGACCCACGGGGTCCACGAGGCGCGGCGAATCGACGGCTCCTATAATCAGGCGTATCAAGCAAAAACGCCCCCGCCTTGCGGTCGGGCCCGTTCAGCGACTGCGCGCCACACTGTCTGGCAGAGGCGGCTTTCTCTTCTCCCAAAAATAGGGGCACTTGGCGCTAAATAACGGCGCTGGGCCGGCCGGCCGAGGGGCCTCATCGAAAGGATATCACGCTGGGGGCCAGCGTAGCGGAGGAAGCCCCTCATTGCTTCCCCCCCACCCACCCCGAACCCGACCGCTCCGTAGCGGTATTGTCACGACCCCAAGTGACGCAGTCTATACGCGACCCCGATCGGGTTGGCCAAGACGCAGGCCAGATCATTCGGAGAACAGCCGTGAGCTGCGGATCGAGCGACGGCTGCCGCGGCTTAGCAGCGAAGCGACGAGAGGCACATTTCTTGCTGCACGTAGTTTGCGCTGCGTTCACTGCCTGCGGGCGAAAGAAAAGGCCGGTGGTGGATTGGAATGAAGGAGTATGTGTGTAAGGAAATAATAAAAAAAATGGCCGTGTATCTGCTTGCTACGCCGCAAATGTCGTCGAAAGACGAGTATTCCGCCCCCCAACTGCCTCTTTTCTCTTCCACTTCAATTCCTCCCACTCTTCCCGCTTATCCCATAATGAATGAACCATAGATTTCAATTCAATTGAACAAAGGCTGTTCCTGGGAACGTATATAAACTCCAATTGATTGATTGATTTATTCTATATATAGCTTATTATTAGTAATATTACTACTTCTTTGTTGGCCATATGGTCAACCATGACAAGCTTTTCACAGGCCAGTCACCAATGCGCCAAGCCCTAACAACCCTACATAAAGCTAGGGTTCGCCCCTGGCTTAGCTGAGTTCACGCCCCGCGCTCTTTAGAGAGGAAACATCTAGCTTTGCGCTATCTGTGCCACTTTTATTCACGGCTTGCGTTAGGGGGCATTCTTGGCCTAACTTAGTTTTGTGGATTCTAGTCTCTTTCTATTCTACGGTTTCAAGTACGCTCGCCCTTATCGAATCTGTACTAGACGTACGACAAACGGGCCAGGGGTCAAATGGATACGCAAGCCAACTGCAAAGACGATCGATCCGGAAGGGTGCACTGACCATGCAGCAATAGAATACCCTTGCATGGGGAGTAGCCGCCGCGGAAACATACGTTACTATATAGTCTGCAGAATAACAAAAAGGTTTGCTAGGTCTGGAAGACTGGAAGATCAGTGAGGAAGGCCTTGCGGCTACCACAGCCGTTTTATTTTTTCTTTCGTATCAGCGCTGCACTGCCGAAGATATAGGACAAACGCCCGTAACGTGGCACGGCGCTACATCTTCGGGGACCAGTGATCACGGTATGCATACATCCAAGCCTGTCATCTAGGGCGTTTGGATACCCATTTACATCCAGAAATTTTGAGCACGACATTCCGCAAGGACAAGAAACAGAGACGAAATGAACGAAGGATGCAGAAAACGCAGAATTCTCGCTCCTCAAGCCAAGACCCATTCGTTACAAAAGAAAAGCACTGTATATTTCATTGCATTTCCCAGTAATCCAGTAGCAATTGAAGGCAGACCTCTGCCCACACACTTTCCAGTGATTGTATGGCAAAAAGGTGACAAGTTTTCTGAATTTTCTGAATCACAGAGTCATATTTTTTGTTTATACTACAAATCCGTGAATTGTGATCAGACATATCGGCGTGGACAGCCGGAAAGGAAGACGAGTTTGAGCAGAGTTCAGAAATAGTCGCAGAAACAACTCATCAAACGTTTTCGTCTATTGGTATCGCTGGTCATGCACAATCTCTGTTTCAGTTTCCCCTGCCAGCGGAAATTACCCAAAGTTAGGGTAACGAAACAGCGAAACACAGATATGCGCAGCTTGTAACCAACAGCCTCGAGAGTAACGAATCACAATGCGAACGGAGGCGGCAAAGCCTACGAAAAAAAGTAAATGCCTCCCTTCGCTTTTTCGCTTACCGCTTATGCTGTTCCTCTTCCGTCACCTCCTCCTAAGGTAAACACGCTAAAGGTCTGCTCAAGTCAATTTAAATTTACCGCGTTCCACTGCTCCAGGCCGGGTGCCTCAATGCCAGCGCTGCCGTACGGCGGAGACGCACGTGAATCGAGGCGCCCTACACTGTAAACGCAAACTAGCCGGAAATGGAGTTTTAATCAAGTAATGTGCCCTGAAAAGTACCTATAGCAATAAATGTACTCCCTAGGCATGATCTAAAGAAGTGGACGAACCTCCACGGTAGTACCGTTGCCCATCCGGGTAGCAAAAGGGAGGATTTAGAACGACTTAACACCATTTGTGAGATGGCGTTCGGTTCCTTGTATACTACCACGTCCACAATAAACGCCCTATCTGAGGTAATCATCTCAAGCGGGCGGTCGCCATGTTAGTCTTCTGTTGTCTCCGTGCACCAGCACTTCAACCGTGGCCTAATGCTAATTAGAACGAGTAAGCAGGACGCGACGGTTGCACGCAGCTACAAAACCAATACCGTACGTATACCCGTATAGATGCTTCAACCAGCATCACAGGCAGAGAGCGCGGCCGTGTTGTCTCAATCTGTTTATTTTGGCGATAGGTGGTGTCGAACTCTGCTGCTAACGAAGAGGCAGTTCTCGCCGCTGCAAACAATTGCAACGTTCATCTGCTTCGCTTGCTTGCGCATACATAGACGATTTAAATTCCCGTGCCAGCGCGCCAACGCACCCGACTGCAGCGACTCAACTTGCCCTGGCGGCACGACTGGCTGCCCGCCTCTGTGCCATCTGTGCTATCAACGCAGCGCGGCCGGTGACTCGGCGCGGCCGGAGCTTCAAGCCTCGCCTTGGGCCGTCGTTTTTTCTTATTTGTGAACTACTAGTAGTGCCATTTGGTGGAAAGATTTTCATGTGCCCCTGTCACACAAGGAACGGCCGAAAACAGCATTTGGATACGGCGACAGGTGTGGACAGCTCGCTGGTAAGTGGTCTTTCATCAGTCGATGCGTTTGTCAAACGTTTGGATAGGGTTAACAGCGAAGTACCCGGGTACCCGTGCCGCTCACCGCTCGTACGCGCACGGGCAAAGAAAAAAGCGCACACTCGTATTATTTTACTTGTTTGTGGGTTTTGGGGTATGCGTTCGCATTCTTTTGTAGGCTGGTTTGTAACAGGGCATTCGAGGTAAAATCGTTTGTCGCGCGCGGCGTCGTTTCAAAGCAACGTGACGGTTACTTCGTGCTGGCGAAAATCAGCGCAGTCAGACGGAAGCGGGAAGGAAGGTAGAGAGATCGGGAAAGAGGGCGCTAATATATAAAAGAAAGCGTAATGCAAGACGAGAAATATAACACAACCCGCCTGCATTTCTCCGAACTTCAGGACAGAGCCGCACACGGGTACGTTGTCACAAACTCGAGCGTACGACGTCTAAAAGTACCGTATATATATTTTTTTTTTCATTTTTCAACGTGACCTGAGCCACTTATCTTCTCATTGCCGCGCATGCAGACCTGATTGTGTCCCTGTGTTTGAGCGCACAGCCATCCTTTTGCGACATAAGAACCAGCAAACGCGAGAAATTGTAGAAGCCAGCCACATCAGAAAAGCTGGTTCCAAATGTATCAGTCATCCCTCTATCGCCCTGCTTAATCGAGAAGTCGCATATTTAGACGCACATTGAGCGCTATTTCGGTGCTTCTTCTGGGAATGCGTGTTGGGGGTGGGAGGGGGGTCTTAATCCATGTATGATGCGGTTATCTTTGCTGATTTTTCGCCTTTCGTGCGCCTCAAAGTTCGTTTTGTGGTTTTGTTGTTACGGTTTTTTAGTATTTTCGGCTGAGTGCGCCGAGAACTGTGACGCATTGGGGGCGCGGCAATTACGCGCTTGGTCATATAAAGCTTTGAATTGTGCAATAATAAACTAGTTGCGAGTGTGCGCTTGTGCCGTCTTCATGTGTTCTTGTCCTCGTTAATTTGCGCGCAGTTTATTTTTCGCAATGCATAATTACCAACTCGCCCAACTCGCAACCCTTTTACAGATCCTATACTCCGTAAAAATGAGTTGCCTGTCCTTTTAGGTACGGCAAAATCTCGCGCAGCGCATCATTCTGCCAGGGGGCCATATCCTAATGTCAATGCACACACTATGAAAGCAGCTTGCACTTAATGCGTCACATTGTCTGCTGATAAGCATTTTAGATTCGCCCCTCTCATCATCATTCATTTCGTGGAGATGGCGGGATTTTCTTTCATAGCTTGTTGTCACTGCAGTAATTAATAGCAGAATCAGTCCTACAAATCACAGAAACGGTTCGTTTCACGTTACACACTAACACACTTTGCACCACACGGAGGAACAATCGGTTGCAGTGATGAGGCATAAGGGTAACTTGTTGTTAAAGGGTCATTGAAGACAACCAGCAAGTTGATTTCAAACGGAAGTCGGACCTCCGCATAGCCATTTCAGCATTGATTTAGTGCCAAGATGCCTTAAGTGCTGAGAAATCGCTGTTCAACTGCTCATCAAGCGTGACGCAAACACGACTGCAGTCGCTGTTTGCATCAGGATAAACCGGAAGCAAGTGAAGCAGCGGTGATTAATAGCAGTATACAAGCAACTGAATACAACATTACCACGTACCAAGCAGTTTGGTCAGTTCCGGTCAAATCGCTCATGCTTCCCCAAACTCCCCTGTCATTTGCCGTTCAAGACCACTAAGCAAAATGTTTCTCCATTGGACCTGTGATCAGTATTTACGCTTCACTGAAGAAGAACATTGGCCTTTTGAGGCCTCGCAAGTTTTGGCGTCGAACGATTTTCTCATGCGTAGCTCGCATGCTCCCTTGGAAAGCGGTACTGCCACCCCAAGTATGGACGAGTAGCACCATCCAGCGGCAGCCAAGAAAGAAGTTGTGCGCGTCAGGCCACTTAAGCCCTTCCGGTGAAAACGTGTTGTTGCTAGTTTCAACCTTATTTAAAAAAAATGCCAGGTGTAAGAGGGGTATAATAGTGTTCCCCGTGAGCTAATCTATCAACCTAGAGAGACTTGCACTTTAACTTCACTGTCATTTAAAGTTGTGCTCGAGTATATTGTGCGGAAGTAATATCTTTTTTATTGCTGCAAAAGCCACGATGGTTAATGTACTGGCACTTGGTTTTATGAAGCCTTTGCATTCCTAATTTAAGTACTGAAATTCGCAGGGAACCTGGCATAACAATTTTGAATTATTAAGTTCGTTTAACCATAGTGTCTGTTTTGAATTTTACATGTGGGGCATTTTTTTTTCTTTTTTGCTTTTTCAGGTAGATGTTCCTTTGACTCCCTGCCTGCATTCCGCGAAAGGGGAAATTAGCCTCCGCATCCATGGCCAGAGTGTCTTGACTGCATCATCTTTACTGGGAGGACTGTGTAGTCTGTTTGCATCGTTCTGGGTTTTCAACATTCAATATCCCAAGAAGGCACACAGAGCTCTAACGTTTGTGGAACATGCATTTTTGGACCTTGCCAGCACCAAACCACGTGTGAAGGATTTAGAACTAATTAACTTTTATCGAATCAATATCCCTCACCAATATTTTATTTGTTTTCAATCCTGTAATCATTGGATAGTAGTTTAAAGAATTTCGTATTATGTTTCTGACGTTTTCTTTTTTTTTTACTGAACAGGGGATATTTGATGGGCCCTTCTGTATGCTGATAATACAGCTATCTTTTAGTGAAGCAATAATATTAACCAACTAATATAACTTGAAACAATTATCTAAATAATGTTGGCAACTGGTGCCAAATGAATCAACTCAAAATTATCGGAAAAACGCGAATTACATGGCTTTTTCTTCTCACTCTGAAGAAGCTGTCGCGATACCACCCATTCTGTTCTATATCCTTGCAATTAACCCCTCAGACTGGGTCACTTTTCTTGGCGCATTTGTGTCTTTATCAAAACGCACTGGTATTTTCCGCAGCATATTTCTCGTTCTTTATATTACTCATTTATCCATAGCCATCTCATTGCTGTCTGTCTCCTACATCATTTATCTCTTGTGCCTTTACCATCTACAAAATGCTCGTTACCTTTCAATATCAAATCGTTACACAGCTCTCGCACATTTCGCCACCAATTGAAAAAAAAATTTGTTGTTGTAAACCACTGCAACCATTTTTTTCACTTTGTGTACTGAGTACTGATGCGTACTGTTAAGTACTCACGCGTTCTCAATCCTCTAGTATTATATAATGATGTCACTTGCCATGCCGTTGTGTTTGTGCCTATATGTTTTTCGCGTATTTCCAGTTCTTGTAGTAATATTGTTTCTACAGTTTGTTCAACTAGCACACAGATCGCTCATTTCACCACCAACTGAAATTTTTTTGTTGTTGTAAACCACTGCAACCATTTTTTTCACTTTGTGTACTGAGTGATGATGCGTTCTGATAAGTTCTGATAAGTACTGACGCGTTCTTGATCCGCTATTATTATATAATGATTTCACTTACCATGTGGTTGTGTTTGCGCCTATCTTTGTTTTTCGCGTATTTCCAGTTCTTGTAGTAATATTAATTCTACGGTTTGTTCAACTAGCATTCTATTGCTGTCTTCCATTCCTAACTGGCGTGTTTTTAGCAATTTACCATTTTTGCTTTCTTATAGGAGGTCGCCCTAAGTTTTTATTTCGGAGCCTCCTTGTGTACACCATGTACCATGTAAACTTGTATGCGAAAGTTCGTTTGAAATAAACCTGAAACCGAGCAAAACCGTGTGAAATCAGTACTCCCGCAGGGAACTAGAAACTCTCCCTTGTGGCCTTGAAAAAACTCCTTTCGAGAAGGCCTACAAAACCGCCCCAACTTTGCAAAACTCCACTCAAAAGAAATATATGCTTCCCTTGAACCTCCTAAAAACTCCCCTCGCGAGGCCTACAAAACGTAAAACTCCATGCAAAAGAAGTAAATGCTTCCCTTGAACCTCCTCAAAACGCCCCTAAAATAACATAAGTACTTCCCAAGGGAGCCATAATAAGCTCCTATTCAACCGCCTAAAAAGTCCATAAACATCACTTAAAAACGCCTTGAGGAAGTAAAGAATACTCCATTTTGATCTCCCTAAATTCTCCCTAACATTTCTTAACACTCCCTAACTACCTCCTTTCTATCACCTAAAAACACCCTGTTTTGAGGAGGTAAACAAAACCTCCCTGTTCCATGTAGTAAAAAAACTCCTACAAGGAGGATCACTAGAGGACAGGCGAAAAAGAACCTCTAGGGAGTATATGGGTGGAAAAAAAGTTTAGAGTGTACTTCATCGTTTATAGAACCACGCTGCCTTACTCCACGTGCGTTCCAAGCAGACCATGGAACCTATTTAGTGGAACCTTTCGTAACTGTTGCTGCTTGATTTCATAAAATGCCGCAAGAAGCTATAGTGGCGCGGGCGACAGAAGGCGACGGAGTAATTTTTTTTTTCTGCAGTGGATGTGGTATTTCATTTCGCAAAAATCAAGCATCTATGAAGTGTTTTATAGAGGAACACTGCAAATATTACTTATGTATTGATTTTCTGCGTTATATTTGCGTAATGTCTTGTTCTTGTTCAGCAATGTTTACAAGTAGGAATATATAAACCGGACTTAGCTGTGATTATATAATTTGGCTGTGAGTATATAAGACTATTGCGCAGATTTTGTTTAACTTCGGCCGGGTGGCTGAATGGAGTCACAGACACAGACAGACCAAAATTTCTGAGTTTAAGTAGCCCAAGGAAGACTATCATCTTTAAACATTTGCGCGCTCAAATTCGCCCCCACTAGGAACCGGCGTAAGTGCTTCGTGAGAGTTTTTCTCGGCCAGACTGCGTGGCGGCGACGGCGAGCCCACACGACCCAGTGCTTCGCGCGGCGGCCGTGCGCGGCGTCCGAAACGCAGGAGGCTTGCTTCCCTCGCGGAGCGGGAGCCGCGCGCCGACACGGCGTTCCCTCGGCACGACGAGGTCGTCGACCCCATCGGGCTCCTCGCTTCCTGCCCGCGAGCTTGAAATAAGGCGCGCACGATGGGCCACCGGGGTCCGTGCCAGCGCCGCCGAACACGACCCATGCTCGCAGAAGAACAAGGGGGATCGGCTAGGGCCGGCTGCGCTCAAAGAGTGCGCCTGACGGGCCGCCTCCGCGCGCCCGTGTGTGTGTGTGTGTAATTGCGGCTCCTGTCTTTGCGAGTTCGTTCGGAAGTATTCTCACTCAACGCTTTAACGCTCAGGGAAACCGCGCAGCAGCTTGTTGACTGCGCTAAGCGGCTATAAACCCCTTTACTGACACTCGCCGAAACCAGGGGGAGCACGAGCTGGCCACGTCGGAGCTGTGAACCTCGACTGGCGGCTACGTTTCCCTCTAGGTGCAGAAAAAAAAAAAAGACACACGGGAATATCCCTACATTAGCACATCTTGAACGCGCAAATTGTCGCGCTTAGCAAGTCATTCAGAGGCTAACTGCATGCACGGTAAAGAAAAACGTTTTTTTTTTTTTGTTCCTGTCTTTTCTTCGGTCTCATTACATCACTGAGAGTAAAGATGTGGGCTCCATTTGAGATTGCATGCCTACATTTTTTTTTTTTACGCAAGGAACTGCTATCCGTCCGTGTTCAGAGGAGAAATACTCCCCCGTCTAAGTGAACAAATGTAGCGCAGCAGAAACACAAGGGACGGAAAGAATAGACACCGACGAGCGCTCGTCCGTGTGTATTCTTTCCGTCCTTTGTGTTCCTGCTGCGCTACATTTGTTCACTATGAATTACCAACTAGCCCAGTCTACAGCTTTACCCCGCCTAAGGACAGCTTTTGCGACAGCCTGTAATGCTTCGGACGAATTGACAGCGTCGTTTTGGATGCACAGAAAGTAGTTAAAAAATTATAGACAAGCGAAGTTGTTTCTTTTACATTTACAGAAAGAAATTCAACAAAAAATCCCCCCATAAGAGCGCTACTTGTGTGGCCCATCGACTTTCGTGTTCGGTTTTGCACAAGCTAATGTGCTGTGCATGCAGTACATGAAGCAAAAATTTTGTCTTCTCGTGCTTCCCCACACGTCTCGGCATTGCCATAGTCATCATGAACCACTCGCCGCTCATCAGTAATCGGATAATGTTATCAAGGGAACCTTAATTTGTTCTGACGGGGAACAGCTGCGGGGAGCAGATGCAGCATCCTCCCGCCCCGCAAAGGATGCGGTACCCCAGTACCCCTTCTCCTCGCGTCATTTAGCGCAGTGAGGAAGGAAGTCGTCACAACCCCTCTTCTGAAGAAAGCTTGAGCGCGTTAGGAGAACGCATGAGCGTGGACCATCGCATCTTTCGGGTGTGGTTGTATATAACTGATGCCGAGGCCTGACAGGGCGCTACTCCGTAGCAGCGTTAAAGCTTTACGTCTGCATAGCCGTGTTCATACGCAGGATTGCTTGGGGCTCGTGGACATTTCATGTGTCCCTGTGTTCCATGTGCGCGGTCAGACGCGTAACCGGGGGATCTAAAGCCGCTCACGTGAGGGGCGGCGCGTCACCCGATCCACAATATTCCGTAGCGTCAAACAATCCCGCCTCTTGCGGTTTCCCCGAACCGATCGGATATACGACACGGCAATTCGGCGATGCACCTAGCAATGCGGCGATGCATCCTGCGCACATTGCGCAAACGCACATCAACAAAACGAAAAATACAAACGTTTCTCCGAAGCCGGATCATTTTACTCTGAGCGAAATGCGAGAGCTGCTGCGGTAATGACAGATGAAAGGAAAGTAAAGACTTCTCGGACCAAGACAGAAAAAGGGGAAAAAAAAGTAAAGAAAAAAAAAAGCAATCGCAAACCGAAAGTGGGCCTATAGCAACAGTTGCGCGTTAAAGGTCTCCCATGAGGCCCAGCGTCGCAATGGAATTCGCTCTGCGCTCCCGCAACGACCTCGGGCCGTGGATGCTTCGGCGGCACATATAACAGTGCCGCAAGAGGGAGATAGTATGGGGGGCCCTCGCATCCACCCCTGCCACCTGCTGCCAGCCACACAACGCAAGGACAAAGCGCTGGGCGCACGCGGTGTGGGGACGCACGATGGCGATGTTTCATCATCACAGAAGGAAATAGGTTGTCGCAAACGCTCTAGCCACCTGTGCCCGTTCAGACATATACGAGAAGAAATAAAAAAAATAAAACAAAACTCAATGGCGGAACTGCATACTTTTGGTAGAAAACCATGGGGCTCCACGCAACTCGTCGTGATAGCTCACATGATAAGGTCATGTGGTGCTGAGCATGACGACGTGGGTTCGATGGCAGTCGCGGCGGCCGTTGCTTTAATTAGTGGAGGTGAAAAACGAGCAACTCAGAAAACGTGAGCACCGTAAGATAAAACGACAAACAGAAAGTCCACTCTTTTATGTTTCTCTTTTGAGTACTTTTCCCTTGTTTTTTTATGCCCCTGTTTTCAAGCTTCCCCCGTTCACGGCCCGATTGTGTACACAAGCCTTTCTTCCACGCACTTTTCCCTTCTTTGTTGTATGTGTCAAATATCGCAGTCTGAAGTCGATCGGTACTCTACTCTGATGAAGGCAAGTTTACTTGCCGAAACGTGAGGGTAAACTTCGTTATTATTGTTTGCACGTGTGCCAACTTCCCCCTCATCATATTTTTGCGTGCTTTTTGCGATTTCGCTGTGTTCCTAGATCACACACGCACACACACACACACACACACACACACACACACACACACACACACACATATATATATATATATATAAATATATATATATAAATATATATATATATATATATATATATATATATATATATATATATATATATATATATATATATATATATATATATATATATATATATATATATATATATATATATATATATATATATATAGTAAGGAAATGAGGGGCTCGTTGAGGAAATACAGAAAGATAGGTCGGCAGTCTACAACGCCAAAGGAGGCATAGGGGTGTGGTTAGGCTCTTTTTTTTTTTACTACGGTTAATGAAGTTGACATTTTTTTTAATATACGGAATAAAGAAAGAAAGAAAAACACGCGCCCAGAGTGGGGACCGAACCCACGCCTTTCGATTAGATCTCGAATGCCTTACCAATTCGGCTATCTGGTTAATATTCATCCCATCGTCTTATTGTGACTATAATCATCATCGGAGGCTGGTTCAGATTCCGCGACGGCTGCAACGCTTCCAAATAAAAGTCCTGCTACATTTGTGTCTCAAGGCCGTCCCAAGTAGTTGAAGTCGACCTCCATCCTGTCCTCTAGGGCTTCCTGTCGCACCCCTGGAGCTCCGTTTCGGTCGCCGTTTACGGTCACAAGCCATGCAGCGTGAAGCCGGGAACAACGCCACTGGCGCTGCTGCTGCGCCTCCGGAGTTTGCTGTCACCAGCCGCCAGCGTGACCCACCGTTTTTCTCCGGGCTCCGCGACCTTGAGAGGGCCTTGAGAGACATATGCAGCAGGACGTTTCGGAAGCGTTGCAGCCGTCGCCGAATTCGAACCAGCCTCCGATGACGATGATATTCACAATGAGACGATGGGATGAATATTGATATGGATGATTGTGAGGGGAAGAGGATGAAGCACCAGATGGTGCCCATAATGCACTAGCCGGTCACTCTAAATAGTACGCGATGCTCAGAACGTGCTGTCAGTGTTATTCTAACGACGCCATATTTCGAATAAACCAAACTTCCGTTTTGTCGTTATGGCCCACTAACGATTAGTCGTGGTACCAGTTCAGCCAAAGCGACAATCAAAAGGTCGAATTGTCCATCGAATGAAAAGCGTTGGGACTGGCATATGAACACCACCACTTAAAAAATACAAGAAGATTAGTACTAGCTGTGAGTAGCTAAGTTAATAGTTCGTTGTAAAGTAAGAACAACCGACGAATGCCACGCATGTATCCTAATTATGCAAATACATCGAACATTCAATCGATCGTTTCAATCACAGACGCCAACGCGTTCAAATCAATCATTTCTGAGAGTGCATTGTAATTTGTTCTAATCCTGCTGTTTTGTTTTACTTTATGTTTGATATTTGTTGTCCCACTCCTCTCTGTAATGCCCAGTGCCTTGAGAGTAAATAAATGAAATGAAATGACATGAAATGAAATGAAATTTTAAAACGCACTCCCCCCCCCCTCCCTTCTCCAAACAGCTCACTCGCATTTATGTGAAACCTGCAGCTAGGCGCTGGGTTCGCTTTCACCCGAAGTTTGAGGAAAGCACAAGCCCACGCATCCATGCAGAATAGATACATGCCGTTGGTTTCCACCACGTAACCTTGCTACGCGGAAGGAAGCACTTGCAGAAAGAACAACACGCGGAGCACAAACGTTTTCACGGTTAGAAGCCTTCGCGTCATCGCACTTTCGTGACTTTTCCTTCCGACGCCAGAAAAGCTGCGCCCCCCCCCCCCCCAACCCCCTACGCACACACACACCAACACACACTCGCTTTCGACACGGAGGGCGTCGAAAGCGAAGGCAGACAGGCACTCAAGAAGACATGCGATGCGTTAGGCACGATCGCGACGAGGTGCACTGGCCAGAGACGGGCTCTCGCTCCACACAAATGAGAACGATTTATTCGGGGTATGCGATTCTCATCGCTTACAAGGGAATCGTGCTTGGCCAAGGCCGGGATCGAGGGGAAAAGCGATGCGCTTTTACGCGAACGCTCATCCCGCGTGGGCCTGAAGTCGCGGTTGCGCCCGCTGCTGCAACAGCACAGTAACACTTGCCGGCGTCTCAGGCCCATCTCGGACATGGGACTTTAGCGAGCATTTCCCTTTGCACGAAAACGGCCTTGAGGACAGGCCGCCTTTTTCCTTTGCGCTTCCCACTATCGGCTGAACATACGGGTGCAGACACAAGACGTGCAGGACCAGCCACAAGGACATCCGGAGCCTGAAGTAACAGCAGCGTCGCCAGTATTTTCTGACATCTCGTGCTACAGATACAGTTGTATAACATATGGGGACCGGAGTGTTACCTTTCTGTCGCGGCGGACATTAAGAAATAGCCAAGATGAAGACAACGAGCACGGGGGCAGCTATGGGGTGACAGAAAAAAAGAAGCGAAGGAGGACGAGGATCTTCGGACGCCATGTCAATTAGCAGCAAAGGAGTCAGTTTAATGTAAATACAGTAATTCTTTCTTGTGGCCTCTTGTCTTCAACACGGAGTGTGTCGCTCAGCAGCGCAGACGGATTGACGCTGCATTCGAAAGCATGGGCAGCCGCAGTGCGCGACCCGGCGAATCGAAACAATTAGCGGCGTGGCCCGCATCGAAGAGTCCGCTGACCGCGTTCTCCGTCCGCGCAGGCCGGGCGATCACACACATACACGCTCCGCTGCGAGCGCCGGCGGATGAACCGGACGGCATGTTCCATCTCCGGCGTAGCGGCGCGAATACCAGGCCAATCGTCGGCGCTCAGTCCGGCCCGGTTTCGCGGTCCGTCCGTGCTCGATTAAATACGCGCACACTGACCGTCCGGCAACACAGCCGGCGCCGCCGATGGAGGAAACCCCTAACGCCTCCGGCTAATGAGACTCATCAACTCTCGCACGGCCGACGCGGCGCTCGGCCGCGGGTAACGCTGTGCTCCGAGCGCGTAATAGCAGTGCCCGGGAGCCCCGAAAGACGTCGGTTTCCCGGCCGGCCCACCTTTTCTCCTCCTTACGCGCATCCGCGAGTGCGTGTGGCCCCGATACACGTAGGCCGAGGAACTACGCGCCAACAGCCTCATTCACTGGGACACGGAGGCACGCGCATACGCGCAGCGGCGGCGCACGGCGGAATTATTAATCAACGGCCGAATGGAGAGAAAAGCTGCGGCGGCAGCAACCGATGGGTGCATGTGGCCCGCTCACCTCCTCATCAGCGTCAAGGGGCGCTGTAGACACGGTGTTTATACTGTCGGCGTAATCACATCTGTATAGTGCCCCAGAAAGTTGCGGCGTGAATATGTAATACGTGTCGGCCTCTGGCAGCGCCCATTTCGAGGGCCGCGCGCGCGATGAAAAGCGGGCCCGGAGCACGAGGTACGAAGATGATTTACGAAGGGAGCGTCGTCTCGGCTCAAAGGACCGGTTACGTAACGCGGTCCGCGCACCACCGAAGATTGGCTGCGCGATTCGGCTGGCCGAAAAAAGAAAGGCACCACGAAGAGGCTTAGATGCCGCGTGAAAGTGTTACGAAAGGTGCGCGGACAGCACGGGCTGAAACTACGCTGCGCCGAACGAAAGGTACACACGCCGGTGGCCCGGCTCAGCTGCGGGAACGGGAAATAACAATCAGATAAAGCATGCCAATTACAGTGGCGACAGCACCTGCTGCGCGCATTGGCCGGCTTCGATGAAGACTTGCGTAAAGAAAGGCGGTGAGTTTTCTTTTTCTCATTACCCGGCTTGATTAGCATTACGTCATTCCTGTGGTCCTAGGCCGCCGCATAGACTGAAGAAGGGAAAGAAAGAATGCATGTGCCGATTTGCCACTGCTAAAACTCCCCTTAATTGAGACACGGCAGGCGCGAATTTACCCGAGGATGAAAACGCCTATCGCATGCCACACGAAACCGTCTGACTCGCACAGCAGCGATGGCTGCCATTCTAGGTGGAATGGTTTATCTCGTTAGTATTGGCAATTTCTCGGAACACTTTAGTCTGCTCGAGTGCTCTACGAACGAAAGCCTGGCGTGCTATTTTGACGGGTACCTTTTATATACATGCTCACACTTTGCACTAGTAGCCACGCTATTTTGCCGCCCTTAATGTATACGTTAATCAACCTTAATGTCGAACTTAATTAACCTTAATACGCCTTAGACTTAATTCATCTTGTTACACGTTAATCGCGCCTTACTAATCGTTACTATTAATCACTACCCAATCATTAACTAAGTTTCATACGCAGCATTAAGCGTACGCGATAGCCGAGCAACGGCACCAGAGCACCACCGCGCTCCTCATTGCGCACTTCCCGCCACTAAGGTCACGTGACTTTTTAGAACCATTCGTGTTGAGGCCAACCACAAAGACGGCCACTTTTCGCGTTCGCTCTTCCACTCTTCGCTTTTGATGAGATATATTCTGCTTTCGCCTTTATGCATGCAGCCTTCCTTTAGCACACTCGCCCGATTTTCGATGTGCCTGCCTATCGGCGCGGGTCTATAGGGCGCGTGAGCAGCCGGTTACAACGAAATGACACTACACGCTTGTTACAGGATACAAGGGAGCATATGCAGTGACTCTAGTTGCAGCGAGTTACATCTGAAACCAGGCGTCGGAACCCCGGTGTATCACGAGCTGAATTTGGGAGTATTTTCTATCGCCCGTCGTCTCGTCCATGGAGCGCAGCTATAGTTCCTGCGGGCGGAGTGCTCTTTCGATCATCGTCTTTCCCAGTTCACATGGTCAGGCGACACGCGCATGCGGCCAACAACAACACAAAAACGCACACGCACGCACGGAAAAGCTTGCAGACGCAAATGTAACGTGATTGGGACGCGAGTCCGCATTTCAGGACCACGGAGGAGGCAGCAACCGCGAGGACCTATGGACAAGGTACATTCTGCGTTCCTTTCAATTTGGTTGGGCCGTGCAGCTGTAGTGAGAGGCCCTGGAGGAGGAGCGTAACGTGGTACCGTACATAAGGCTGTGCCGGCCCATTGTTCGAACGCTCGGACATGTACTCATACCCGTACACCGCTATATAGACGTGTATCACGTCTATATAGCGATCACGTCCTGATGCGGCGACCCCAGAGTCCCCGCACCCCCGGCTACGAGAATAGCGAACCACGGCTGCCCCCCGATTGAGAACAACCACGAATGTGCGCCTCGGCCGCGGTGGTCGAAAGAATGACAAAGGCAAGGGAGCTGAAGAGCCCGCTCGGCGCAACTTGAAGGATCCGGTATGAAGGATCCGGCATCCGGTATTCGGGCTCCGGGAGGGGCGGTGCGCGGTGCACCTTGGCTCCAACATGCAGGCAGCAGCCGAAGGATACACCGTGTACGTGTTCCCTCGCATATACGCCTTCTCGTCTACAACGACTTATCCCACAGAGAGCGCGTGCACAAATGTGTAGTCGATATTCAGATCGTACAGAATCAGTTGCCGCGATGTCGCCTATTATAAGCACAGACGCTGACATTGGTACGGGGCGTACGGAGCAAAGGACGAACATTTAGTGGTACGTAGGAACATTGAATCTTTTCCGTTACGTTAGTGAGTTCATCATACAGAGACAACTTCTACCGATGCTAGAGAAGACACTCCTAGACTTAGAACAAGCATAACGATTGAATAAATTTGTTCGCTTGCAAGACGGTGTAACTCAGCCCAAACATAGTTATGGTGGGTCACAAACTGTGTGAGGAGTGACAGGTGAGGAAGAAATCATAGAAGGCTCCTATCGCATACTTTAGAAATTTCCTCGATGAGTCCCATTTCCGGTGCGAGCGTGTTGTTTCACGTCTCGGGTGCTGTCCGATGAAGGGGGAAACCAAACTTCACGTGCTTGCAGCGTTTCGAAGTTTTCTGGGCATGCCCAGTGGTGTTGTTCTCCTTTCAACCGTGACGCGCAACCGGGAATTGCGTTTGAAAGTCGGCGGGACTAGACACGCACGAGCCGCCGGCAACTCCCCTGCGTGTTTGAACGCATCCAAGCATGAGCTTACAAGTGCGGCTAATTCGCTATGTATGTGGAACGTGGAACTAGTTCAGATCCAATCCTACTGCAGAAGGATCGACATTTGGGCAAGGTGGTACTGGTTAAACATCTTCGAACCGCGTAAATACACAGGAACTCATCATCATCACTATCAGCCTGCTCAGGTCTACTGCAGGACGAAGGCCTCCCCCCTTAACCTCCAACCGCCCCTGTCCTGCGCTGCTAGGGTCCACACTTTACCCCCGAAGTTCCGTATTTCATCCCTCCATCATGTCATTGGCCTTCCCCTCCTCCTACACTCATCTCTTGGTATCAACTCTGTTACCCTAAGTGTCCCTCGGTTGTCCGTTCGTCTCACTACATGGCCAGCACAAGCGCATTTCTTTTTCTCTACTTGAACTATGATATCATCGGCTCTAGTTAGTTCTCTAATTCAGGTTGCTCGTTTCGTGACCCTGAGTCTTATTCCTAACGTCATTCGTTCCATGGCCTATTGAGCCGACCTAAGTTTGCTTTCTAGGTGTTTAGTAAAACGCCAAGTTTCAGCTCCATATGTTCTGACCGGTGTATGTACTGGTTGTAGATTTTTGTTTTGAATGAGAGAGGTATATTACTTTTCATTATTTGGGACTGCTTGCCGAGTGCTCCCCAACCCACACCTATCTCTCTCTCGTGGTTGGGGTCAGCATAAGCCATCTGTCCCAGGTAGTTATATTATTTTGCTTCTATCATTTAGTTTCATACGCTAGAGAAGACGTTCTCGGCATGCTTATTCCTCAAAACTTTGGATTTATTCATATTCATTTTTAGCGCCACGGCCGTGCTTTCTGATTGTAGTTCCTCAAGCATTATTTGCATGTGTTCTGCAGTCTCACTCAGCAAGACTATGTCATCTGCAAACCTCAAATGGCTCAAGTATTCCCCATTTATCCTTAATCCTATGTTTTCCCAGTCAAGCTTCCTAAATACCCCCTCGAGACATGCTGTGAATTGTTTTGGAGAGATGGTATCTCCCTCCCTGTCTTACTCCCTTTCAGATCGGAAATTTATCGCTTTGCGTGTGGAAGGTTAGCCTACCCGTGCATCCCTCATAGATGTCTTCTAGAAGTCTTATGTAGGTTTGCTCTATTTCCTGGTCTTTTATAGTGCTTCTAAAGCGGTTGCGTTGAGTACGGAATCAAACGCTTTCTCGTAATCTATAAAAGCGATGTAAAGGGGTTTAGTGTACTCTGCCAATTTTTCCAACACTTGATTGACAACATGGATGTGATCTATGGTTGAGTACCCTTTCCTAAACCCAGCCTGCTCTCTGGGTTGTTGGGAACCTAGGCTGCCACCGATGCGGCTAACTATAACTTTGGTAAACAGCTGGTAAACATCTGAGGGTAGGCTGATGGATCTGTAATTCTTGAGGTCCTTAGGATCTTCCTTCTTATGAATCAGAATAATGTTGGCGTTTTTGCAGGCTATGGGCACTTTTTGAGTCTTCAAGCATTCCGAAAATAGTGCAGGAAGCTTTTCCAGTACAATATCTCCTCCCTCCTTCAAAAGATCTACGGTTATGCCGTCGCCACCGGCAGCTTTTCCTATTTTCATGCCTTTGAGAGCCTATCCAACTTCCTGTTTTGTTACTAGTGGGACGTCGCAAGTTGAGCATGTACTCTCAGTAGTTTCTTCTGATCTAACGTCACTGACATGCAGCCTGTTGTAGAATCGTTCTGCTACCTTTATTATTATTATCCCGTCCACATTGTGCGTAAAGTTACCCTGCTCGTCTCTTAGTACGTACATCCTGTCTTTGCCGATTGCCAGCTTTCTCTTTGTTGCTTTCAAGCTTCCCCCTATTTGCAGTGTTTCCTGGATTCCTGCAATGTTATATGCACGAATGTCTTTTGTTTTATTTCTGTTAATCAGTTTGACAGCTCGGCTAATTCAATCCGATCCACCGTACTGTAGAATTTCATGTTCTTACGTTTGGCAATTAGTTCCTTCGTTTTCCTTGTTTTCCAGTTTTTTCCCTAGATGTTTCCTCTCCTACAGCTGCTGCTGATCTGCTGATTCACGGAGTGCCGATGTTAGGTTGCCATTTAGCCTGTCTATACACTGACCTCGTTCTGCTCGTTCAAAAGTGAGAATTTGTTTTGAAGAGTTATTTTAAACTCCTGCGAGCTGGCTCTGACTGATTTCATGCGCGGTTTCTTAGTCTTCAAGAGTTTCGTTCTTTCTCTCCTGAGATTCAGCCTTAGCTTGCATCTAACCATCCTGTGATCGCTGCTCCGAATCTTAGCACTTCTACGTCTTGCATACCCGGGTTGCCAGTTAGAATGAAGTCAATTTCATTTTTGGTTGTACCATCGGGACTTTTCCATGCTCATTACCTTTCTTTCGTTTCTAGAATAATGTGTTCATCAACCTCGGGTTATTTCTCCCTGCAAATCCCACCAGTGTATCTCCTCGAGTGTTGCGATTGTCTATTCCGAAGTTTCCCACTGACCTTTCTCCCATCTACTTCCTACCGACTTTTGCGTTAAATTCTCTCATCACAATAGTAAACTGCGTTGTTGCCGTCGTCATTGTTGATTCGACGTCTTCGTAGAAGGTATCAACGGCTTCATCATCATAGCTGGTTGTTGGCGCATATAGGCCTGCACTATCTTTAACCTGTACCGTTCGTTTAGCTTGATTGCAAGAGCCGCGACTCTCTCGCTAATGCTGAAAAACTCCTCCACGTTTTCTTATATTTCTCGGTAGATTAAAAATCCCACCGCGTGTTCTTCCTTCTCTTGGGGTCCAATGTAGCATGTATATGCTGTGCCCACTAGTGAGCTCTATGAACCCTTCTCCTGTCCGTCTAACTTCGCTTAACCCTATAATATCCCACTTTATGCCCGAGAGGTCCTCTAGTAGTACAGCTAAGCTTCCCTCGCTAGACAGAGAGCGTGCGTTGGACGTTGCCAGGGTCAAGTTCCAATAGCGGCCTGTCCGGACCCAGGGATTCTTAGCACCCTCTGCTGTATCACTGTCCTGACCGCTGCCGTGGACAGGTGCTCTACAGCTGCTGAGAACTGAGGGCCGAGAGTTGAGTTGGTTAGTCATGAGAGGTGGTGGCCAACTACTACACCAGTGTGGCCAGATCCTGCTCTGGTGAGGGAGTGCTGTTTGTGTCCCCAAGAACCTTCCTAGCATGGTTCAAACTTCCTAGTGTAGCCTCTTACGTATCCGGGATGATGGTTACTTCTGGAGCAGGCAGCACTCCATACCTACATAAGTTCGGCATAGGGAGCCAGACGAAAAACAGCGAGAGATCGAGAGAAGTTTCCCGCCGACGATGTTGCCGCGCAGGCCTGCAGTGATATTGAGCCAGCGTTTGTCGAGTTTGCTTTTATGACCGCTGTTCTGAAGGAATAAGCTGACACACTGGCTTACTCATGAGATTCACTGACGTCTGGCCGTTGGAAAGGTAAGCCACTGTCATGCTCTAGTGTATAGCTAAGAAAAAAAGGCTAGTTTGAAGAATAGCCTGCCAAAGAGACGCTGAGCTTCTCAGTCGAAGCTTGAAGCTTGCTCGAAGCTAGCTTGAAGCTCAGCTCGCGCAGCACCGCCAAAACACCGTGCGCCATGAATGGAAAGAACGTACGGTGACAGTTTGTTTACACGTTGGCATTTGGCTGTAGCTTTATCAAATATGCGCCTAGCAAGCTGATTTAACTTGTCAAACTTGTGTGTCGTCCCACAGACACTAGGGGAAGAAAATGTCTTGTCGTCATGTCATTTTCTTCCCCTAATGTCTGTGTATTAAAGCTGTTCGAAGATGTTTAAGCACACCCAATAAAAGCTGAGTAACACTCTCCGTTCCAGTCATAGTCGAGACACTTCTGTCCTGCTCGTCGGCTCAGCCCAGAGAAACCCAACCGTGCGTGCCTACATGTATGGAAAAATGGCGTTACGCAAATACTCTCAGATAAAACAGGTTAGCAACGCGCAGTCGTAGGCTTAATGAGAAGGAACACCGATGCCGACCGATAAAAGGAAAGCGACAGTACCGGGTCATCATTCGGAAGTATAGCTGAGACCAGTGGTCATCATGCGGCAGTCGCACCCGGTCGTGTCGATTCAATGGCTTATGAGTAGACACGGCATCAGCAGAACGGGCTTCTTATCGATCGATGCATCGTTATAGGAGCACGTGCCGCCTCGCTCTCCTCGCAATATATACAGACAGCTGCAGACCACAATATTGGAGATTAAACGCAAACCATTCGGAGGCCAGCCGGCCCTATAGGCTTTATAAAAACGGCACAGAAAGATTTCGATAAGCGTGCGCCGTCGGGCAGCGCGCGCCAAACTTGAGGTGCTTTTTTTTTTTTTTTTCTCGGTGATATAGCGCAGACTGTGTGGAGTAGTGGTAGCTCGTAAGTTCGCTTTCATAAAGCTTTCAGATGTATCTCATTAAGTCACACAAACAAAGACTGTGCGGAGTAGTGGTAGCTCGTAAGTTCGCTCTCATAAAGCTTTCGAATGTATCTCATTAAGTCATAAAAACAAAAGTTCCGAAGTAAGATTGCTTCTGGAGCAGGCGGGGGCGCCCAAATGAAGCCTTGCATAAAGCATATTCAATGTTACCTTGCTTCTGCTTTTTTCGAACGCTGTGGTTCTACGAGAGGTTTTCTTTTATGAACACGTATACCTGCGCCATTTACCTCTAAGGTGAGCGCGTCTCCATTAAGACCACCGAACTTGAACCAGCAGGTCCGCTCAGGGCCGTCAGCCTTCGTGCCTTCCTTCGGCACGTCGATCGCTGCCCGTGACGCGGAAACACATGCACGCGTGCCCATCGGCTGTCAGCAGCAACAACGCAAACAGGACGCGATAAGTTCACGTGGGTCGCTAACCGAATACAGAGAGCACGTGACGAACGCGCGTCCTTGCCCTCAGGCGGGGCCAAGTGACGTGTCGCCTTGGTAGCGCTCCCCACGTAAACAAGCTCCCGTCATTCGCGGCCACACAAAGGACCCGCAATAGGCCCGCGCGAACAAAACAACGCGCAACGGGACTGCTTATTCAAAGGCCCCATGGCAAATGACGCGCGCAGCGGGAGCGGTTAACTTGACGCCGCATCCCGTTCGTCCGGTCAGAGCTGCAGCGCCGCGCGCTATGGCCGATCGACACGCATGGCAAAGCTAAGCTACGTGTCGCCCGCTGGCTACGTCGAACAAAGGGACAGCTGCGGGTCACGGTCTTGAGTGCGTGCGCGCACAGGAAGCTGGTCGCGATACTTCGTGCTGCTGCCCGCAGCCATGAAAAGGGCGCCGCGCGGTCATATGCATAGTTCCAGGAAGGGGACAAAAAAGCGCTTGTCTGCCCCCCGTGTTGCAGTTCTGCGTTAATTACGCTCTGGCGGCGGCACTCTCCTCCTGCTGGCCGTCATCCTGCGTGGAAATAACAGATTTGGCCCGACAGTGGCACGTACAGAACCACTGCGGGGAAGTTTATTAAACGTGTGTGTATACCAGCAATGATGTGCTTAAAGGGATACTGAAGGCAACCAATAAGTTGCTTTCAAATCAAAGTCTGACCTTCCCATAGCCATTTAGCGTTGATTCGGGGCCGAAAGATGTCTTAGTCGCTGAGAAATCGCTAATAAAACGCTGACCAAACGTGACGCAAACAGCGACTGTAGCCGCTGTTTGCGTCACGATAAACCGGATGCAAGCGAAGCAGAGGTGGTGTATAGCGGTGTAGAAGCAACAGAATACAACGCTACCACGTACCGAGCGGTTTGCTCAGTTTCGGTCAAATCAGTCGGGCTTTCCCGAACTCCTAAGTCCTTTGCAGGTCCGGACCACTAAGCCAAATTATCCCTCATGGGATCCGTGAGCTGTATTGACGCTTTCTTGAAGAAAAAATTGGCCGCGTATCTGCTCCTTTCGTTGCAAATGCCGTCAAAAGACGATAGTCTTTATCGGCTTTTGCGAAGTAAATGCATCCCTTCGCTTTCCCGCTCACCTCTCATGTCGTTACTCTCGCGTCGCGCTCCACCCAAGGTAAAGACGCCAAAGGTTTGCTTAAATAATTTTAAATTTCCCGCGTTCCACTGCCCCAAACCGGGCGTCTCGATGCGAACGCTGCCGTGCGGCGAAGACGCGCGTTAATCGAGGCGCCCTACTTCAACGTTTATAGAACCGCGTTTCCCTACTCCACGTGCGTTGCAAGCAGAACGTGGAACCTATCTAGTGGAACCTTGCGTAACAGTTGCCGGCTGATTTCTTAAAATGGCACCAGAAGCTATAGTGGCGCGGGCGACAGCAGGCGACGGCGGAGTGAATTCTTTTTCTGCAGTTGATGAAGTATTTAATTTCCGAAAAGTCAAGCATGTTTGATTTTTTTTATAAAGGAAGACTGCAAATATGACTTCTGTATTGATTTGTTGTCTCATATTTGCGTAATGTCTTGTTCTTCTTCAACAATGTTGACAAGTATGAACATTGCACCGGACATAGATGGGTAGATTTAGCTGTGACTATATAAGACTATTGCGCAGGCATTGTTTTGCTTTGGCCGGGTGGCTGAATCGAGTCCCAGACGGACATACAGACAGACATACATACAGACCAAAATTTCTGGGTTTAAGTAGCCCAAGAAAGACTATCGTCTTTAAAATATATTGTCCTTTTGGGGCCCCTCGAATGTTGGGGTCGAACCAACCGCTCGTGCGTAGCTCGTACGCTACCTCGAAAAGCGGTACCGCCGCCCCAAGTAGACAAGTAGGGGCGGGGCATCCAGCGGCAGCTAGGAAAGACGTGTCCACGCCAGATGTTTTAACCACTTCCTGTGCAAGTTGCCAGTGGCGGCGGCACCTGTCTTCACGTTTTCGCTATTTTCTACCTTATTTAAAAAAAGAAGCGACGCGTAATAGTGGTATATTCGTGCTCTCGGGGAGCTAATCTGTCGATATAGAGCAGCCTGTATTTTGACTTCAGTGAACCTTTAAGACCGGAAGCATTCGGCGTTTGGTGCGTGCCTCAGCGAGTTTCACTAACAACTTCCGCCGGCTTCTTTACCAGTGGCCACCTGTTCTTCTAAGTGCATTAACGCATTATTAATGCGAGCCATTACCATGGAGTGTGCATTTTGATAATACTAGTGAAGAAGCAATGCAGATTGTATGACACTTGAAAGAAATGTCTAACAGCCCCGAATGGAATGAAAACGTGCACGTATACATGCACACACCGAGAGGCAGTACGCACACATACGTACGTACATACATACATACATACACATACATACATACATACATACATACATACATACATACATACATACATACATACATACATACATACATACATACATACATACATACATACATACATACATACATACATACATACATACATACATACATACATACATACATACATACATACATACATACATACATACATACATACATACATACATACATACATACATACATGCATACATACATACATACGAGCGTGCGTGCGTGCTTGCGTGTAAACCGCACGGAAACCATTTCCCAATCATCTATGGTATATATGTAGGTGCAGGGCCTATTCGCCTGCACGATACAAGCCATGGACAGAATTCCGAGGAAAAAAGTGGAAAGAAAAGTAGAAAGAGTGCCTCGCGCGGCAGCTTTTTCATAGGCGGCGAGTAAAAGTGAGTCAGTGAGTGAGCGGGTGAAATTTATGGCGACGAGCTTGAGGCGCCAGGTGTGGGGCCTCCTCTAGACCGGGAAACCCTGGTTCGCGCTGGCTGCCAAGGCCCTCTCCACCTGGCTACACTGGATTGAGATGTCGGTGCCGGCCAGCACCGACCAAAATTTTAAAAATAAAAACCAAGAACGAATTGCAATACTAAAGTCCAACCCCTAAAACAACCACCATTACGGCTTCCTTACATTAAGGCTCCCTGGATGGTGGATCTTAAATTAAATCAATGATCGCAGCAATGCCTCATTTAACGATGGAATCAAGGAACAGAATGAGCAATAAGAGCACTGCATCCATGGCGCTGCGCAAGGAAAATCGCTGTTGCCCGCTTCGTAGCTGCCGCCGTCAGCAACCAGCTTGTGGGATGGAGTAGACAGAATACGCTTTGCGGAGACGCCAACTCTCTCGCGAAAGCCCGGTAGCTCTTTACCTAATGAGCATATCTTGGAAAAAATATAGTGAAAGTGACCGCGCCTTCATCATTGCGATGAGTTCCATTTGCTTGCCATAATCAACCAGTTCACGGCAGAGTTGTGAACGTTTCGGAATCCCGTCCGCTGTCGATGCAGGGGCTTCAATGGGGTTACAAAAAATGGCTACAACTTGTGTTTTATCGGAACTACCCGGAAACAAATTACACGTAGTTTGACTGTTCAGACGACTACAGAGCCGGCCGGAGTTTTATCTCGCCCGGTATCAGGGATAATACAGCGCTCTTGTCAATACGCCCGTAAATAAAGTATCGCAAAATAGCAATTCGGAGAGCACTAATCATTCGTCTTACCACCCAATTTTCATCGGAAGGAACTTTTCCCTTCAATGCTGAACTTTGCGGAACACTCAAAACTTCTTTTTAATAACTATATAGCCCCGAAAGCGACGCGCCAGAAGTGCTCGACGTGCTTTGAAACGGTATAGCAGCGACTATACGATGGACTGATAGACGTCGAATGAGGAACGTGTCTGTTCGCAGTGAGGGCCCGAAGGAACTCTCAGCGCGGTGGGCTGAAATGTCATGCAGACAACAGCACCCGCCGCTCCAAAAAAAGAAAGGCAGGTAAACAGATTAGGCTGGTTCTGTGAAATTACTTCCGCGATGAGTAGACAATGATACAATGTAAGGTGAGACAAATCGCTTTTTAACCGCTCCATACAACAATAGTGCGCTGGAGGCAGGATATGAGCCCGGAGGGAGACAGCGACAACTCTCGCCGTCTCAGCGTGCACGGCCTAAAATGAAGGATGCTACAGGAACTGTGTCCGCTGCCGTGTAACATACGGCCTTTCAAGCTGCGTAAGCCGACGAACATTCGACGAAAGAAGCCGTAGGACAGCTTTGCGTAGTGAAGCGTCTTTTTCTATGGTCCACCGTCGCAGATGAATGAAATCGCGATTACTTTTGTGATGGCATGCTCGACAGGCCCGGCTGGCTGAATGACACCTCGAAGGGATTCGTACGGCACTGCCAGAAACATGGCGAGACGAAGCGGATAAAATGGAGTCACACTGACACTTATATGACCCATTGTCTCGGAAGTTGGGCAAAGGAGACGCTTTTGGCAGTTGGAGAGATTGGTCTACAACAGAGCCCGTTCTGTCTCTGCGCACATGGTTTCACAGGTCACTATCAGCGCATTGTTCCCAACACTGCGCTACACACGTACAATACACCGGAATATAGCAACAGTAGGCACCCAACCTGAAAAGCTTGTATGCGACGTGAAGCTTGCGCCAAAAGAGGTGCTGAAAGGCACGTGAAAACTCGTGCTTGCACACAGTAGCACTGGTAAGTCGCTTTTAGGACAGTGAACACTTGCTAAACACGCAGGTAAGATTGGCTGACATCCATCTCAATTGCATTTGCCGAACCTTTACTGTGGGCGAAGAGGGGGGCAAAGAGGTCTTGCTACTAATCATTCCACTAATGCGCGTTAACTACGTTGTGTTTTTGTGCAGGTGGTGTAGGGAACTGTAGCCTGTTCATCGCCCCGCACGGGCCCTCAGCGAGCGTATCAACCACGCGCGCGTTGCCTCTGTCAAATATTCTTACACCGGCCGTCAAATATGACGGCCGACCGTCGTCATTGAAAGAAAGGCGCTCTCGGAAGCGCCTCTTCGCGCTAGGCGAAACAGGATTGACGCGCGTAATCCCTTTATTCGCAAACCCGTAGACAATGCGAAGCATTGCGGCAAAACCCGCGGCTGCGTCCACCCCCAATCGGCACGCGCACTCTCCGAAGGGCGTCTCTGTTGCCAAGCGCATCACGGCGGGCGAAAGAAAAATCCACGGTCGGCACGGCAGCGGGCCCTGGACGAAGAGAAGCAATCATGACGGCAGGCTGGCCTGTTTACAGCTGCGCCGGCGACCGGGAGGATCCCAAGGGCGCCGGCTGCGCTGTCCAGCTTCGGAGTCCAATTTTTTGCAAGCGGCGCTACCGCTCCCCGCGTCGCTCAGACTGGCCGCGCGCGACGGCATCCGGGAAATGACGCAACGTCCTTCGGACAGAAGCCCTCCTCCCTGCCGCGGCTCCCATTATTCTCCGTCTAACAATCCTGTCGTGGCGGGCTTAGCTAACGCGCCAGTGACTCAGCGCGTCGTCGCGACCCGATGGCGAGCTGGGCGACACGAGAGGACCGGCCGGCCGAAGGCGCCACCCGGCTTGACGAAATTACGCCACAGGCTTCCTTCTCGCGTGCAGGGGACGCCGAAGATAGCGGACTGGACAGGTGGATAGCTGGAAGTGTGCCTCTCTTTACAACGACACCGAGTAGATTGCGGGCTAGTATAAGCGCATTCCGCATGGATTTGGGCATGCCATATGTGATTTCGCACTTTACGTACAACCATTGACTTCACTGCCTGTGGTCTTCCACTTGCGTTCTGCTGTGTGAAGTAGGTAGGCAGAAAGACAGATGAGTCATATGGAGGGAAACGAGCAGTCCGCAGCGGCAGTGTGCTCCTGAACTGAACTGTGTGGTGACCTATGAAATGCTGGTTGACGAACGCACCCCCGACGGTACACCCAGACTATAAGTAGGGCTGAACGCTTTCGGTTTTCGGTTTTTAATTCGGTGTAATTTTTCGGTGTTTCGATTGAACACACAGTGGCTAAGGCGTTGTGCTGCTGAGCACTAGTACGCGGGTTCGATTCCCGGCCGCGGCGGACGCTTTTCTGATGGAGGCGAAAAATGAAAACGCCCGTGCGTACGAGATTTCGGCGCACGTTAAAGATCCTCAGGTGGTCAAAATTAATCCGGAGCCCTCCACTGCGTTGTGCCGCCGCGTTAAACCCTACAATCAATCATCAATACGACAAATCGACCCATAACAGCATAACAAACGGAAAGCAGCTGTGGATTTGAATATTTCATCAAGGAAACGTCAAGGCCCGTGCACTGAAAATTTCTTCTTTTTGTGCCATGTACGCATTTTTCAAAGGAGAGAAAGGGCCAGCCGAACTAGGTTGGGGATTTTTAAAAATTTTTCTGCCTGTATGCAGTTTCTTTACTAACCCCAAAATAGAGGCACATATCACCAGTAGTGGCAGCTGCATCCACGTCTGCAGCCAGCACGAGCTCTTTAAATGGGAGGAAGGCAGTCAATATATGTGCATAATTTCGTGCGCACAGGTTTTCTCCGGTGACAGAGCATGCTTTTTCTAGTCTCGCACTTGTCTTGAGCCTTGCACTGGAATCCGTCCTGTACTTCTGAACCTGGACTCCCTCGACTATAGGGCTATCGAGGAACTGCTAGCTGCTAATTTCTGCACCCAAACTAACCGTTGTCACTGCAAAGCAAATATAAACCCAAACAGCGCAGAAACGGCGCTTACGTACGCGCAGTTAACGGAAGCCTTCCCGATAATTATTTATTGAGGTAAGATCATTTGCAGTCCTTCTACGCGTTTGATTGTTCCGTTACACACCGTGTACACATACAATCTGAGCCACCACAATCATCTACACGCCCACGCCCGACGAGAATACAGAAAAAATCCGCGGTGCGCATCCAGGCTAAGCTCTACGTGTGCGTGACGAGCCAACATTGCCTTCCTGCGGCCTCTCCGAGCCGGCAGCGTCGTTAGCGTGAACGCACATCACGCCATACGACCCTCATCTCACAGGCTGCGCGCGCCCGAAAGATCCATTGGTAAGCCAGGCAGAACCTCTTTCTTTGTGTATGCCACGGACGGAATAGTTTGGTGATCTTATGCCCGACCACCAGAAGCTTAGCGCCGCCAGGCCTCGTTATAGGTGTGCGCATAAATGTGCCGCGTACTCGGCGACTGCGCGATTCGTGCCGACGATTTTGTAGGCCCACTACAGTGCACCATTAACAACTGTTTGCTGTAATTACCGGCTATCAAAAGCAATTTTAACGCTGAGCGTTAAAGTCCCCATGTCGCATAAACGTTGGCGTCATCGGCGGTGTTGACCGTGAGCGAAAAATTGGCGCGTGAAAAAAATCCCCTCGCGCCACCTTGCGGCGCACGCTTAAACCACCCGGATGGTAAGGCGACGCCCCAAAAGATGGCTTGCGAGCAGGAGAGAAAAGTTGAGAAAAGTTTTCACCGCTCACGGGAGACGTTCAAATAAAAAAAGTGTTGTATCATGACAATTCCGTCATTGTGTGACTCAAGAGCATGACAAGCGAATGATAATGCGACGCCAACGTGGCCCGATAACGATATTGCGTTACAAGGCGGAGCTTAGGCGTCCTGCAGGTTTTGGCCGCACCACCCGCAGTAGCATGGAAGGGTGACGACGTTCTTCCTTTTTAGATGCGAAAATGATCTAGGCTCAGCACACCCCCAGTGAAGAAAGCCGTGGAAAATAACAATTAATTCCGGCAAGTCGAAAAACCCGGCGAACGAGTCAGCCGTGAGTTACTTACCGGCCTACTGTGTAGCGTGCCAGGAAAGAGTGTTTTGGGAATGCGTTCGAAGGTGGTGGTGATTTCTGTTTAGGCAATTGCAAACTTCATTACTCTTCACGATGAAACAGCTCGTTGCTTGTGAAAAAGGCTGTAGAAAAGGGTTTCTGGCGAATTTAATTAGCGGAGGCTTGTTAATGTCCCCATTTGCGTTAGTGAACATTGTTGGCATCGCTTTAAAGTTCTCTCTCCGTACGAAAATATTTTTTTCCGCAAAACACGACGCAATACTGGCTCAGCCACAAAGGGCATTTGTTGGCGGATTTTCTCAGCAACAAATCCACCAAACCATACTCTAAGAAATCGCCCTGGTGGGCTTCACCACAAGGCTCCATGACGACCAATCAGTGTGACCAAATGTGCGAAGTTGGCGAATCACGAGGCCAAGCATAAGATTTAAAAAAAAGTTGAACCTGCGCAGGGACAGCTTGTTGCCATAGCACAGATTCTATATTTTACTTTAATAGAATGCTGTGCCTTGTCATTCGCCAAATTCGCACATTTGGCCACGCTGATTGGTCGTTCAGGAGCGTTGTGGTGAAGCCCACCCGCGGCGATTTCTTAGGGTGCACATGAACAGGTTTGCATTTAAAGGGACCCAGCAACAGTTTTGATAAACGCTTTCACTCTTTCCTTCGCGTCTGGAAGCACTGAGAAAGCTACAGTTATCGCCAGCACGGAGCGGCACAGCGTAATTTTGTCGTCGCACCAGATACGCCTTCCGTTTCTGCTTTGTTTTTGTGACTTTATTTTTAAAGTTGCTATCGAAAAGCGTTCATTGCTGCAACTGAAGGAAAACCGGCCAACAGCCGTTACATGGCCTTAGTGACGTAATTCGGGCGGTCGAAGAACGTCAAGACCAGGAAAGAGAGAAAATCTATTGAGCGAGTTTCCAAGTTATGTGATGGGCACAGAGCAGTATTTTTGACTGAGGTACTTTGTGACCCCCTAATATAAGTACTGGGTGTGTTGGATGACTTCGCTCTGCAAGCATTTAGATTTCAAAAAAAGTTGAAAAAAGTATTGCAGGATTTCTTCAAAACATGTGCACCTCGTATGCACGTTAGGGGCACCACCCGTCGCTGTTGCTCAGTGGTCAAGGGTTGCGCCAGTCACCACGGAGTGACGATTGGATTAGCGGCTGCGGCTGCTGTGTTTCGACACAGGCGATAAACAAAAACGACCGGATGTATGAGACCAAAACACGTTCAAATATTTTGTTTTAGTTAGTAAATTATATTAGACGTCAGGACTCAATAGATGACTCAAGCGCACTTAGGTACAAATTCCTCTCGAAGTCCAGAACACTCAGACACATATCAAAGCAGGACCAAGATTTAATCCACATTCCCCTGTGTGATGTCTAGCTCCTGCTTCTGCGATCAGCTCCTCCTGGTTGACACAGCAGTAGCAGCCAGGATGGTCCGCGGCTACCTGTAAGAAGGCTCCACTCCCAAAAGACTCGATGTCCTACTCCAAGGTACTTGTCATGGCCTTAAAGCGATGTTGCTGCGGGAACCTGTACGCCTATCACTTGTACGTTTGATACTTATTAAGATATGTTTCATCGGTAAAGACTTGCCGGAGTTTGTTCGGCAGGTCTTCAGTCCAAAGTCTTCAGTAAGTAACAGACAAGGAAGAGAGAACGAACAACATGAGCCCTGACTTTCATCAACTTTTTGCAAAGAAACCCACCGCGCTGATGCCCTGAATGAACAGGACGGAGACGAAAAAACACAGCATAACAAGCCATCGAGAAGACCAATACAAAGGCACCGCTATGACGTGATCAAGGACGAGGCGAAAATGATTTCGGCAAAACTTCGCTTCTTTTTCCAACAGAGCTAAAAAAGGGACACTCAGGCACAGCTCCTACAGCCGCAGCTAACGCGGACTAGAATCTTATACGTGCAGTCATAAGGTAGTGCGAAATATAACGGAAGCACTGCAGCAGCTTCATCAGCCTTTCATGCTGGTGACCCGGCGACATTCGTACGTGTTTTCTTGATTTTTCTTGCAGTTAATCGATAGATATTTGGCAATTCGCATACTGTATGACACTTTTCTGCACTGCTCTTGAAAATTTTGGCGGTTTCATCTATTGTAGGCCCATTTTGGTAGCAAGCCCAGACAATGTTCGTGTTTAATTGCGCTAGACACTTCCGGTGCAGTGTGATTTTTGACAAAATGAATACCCAGGTGCAAATAGTCAATTTATACGAGAAATAGCGTGTCCCGCACGCAAGGATTGCTCGAGAAATTGTTAACTCATACCAGATATCTTCACTTGGAGGGCTAATAGGTAATGGCTAATACAGTTTACTTTATCCATTCACCATTGTACCACAGTTGGCCGCCACTGTATCTACGTGCAGTGGCTACGAAAAGGCACGTGTCCTCGCAAGGGATCGCCATAGAATCTAGCAACGAACATCGGAACTTCCGAACAAGAATCAACTCAAGGATACTAACTGTATGCAAGTTCATTTTGCTTGAACTCAACTAATTCTGCGCTACTTCGTCTTCGGCTCAATGATAAAGCTTGTTGAAATTTTCTCCTACGGAGATTCGGGGAGGCTGCCTTGGGTATGTCTCTCGGAAGTCCAGGGGGTTTCATTCACTTATCACGATTGTGCGGTAACGAAGTGTGGAATATTGTGTGACGATAGCGGGGTTTGAGGAAAACAAGGAGAGAACCGACATCCTTTGTCCTCGAGTCCCGCTTTGACATTCAATTGCGCGGGGCGCCATGCATGCGTGACGCGTCTGAAAAACAAGGATGAGGTCGGAAGACCACCTCGCCCATTTAAGGCTCCGTGCCAGCGTCTATACAAAACAGTCCTTCATACAGAGAGAGAGAGAGAGAGAGAGAGAGAGAGAGAGAGAGAGAGAGAGAGAGAGAGAGAGAGAGAGAGAGAGAGAGAGAGAGAGAGAGAGAGAGAGAGAGAGAGAGCAGTTCACGGTAGATTGTTCAAGCGCAACCTTGGTCGGTCAACCACGCAAGTTTGTTTTGAGCTCTACGTGGCCTTCGGCACATCAAGGATAGATCACGCATCCTTTGCAGCAAAGGATGGCCCATTGGCGTCAATGGGTGTAATCTCGGCGCATGGCAGCAGCGCAGAGAAGCCACTCAGCTGCTGCTGCGGGAACGAAGGCACCAAACAGCCCTAAGATACTGCGTCAGCAGCTGGACTTCGCCGCCGAGCCCTGTGTGCAGCGCGCAAGTCCGCGGTAAAGGGCCCACAGCAGGCAGCGTATGGGCAGTAAAACGAAGGAAAACACAAAATATATAACAGGCCGCGGTTCTTCCTTTTCTCTCTTCTTTTTATCGTTTCCATTTCATTTCCCTCTTTCTTCAGCTGCACGGGCGCCGAAGTAGACCGTCTCCACTCCGATATTCAGCTCTTACTCGACTATTTTACTATGTTGTCGCGCAACAGAGCGCCGGGAGCGCCGGGGAGCAGCGCCGCGCCCTCGGGCGCGACACGATAGGGGCGTGGGCGCTTGGAATTGCAGCGAAACATCGACTTTCTATAGGGCCCAGATGAGTGGCGCAGCGCTGGCGAACTCATTCGCCTCGAAACGGGTTTCCTTCAATTAAGCCCTCAGTGGGGTAGGCACGCGACGCAGACAGCTGGGCCGACCGGCCACGGAGCGCTCCCCGCAGCGCTCTTTTCTCGCACGCAAGCGGAGCAGGGGAAAGGAGCCGCGCGCAGCTGGGACACCAACGTGCCGGCCGGAGCGTCGGCTCAGGTCGTGGGTCGTGCATACAGACCGATTCGCCAAGCAGCTACGTGTGCGCAGCCGATGGGAGCGGCCGGCCCCGACCGACGAGTGCATGCAAAGAAGCCCACCTGCATGCGGCCACCGATCGAAGGGAAAAGGAGAACGCGGAGTAAATGGGCTCCTTACGTCATGAAAAACGTTCTCGTGTGCACGCACTTGAAAAAAAAAAAATTAACTCCCGTGGCTCACCTCGGGCACAGCGCATTCAAATCAGCAAGCGACCCACGGAGCTCGATTCGGCAGATGACGAGAACCAGCGAGTTTTGACTCAAGTGGGAGCAGGCACTTCTGCTCGCATTGCCAGGGGCCCATCAGGGTTGGAAGTCAAGTCGCACCCAGCTCACTAGGTTGGTCGCAACAACTGGACATTCACACACATGCGTTGCAGCCAAGATGACCCACGGTAGTTTATAAGGGTGCGCATTGAAAGCCGAAAGTTCGAAAGTGAGGACTTCCTTCACAATATCTCGAAGAACGAATGGAAATCGCTTACAAATTACAATGCCCCTGAGCAGAAACGCTGAATTCGATATCATCGTTTCAACTCAATTACGGACATAACTTTCGGGTCGCAGTACATTACTACCTGTTAGCGGTAATCTCTGTCTGCCGCAATAAATATACCCGTTTTTTAACCTCGACAGAGCACGAAGCCGGCATCACATATATGTTTGTATACTTCTTTATATGCGAAATTTATATCATTTTCGGACGCACGCGCGTACATATGTACAAATAAATTTTTGCAGTTGCAAATTATATTGATTTCAGTAAAAAAAAAAAAAAGAGACGGTGCTGATTAATCTACCTTTGGGTGCATCGCTCCTGTCATGCCTGGGCGGAAGCTGAAAACTTTGTCAGTAACACTAATGAGGAGTCGAAAAAAGCCAAGTCCTGTCCCAAATATACGATCATCACCTTCGTCATTATCATCAACATAACCAGTGGCCTATTTATGTCCCCTCCAGGACGAAGGCCTCTCCTGGAGGCTTCCAGCCGTTCGTATCCTCTGTTATGTCGAATCCACTGTTTCTGCACCTAATTTTTTCTATTTCTCGCATCCGAAGGGTCGATTGTGCTTCTCATCCCGTCGTCGGAACCAGTCCGCTAACTCGAATAATACTCCGGTTGTCAGTCATCCGTATTCCATGCCCAGACCAACTCATTTCTTTCTCTTAATTCGAGGTATGCGATATCTTCTACACGAAGTAGTTTATCCCCGATCCGTGAAGCTAGTTTACTGCACCTGAGTGCTACTCCTATCATCATTCTTTCCGATGCTCGTTAGTCTAGCTTTTCTTCATGCTGCTTAATAATATCCCAACTGTCTAGCACAGGAAGTGCGCTTTGGGTTTATTTTTATTCTTTTTAGTGACAGAAGTAACCTTAACCGGAGAGTGCTTCCCGAATGCAACACAGCATAGGCAGACTGTGCATGAGCAAATTCAGACAAAAGGTGTCGCTTTGTTTGTCTTCACTTCCCAAACCCTGATTGATATTCCTTGCTATTTATTGTAAATATTTTTCGTGGCTCTACATCTCTTGCACATGCTTTCCGAGAGCCCGATGTAAGCCTCCTCTAAACCTTGATTGCTCAACGCTTTCATTACGTCAGCGATTTCCACTGAATCTAAGCTTTTTCGTAATCCTTAAATGCCATGTACAGAGGTTTGTTATAATGCGTGGACTTCTAGATTATCTGGGTCATGGAATGAACGCGATCTCATTATTGAGTGACCTTTCTGAAATCCGTATACAACAGATAGCAGGTTGACAGACCTACGATTCTTAAACCATTTGACACCTCCGTTCTTACGGATTAAAATAAATTGGCGCGTTTTTAAAAGCTATACAGCTACGCTTAAACCTTAAAGGGTCTTTCTCATTTCATTAGGCACCTCCATCTTTAAGAATACCCACGGTTATTCCATCATCTACTGCAGCTCTCCCTCTCAGTATCTTTTGAAGCGCCTTTTCTGCCTCATCTTTAGTTACTGTTGGAACCTTGCCCGCCAAGTAAGTCCCCGCAGTGTGCATTTTTTCCTGGCCTTGCTTCGCGAGCTTACGGATCTGTAATAGCGTTGCCAGCGAACAAACCTCCGTATAATCCTGCAACGCTCACTGTCCGCTCCCCATTTCCCGTGTATATACTGACTGCCGCTGCTGTCGTATCTGAGCACATACGTTCTATCTCGGCCAATGCACAGCAAGCGCCTTCTTCGTTGCTCCAAAACTTCCTCCTCTCTTCAATGATTCTTGATTTTTTTTGCCACGCTGCAGGTCCGAATGTCACTAACAGCTCCGCCAATGATATTGTCACAGGACATAGGTGGACAATGCCCCATGGTGCCATGCCCACCATCGACGACGACGAGGGAGCGGGGTTGCGTGCAGCCTGGGCGGACTCTGCTATGGCCGCCTTGTAAATATTGTAAATAGAACGTTCTCATCTATACAATTACTCGTGTCACCTTCGCCTTGCCGTCACAAAACAATATTTTCTCAGTCGTCCTTGATGTGATCCTGTTCTTCCGCACCTCAATACGTCCTTCGTTTTCTCAGAGAGTTTGCCAGTGTCCCTTCTAGGTTCCTTTCCTACAGTAGACAGCTTGCACCGATTGTGCCCTCACCGGAATTAGGTTCGCCTACGCTGTCCGAGTCCTCGTTGCCTAAGACGAGGACACCAGGGGAAAGGCGCCGCTTGCAGCTGGGGCACCAACGCGCCAGGCCGAGCGCCGGTCCATGCAGCGGGTCGTGCATACAGACCGACTTGCCAAGCAAGCACATTCAATGCATAGCGGTACGTGGTCGCTATCCCCGCCTTTGACGGTTAGTCTGAACTCCTGATGCTTGTATCTTGACTGCAAGCTTCGCTTCTGTCCTTTAACTAGTTTATGTTTTTCGCCTCTTGAATCTGGCCTAATTTCGCTCCTCACCATCCTGTGATAACCTTTGGCCATGACTAGCCCCTCAACATCATTCACAATACCATGGTTAACGTCTGGAGATAACAAAGGCTCAAAAATAAGTTTGGCAGGGGATTATTTTTCATCGCTGTGTTACCAGTAACACCCATTGGCCAGATCCGTCGCACTGGCGTTCCTCCACCTTAAAGCCTCATAACAACCGGAAAATATATGAGCCAGCCTTGATCAGCACAGAGCAATACAAGTTTAAAAAATGGAGGCAAGCGCTCTCGTTCACTGCGAATATACGGCAAGTAACCAACTTGTGCGTGTGTTGATGCTTTGTTGACCAGCGGTTGTTTGCTTTTGCTTTGTTGATCACCACCTGAACCGGCATGCCACTTAACGTGCCAGACGGCGACCAACTTCTGCCGCTTTAGACGCACGTAACGGGAGAAATGGCATCAGCTTCCGGCCGCCTCGTCTCGGCGCTCGTCCGCGTGCTTAGCGTGCACACGTACGGCCCTTGGCGGGGCCGCCATGTGTCGTTTAATGTGCTCCACAATCTAGCGCTGCCTGTTCCGCTTGCCTGCCGCTGAACCGAACCAAGCACGGAGACGCTTTAAACAGAGGGAAGAAAAATCGGGCGCGTAAAAGCAGCCGAGGCACGGCGGAGCGGGGCGCCATGTTCAGGGGCCCGTGACGCGCATGAAGACGTGACCGCTCCGGCACATGCAGGGCATGAAAACCACACACGAGAACGAACAACGGGCCACTGCATGAGAATGGCCGCCGGTGGCCGCCGCCGAGGCCCGGATTTCCACGACACGAGGCACGCGTGGGCTTTGCAGACGAGGAGCGAGGGAAGAAGGGGAAAAAAAGCCGGAGATGTAAACTACGGAAATGCACGCAACTGTACGAGAGGTTTCCGCAGAAGCGGGCATGTAAAGACCTCACGTATTATGGACGAGCGTGAACTCAATGGCCTGAGGACGAGATCCCGCCAGAAGAGTACAGCGCCGCCAGAAGCCCAGCTCGAAACAACGGCAGGCAGCGTGACGTCATCAATCGCGGCTTCCACGGGCAACGAGAAGCGGAGCGCGACGGTACACGTCTCGAGAATCGAGCGTCTACGCCAGCGTGTTCGTGCACGCGGCGGCTTCGGGGACGGTTAATGCAAGCTCAGGCCGCAGCGATTGCGTACGCTGGATCTGCCGCCTATGTCCGGTGGGCGATTCTCCTGTGTCGCTGGCAAATGTGCCCAGCCGTTCATGACTGAAAGCTGATGCTTCAAAACTGTCGGTAAATTGACCATCGGTGGTGTCGAAACGCTATCGATAGTTAATTACACAATCTTATCCTCCTCCCTCCCCGACGTCTCCTCGCAGGGCCGAAATATTGGGTAAATCTTGGCCTAGAAGCAGTGGTAGGGTGTAAAAGTTCTGGAAGGTATTGCGAAATGACTTCATATAAGTCCTCCCCTGTGGCTCTCTATTTGTGCACTTAATTCTACTAATCGAAATAAGAGTACTGCATGCCCGTGATGCCCAAGCGGGTCATCACAGTATTGCCTTTCAGTGGCTTCCCATGCACTGCGGCATTGTCGGCAATGAAAGAGAGGACGCTGCCGCCCATTAGGCCCATCAAAGAGCTGCGACCATACGAATTCCGTTATCTAGATGGGGTTATTCGTTTACTTGCCTGGAAGACAAACTGTCAACGTGGACTGCATACAAGAAACCACAAGCGCACGTGCCGGTGTCCTTGACCCGCTCCTTCAGCGTCCAGTTCCGTTAAGTCGCCCATAACTTGACGCAACACTTCTTTTCCACCCCTGTCTGGGAATATCATTCACGAATGCTTACCCTTACTTGATAGGAATGGCAGCAAGTGGGGCGTGTGAAGGTTGCGGCATACCGCAGACCATACGGCTTTTTTTTTTACGCGAGTGCTGCCTTTTTCATCGGAAAAAAAGCACCTCTCGTCAACTCTGTGGAGACTGGACTTGTAGCCTTTCTCTGAGAAGAAGATACGTCCTTCCATGTCCTCAGTCATCAGCCCACAAGACGACCACGGCGCTCATCAACTTCCTGCGAATGACAGGCTAGTAGAGAAAAATCTAGTGACAATTACTCACCCAACGCTCTAACGCTCTAACGCATACCTCCCTAAGCTCTGTGCTTACTTTTACTTTCAATTTTCTGCTTTCTCAGTTTTGTCCATTTTCACTTTCTTCCCGTGCAGGATGGCGAACTAGATTACAGCCCAGTAAACATTCCCGCCTTTCTGTTACCTCCTTCCTTCCTTCATCCCTTCCAGCATTGTCCCTTGCCCTATATTCATTAAAATGAAGACGTTTCATTCATCTATGTAATTCCCAAACCCCAAATTCGACGAGTAAAAAGCGCAGATGCCGTGCTAAGTGACCCCGTTGCCAGCTGTGCACAAGATACATTTATGCAGCTTCGGTTCTCCAGATATGTCTGTTGCTCCAGATCTGACAGCTGTGTATGTTTGAAGGTGACTTACGGTACCAGTAAAAACGAAAGCGTTTGTGAGTTTAGCTGTTAAAAATACAAGGTTAGTACAGTAAACTGCGAGAATAGGCAATGTATCGCCAACTGTACGCAAAAGCGCCGTGGCGTCATCTCATTCACGGTACGCGGAATAATTCGGATCTCCCCAAATTCAGATTGATCGATTCGTCCCGCCACTGTTACCCACAAAAGGACCTTCACAAGACTGCGAGGGGAAGACGACGACATGTCCACTTACCCAGCTAGGCGTCCCTTCCACCTGTTCAAGATGCCTCTTGCGCCATTTCACACCCTATAAGAGACTTCTTGCCGGCTGGCTGACGGTTACACAGTCGCTGCAGGCGAATCCGGCCCGTGCCTGGTTGGCGTGAAAGGCTCGCACGCGTGCGGACTTGAGTCCGCGGGCCTCGCGTGCCCTGCGGGCCGGCCAAATGGGCGCCCGGCACGCGCCCAGGCTGGACGGTGGAAGACGCTCCCCGTGCACGAGCTGTTGCCGCCTTCTTCGCCGCGGCGCTTCAATTATGCGACGAAGGCGACTCGGCACGCAAAGCCCCCTTCTAATCGCTCCGGCCTCGCTCCACGCGGCGCGACCATCATTATTATTTAGCCTCTCCTGTGCCACAAAGACGTCCAAGTACGCAGGCGAGAAGCCTCGACGGCAGACGGCCCGCGGTGCATAAATTAATGGCTGTCTTTTGTCTCCCGAACAATGAGAAGAAAGCACAAAATTCGTAGGCGGTTTCACCCGCGTCGCTAGGAAAACAGACGAGTTCAAGGTAGCCCGCGCGCTCGGGCGAGATTCGCGGCTCATCTGCGCCGCGCAGTGGTCAACGGGACTCGCTCGCCCGTGCGTTGGCCCTCAATCGATCCTAAAGGGAAGCGCGGCTGTGCACGCACGTCGAGCGCTAAAAAAAATCTTGAGGGTAACGAGATGAAAGGAGCGGTAGGACTATTCAATCTTCACCTGGGGAAAAAAAAGTGGAAACCGCCTCGTCACTTTGACCTATTTCACCACACTGAATAATAATGCAGAGTACTCTTTCTTTGTTCTACACCAGCAACAAAAACAAATACAAGTTTTCAGTGCACGCATACCGCTTTCAACTTACGGCTATTAAGGTCACAAGGCGCAGGATGAAGACGAACAAGTACAATCACAAAAGGAAAAGTAACTAAACACTCGTTACTCATTCAAATCTAGCTGAAAACGTTACTCATTACTGAAGCCACACCCCCTTCTCTAAAAAAAAAGAAAAAAACACGCGTCGCTATAATTTCAAGGTAAAGAGTTACTTTCTCGTTACTCTGGCCCCCAGGTGGGAAGTTGATGTGTTGCAAGTCCTATTGTTTTATACCTAAGAGTCACTACGTTTAAGCTGTAACTACATCTCGAAAGGCGTCAGGGATACGCGTGTTCGCGCTTACGGACATCTCCGGTGACACTGATCAACCACTATAGGGAAGCGCTAGGGGCAAAAGGCGGTGTTGAGTTTCAATTCAATAAGAGCTCGTTGATCTTACGAAGCCGAGTCCACAGTGTCACCGGGCACCTCGTACCGAATCATTACTAGCAGCAACTGGGACACTTCTTCCGGTGCATCATGGGATCATGTGATTAGAAAACTAAAAAAAATCCCGGGCCATTTCCACTACCGTGAAACCTGGGGAGGGGCGAAGCATGCAGTGTATAAGTGTATTCTTGGCGCCATTTTTGCCAAACGGAGATGAAACCGTTGGGGGGTAGAGGTATACACCTTTGCTGTAAAAGTTTCTTGTCTTTGGAGCATGAAGCTCTCTAGCGCGAGGCGTAACCGAGCGTCCAGGTGTTTTTTTAGTACGCGTTACGTTCTAGCGCGAGGCGTGAACGAGTTTCCCGGTGCTTTAGTACCGTGACTACGTGAGACGACGATTACGATGACAACGACGGGAGACGCCAAGAGCACCAGCCACTAGGGGGATTCGCCCTTCAAATGTTGCTGTCTGCATCAGGTTTCTCGGGGTGTGCTGGCTTCTACACCGTCGGTTTGTCGGAACTTCGCGCGTTCATCCTCCGCCATGCCACAAATCTCACAGTCACACAATGTAAGAAATCATCCTGCACCATGACATAAATACCCGCGATAGTCAGAGGCGCGAGTTTCAGTTAGAACGAGGTTGTGTAGCTAGCGTTGTACGCATCCCTAGCTAAATGGAACGACATACGATTAGTTGTTACTCGTTCAAAACAGTAATAAAAATACGTTGCTTGTTCCGTTTCACCGGAAGAAGTCGATTTGCGCTCGTCACTTCTAACAATGTCTCGCGGGCTTAGGGATATAGCAAAGCACAACGGTGATAACTTGACAGACGTTGGATATGGATTCAAGTTTACATTCACCGCAACGTTACCATATTTCCAATTCTCACCTCAGTGGCTCTTCTTTGCACTGCTGCACTACGCCTGTAAAGCGGTGAGCGCGCATACTGACCTTACCTTCGATTTCTCCTCTTGTATGGCTTATATGGCTCCACATGGAAAGGTTTTCGCACCTCAGTTCGTTTCACAGTAAACTTCGAAACGCTGCTGTTGTATAATTTGGTTGCTGTTACTGTTCTTGTTGTTGCTGATGTTGAATTGTTTTGTGTTATGTCCGACACCCCGAATTTCACATAAAAGTGCTGGCGCTGCTATAAAAACTATTTCGCGCGACACGCTCTATCACTTAAGCTGGCTCTCTTAATTCTAGACAGCTCAACGCCCACTGCCTGGCCTTTTAGTGAACGCATTTAAATGCGCACAGCGCGTGAAGGCCAGCCTTGTTAGCATTTCACCTGCTACGAAAGAAGTTACACAGGTTCGATACCCGCCTAGTTACCGTAATAACTTTTGAAGCAAAGCTTTCTACCTCTACCAGGCAACGGTTCTTTCGCTGCGTGCGGGACAGTAAACTCCCAACGCGGCGGAGGCGGCAGCGAAGGAACAGGGGGGGGGGGGGGGGGGGGGAAGAGGAGGGTTTCACTCACGGAGCACACTGTAGGTGGCGCTGTGAATTTACCCATCATTCTCCGCGCGGAGGTGCCTGCTCGCCGGCGGGCGCGTCAGCGGTACGGCTTTGTCGTCTGCTTTAGCGACGGTTGTTTTGGGCCTATTTTGGCTCAGCTTCGCGTCCATTGCCCGCTTCCTTCGCACGGCTTGATTAACCTGTTCGACACCACTTCCTGGCTAACCCGCACCTGGCGGAATTAAGTGATCGTACGGCAAAGGTACGTTAAGGATTGGTTTGCAGGGCGGGAAAACAAAGTGTACAAACCCCATACAGACATCTGGCCACTAGAGAAACGCTACCTTTAGCGCACTGCTTGCCACGAATGGGACTCCGTTTTCTAAATTGGTCAATACAAAATTCGGTTGTATTTAAGGAGTTACTAAAAAAGGCGAAATGAGCAACTGGTTCCGATAAATAGGGATTATAAAAGTTCCCTCAGCTTTCTAGGAATTCTCAAACTTACTAAACCAACTAGTTTAAATCGGTATAAATGGGAATCCCTAAGCTCACATGCCGAATTGTTTCGGTGTCTGCGCTTGTGTCGCGCGGTTGTGCAGCCCCGAGTTAGCACATCAGGATGGCTAGGTTCCGCTGTCTCACCCGTCGAAAGACGCTCCTCTCCGTTTTCTTTTACCCGGCGCACGGCCGGGATAGAACGCCGGCGTCTGCCGTTCTAGACTGGCCGTGGCCGACGCTGCTGCGTTCGGGACGCCGACCCCGCGAATCCCAGGTAACGGCTGGCAGAATGTCTGGTTTCGCTCTTTGTAGAGCCACGTGTGTGAATTCAAGTGACGTCTCATGGGCAATTGTTGTGGGTGTCGTTTAAAGCTTTGCTTTCCAACCACCTACACAGAGTGAGTTGGAGCCATTTTGTTATTCATACGCATAGGTGGTTCAAACACGCCGAATCTGCTTCTCGTTATGGGTGAAGCGAGCGCAGCCTCCGCAGTGGAGGAGCGTGACGCCACCGGCGGATCGCCAGCGCGCGGAACTCGGGGCGAAAGTGCGACGTGTCCAAAAGGTTGTCATCAGGTAGCGCTGAGAGCGTTAGTCTTAGAGTCGGCGCGTTGCGCGAAGGGCAATCAAAACCAAATGGAGGTGTCTCAAAAGCTGCATCTCAAGAAGAGTCGTTCGTATTAGAGCCAAGCACCAAGAAGCATCCAATAAAATAGAGGGTCCTCAACTGAGCAGCAAAAGCGCAGCCGTAAGCACCTATAATGGATCTACAACAGACGGTACTTTAATTTAGTTTCCGTTCGTCTGACGCTTCTAGCTACACCGCTTAGCCAGACACCCAAACAACCAGCCAAGCAGACACAAATACACACAAGTGGGCTCTGCCGCACTGGGAACTTGTATCTAGCTTGAAAAATATACGTCATATATATGCATATAAACTAATTAGAAATTAAATTTTTCTGTGACTTTTATTCGATGGGACCTTGTATTTACCGCCGCCTTTATACAGCATTTTCAATGTCTACCCCCGAATCCAACTATTGAGAACGGCACTGATATATTCAATAATGTAAAATTTGAATTCGAAAGCATTATGACTGCCCCTAGCGACATAGTCAATGACATGCCTAACAAAACCTACGAAATCGACTAAAATCTGGACATTTCGTAGCAAATGGCAAATATAAGGAAATGCTACCACATCCCACCTTGCACAACAACCACACGCAGCGTGTGTTCAGCTTCGACACAGTCTGGGCCTCCACGAGTTCATGCGATACCGGTAGGGTTAAATTTTCATTTTGTGATTTTGCACAAGAACAACAAGCTTGCCCGCGTTAGTGCAAAACTGTGGATGCAGCGCTGAAGGCGGGGAGGTGAGCGTCCTGCAGACATCTGCACGCACAAGGAGAGCGACCGAGTCACACGAAGGACTTTCGAGGGGCTAAAAGGACACGGGTTGACTGCACGCAATTAATGCAAGCTGGAAACGAACTGCCCCAGTCTGGCCCACAGTGCTTATAAAAACATAGGACAATGACATCCGACAAGCAGTGAGAGTTGGAAAGACCGTACTTGATTTTTTTTTTTGTACAGGTGTTGCGTTTCGTTGAATTGGTTGCGATCTTCAGGCACTACTTTGCAGTCACACTGGAATACATTTTCGCCCTCGGAGCCGGCGACTTATCACTACACCCGATCTTGCTATCGCTACAAATGGCGAGTCGACAGGCTCATCCTAATGCGAGTGTGTGTAGCACAGTTCAGAACAAGAGCGAATCTGGTCAAAGTTGAAAGCATAAAACGTCTATACCATGGTCTACAGCTTCCGGTGCGTATACACAGGCCGCTGACAGCTGGCAGCACTCTAGCAAAAACAAAGTTGGACATTTCTCTAGATACTATTGCCGCGGCCATATCAGGTACAGCTCTCGTCGACAGGTAATGTAATGTATGAGAGCGGGTTCCAGAACAGCAGCGGCAAGGAGAAAGGGCGTCGAACGGTTGCGTAAAGCACGATAGCGTAAATGATGGAGGGCACAAAGGAGGGTCCTCCGCAGTGATGAAAGCAGCATAAGCTAAGGGAAACCGCTGCTGTCGACGTAAGGGTCACCAGGCGATCAAAAGAAGCATTCTGTGCCGTTATAACCAGACATGTAATGCAAATTTGTCGCTCAGCGGACATCCCTCCGACGGTCAACATGCATGCAGCTGCGCTCTGTCGCGCAACTCGCCGGAAATCGGATTCGGGGGAATGAAGGTGTCCTCACCCTTCAAAACAACTTGGGCAATAAACTGGCACACCACGTCGGTAACTATACAGATGTTCAGGGGCGACAATAGAGAGAGAGAGAGAGAGAGAGAGAGAGAGAGAGAGAGAGAGAGAGAGAGAGAGAGAGAGAGAGGTGAAGCGGATTTTTTAAACGGAATGTTGGCTATCGGACATGTAACAGGAAGGTATGACTAAATCGCTCTGTTCCAGCAGAGTTTCGCGTGTCGACGCCGAAAGTGAGTGGACCGGTAATCCGGTGGTTGCGGGCAACAACGAGTGACCAGTGAGAAGTTCTCAAGCGAAATAGGCATCGAGACTCATGTTATGAAATCCCTGTCTCGCAATTGACTTCCTATTCTCCTTAAATGGTGGTCATCAGGTATTCAAATGTCCAGTGAAGAATGACTCCTGAGCGAGATGAATTATATCTTGAAACAAACTCGACGCGGTTTAAATGAGGCGCTCATGTCTGCTGCCGGACACTTGAACGCCCGCTCTAAGACAATCCCACGGTTTAGCGTCCCCCTAATGCATTAGAGTGACCAACCGATGCTGTCAACGAGGACATTTCGTCGAATGTCGAGCATACGATTTGACTATTTGGCTCATAAGTTCGGTCTGCGTTCTGGCATCACGCAATTGATGCAAGCACGACGTTACGCCTCACACAGTGCCACAGCGCGCAACACATTTTTTATCACATTCGATCACATTAGCCTAATTCACTTTGTTGGCGGCATGGATTGGTCATTCTGGTGCATAGGGGTGAAGCTGAACCACGGGATCACTTCAGCGTGTGCAGTTTTGCTTGCAGAGCGCGGATAACCTCAGTTCCACGTAATTAAGGAGCCTCCAGTTTTATTCAGTTCGCCATACAGCTAATTGATTTCGAAAATAGTTAATGACAAAACAAAAGCATAAAGTAGGCGCGTACAAACCGCGATGAGCAAAAACTGCGCGCTTTTGGCGCGTAGATAAAACATTGCTGTTTGATCTGGTGTTTGTCAACACTGAATAACAGTATAGAAGAGGGAAATGTTTTCACAACGCCTTCTGGAAAGGTGATTGTTTCACGTAATCCGATACAGAGTTCAATCCAAAATAAAGTTCAATCACAGTGTTTGCACACACAGGTTTATCGTGTTCGCAAACGGACCGTAGGAACCATGCACATACCCTCACATGGCACTGGTCACGGGGCTTAATGCAAATGAAAAGCAAGTTGTACAAGAGCATTTCAACACGGAAGCGCGTCTCAGAGGGACAGCATTTACACTGAGAGGGGGATGATGGTCTGTGTCGGTTTGTTTCGGAATGTTTCACGTTTGAAGGCCACCTGTCGCTTGAATTCACGCATTGGGCGCCCAGCAGCGATTTCTCAGCTTCGCACTTGTTTTGAAAAGCGTGTATCAATGTCTGGACCTCTAGAACAACTTATATGGAGATGCATAGGACTCGGTTGGCCGCGTTAAGATGCGGCAGTGAATGTAGCCCGCCGGTTCTCTATAAACTCATCCCCTCTCGAAAATTGCTTGGTGCACGTTGCCAGCACTAAGTGTACCATTACTACTCACGAGATTAGCAACGAACGCGAAACGAAGGTGCACGACGTCAAATCGCAACGGACGAGTTTGACAAGCGAACCCGTTTATGATGCACTTTGACAACACGACTGATCCGAATCATGGGAAGGAAACTAAACGCAAATAAGTAAGCGCTACGCTGCATTCGTTAAATATTCCGAAATCTTGAGGAGTAAGCCATCTGTCTCCCCAAAACTATTGGTATGGTGCTCAACCAACGTGTACGTACTTCTAGTGATGGCACACGGAGAAGAGACGTGGGGCTTTACTAAGTACGCTGAAAGAATGCTTAGATTGGCCCACTGAGCGATGGAAAGGAGAATGCTAGGGGTAGCAATTATGTACGAGTAAACAGCGTTGCAATTACGAGAAAAAACAAACTCGGGTCGAACACTTTTGTAGCTCAAATTATCGTAAGAAACGGGATCGGGCACGTCATGTACGGCGAATGACGGACTGCCGGTGGGACATCCGTTTTACGGAATGGCTATGGATGGGAAACAAAATAATAAGAAACAAAGAACCTGGTAGAGGAATGAAATACGGAAGTTCGGGGGCAAAGGATGGACTCGGAAAACACGAGACAGGAGTGATTAGGAATCACCGGGAAAGGCCTTAAACCTGCACCACATACAAATGAGATCTCGAGGACTATGATGACGATTATCAACACGTCTGACGGGAACAAAGCCCAGCGCATGCAATGATCGGAATAAAAAAAGTAAGGGGGGGGGCGGGGATGGACCTCATTAACGTGTAATTATTGCTTTAGTGAACCCAACACGATTTCCGCTACCTTCCAAGGCTAGTTTGACCACCACTGCTAATCTACAGTTGAAAAGGCCCCTTGATTCGAAACGGTTATCATTGTTAGACTCCGGGCGGAGCACACGGCTGGACCAGTGCACGCACGCGATAAGCAGGTCGCTGCCCCTTTCAATTCAACCGCCAGGCCCGCAGCTGCAGCCTACTGCCGGCAGCCGAGCGTTCTTCCCGAAGGAGGTAACGCTGCGGTGGTGCCTTCGCATGTGTGCACTTCCTTTCCGCGTTTGTAATAATGTATGCATATCGTTGACGACGCGCAACATCGCAAACATCAGGTCACACTCGCCGCATCGAGTAGCGCCACGCCATGGCGAAAGCGGTCACAAACGACCGTGCATCGATGCGTGATGGGGCCGAAATGGACGGTCCCCGTTCGCTGCGACCCCCGCCACCGCGTGCACGATCGCCGCTCATCACAGGGCAGGACGCGGGTCGCGGGTCGGCCGCGATCAGGCGATATCGAAACCGCCGTCGCGAAACAGGTAGGCCGTCCAAGGCTGCCGCGACGCGCACACCGCACGGCCGCAGCAGCCGCCGAGGAACGAGACAAATGCCTCTCCGATGGGACTCAATTACTCCTAATCGAAACGGAAGCTGCGGCGGTCCGCCGCGTGGCGCAACCCACCAGCACGCGGGATTCTGCTCGTGCTGGCCCAAGTGTCGGTTTCACGCAGAACAATGACAGGGCCATCCCAGACGCGCACTGCTCGCCGGATGCAAAACTCCAATTGTTCTCGCTAACTTGGCCCAATGTAGGACAAAAGACGCGCGTGTGTACAATCGAGCGCCGCTCGCTGGCGCCATCACCTCTCGGCGGGCTGGGTGAAAGCGAGTGAGCCGCCGAAGAACGCCGCTTCGGCATTTCGGGTCCCGGCTGTAATTACGTAATGACAGCGGTCGGTTACCTCAATCACTTTCACACCATTGTTCGTCGCGGGTTGTTGCCTCGGTCCTAAGCGGGGGGAGAGCGGGACTACAAGGCTCCCCCTTTTGTTGACCCCTCGGTCTCGCGCCACATACACACAGTCAGAGCTCGCACAGATCGGCGCCGGCACCGTTTTGCACCGGGGCACACGCTCCCGAACCGAACGCACAGACGGAGGGCGACGGGTAATGACGGTGTCTCGCGTTACCCGGGTGCGCTTGCATAAGACGTCAGTCTCAAGTCGCCCCTCCTCAGCGAGGAACGGAGGAGAAACGCTAACTACTACGGCTGATTTCACGCGATTAATCGACCCGGGTTTTCCGTTAAATAGCCACTTCACTTCGTAAACTCACCTCTCACTAGTGCATCAGACACTTTCTAGAAACTTTATGTTGCTCTCCCGAAATCGAATCCTACGGAATTTAGAAGAAAAAGAAAACATCGTAGAAACGCACGCTGGGGCAGGAGTTAAAACTCCGCAAAGGAGAAAATAAAGAAACAAGTTGGGGTAGTGTGTACATGATAGCGCTGAATCCATATATGCACCTGGGCTACCTGAGAACTCGATCGCCTTCAAATGGACACTGGTTAGTATTTATCAAGCGCTTAATTTTCAAAGCGTTGTGAAATTGAATTTCTACGGTTACTTAATTGTTGGCTTGAAGCTTAGGACCTCCGTTTGTTTGCGAAACTCGGAGCAAGAAAGGGCACGCATGCAGCTATACCACCCCACGCACTACACAGCAACGGTATTGCACTTGTTCGCAACGCGGTTGGACTCTATTCCAAAGCTCGAAATTGCAGTTTTCCCTTTCCGCCTAATCACGCCTAGCTTGCATGAGAAACGGTCTCGAAATCTGATAAAGCTACCCCTTGCTGTCTTTCGAGCGTATTTGTCACAGCGTTATTTAGCAAAAGCACAAGTAGGATGGAGCGAGGAAACAGCTTTTTTGAACATTCTTTCCTCGCAATAAAGAAATACCAGCAAATCGGCAGGAAAAACTGAAATCATGGTCTAGAAATTCGAAATTGTAACCTGATAATTTCATGACTACAATGTGTACACAGCTTTCTTCTGAGTGACTTTAGCAGTAAGCGCACAAACGCACCGAAAAGCGCGTTTACATCCTTTTTGCACCCAAGTGTCGCCGACGACCATTAGTGCGATATGCGGAAGCACCCGTGCCCGCTGTCGCAGCAGCCAAATCAACACTAAGCAAAGATCTATGACGTAGATGTCCTCTCTCATCATCGTAACTAAACGAGCGCTGGCCGCCCCCGCAGCCGTCTTTCACATCTTCGCACTCTTGCGTGCAGAGCAGCCAGTTTTCCAACGACGAAACAGCTTTCAGCGGATCGTTACCGGAGCTAGAAAGGCCACGGATAAGCAAAACCAGGAGGAACAAGTACATAAGAATAGCAGATTTAAGGGTTGCAGCGCTCGAGGCAAACACTCTGCTGATGTTCTGGGGATTATATAGTGTTTTTGGCACGCCTTAGGTTAACGCGATAAATACATTAAACGGCACATATACCGAGTTAAACGGCACGTATATCGAGTAGCTCAAAGGAAGGAACAGCGCACATTTTGACGAAGGACAGATAGAAACACACACCACAAGCGCTGTCCGTCCGTCAAATGTGCGCTGTTCCTTCCCTTGTATCTGACCGCCGACTATCCCAACATGATACCCTTTGGAGTACCCCAAAATGCTAATGTCGAGATCCAACTGGGATCGAGGCTATGAAGCTTTTTTTTTTTTGGCATTGTAAGGGAGAGACAACCCCTTGGTATAAACATTAAACATGCAGCCCTTTGAGCGTTCAATCATTCCGCCTTCTGCTTCGCTTCTTGCTCGTGGCACCTCCAAGCGGCTAGACGTTGCCGGCGTATAGGTGTTCTTTTTCCATCTTAGCTAAACGAGGCCAGTAGTGCGTGCGTGCATAGCTCCGGTTAGTGAGGGAGGCGGACCTCGTCGACATCTCGTAGACGGTGCCAAAAGGCCACTCACCAGACCTGACGGCTTTTCCGCCACTGCATCCGGCCTGAGCGATGGAACCACGGTGTCGGCGCTGCTGGTACCATAGCCCGCGTCCTGTGAGAAACAGAAAAGTGACACAACCGTGAGCCTTGGGTTGCATGATTTCTAAAGCCCATCTCTCTCTCTCTCTCTCTCTCTCTCTCTCTCTCTCTCTCTCTCTCTCTCTCTCTCTCTCTCTCTCTCTCTCTCTCTCTCTCTCTCTCTCTGTGTGTGTGTTGTACGCTCCCTTTAACCTTCCCTCCTTCCTCCGCCCCACCCCGCTTTTGTTCCTGCTGATTTGGTGTGAAGCGATTGTTACATGTTGACTTCCGTGTCGTCTGAGACAGGCAAACTGCATCATCGCAGAAGCAGTAGCTTGTCGAGAGGAGCTCTTCTCAACGGAAACTGAAATTACACTCATTCGCGTGCAGGGAAGAAACTGAGTAAGAGGCAGATTCTCCACCTGCTCCAGTCGAAGCACTACAATAAAAGCCATGCTAATTCTTTAAAGCCTCACATATTTATTTATTTATTTATTTATTTATTTATCTATCTATTGCTGTGTCTAGAGCGCCGTCCGACGGTACTATAAGCACTACACTAAAGCGACGTCCATCGGCGCTTCGATGAAAAAATGCAGCGTCTGGCAATACTTCGCCTCCATTAACTGTAACGTAACGTAAACAACCTAACATAACCTAAGGAACTGAAAACAAATAATTTATAACACCGGAAGCTAATTTAAGCCAGAAAAATTGTAATTAAAATTCAAGGTAGAAAAAAAAAAGCAAACGTCCAAGAGCCGCTTTCGATCCACAGCCCTTAGTAACAGCGCTAACAGGAAGCTAAGACGGAAACTGTCCACCACTACGGCAGACGGAAGGGTTTGTGTCAGCCCTGTCTTAAAAAATGGAATGTCGTCGGACGACACTCTAGACACTGCGTTTATTTATTTATTTGAGTACCTACCGCGCCCAATTTCCGTTATTACAGTACGGGAACAACAAAATATGAAATTTTATTTGCAAATACTGCAGTCTCTCTCGAGACTTTTTCACGGCCATTTCAGGTAAATACATACAAATACATACAAAACAATGCAAACAAACAGAACCTACAAATGCACAATAATAAAAAGACATATCTCATTACAAACACTTTTAAAAATTAAGAGAATGATTGCTGTGTAACTGCTTCGTTAGTAAGATCTTTCAAGAACGTTGAACTCTTCAACAATAGTTCGAGGAAAAAAAGAATATTTGTAACAACTATTCCTAGGGTTCAAAGGGTTACAGAAAACGCGTGGCGGCGTCCTGTTTTATAACCGATGAATATGTTAAAATACGAGAAATGTCGATGAAGTAATGTCCTCGAATTCATTGAAAGAAGAACTTCACACAGCAAATCCTCTTTCTTTCTGAGACCGGCAACATCCCACTTTGTTGAAGGAGAGTTGATATTGAGCTGCAACCATGGGAATTGTAAATGAATCTTTCCTTTCCCGTATCCCCACCCCCCTGTGCAGGTTAGCCAACCCGACAGTACCCCGGTTAACCTCCCTCCCTCCCTCCCTCCCTCCCTCCCTCCCTCCCTCCCTTTCTTCCTTCCTTCCTTCCTTCCTTCCTTCCTTCCTTCCTTCCTTCCTTCCTTCCTTCCTTCCTTCCTTCCTTCCTGACAGCCTTTTTTTTTTGCAACCTTTCTAATTTTTTAACATTTGTTTTTGTGAACGGGTCCTACATTACCACTGCTTATCATTGGTCGGATAATTGTATTGTATGTAAGAATACGTGCGTTTGGTGTGGAGGATTTCAAGGAAATATGATTCAGGGGATGTATTCATTCGTGAGAGACCACAAAGAAAGCAAATGTTCAAGCGCGTCTGAACAAAAGAAGGGCGAGGCATAATAACATGGATGTAAATAATATTCATTAGCTTGTCACGCCACACCTGAGAGCAGACGAAAGCGTGTCACTTCCGGTCTCACTTCACAGGCGCCGGTAATTCAGCCGTCTTAATTAAATATATACGGTAAACCGCTCGCACCCGGGGGTGTAGCTCAGTGCTAGAGCGTTCGCTTTGCACGTGAAAGGGCCCGGGTTCAATCCCCGGCACTCTATAAGTACGCTTGGCCGTACAAGGCGTCAGCTCCAGCCAAGTGTGCATAATTATTGTTCACTGTGCGTAGTTTTGTTCTTCATCTTGTAATCAACGCGTTTGTATGTGTACATGTAAATATAGTTTCCTACATTGACATCTAGTGCAATAAATACCATGTGGAAAACAAAAACAAATATGTGGGGGTGTACAGCGTTCGCTTTGCATGTGAAAGGCCCCGGGTTCGACCCCCGAACATCCACGTCTTTTTTCTTTCGTAGCGAAAGCTAGGTCTGACCTTGTACCGCCCCTCCCCTTGCAGCACGCGGACACATAAGTATGCGACGGTGATGGGTTGGTTGGCTGGTTGGTTGGTTGGTTGCTTGCTTGCTGGCTTGCTTGCTTGCTTTTATTAGCGAATTTTAGCTGACCGTTTTTCACGGTCCGCTCCTGCACTGATAGCAAGCGGGAGCGCCACTGCGCATGCGTGGCGCTCTGGGCCGCGAACGGCATTGGCTCCGGTGGCGCCGAGCGGGCCGCCGATACCGGAACAGGCCGTCGAAAACGGTCACATAAAACTCTGGTGTTTCTATCCGTACGCTTGGCCGTGCAATGCGTTAGTTCCGTGTGTGGGGGTGTAGCTCAGTGGTAGAGCGTTCGCTTTGCATGTGAAAGGCCCCGGGTTCGATCCCCGGCACCTCCACTAGTTTTTTTTTTTTCGTCATAGCGAAAGCTAGATCTGACCTTTTATCCCCCCTCACCGTACGTGGCCACGCGGACACATACGCATGCGACGGTGATGGGTTGCTTGCTTGCTTGCTTGCTTGCTTGCTTGCTTGCTTGCTTGCTTTTATTACTTTTATACGTACGCTTGGCCGTACAAGGCGTCAGCTCCATGTCTGGGGGTGTAGCTCAGTGGTAGAGCGTTCGCTTTGCATGTGAAAGGCCCCGGGTTCGATCCCCGGCACCTCCACGATTTCTTAATTTTTTTTTTGTAGCGAAATTAGGTCTGATCTTGTATTCCCCACCTCCCATTGCTGCACGCGACTTCGCTGACACAATTATGCGACGGTGATTGATTGATTGGTTGGTTGGTTGGTTGGCTCTATCGTTTCTTTACACACGCTTGACCGTACACGGCGTCAGCTTCGTGCGTGGGGGTGGAGCTCAGTGGTAGAGCGTTCGCTTTGCATGTGAAAGGCCGCCGGTTCGGTCCCGGCACCTCCAAACGTTTTCTCGCTTAACAGCGGCGCTGTTTTGAGGGTAGTCTCTGTTTTGAGCTATTTTGAGGGAGCTGTTTTTAGAGCAGTTTTGAGGCCCTGAGGGCAGTCTCTGCCGGCATCGTGTCCTACTGTCAAGCTCTTTCTGGAGCAGGCTTCTCCGTCGCACAAATAATCGGTTACCAGTATAGAAAAATTTGTTAGAAATAAAGAAAAGGTCTTAGGGCATTCATATTTTACTGTATGACGGCTTATATTGCCTCTAATAAAATGCCTTCCTAGCAATGCACATGTGCATCGAGGTGAAGCCGGCTTTAAGAAGACCGGTGTAATCGTGGTCTTTGTAGGCTGGCTTTCCCACATTTTATGCTGCGCAGTGAAGTATGGCCATCTACGGAGGGAGTATGATTATAGAAAACGGCTCTAATTCCTGTGTTAGAGAAAGCATCCCAAAACAAATTACACGGCAATTAGCCGCTAATACTCTCTATCATTACGCCGAGTTTCATTTACTTGTCGTAATTAGGTAGCTCACAGTGAAGTTGTAAACGTTACAGAGTTACAGTCTGCAGTCGATACATGGACATCTACGGAGGGAGCATGGTTACAGAAAACGACTGTAACTGTTGTTTTACCGGAACTATACGCAAATCAATCGCATGACAATTAACCGCTCTGACGTCCCGAACATAACGCACAAGAAAGAAGCCGAAGCTAAACGAAATCTTCGTAAAGACAACCCACCGTTCCGCTGTTTCAGCAAATTTCAAACTGGGTGAAACTGAGTTTATTTGCTTCAATACGAAATGTGTACGTACGGGCTGCATTTTCCCCTGCTTCGTGTGGCTGCACTTACACCTCTAGGAGATTGGTTAGTTGGCTGGCTCGTTTTATTGTTCATTTGCGTGCGCCTAACCCAACTTTTTTTTTTCGGAACCCTAGGAAGCGGGGAAAAAGGCGGCTTGAATCTGTCTACCCTACCTTTCCCCAACCCCTCCGCAAACATACCAGCGCGACATCTTAATTCGCGAGGTTAATAAAGAGTTGTTGTTGTGCAACAAGGTCGAGAACTGGGCTAGTTGGTATACATTCATGATTTACCAGCGCAAATTAAACGGGACGAGAGAGGAGTACACAACACGAGCGCTACTAACAACTGAAGGTTTATTGAAAAGAAGGAAAACATAAAAGAGTTGAGCCTGCGCACTAACCACAGCCGTGACGTAGACCACGCCCGATACACACTCTCCACAGCCCAGATAGCTGAAGCTCAAGTACTGTCGAGATAAGCAACTTCACTATCCAGCAGTGACACCGAGGGCGAGCTAATGCACGAGTCAGAATTCTTTTTTATCAAGAAGGCTTCCCAAATTTCTCTCGTGCGTGTGTCATTGTGTGTAAACAGAACGCTTGTAAGGTTAAACTTGGGGTAACAACCATGCTTAGAGCAATGCGACGCAAGAAAGAACTTGGGTGTGCCCTTTAGTGTATTGCGATGTTCCCGCAAGCGCTCATTAATGCACCGCCCCGTCTGTCCAATATATATCTTTTTACACGACAAGGGAATGCAGTACACAACTTTGGTTTTGCATTCAACAAACTGTGACTGGTGTTTCACACCACAGCCCTTTTTGTGCGAAGACCCACTTGTTTTGCTATTTAACTTCCTGTCGATCGCAGGACAAAGCTTTTCTAACTTATTTTTTGCTGAAAAAACCACACCCACGTTGAACCTCCCAGCTATCTTTTTCACCCTATGCGAAATTGCGTGCATATACGGGATAACAGCAAACCGCTATGGTTCATCCTTTGCCCGCCTTGATCTTCCGGAATTTTTCAATTTTGAGAAAACCTTGTTGGCCACAGAAACAAGCACATGTTTTATGTTTTCCTTCTTTTCAATAAACCTTCAGTTGTTAGTAGCGCTCGTGTTGTGTACTCCTCTCTCGTCCCGTTTAATTTGCGCTGGTAAATCATGAGTTGTTGTCGTCGTCGTCGTCGTCGCGGCGGTGGGGTGGTTCAATAATAGTACTATCTATGCATATCTGATTGCATGACTGCGTGTAATGCCTAATTTCATTTGTACCAGCGACGCTGTCTATGTCTCGCATGCGGAAAAGCCAGCTTACAAAGATCAAGATATAAGACGGCATACACTGCCCTGGACATGGGTCTTTTGAGCAATGTATTCTTGTTCAGAAGTGAAGCCAACTTCAAGAAGATTGTTGAGAACTGGCTTTTTCACATGGTGTGTTATACAGTGAAGCCTACTCATGAAGAAAAATTTACATTCAGCGTCGTAGCGATTCGGATGCATTACGTGAAGACGCGTAGGCTGTGGGAAGGAGCCCGGATTGTATGAGCCGTAGGGTAGTTTGTTGTTCTCTGGAAAGGTCAGGGTAAGGCGAAGGTACGGTGTGTCTCAGAAGCGATAATGCTGGATTATCTCCCTGGACGTGACAAGCGGTTGACTGTCCTCGTGCAGCTCCATAGCACGAGAGGTAAAAGCGCAGGCTTGTTGGGTGGGCGTATTTGTTGCCCTCCATTGAAGCGTGAGGCGGTGTCCAGATGAGCTGAATGGAACCGTTTGGGGAGTGGTTTTTTAGCACGCCCAGTGCAGGTCAGGACACCCAACCCGACTGGTAATTCCAGTAGGCTTGCTGGGAATCGGTGACTACCCTCCGAACCCCTGGTTGAGTGAGAGCCAAGGTGATGGCTGCCTCTTATGCTGCCGTCATTTGTTGGGTCCTAAGCGAGGTAAACGCAAGGAGGTTGGTTCTGGGGGTAGCCACAATGATGGCGTGTTGCTGCCCTCGATGTTAGGAGAAGTCTGTGTAGATAACTGCATGAGCCCCACCGAGGGTGGTGTTTAGCGCTTGAGCCCATGCTTTTCGTTGACCCTCGTCATGTGAGGGGTTCATATTTCTAAGCAAACGGAGCATCTTTAGTTTCAGTCGCCAAGAGTCTGGGAGTACGTCAAGCAGAGTGACATTCTGGCCTGCCCAGCCAATCTTGTGAAGCATGCGGTTACCCACCCCAGTTCTGAGTCGGACCTTCTGGTTAGAAAGATGGCCTTCTATCAGCTCTCTCACCGTGTTGTGGAGCTCATGCTAAGCAGCCTCAGTGTGGACGCAGTCATGAGAAGACCAATGGCCTGCTCAACCACCTTTCTAATCATTATATAAAGCATCTCTATGTCTTTCTCGTCGAGAAGAAGATAGGGGTTTGTCGTAAGTAACTGTCGAGAGGACAAACGCTTCAAGTAATCGAAAGGTACCGGATTCTTTTAGGCCTCGCTTCTCGGTGGCAACTCGCCTGATCATGTGTATGATTAGATTAATGCTGTTTTTGAGGCGCTGCAAGGAGACGTCACTCTTGGTGTTGGCCTGGAAATGTAGGCCCAGGATTTTGATGCTGGGGTTTGGAGTGATGGCCTGGTCATCAAGGAGTATTTTAATGTATTCCTTAATTTGGCGTGAGGGCGGACGACAAGGAGCTGTGATTTTTTACGTGGACACTAGAGGCCACAGGCTTTAGCACATCGGCGTACTAAAAGTGAGATGCCATGGATTGGTGTGAGCTTCCTTTAATTTTTGTAACTCTTAGCACATGAGCAAGGTGCGCACAGGGCCGCTAGACGGGCGTGAGTGGTCGTGTGACGCTTTCACGTGGCATTCAGCGAGAAGGCAGGGGGTAAACCCGTAGATGTGCTTGGTGAGTACACCATTTGTCTTCGCGTGTTCGTGTGGGCTTGTAGCTGAATCGGTAAGACAACGGCCTCTCGCTTTGTTAGTTTATTAGTTCCAGGTTCGATTCCCGGCGGTGCCAGTAAATTCTTTTATTTGTTCGCTGGAGTTTTCTGGTGACACCAACGGTCGCGAAAGAACCCTTGGGGGGTAGAGGTAGAAAGCTTTGCTTTAAAATGCGATGCGAATGGGTCCGATAATAGCAAAGCGATTGTAATTGCCGACGGCGCGACTACACTAATGCGGCGGCCCACGAGCGTGCCCGCGGGACGGCGCGTAAGTGACGAGCGAGAACCCACGATGCATATCGTGAGTAAAAGAATGCCGCGAAGAGCTGAAGGCTCCATGACTCCAACTTGGAAGAGTTCAAACGCACGTATACGCCAGTTTTTTTATTTTTTTTATAGAGACTTTATAGATTGTCACGGCAGCTCAACGTGTGCGACAGACTGTGGTTCGATAACGACGTGAGTACACACCCGGAAGTATGAAACCCGCTTTTCGGGCAAGCACCGCGTTAATACCTCCAACACACACAGCTTCGCTAGACAACCACCGGTTATTTTTTGTTTTTGTTTTTTTCAATATAGGTAATATATTGTAAGGATCTATGATGTGTAAATTTACTTTATAAGTGTTTATGCCCCTACCGTTACGTATCTACGTTTTCTTTCAGTTATGCTTCTTAGCTAAATTTTGGCACCTATTGACGTCCAACAGAGGTCTGATTTCATGCTTGCGATATAGAGCTTTGCATGTTCCTTTTTATTCCGCGAGCCGCTGCGGCCAGGCGCCGCCCCAGAAGCCAGCTGTCAGATTTGACAGGTCTGGAAATGTGGATTTGTATTCTTTACACCCTAATAAATATTATGATTATTATTGTTGTTATGAAAGGCCACTCAAGAAACCCAGTGCCATGGTTGCATGCTACAGGGACGAAGATTGATTGCAACGTTTTTCACTGACACATGATGACACGCAGAACACGTATCGATGTGTAAATTTTTCTGGCGTCGTTAACCGTATCCTGTAGCTCGGTCTCAGTGCGCGCGGTTGATAGAAAGGCAGCATCGGTTGGAATCTTCCACCTCCTCCCATGAATTCGCCACCTCGGCATTCCTTTCCTCCATACTCAACGAAATCCCGCCCGCGATGTAATCGCAGCGGGGTGAACAATTCACCCGCAATCTAAACATTTTTTTTAAAGCGAAGGTGTCTCTGCCACTTCTCCCGGCTTTACGTGGGCTGCTGCTGCTGCTGCTGCTGCATGCTTGCCGGGGTTTTATCTTTCACCAGATAATGCTGGCTTCCGCGAAAGCGACTACGCGTAAATCCCAGTTCATGCGTGTATCACGTTCTATGCGCTTGGAGCTGGTGGAGTCTTCGGCAGGGAGACTGAGACACTGGACATTCCCCATTACGTTTCGTATTTATCCCCGCACTCTTACTGCTTACCGTCCTGAAATATCGGCAAGTACGTCAAGCACAAAACACTCTCATAACAAATGCAAACCCACCAGTTCATTTCGACTCAGGCGTGTCACGACTGAAGCTTCGCATTATGTCGATTCGTACCCGTGGGTGGCATCAGCTTTTTTTTTTTGTGTGTGTGTCCGTAAAGTGAATCCTCGCATAACGGTAGTCAGGGAATATTACATATTCCGTTTGCAACACTGCTTCCACAAACGTGCCGGTTTCAGTAGAGCCACGGGTCGCCAAGGTAGAGCGGATTAGAACCGAACAGTGCGCACAGCGTATACAGTTTTTGGTCATTAAGCGATTGTCCTGAAGGCGGTGTCGGGTAAATGTCGATGTCTGCGATCTCTTGTAGCGGATCTTGAGAGTTGAACTGAACGATGATCGCTGAGAGGCCTTGTATTCATGTCGCGTTCGTTCGCGATTACGTGTTCTGCCTGTCTAGGTGGCTAATAAACGGAGTGATGTTCATGGAAGTCAAAGAATGGCGCTCGCCATGAGATCAACGTTGGTTAACTTCAAACGCGCTTCGGTTAGGTCAGCAGGTGGGATTATTACTCCCGCAGTCCCCCTGACGGTGCTGGCGTTGTTTTTGAGCATTTTCATTCCATGGCCAGCTTGTGCAGAGCACTTTTCCCACCCAAGCACCGTCTCATCCTTTGCAAGCCCGGGGACTTGAGTCACCCCGCCACTCGTAACTCCGTACCGAGAGGCTACGAACCAGTATTAAGGCAGCCTCAGGGAACCAGCGTGATACGCACGCGATGTAATCGTAAAGTATCGGCAGGGGAAGCCATAATGCTTTCGCGTTCAAAGAAGACTTGAGTGCTCCCCGAAAGTCATATTTCGTGGGGCGTAGGCTCGCCTGTCGCCGCGCGTTCGTGCGTTCGGCGTTGTCCCTGACAGGATCCTTTTTGTTTTATTGAAGCTACACAGAAACCTGGGGCCATTCGCTGCTCACAACGCCGGCTTTATCGCCTCAGGAAATTATTTATTTATTTATTTATTTATTTATTTATTTTTACTTCAAAGCCCCCCCCCCCCCCGGTTTCACATTAATAATGCTTTCACATTAAATATTTCATTTTACGTCTGAAAACTTTGCAGATGGTAGGAAGCGTACGGAGGAGTCCTGGTCTCGATGTGGCTTGCGTTAAAAATCAAAATCACCTTGTTAAGCGAGTAGAGGAGGGGGGGGGGGGGCGGTACAGCAGTGACATTGATCTGACGCCGGGAGACACCAATCTCATCAAAACATGAACATAAAACAACCAGGGAAGTCCTTGATCGGCATCACGTCAGAAGCCATTCAGGGTGAATTCCTTGTTGCGTAGGCGGCAGAAGAACGTAGACGGGGATGGCAGCTGGTTATGAGTGTATCACCCACACAGAGGCGCGAGCCTTCTCAATCGGGCCTAGCTCCTAAGGTATGCAGCAGGGGACTCCATCATCCCTTTGAGGAGAGGCAGGACTTTGCTACCACCGGAGGGGGAGCGGAATCTTGCACGCCTAGAACGACCGCAGTCCCGCTCCTCAGCAGGTGCCATCGCGCGCCGTTCTACGCTGCCGTTGGAGACACATTTGGATTGCTGGACGATGGGGTCGGTTTTTTGACGTGCGCCCAACTCTAGGGTACAAGGGCTCCCTCGTATAAGATTTACTAACTGTCCTTCCAAGCATCAAGCCAGGTATTTTAATTCGGCACATCTGAAGAACGCCTCAGTCGAAAACAAGAAAGATAATAAAAAACTAGGAGCGCCATTCTTTGTGGCCACAGCCCTTTGACACAGCATTCTGCTGCAAATACATCCCGACACAAATTTATTTTTAAAAATTGGCGCAGTTTGCAGTAATGGTGCAAGGCTGGAGAAACAGCGAAGCTGGGGGTCGACCTAGCTTCTTCCGCTTTTGCTAAGCTTTTTAGGTTTTCAGATGTTCTTGCTATACTCGGTTACAGCTCAAGAACGGCACCACCTCATGTAGTGTACCACTCCGCCAAAACGCCGGACCCGTGAAGTCAGTGCGCGCGCGTTTTGAAAGGGGCTGGCTATGAATGCGTGATATCGTCTGCCTTGTCTCACGCAGTTTGTTTGTCGTCACTGGAGTCGTTTATAAGCATATTAAGTCCAAAAAAATCACGGGAACGGCTCACGCCATGTTCAAAATATTCCCAGTAACGCCCTACTTGCGCCGCGCGGAGAAACATCCGGCTACGGTGATAAGGCACAGCGGCAACTTCCGGTGCCGTTCTTAAGTTGTCACCGAGTATAGGCTAGGCTTAGTGTTGAGTGGTGAAGCCAAGTTTAGCAGGATTTTACGAGGTCGTTCCAGTCGGTCCCCCACACTGACAGCAGATCCCAGGGGAGAAGAAGCTAGGTCGACCCCCAGCTCCGCTGTGCAAACTGCGCCAATTTGTTTTGCGTTTTAGTATAGCCCAAGAAAGAATATCACCTTTAAAATGGTATAATATAAGGGGTGTACATACGCATGTGCCCCTTGTGCCCACACTCGAGCAGGCGCGAAATGCGGCTCTACTGTTATAATACCCTACCTGCGGTGGTGCGCCCTTTACAGGCGGCGCAGTATTTTTTGCTAACGCCGCCAAACCAAGCTCAAGCTTAAACAGCTCCGACGTTAAAAAAGAAGAGAACACATCGCTTGGCACCGAGTAACTGTAGCAGATGTGTAATAGTAGCTATGCAATATGGCAGATCTATAGTGCCTAGTATATCACCAAGTCTGTAGTGCCCAGTACACGTTCAACGCAACCCCGTTAGCGCTGCAGCCCTTCGGGCACATGCGCATGCGCACCGAAACCGTTAACCACGTACCGAGCCGGGACGGGTTTTCCTGTCTGCAATAGTAACCCGCTGTGGGTTCCCCGCGTGCACATCAGCTAGGGGTGCACTAAAAAGGGACACTGCGCGTTTCCCCCCCGCGCTAACTACAGATCCTCGAGGTTTTCGACGAAAGAGAAAAATCGATTCCCCGCAACCAGACCAAAGCAGAGGACCCTGGATGCGTCGTCCTACGCGCACACCACCCAGCGCTCCCCAGGGGCACAGCGCATGCCTCTCTGCGCTCGAGAAACGCGCTACGCCGAGATTGACAAAAGAGAAAGGCCACGTAAGAAGAAAAGAATGGCTTTCATTTCGCTCCCGACCGGCTCGAGCCGGCCAGAAGCGTCGCGCGCGAGCGCCGAGATGGCAGTCGACAAAACATGTAGGTCAGCCGCATCAGACTGGCATCAGTGCGCGGGGGCGCCTATAGATAACCCCGCGCGGTCAACCACTGCCTGCTCCATCGGGGCGGGAGAGTGAAGCGGGGAGGAGCAGAAGTAAGGGCCAGCAGCACCGGGAGCCACGCTCTGGAGAACTTCATGCAAGGGTAAATTTAATTGCGCCTCCGCCGGCCGCGCCTCTTTACTTGATACGGACAGGGTCGCGTTATATATAGAACGACAGAAGGAGAACCAACTTGTTGCGGCCAGGAACCGCATCCGCGCCGCGCTGCAGAGACACCCCGGCCGCGTCGTGCCCCTGGTGCCCGACTAAACGGGCCTCCCGCCGAGCCTGCGCTGACGTCTAAATGCGAATAAGGGAAGAAGAGTACACCGCCGCTGCTTGGCGCACGCTGCGCCAGTATTGTTCTTGCATGCATAAAGAGCGTAGAGAGCCAAGTGGCGTTATTACCGTAATATGCGGGTGTCGGCCATGCCGTACGCGCGGATGAGCGGCGACGCGCATACAGCGGACTCTCGAGCTTCGGTCGGTAAGCGCGGAGATGGCCCTGCGCCCGCGAGAGGTCCCTCGTGGCACGACGAAAACAACGCGAGAGTGTGCACAAATGTTATACATCCGCGTCTTCAAACAAAGCGCGCTAGTGCGCGGGACGGGCTAAGCGGAATAGCGCAGGCATGCTACGCTGCACGCGCCAGCACGCTGTCGCGCGCTCTTTGTGCTCGCGCGTATGCGATGCGCCGGGCGTCCCTTATCCGCGCTATAAACAAGCCCTGTCTGCCGCTACAAGATCGGCCTCGCTTTGGGACAAAATGTAAATGATCCAGGCATGCAGAAGCAAGGACGATGCGTCCCAGCCAGACAGCACGTTCGCACCTACTGCCCGACATATTCACGTTCAAAAAATTAGAACTGGGCGACGTTGAGGGTTGATCCGGGGCACATGCCACGAAAATGCAGTCGTGAAACAGAAAGCAGAAAACCTAGAGTGGACGTCATACCTGCATATATACCACTCCAATTACATGATGTCTACATTTCTTTGGAATACATATAATTTTTTTCCTCTTTTCAGATTGAACGGCGACTTTTTAGAGTCACAGCGATTCTTCTAATTTGGGTCTGTCGACGTACGGTGATGACCAGCGAGCTGCACCTTACACATGAGTAACGAAAATAGCGACCAACGAAACCACCCGCCCCTATCGACAAGTCCGCAATTATTTTAGTTTCAAATGCTACCAACCTTCCAAGCATATTCATTAGCATATTCGTCTAATGACGACTCCCCTAACGTAGGGGTCTGGAGAGAAAATTTGGCCGCGGCATTAATTCGACAAATGTTGTGCGTGAATTGCGCTTGCGTTACACTGGGGCCTCAACGCAATCTCATTTTGAAGCCAAATCGGTTTCCTGGCCCTTGCCATTCACCAAATATGCTGTGTTTGTCACACCAGCTAGCCTATCTTGGGTGCTTTGTGGCGAAGCAGAGCTGTATGGGGATGTCTTAAGGTGCAAACAAGAAAGCTTCTTCACAAGCAGAAAACCCTGAAAGTCAGAGAGAAATTAAAAATGGCTAATTTTGTAGTACCTTGGGATACTCGATCTAGTGGCGCTGGGTGGAACCAGTGCCGTGTATAGATGGTATTCACTGAAAAGTTTAGCTGTCAATTTCTTCGCTTGACAACACTGGAAACGGCCACGGACATGGCCGAAGCGCCACGGACATGTCGCGCCTAGCGTCACTGCGCCCGCACGCCGCAGAAAAATACACACCGGCGTGCGTCGTCTGATATGTTTCAAACTGATTGTCAGCGGTGGTGTCAACAGAGATGTTATTAATCGCACTCACATTGGAGTCGAGGCATTACTTCGCGTTCGGTGGGGAAGAGTTTGGAACGTCTAACACACATAATGTGCACAGCACGGACAAGTATCGCGGTCCCGCGGAGCCCGGCGTAACCAGTGACGGCGCACTCACATGGTTGCCTGCATGCATGCCTCTACAGTGAATACAACCTATAGGGCTCCGGGTGGAACGCCTTCATCGAACTCGTTCCACTCAGAGCCCTTTGCTTCCTTATTTTGCGCGCGGTGAGACACGACAAAAGGGTTCTCGAGAAAATAACTTCTTTTAAGATAGCAACATAGCGCCAGTTGGAATTCTATCCGAAAGAACAACAATATTGGGCATTGCTCTGCAGAGAAATGGCGCAGTGTATCAGAAAAGGTCTTCAACATCCAGAAAAACACGCCTAATTGACCAGATACTGGACACGTGTAGGCGGACTAAACTGAGTCTTGAGTTTAAGAAGTATCCCCTGCTCGCCGCCACAGATTGGCACGCAAAGACTACTAAGATGCCCTCTTGAAACAGCTGCTTCTTTCTGCCCTTTACGATGACATCCGAGTCAAGATTGGATAGAACAACTTTTTATTTGCCCAGATTTGTCGCTTAGCCGTCGGTCAGGACTAGTCCTTGGTCCCTGGCGGCGGTCGTGGCCATCTGGACGAGCCGGGTCTGGATACCCGGGTCGGAGCTGAGTAGCGCGGTCTCCCACGGCTCCTTCGAACTTATGCTGAGCGCAGGCTGCCCTGCCTTACTGCTTTGCGGGTCATTTCTCCGGAGATTCAATGCTTGATTTTCCGACTCATGGAAACTTGTTTCGATGAGCCTGACGACTCGGAGCCGCTCCCGTGCACCACATAGAGCCAGACCAACGAAGCCACTCAAGAAAACAAAATTTGTGCATGATTGATTTGATTCATTGATTGTAGTGTTTAATGGCGCCGACGCTTCACAGGCGATGAGGCACGCCTTAGTGAAGGACTCCGGATTAGTTTTGACTACCTGGTCCGTGCATGATTGCCTGGCGTCTTGTCTGGCTCTAACCGGGCCAGTCACATCAAGAAAAATGTGACCCCGGACGACTTTCCCGAACAGCTTTTTCCGAACGGCTTTGTGGATCTAGCCTTCAAGTGCCACAAAAAAAGTGCTCTACCTCTTTATCATCCTGCGCTCAGTACAAAACGAAGGACTTCACGCCGCTGCGATTCTTTCTGCGGGCCGACGAACTCACAAGCTAGCTCTATCGGTGCCACCACCACGCTGAGCCAACTTTCAAACTCCCGTGCTTCGAGCGCTTCTCGCGGGAAGGAAGCTGTTCTCGTTTTCGTCCCACTTTTTTCTTTTCTTCCACACAGCGGACCGCCAAATGTTTGAAACTTGTTCGGAAAGCCGAACCTACTGCCCGCATAACTGGGCGCGCAACGCTTTTCTTTACGGGCCCATCTTCATCTTGGGCCTCGTTCCAGGGCTTCGGAAGCCTGCTAGCAGCAACTCGCGATAGCGATCTTCGGCCACGGTTGACTGCTCCGGCGCACTCATCTGGAAAAAAATCCTCTGAGCGCCAACAGAGAGCGAAACGGACAAAAAGTCGATTAAGATAAAAAACGATTTCTCCGCGTAAAATGGGGCGTAAATCAGCTAAATCGGCGCTCGCAGAAGAAAGCACCGGCGAAGGAAAGCTTTGGACAGCGCAAACACGTCCGCGTACGCAGTCGTGTCCGACAGATATCGTCGATGTATGCCAACGTGACGGGCTGCACGCGGGGCTAAGTGTTTCAAGGCGTGCTCGGGAAGAAAAATAATTGCACATTTGCGCTCACCACAAGAAAAAAAAAAACAAAAAAAAAAAACAGGAGGAATGCGGGCGTTAGATGTGGGGCACCCTGCTATTTCTTCCGCGCACGGGAGCTTTATATGTTTTCGGCGCGTGGATAGCGACGGCTGCGACGCACTAAAGTCGGAGAAAGCTGCCGAAACGTTTTCCCATTTCCCCAAGCTGCTCAAGACCGCTTCTTTGACGCAACCATAATTTGAAAGGCACACGATGAACTTAGGTTGGACTATTCTTTTCTGCCAACTGTTTACGTGCAACGCGTTAATGACAGGGCACGCGAACAAGAACTTTCCTTGGCAACCCGAGTTATACTTCACCTGATTGCCCATGTTTTCGAGGCTGGCGTTCGCCCATGTTAAGGCCGTAGCCCGAAGCAGTAGGATGGGTTTTTTTTTTCTTTTCTAGGAAATCCCGCTAGATTATCATGACACGAGAGACAAGTGGACAGTGCGTTAATGAAATGCCGATTGTTCTTTACAATAGCCAGTGTATACAGAGTTCGTTGCAAGGCAACAATAAAATCAACTGTCTATGCTTCCTTCTGCACCTGACGTGAAAACTTTCCAATCTCCCCATAAATCCTGCTGTCTTGAAACAGTTGGTCTCAGTCTTGAACTGTTCTTTCTCTGCACAGGACGTACACTCCAAATAATTTTCTTGAGCATCATTTGCCACCTAGCACCCGATGACCGAACGCTACGTGCAGGGGGCAAATCTGAGGAATAAATAACACGCACGATTCAATAAAAAAAAATGGCGCAGCTTCCGCCAGTGGCGCAAGGCTGGAGAAACAGCAGAGCTGGCGGCCCCTCTCCCTTCGTCAGAGACCAGGATGTTGCACCTGACATTGATTTCCGAACTTGCCGCAGAACGGTCTCCATGACTGACAGGCCCGGATCGTTTTGTCCGCAGCCTTTCACATCTCTCCCAAAGTGGACCACGTTAGCACGCACTAGAACCCGAGGCAGCCGGCTTCGCGAACTCGGCGTCTGTAGCGGGAACTCTGCGCCTTCGCTCCCCACTTCATGCAGGCACGAACGCACGTGAACTGGCGTGTGGAAGAGCACGCTAGAGATCACGCCGCGAACGCTGGGTAGAGTGTCCTCAAAGGTCGATCACGCCGGCGCCGGGCGTTCCGCACCAGGCGCACGCTCACATTCACTCGGTATTTTTTCTTGATATGTTTTTGCGAGCTCGATATTCACGTGCACCGCAAGCCCACGCGCAAGCCTGGACGACGCCAGGCGCTCCTCACGAGGAGCACGTTCATGTACGCTCGGTCTTTTTTATTGGTATTGTATACTTTCTGGTAACTCCATACGGCGGAACTAGAAGCTTAAACAGCTCTGTTGTTAATATGTGATCAGCGTTGTGACATCGCACAACGCAGAATGTCGTGCTATACATTACATTGTGTCAAAGCGCTGACCATATTTTTAGACGCGACTCGGGCTATGGGCTTCATCATTAGTCCACACTCCCCGTTTTATAGCAATGATCGGTAATTAAACTGCGTTGTGGTAATGCAGACCGCACGGGTGTTTTCAAAAGTTTATGCATGGTTGGCTTCGAGCAAAAATGTGGCGATTCGTACGTACTATTCCCACGGCGGTGGCTCAGTGGTTAAAAGGCGTGGTGGTGCGGAGCCCAAGGACGCATATTGGATCGCGGCCGCTACGGCCGTTTTTCTAAAGATGGCGAAAACTGAACAAGTCCGTGTGTTGAGATTTCGGGGCGTGGTAAAGCTCCCCATCTGGACCAAAAAATCCGTAGCCCTCCACTACGGTGCGCCTCATAGCCCAGGTGTGTACCTTCGCCGCTTAAAACACTCGAAATTTGAATGTCCTTTAAAAAATTTTTCAGTTTGAATTCGTACGCGCTGACGTCACGGTCGTCGTCGTCATCGTGACCCGCTCCACAGTATTAGGACTGAAAGTGGGTCCATTCCCGATGCTCACAGGCGACGCTATAGAGGGTCATCCCGCTCCCCAGGTCTGTGAGGAGTAGAATGAGATCCCGCTCGTCGTGAGATACCCTTTGGTGAGTAAGTCGCCCCAGAAAAATAAAACGACCAGCCATTGTGTAGCGCGGGTCGGTCCGGGCATAATAGCGAAGGAGGGGACAGCCGACAAAGCCGAGCGACGGTTCCCAACCAGTGGTTAGTGAGAGCTCGGTGAGTAGGCACTAAACCTGACCTTTAATTATTCTCGCCCCCTCACAATTGCTATGGCGCAGAAGGCTGCTCCGATGGCTTATTAGACAACATCATGAGTGCCTGACCGCGACCGAAAATGTGTTCATGTGCGCATTTGCCTCGACCCATCGTAAACGCTATCATGACACTCCTCACAATCCAATGAAAACACTCTCTGTTCCGATTAGTGCGCTTCTCGTGCTTGCACGATTTTCCGGCATTCACGATAAGCACCAAGTCCTTCCGCAAAGCCATGCACAAGGCACTCGCAGCCTGGCCAAAAGCCTCAAAAATGGCCAAAAGATTTTCACTTTCCTCAACGTGGATTTTTCAGGATACGTTCATCGGCCTCGTGCTGTTCCACCTGCAAGCCGTCAAACGGCAAAGGATGCAACCGTTTTGAGGGCAGCTCGTCGCTCCAAAAATCCCTTGTTCCCCGCATGCCTGCACTCGAAGTGGCCCAGTTCGAGAAAATAAGGTGCGCGCGCAGGACGAACGAACAGCGCGTCCCGAGAATTAAGCGGGGGCATAGAGCTTTCGCGCGCGCGCTGCTCTTTTGCGAACCGTCCGGCTAGCGCCACTTGACTGATGGGCGGGTCGTCCAATCGGCCGCCGCTGTTGTTGCAGAGATGCGCCCCGTACATGCGCGCACCCCGGAACGCTAATGCTCGCTGAATTCGTTAATCTTTTGTGCCCCCGACGAAACTCGAATGAGCGGCACGAGGTGAGGCGAAGCTCGCAGCGGGCAGCTGGGTCGTACGTCCCCCCAGCAAACGCGCCACGGGCTCAAAAGAATCACTGCCCGTCGATCATCGGCGCAGGCAGAAAAGTCTCGAGCAGCCTTCGAGTCACCCCGTGCCCGCCCCCACGAGCGGCGCTCTGAGCGATGGCGTCGTGGGCACCGGGGTCGCCCGGGGCCTGTGCAGCAGGCCGCCCGAGATCCATCTGCCACCGACGCCCGACAAGAGGGGGCGGGGCGCGCTGCCAAGGCGCCCAGTGGCGCAAGCGACGTAGCCCCATTCCAGGGACTAATAGAGATCGTACCGGGCGCAACCGGCATTCGTGCAGTTCCAGTCAATATGTACTACGGGCTTTTGAGCGATCCGAACACGTAACGCCTACTTTCCCGTCACAATGCGTCTGTGGCGAAGGATCTGAGGCAACAACCTCAGTGCGCATGCGCGTTCTGACGTCTTCAATAAGGACGCGCGCCCCACTTCCCGTTTCTGTTCCCAAGCGTGCGAATTTGTGGTTGTATGACTCGGTACTAAAATCCAGGTCCTTAAACACCCAGATGTAAACCTTCAGCCTAAATATACCCGTAGGGCCCTATCTAACGGAAAGCGCTTTGCAGATTAGACCGACTGGACAAAAACAAAATAAATAGGCTTAAATTCTGTTTCCGTGGAACACGATAGCAGGTGAAGAGTGCAGCAATAGGTGACTGGTAAGAAGCGCAAAGGCTCATGGGTACATTGTTTTCTCCCGCGGAGTGCCGCCACTTCCGGTTCGGGTGCTCTCCTGGCCTCCAGTACGCCATCGGCTTTCACGTGCCTGTGGGCTTGTTGTTTATCTCTTTCCACTGGGGAGAAAAACGCTCATGTATCGGAAGCTCCACAAATAACAACGATTGACACTACTGGGGTTTTATCTGACAGGGAAGCACCCTGTGACAAATAAACAACACGCACACACGCGCCTGAAAGCCGCCGGCGTACGGGAGGGCAGGAGAGATCTCGAAACGGAAGCAGCTGGAGCAGACGACGTACCCGTGAGCCTTTGCGCTTTTTACCGGTCACCTATACACACGCAGGGGCACACACACTCAGCGTGGCGTCAGGGACGAGCGGATGTCACGCCGTTGTCTGTCCTGAAGAAAGTGATAACAATTCTGCTAGATTGCACCCCGTCACGAGTTTGCGTGATTACGCTTCCACAACTGCGTTTCAAGCCATGCTGTCCGCTCATCTATTATAACTCCCATGTTGAGCAGCGATTGTTCCCCTGTCCGCTCCTCGCGTTGTTCGGGAGCAGTGGGATCGCCCTCCGCGGGATCTTGTCAGGAGTCGCACCCTGATCCCGTCGCAATTCGGGTCCACGCGTTTACAAAGCGCGAGTCATGGTTACAACGATTGGCATGGGTTTTACGTAACGCATGTTCCCATACGGCATATAAAGCCGTCGCTTGGGACTGTAAACGGGTATTCGTTGCAACACCAACTACTGCGTTGCCGCCAAGAACTCCGGCGTCTCGTAAAAAGCGAACATCGGCGCGAGAGAGAAAGCTCTTGGCAATCACCGAACAAGAAAAAATGAAATAGTTAAATTATTCGCTTTTGAAATAGCTTGCTGTGAATGGTGCAAGCGGATTTTTTCTTCTAAACTCCAGTTGTTTTAGCAACTGACAAAAATACAAAATTTAGGGAACTCGGAAGGCGCACATGGCGACCTCTCATGTCGGGAAATACTGTAGCTGAATATTTACTCTTAGTTCTATATACAAGCGCATAAAGCGCAAAGAACTGATACTTTTGTTCATTCGTACACGTCAAGCCATGTTGTATATGCACAGAACTCGCAAAAGTCACTTTTAGGAACCAGTGCGCGCTGAGCCAACGTTCCAAGACGTTGACAATAGTTAGTTGTTATTTCTGTTGATAACTGACAAGCTACCTCCAAACTATTGATAGTGCTAACGATAGTAAATTTACCGACGCTTTTGCATCGCTAATACGCAGCCCCGAGTAAGCATTTTCGTACGACTAAGGGCGCTTAAAACCTGTAAGACAAAACACGAGCCAAATTAAGCTTTTTATTACCTTTCTCAGGAAGACCTTATACTGGCAGGATGAGGGCAGTTTCAACGCGGCGTGCAAGTTCCCGCACCAGATTGAGCTTGAACGACCGTACACGTAGACAAAATAATTACGCGCGGATATATGGTCGTAAGAGTTAGCAGAGATCACAAAGAAGGCAGAGAGGAGTAAAGAACTAAGGAATGCAAGCAAGAAAAAGAAAGAATGAATGTATGAAGAATGGTTCTCACGCTATACACGAACGCGGTACAAGGGCAGCTTATGAACCAGAAGCTGGAGCACACGAAAGCTCCGGGGCAGAAAAAATAGGAGACGCAGTTTGTTCCGCCAGAAACGCGAGCAAGGTCGGAAAAACTCCGCAGAACAGGCACGTCTCATGAACGCGCTAACCCTGCGCCGCTCGGCGTGGCTCACTTCGTGGGACGACGGTTTAAAAATATAAGGCGGAGAAGGAGAAAAAAAAAACAAAAAAAAAGGGCCAACCAAGGCAGGCGGAGGAGAGGGAGAACGGAACTGCAGCCGGCGTAATCGGCGCCGACAAAGGCGGGCGACCATTTCCGCGTTTCATGCTCCCGCGCGCGGGAACGTAACCACTTCCAGGCTGCAGACACGGCCGATCCGGCAGGCGCGTCAATTAGGAGGCCTCCTTCCGCGACTGGCCTTCTTCTGCTCTCAAAAGTGCCAAGTGCGTAACGCGCACAGCGCGGCAGGAATAAGAGCGGACAGCGCACGCGGACGGACAGCAGTGCATACGGGTGCGATTAAGCACGAAAGCGCCAACGCGGGCCAAGGCGGAGCTAAACCACATTTGAAGTGCGCGGCGCTGGGGAAACGTGTAAGATGCGGGCCATGTGGAGAAGGAAGCTGCGGATTCGTTATATCCCCGAAACTGGTGCGTCTGACGCATTAGAACCTGACACCCCTGTTGCACGACGGAAATTATGAACTGCCCGACATTCTAAGGCGAACACTCATGTGCCCCATAAGGCGGAAAATCCGGCGTTGTGAGCAACCAATGGTCCTGTCGAACACGGCTTTGGAACAACAAGGCACCAAGAGAAGGATTGGAACACAAAACAACCGCGAGCCTCTTGTGGCTCCGTAGCGCGCCGGGGGAGCCCTTAGTCTGCCTGGTGAACGTCGAAGGTGTCTGAGTGAGTAAATCGCGCCTTGGCTCGGCATGGAAAGTGTCTCGACGTATGGCGTAGCGCCAGTTTCTGCATGGAATAAGCGGCGCCAATCCTGCAAGTACGCAAACAAGGCAGAAGCACACGAGGCGTATGCTAGCGAAGCCACAATGCTGTCGCATTCAAGCCGCGTAGCAGACTTTAGTGTCCCGAGATTTTTTTTTTTTGTGACCTTTCTTCGCCCCTGGTTACAGGTCGAAAAAAAAAAGAGCCTGCTTCACGCCTTGCTTAAATTATTGCAGGCTTTGCCTGGGAATTCTGCTGCCGGAACATTTTAGTACTCAGAACGCGGAAGGTGAATCACGATGGAGGCATATAAATACGAACGCCACCGCTTCAGTGACATTCGGAGTAACCAGTTGCATGACTCTTCTAGTAAATCCGTACTAGAACAAATCTTGAAGCCCAGCGGTGAAGGACACCCTGGCGTAGCATCGCGGTGAGAGAAGCAGTATGCGAATCTAGGTGGGAAACCATAGACATGATTCAAATTCGTATTCTCAACTTCTCTCCAGAGCGCCAGTGAAAATTCCGCCTTCAGCATTTTTCTGATGCATATGGTGCACTGCATCAGGTAGCGTGCTCATAGGACTCAGCAAGAAAACCTGACGTACACGTTTTCAAAAAAAGAGGCTGAGGAAGTCGATCATGTCGGCGAGATTAGTCAATATAGTAGGACTAGGTCAGGCAAATAATGCTACACTGATTTACTTCCACGTCGGTGTTGCTTTTGCACTTTCCCGACACCCGTCCCGAAGGTTGAAATCCTTAGTCACGTTTTTAAAAAAAGTGTCTAGGGAAACTACGTACGTGTGTATAATGACGATACCGAGGAACATGCACTTTTGCAACTGCTGTTTCTCCCACGCGCAATGCCATTGACATTGCTTTCCTCGAAAGTAGCGGTATCTGGCTGACGAGTCACACGGTTCCAAATGAAAGTTTAGCCTCCCGTGCCGTTCATCAAAAGTCGACACGGAGAAGTGTGACAGCGCGAAATTGCTCTGCACACCGCTGTGACCCCGGGGCGACGTCTGATGGGCCAGGCTAACACATTATGCTGACTGGTGAGGTGCAAGCCACAGCTGTATCGTCTTTCCACCTGTATCATTTCCCTCGAAGTGACAGGTATGTCCAACTTCGGTGACGGTGTTGCACCCGGACAAATGAGAATAGTGCGAAGTCTGTCACTCATCTTACACCGCGACAACAGCGACCGCAAGCTTCTTCCTGCCAGGCGGCGTTCGCGAAACGCGTGATGCGCTGTGATGTCATAACACGATAGCCACCAGGGACATCTGGTAGGTACACCAAAGCGCCAACGAACCACGTAATGCCCAGGGCCAGACCGTGTAGAGCTACGTTTCAATCGGGGTGACGATAAGGGGTTGTTTCTGAGGCGGCTGCGGCGCTGCACAGCACAGAGAGATCCGGCACACTTCCTCTTCATTGTTCTGCCTTAGCCAGCCAGATATCGCCGGTACGTAGGCCGTTTCCTTGCCGCAGGGCAACGAGATCTCCGGTGCGGCCGAGAAGGTCTGCGAGGTACGAATTCGGTTGCTAAGTTTAGAGGAAGCGAGACACAAACGCTTCCTTTCCGATATGCATATGGTACACCTCGAGCGCCGGAGGTGGCGCACCGAACGGGTTGCAGGAAGCTTGGCTACATAACGTTGCGGAACAAACGCTGTCGTCGACTAGCGAGACGCCAAGAATGGCAGCTGCGGCACTTAAATTATTTGCTCCGATGAGCCCCAACCGACAACTGAGAAAGCGGACAAGCTGGACGCGGATGCCTTGCAGCGTTCCGAGCACTTCCCGTTGCCGTATTTGGGAAAAGAAAATGTTCGCCCAGGTGCAACACCTGTGAAACCTCAACGAATTCTTCAAATGCGAATTGTCTGTTCAGCGTCTGGAGTGGCGTGTGTGGTTAGCTTGACGACGGCTTGGAAACAGCGGTGAATGGTTCCATCACTAGCGAAAGTCTTCATGGCATAACGATAACACATTCCCTATTTGCAGCTGTATTTCTTTTTACAGTAGAGCTTGATAGGCTAATTCCCTCGTTTGCTTTTTTGCGTGCGAAGCCCGAGAAAATCCGCTCCCCGCCTTACTTTGGAAGATCTTGTCCCTCCATTCGCATCTTTATACAAGATGGCCAATACTGCCCTCAGAAAAATTTCTTCCCAGCAATGCATCTGTGTTTAGTAGTGAAGCCAACTTTAAGGTGATCGGTATAAACTTGGTTTTTGTAGGCGGGCTTTCTCACAGGGTGTGTTCCGCAGTGAAGCCTACCCATAAAAAAATAGGCGGAAATGAGTGCAAACGCGGTGGAAGGACACCACCCGATGATGATCGGGCCCCCGTCGCCAAGCGCAAGCGCGATGCCCGTCGGGACTCCGGATACCGCGAGGCGAAAAGCGCAAAACGTCGGCGTGGCTACAATCTGAACGCTACCTCGGCGCGGTTTGTGCGGGAGTTTGAGGCCAACCAATAACCCACAAACAGCTCTGCTCGTCATCTACCTTCACGGAATGGAATTACAGTTGTTTTTTGTACATTCTAGACCACCTCAATAGAGGCGGAAGCATGGACTATTCGCGCAGCACATGCACCGAGCAGCGCTACCGATGGTCAGTACGTGTAAATGAATCAGGCACCGAGTCGCACAATTCCATGCATCAGATCTGCTATACTAAGGTACACTTGTTTCTGAACCCTTGATTCTAAATGTGGGTGGTATAAAATATTTGTGGCGTGGGAAGACATTTCACGTAGTCACTTTCTGTTGTCAGCCTTATTACCCAACGTTCGTCTTTCCTGTTAGTTCTCATGCAGGGATGAACACGGACTAGAAATATTCGGAATAAATTGCAACAATTTAAGCCTAACTAGTGTAATAAAAGCTCGTGCCAGATATTCAGACCGCCCAGAAAAAAAAATCAATGATTTACGTGCGTCATGTTGTTGAGCCCGAGGACGCGGGTTCGATCCCAATCGAGGCGGCCGTTTTCCTAATCCAGAAACGTTCGCTCCAGCTGCGCACCTCATAGCGAAGGCGTAACTTCGGAGCATAAAACCCCATTTTTTTTCCCCCGCAAGTCAAGGTTTTCGGTAGAAAAATATGTGGTCGCCATTTTTTGGCCTGTTATCCTATCAATAACCGTCGTGGTCATTACTATTTATTTTTCTGACGTGAAGATTGCCATTGACTTTTGTGACGTTGCTGCAATAGTTCACTTGCGCATAGTAGATTTGCAGAATTAGCGATAATTCTGGTCACAACGTCCCATATTAAGTGCGCAATACGCACGTTGTGGTTTATCTTCAGGGCTCGTCATTTGTTACACTGTGTAACTTCCGGGTGGCATAATAATTATGCATGTCGTACACATTCGCCGGCGTTTACTTGAATTTTAATTACACACCACAAGCGTACATGACACGGAAGGGCAGTCCCATGTTAGCAAAGAAATAACGCGCGCTTGTTCCCATAAGAAGTAATTCCCAAACCCCCGTAGTTTATGGGCACGACATCATTACCTCCCGCCGAGCACCACCTCACTTCGTATCGTTTCTTTTTTTCCCCTCAAATGGAAATGTAGGAAAAAGCAGCTACGCAACACCAACCCGGATTGTTTGTTTTTTAACCTGGTATTATGGGGGGAAAAGTCGCACTCGGAAGGGCGCACGTGAGCCCGAAAATGGTCCCCCGGCGGAAACGGGGGACTAATTCCCTGTAACTACCATACGTGGCAGCCCGGCGAGACCGGCAAGCACGGCACACGGACGAGGAAACAATGGGGAGGAAATCTCGGCGCACGCCATTTGCGTGCACTTTTCGTTCGGAAGGCGAGGGAAAGACAGAAAAAAAAAGAAGAAACTTGCCAGAATTCATGACGGAAGCCCGTAGAACTGAAGCGAAAAGAAAAGGCAAGGGAGGCATAATAGCGACATTTAAAGTCCACCCTGTCCCCGAGCTCGTAAGACCTGCAACGTCGCTGAGTGGCTCGGAAGAGGACGGAAAGAAGAGCAGCAAAAAGGAAGACGCGAGGGACGGTGCGCAGGTGCGGGACTAAATCGATTAGGCAGGGCGCGGAAGAGTTTGGGGCCAACGCGGGCCAGTCGGCGGCGAGCGAACGCTTCGACGAACGGAAAGCGCCGCGACGTCCGCTGCTCTCGTGGCTTCGGCTACCATTAGTCGAGGGCCGTTGTGCATCGCGCACGACCGGCGGCGACGCCCGGCCCGCTGGTAGCGACCGACCCGGCGTCGGAACAAACGCGACGACCATCGCGAACCGCCACGCCGGCGGCAGTAGCGCAGAGTGGCAGGGCAACAAAGCGAGAAGTGGAATGCGGCAGGCGAGGAATGCGCGCGCCGAGAGCAGCTGCGCGACGCGTCTGTTCCGTGTCACTCGCCACTCCGCTGTATCCACGTCTGTGCCCAGCGCCCGCGAGGCCGTGCGTGTGCACGCATGTGTGCGTATGTACTATGTAGTAGTGGTACCGTTAGTTACTATCTTTTCTTTCGCTGTTTCCTGTTTTAGCTCCTCCGTTGCATACGCGACGGGTTTTACGAGAGCCGTTATGAGGGAAGTTGGGGAAGGCTCTCGTATACGGCGCACCGAAGTGACTTTGATGGGCGCGAGAAATCATGCCTTGCCATTGCACGAGCCTGGCGAATCATCCAAATTTGCACAGTGTTGTATGCTGTGGTCTTGGTTTAAGCCGCTGTGCCATCTCATCCACGCTACTGAGCGTGAAAGAACTATTCCGCTTATCGCCTACGTACATAATACTACCACGAATAAATAATAGCACGAAGTATGATGTCGCAATGAATACAGCGTAGGTTAATAGAATTGGCTATCGTTGTTTGACGCGCAGCATGACAGTGAAACAACATCCGGCTGGCTGCAGAATGAGTGTGCTAGAACTTTCTCCCTATGTGATTAGAAGGAGCTGCCGTCGAGTCAACATCATTTGGGAAGGGGAAAAAACCTGAGTGCTTCCTTCTCTCTGAACAACCAACATCACGCCGGTAGGTATACTCCACGCTTCCCGTTGACCGCCGCCTCGATAGCTGCTGTTATCTTAGACGGCGACCAGACCAACGGCAGAGAGCTATTCGACAGCGCGGCGTTCGACGCTTCTTGAAAATGCCTCTTTATCGAGCACACATTGGCGCCGTCCGCCACCGGCTCTTAACGGCAACGTCCTGGTAGGCCGCTGTAGATTAAGTTCGGACCCCTCCCCCTTAAGACTGCCCTCAAACAGGCAGTCTTGTCCCACGGGCCGCAGATAGGTTTCTCATCGGATGGGAAGCTCAGCTGCCGGCACTTGCTGCGGCAAGAAAATTTCATCGTTTTAGAGCCACTAGCTACTGCAGTGGTTCCGAACATTTCATCGAACGCCGTTGAATCGAACGCCGTTTTGTAGAAGCCGTTTCATCGAACGCCGTTTCATCGAATAGTATCTCAACGAACGCCGTTTCATCGAAGAATTTTCATCGAACGCCGTTTCATCGAATGTTTATTCTGTCCCATAAAAGAGAGCTATAATAACACAGTGAAAGTGTTTGTGCAAGCTTGCTGCCAGCGACAGGGAAACGTTAGTAGACAAGACTATACAGGATTCGTGTACCGTGCTCCCAAGCGTGCGTGCCCGTTGCCCCGATGTGCGCATGCTTGTCACGACAAATTGTATTTGTTGCGGCGTGGGGGCGTTTCGCTGTAATCGTGTGATTGACAACTTTGCACGTATTTGGTGGTATATATAACAGATATCTAACCCCTAAGAGTTAGCATACGCGCAATTGAGTCCATTACGACAAGCCATAGAAAACCTAAGCTCTGCTTAGATGGCCACGCCCACTTTTCCGACGAGAAAGTTCTGCAGAACTTTTACGCAAAGTGCGAGCGTTACGGACCTTGCAGGGGACGTGTGTGTAACTTTGTATGACGTGGATCTAGGAATGCACGATTTGAAAGCCTTCAAAGAACACAACCATGTTCAACACATCACTAGTGTTGAAGTGCTATAGGCCAATCCAGAAATCAAGCGGATAACTTCCCCCAGCGGCTTGGCAGCTACTTTCGTGGTTTGAGAATAATTATTTCGTGGGCAAAGCATGTCAACTGCTGGGCGGCGTTGTAATTCGGACGCCGCCACGATTTCGAGTTGTGGTCTGCCCAGCCTTCGATAGCTGCAGGGGAGCCACGGGAAATAATGCAGTGGAGAGCTGGCACAGCAGCTTCCTCAAAGTCGTGGGCACGCCGGTTTCAGCCGTTTCCTCAGCCGCCTTCAGTAAGAACATCAATCGACTGAAAAAGAATCCTTGCTACGAAGCCAGAGGCCGCCAAAGCAAAAAAGAGCAGCCGTTGCACGAGAAGAAAGCATCATGCGCCCTTGCCTGAATCGCCAACAAATCTCGGTCAAAGATTTCTTAAGAGCGATAGCTCGTAACCTGCAAGCTTGAATGAAAGATTGAATGCTTGAGTGGGTTATATGTCCATCTTTTGCCCATCCCGCGTCATTTTTTACATCACTCACTTTGTTTTAAAAACAATTTATTGTATGCTTCTGTGTAATCTGCGTTGGTTTGCAGATCCAAATCGCGTTCGCAGGACACCACGTGTGGTTATCATTGAGGACTCATTAACGAGATGTCCTGAACTGGGCAAGGGTGACGAGGGATAAAACTATATCTATGGTCTGAAAGTAGCCAGAAGATGGCCAAAAAAAAAGTGTCAAAAATTTCCATGCACCGCTGGCAGGTGCGTGCTTTTCGATGAAACGGGCCCCGCTGATTCGATAAAACGGCGTTCGACGTAACGGCTTCGATGAAACGGGCATGCCTTCGATGAAATGGCGTTCGATAATACGGAGTTCGATGAAGTGTCCCGGACCCCTACTGCAGGTATAACCTGAAGACCACATGCAGGCAACCAGATGAGAAAAGAAATGCACTAGGTCCGACACATCAACGAGGCGCTACACGACCGTGTTTCGACTGTCGCCAGTGGCGCCATTAGTCTACACGTCCCGCGGAAACCACGCAGCCAGCCGGAGGGGCGTGACGGCGAGGCGACCATCGCGAGCCAGCAGTAGCATCATCGGTAGGGCGCGGGTCAACGACCACCACCCCCGCGGACGTTACCGCAGCGCAAGCGTTGTCGCCGCCCGAACACGGCTCGGAAGGCGTGCCTGCTTCGCCCTGCAAGACTGTTCGGCGCCAAAAGACGCCCCGCGACGCCGCTTGCCGCTCGCCGGCACGACACCACGCCTGGCACGCCCTGAAGTGCGTGTGTGTGTTCGCCGACTGACTAGCGCCGCCCGGAGAAAGACAACTCTATAGCTCACAAGTCAAGCGTAATGGCCCTGCGGGGCAGTTAAGACGACTGCCCAAAGAAGGCTTGACATTGTGTGCCCACAGATCATCCAAACCTCGCGGCCTATGCTTCTGTAGGACATGGCCTGTGGCTCTTACCACTCTCTGCTTGTCTTGCTTGAGCCAGGTACAGTGCTCGGAACTTACACCTTGGCCAGATCTATCGAGCGAAGCATCAGCTACCGAACGTATTTATACTGCGTGTGCATTCCTTATAAGTACCTACAGTGCCTGGATTTTATCAGCAATCAACCACACTCCCACTTGAACAGGTTCTGCTCCAGAGGTTGCGGGTACAGGTGTCGCCCTCAGCCTGGCGTTGACCAGGGCTTGGCCGGCACACGTCCCCTTCGACTGTGCCAGCCCACTCTATCCGGCTTCTGTTCACGAGACCGACGCGTGCACGGCCTTGAACCTCTCTGTATGCGACAAAAGAACCTGCTTCTGTGCAGGCCACCTCCAAGCGTAGATCTGAGAGACCGGTCATTATAAGTTTTCCAGCAAGAATCTATTGCGCCTACACTTGCGTGTGACGTGCACCTTACTTTATCTGTAGAGGCGTGCTGTCTGAATGAAAATTAAAAAAAAAACCACCTCCCCACCCCCCCCCCCCCCCCCCCCCCCCCCCCCAATTCACCCTGACTGCTGTTGACGGACGCAATAGAAATAGTACCCAATACTGCAAACTGTGTCTACACGGTTGACAACTGGGCTTCTGGTTAGTTTAATTTCAATTCCAGCAGTACCAAAACACCGAATTTCATTCATAGACGATCTACCGGGGTCATACGCCCTATACTGACATCTGTTGATGCACGACTCTATGATTGGGATCAGTTCCCAAGGGCATTTCATGCATGCGGTGTCTCCTGGCGTCCCTTTAAAATGAGAATAAAGCGTGAGCATGTCCCATGTGTCCAGGGTACTGGCCTGGGCAGATCAACCCTTCTCCGGTCAGCCCCTCCAGTGGGGACGTGTCGTGTGTCAGGTGTGTGCGGTTATAGCATGTCTGCACCAACAATAGCATGCATTTTTGCGTGGATATCAATACAAGCTATGACGAAGTTTCTTCCAGCCCCTAGGCTTTGAATCAGACCACGATACCCGTAATTGAATGCAACTTGTTATAAGCGAGGACTTGTGGCCAAGCCATTATGCTTCCCGCTTCGGACGCATAATGCCGTAGTTCCCGAACTGGCAATAGCATTAAGCTTATTTTTTTTTTGTCTTTGCTCGCCTGTGCATGCGCTGTGGTACTAGCCACGTCCACACCGCCGCTGACACACTACAAGAAAAAGACGGCTTTACAGCAAAAGCGCTGCTTGCCGAGAACCGGCGCAGCTCGCACACTCGTCGCAAGTGCTATCTGGAGCACCTGACCCCGTAAGTATCAACTGCGCCCGCAGATTTGTCACGTAAGCCGCAATGCAGCCTAAGGTAGTAATTAAGACCTCCGCTTTCAGCAGGGCGAACAACACGCGTCTTCCTTTCCAGACAACCGCCACGCGAGCACCGGCCACGCCTGGCGATGGCGATGGCACGGGCTGCCCTGAAGGCCACACCTCGCTCTGCCCTCGCCGAGAGAGAGACGGCAGAACTCGGCGGCTCGGGCCCTTACAACGCCGGTGGCCATTCATCGGCGCAAAAGCGCAAGCAAAAGCCGTCGCAGGACGTTCTTGCCGCCTTCGATGACTCAGCGAGAGCGAATTCAGTGGGCGAATTCAGCCATATGTAGTTAATGAGAAAGTCGTTTTGGTGCTCAGAACAGCAGCTTAGCCCACAGGCACGTGGAGGTAGATGTACAAAGGGCACATCCTACGGTTGGAGGCAGAAGCCACGATTATAAATGAGAGCAAGGTGAACGAGGCGCCTGGTGCGTGCGTGCCCGCCTCCGCGCTTCATTGTTGCTTCGGGGAGACGTTGTGCGAGGCCCGCTCGCACTCATCGCGAGAGAAGCAAGTAACATTCGGGGCACCACATTATCCATAACTATTTCAGAGTTTTTTTTTTCTTTTGCATGCGAAGCACAGTTTTGCGCACCCCAACAGAATTGCTTGGCGTCTTTTTGTTTCAGAGTCGGCTCTTTGAAGACGAACTGATAGCAAGGGTTTATTTTTAAACGAGTAGCCTTAACTAGCACCTGTAGTTATGTATACTTTGTAAATTACGAAAATTTCAAACCATCTCCAGCTACTATTTTAACGCATTTTATCGTTTCCTTCGGCCGAAAACTATAAAACGCACGCCTCTCGATTGAGGTAACTGCGACTGAAAACAGTAACCCCGACAAGAGAGAAGTCGCCCAATTTTATTCTACTGCGGCTCTTCCGGAAAGCCGCATAGCGTTTAAGGCCCAGCGAGGAATGTGGTGCGTTACCCGCCAGCCCTGCTTCCCCGGGAATAAAGAAAAAAAAAAAGAGGCGGTGGATTCCGAATGACGCTTGATGGCTGAAGTTGAAATACAAGGAATGAAAGACTCTTATTTACTTAACAGCATGCTCTGCCGGGCGAGTTGGTTCGCCGTTTAAACTAAAAAAGACCACGGCATGACGGGAACCCGGGGATCGCAAAACGATCGTAAAAGGGGAAGCAGCGTGCGGAAATCTAGGCTAATTAGGTATTTAAAAACTGTTCACCGGTTGAAACAATAATGTGAAACCTATCCTATTCACACAAGCGGTTTTTGAACCAAGCGTTTAAATCGACGGAGTTGTTAGGACACGTAAGGTAGTGTCGCGTTTAGACACTACGTGGAGCCACCTGCCAGACTTCAGAGAGTTTATTGCGAAATTAAAATTATTTCCGCCTATTTATTTAGAACTTCCTTGCGGTTACACCAGAATATAAAACGCTGGCTTTCATATAAGCTAGAGGGCATGCCCTCCACAAAAATCGGTTGTATGTCTCTTTACACGTGACATTTTCCCCCATGGCCCACGAGTGGCAAGGGCACCGCGCGTCACCTGAAACTCAACAGCACAAGCTTTGCCACAAAAGAGAACTATACTGACCAAGAAGTCTGCAAGGTTTGTACTCCTCCTCCCTTATCGAGACTGACCAGTCAACTGAGTTCTTCCGCGAGGAAAGCTTACTGCCGTGGTCCCAAGAGGAGCTACAACGGCATTTAATTAATCTCCTAACTCGCATATCTGTTTGCGAGAAGCAGTTTGAATGTCCAGGTTTTCTTGCTTCTGCAGTTTTTTTCTAACCAAGCATATATAAAGCATGGCGGTTTTCTGGACATAACACGCCTACTTTCGCAGTAGGGGTGGTGATAGACGAAGACGTATTGCGAAGAACACATGCAGCATGTACGCATCTTCGGACGTGCTAGGATCATTGTTGGAAGAAGAAGTGTCACGAATTTATTAAGGAAACGGCAATAGTCAGCCATGCCATTTACAGAGGAGTTTTTGTGGCGCAAACAACAAATAAGTACACATATACGCAGCATAACTGAGTGCGTACTGGGTTCCTTTCTTGCTAAGTGATTTCACGTAACTCCCTCAAAAGATTAAAGATGGCAGGACTTAGTCTTTCCGATTTCATCACGGCTCGATTAATTTTAACTTACGTCGCCTAATAAGCTCCTTTTCCGCATCCCGTTTCCATCTTTTGTACATCTGAGACGACCTTGTGCCGGCTCTCAGCTAGCCGCAGTTAAAGCCGTCCCCTGGGCGTGCCCCGTGCCGAGCGAGCAGCCCCCCCTGTGCCGCCGCCCTCGTCTTCACCTAATCTAACCTCAAACGCCGACCACCGTGAAGCTCGTAGCGCCGACACTTTCCGCCCATCACGCGGCCGACCCAAATCGGCAGCGGGGAACCCACCCCCGCGAAAACAAAGCCTGATTTGCAATTCGAAACGCGCGCGCTCGCGGCTCCCACAGCCGCAGCAGCGAGAAAGCAGGAGGCAGACACGCAGGCAGCAGCGCGCACTGTGCCGTCGCCTCCAATGAGAATTCACGCCTCGCGGACACGCCGCAAGGAAGGTAAAACAGGCGCAAACGCGTACTTCTTCTCCCTGGAGGAGATTAAGAGGTGTCGCAGAGGCTGTGGACAACGGCTTGGCGACAAGGCTCGACGACAGGGGAATAAAAAGGCGCTGCAGGCCTGTTCTCGTCTCGAAGGCGGTGGTTGGGTGCCCAGCATGCGCTACTCCTGCAGCCGGGAAGTTGAAGAAAACTTTCCTCGTCAAACGCCGGCACAGCGCACGCGCCCATCCTTCCTGCGGCGCGTACACGTTTATCTATGCAAATCTCCCGTCTCGACGCACAGCTGAAGTCATGCGTCGGTTGCTGCGACTCCCGGCTGAGAAAAACTCCGACGTGAGGCTCTGCTGCGCCGATGCATTCGCCAATGGCAGGCATACAGCGCAAACAGGCGCAAAAAACAACAACAACAAAAAAAAAACGGGTTAATATGTGGTAAGGTAGGACTATTTTGGCACACCGTGCGGTTATGCTGCATCCGAATGCTACGTGAAAACCCTCGGATATGAAAATGAAGTACACGTGAAGAAAAGTGGAGTAATCACGTGATTAGCAACACCTGTGCCGAGATTTCACGGTGAGAATCGGTATGAACCCATAGTGGCAGCGCACGCGACGCGGTGGCTCAGTGGCTAAGGCGTTGTGCTGCTGTCCACGAGTACGCGGGTTCGATTCCCGGCCGTGACGGCTGCTTTTCTGATGGAGGCGAAAAGCGAAAACGCCCGTGTTTACGAAATTTCTCCGCCCGTTAAAGATCCCCAAGTGGCCAAAATTAATCCGGAGCCCTTCACTACGGCCCGCCTCATCACCTGCGTTGCGTCGGCGCGTTAAACCCTACATTCAATTCATAGCGGCAGCGCTCAGAAATGGGCGCGAAAGCTATACGGATTTCTTAGAACACTTGCCAGTTGAGAAAAATTTGCTTTGGTCCGGGGGTTGGAATCCTGGAGCAGAGGTGTCATTATATACAAAAGCGTCACTAAGACAACGCCAATGTAAGGCAGAGTAGTGAGATATAACGGGACAACATTCATGCGCACGCGCACACACATGCGCAAACACGTACAGGCGGACACGCTTATTGGAAGCAGAAAGCGGAGGTTTTCAGCCTTTGCTTTGACGCTGTAACAAAGCGCAATGCCTAGCACTAGCTCTAGTAACGGGGCTAAAAGAAGGAAGAACTTGAACCTAATAGTCGTAAAAACGTCTGCCAGACGAACAATAAACGTAATATTCTTTAGCTTTTTTTTTATGACTACTGTTTACGGGCTGTGAATAATTCGCAATGTTCGTACGGACATCCGTCGTTATTTCTGTCTAGCGCATTTCAGAAACAACTTTGTATGACAGCTGTGCATTGTGTTCTTCGCTGAAAATGCCCGGCGTTCATGGTTACGTTCGATTTAGCTACCTCTCACTTCGCCGTCCAACCATGTACAGTCGGTATGAATTTGAAGGTGATCGCGGGAGCATCGATCAGCGGACCTTTCAACGTACCTTTATCAGAAATTTGGGGATAAAGGTAGCAGTGCCTTCTTCCCCTCGTTGTCTCTTGCGTGATACAACCCTGATACAACCCGTAACATGGCCTTTCTGTGTGTTTCTTTGCCACCCGAACGATCACCTTCAAATTGAACGCTACTGTACACATTTCTTTTCTCACTCCCCGCTGCTGCAGTACGTTGACCAAATACGGGGCTAGAGTGCTCGAAAATAATAAAGAAAAAGAATGGAATAGGAAAAAGACAAATATAGAAAAAAGAATTGCGGGATCTCGTGCCAAAAATACGGCTAGGCCAGACAGTTTCGCTCGCTTTACCGGCCCATCAGACAACCTACCTTTCTTTTAAAAATGGAAAACAGAAATCGAGAACGTACTGGGCATTTCGCTTTTGCTTCCTTCGCTGAAAAGCAGCCAGAGCGTACGCTCCCTGTTCCTTTAATTCTCCTCTTCCGGGTTTCCATACGCAATGAGCCTTGCAGCCATAACAGTTTCCCCTGACGGCCGTGTCAGTGTTCGGGCAGCCTGTTGCCTCACCAGGCGTGCAGAGGACAAACACGGGCGCTCTCACGTTCGTGTCGAAAATTCGAGAGGCCCGTTTCGGCTTCCCCTTGTTTCAAGTCTGCAGAAGCGAGCTGAACGCGTGTCCGTTTCGGCAGCTCAGCCCCCCGTCCGCCGAATCAGCGCTGCGTTTCCCCTCGAGACGAGCGGTGGGAAAAGCGACGCCGTCTCTGACGGCCGTTGGCGGAAGGAGGCCGGTTATAGCCGGCCTCCTGATGAGCGCGAGTAAGTGTATCGCAGTCGGTAACAGCCGGACGCCCCGAATGCTGGAGTTTTTTTCTCCCCGTTTGTTTTTGTTTTGCTTTTAACTGCCTGGTAGATACGGGCGATGATTCACTGTAGGCGGGTGCCGGAAGGGAACACGCGTCGACGGTTCGTTCAGGCGGCGGCCTAATGATATACAACTCGAGTTTAAGTACGGACGTGTGCTCCCATACCGCGGAAAATATATGGCCATCGAAAAGGAAAGCACAATAAGAAATGGCACGTGGTTAGGCCGCACCAAACACGGAATGTAGTGCGAACGCAGCATTCACGTGTATAAGGCGCTGTCCAATACGTCAACACAGATGTGTGCTAATCTCCAAATCTATTGACTGATGTTTGTGCTTGCTGCGACTTCGTCGATACAACGGAATAACAGCAGGGGAAGAAACTAACTACGTGAGTTGGCCTGACGATGAGTTTAGTTGGCAATTAACAAACCGTTTTCGTTTTACTTAGTATTGTAATGATAAAGAAATCAGCAAATAAAATAGTTATGAGAAATCCGGCCTTTCGCCGACGTTAATGTAGTAGACTGCTGCCGCGAGCTACGTTGACGCAGTGGGAAACATGCGGAACCCAGCTGTCGTGTCATTCAATCGCAAAGCTGCCCCAAGAAAGCGCGCATGCCAAACAGCGTCGTGCCTTATCCCGGCAGCGAACGCTAGAAGTCGCGCACAGTAGTCTGGTAATGTTTTTAATGAGCTTAAGTTGCGTAAACGCAGCTAATGTTTGCTCTCATTCGATCACTGCGGTAAGATTTCCATTTCAAAATCCAAGACGAATAATGAAGCCAGCTGTCGTCGGATCACGCAAGACACCGATCCATTTTACTCCAACCCCGCCCACATGAACAGCTGCAAGTCAAATTCCCACTGCAGTCGCGGTTAATTGTGTGCATTTCAACTTTTCGCATGCACCGCTGCTTTCCTGGCCACTTCAAAGAACCAGTAGTGGTTCGAACAAGGCCTGCTATGCCCCGTGCTGCATACTGGTGAGGATCTCCCTCCATCTCCCTCAGCGAAATAATTCGAATGCCGAAAAACAAAAAAAATCAGACTAAAATACAGCAAAACCGGCTGAATCAATGGCCGTTGTTCCGCAGAAGGACTGCGAATAGAAATATAAAAAAATGAGGCCATGTAATGTCACGCAACGTCGCCTGCGCAATGTCTATTACTCTGTCATTACTGGTCTACTTCATTTTACGCCTGCAGACACCTGCACACCATGTAAGCTACGAAAGCAGTGGGAATACAAATTGCATCGTTTGGAAACTATTCAGGTCAGTCAATCGCGTTGCTGAGATTGATTTGCGAAACGTAGTCACCGCTACTGGCGTAGTCAATATCACAGCGCGGGGCTCTGCGTGGCGAGCTGGCATTTAAGGTCTGCGCTGTTACATTTAAAGCCGAACCTTTTCAGAAGTTCCTACACAGAAACGGTGTCAAGGAAGGCAATGTAGTGCCCTGCAATGGTTAGGCGTTGTTTTCGCTCTGAACGCACCTTCCGTCAGATGGCGCCTGTTGTTAGGAGGCTGGAGGCAGGCCGGTTTCAAAGACCACGTGAAGGGGACTCAACCTTGCATCAACGTCCTCTCGAGTTCTGGCTACTTTGTCTGCAGCCTTAACACCACCTGGAGAATAATATAAACGGCTTTAACTCAGTCCTCGACTAACCTAGGAGGAAGCCTTTGTCTGACGTTGTTTACAAACAAACACCAACTACAACGCGTCCACCCTGCACTCACTCTCCCCTATTCTATACCCCCTCAACTGTCACTTCTGCCCCTCACCTAATTCCACCTACCACATGGGGTAAGTCTTCCAGTACACGTCATTTATATCCCCCAAACCTAACCCTTCAAAAGTCCCGAGCAGTGGGAAGGCCTGCTGACCATCTCTGACCCCGCTGACCAGATCTCTCCGAACATCTGTGCCAGGCAGCCACGGCCCAAGGGTATATACCTGTATTGAGACCAACCCACCCCACCGAGGGACGGCTCGTTCACCTTTGCTCCAACCTTTGCTCCAAAAACCGCTTATTCTCTCTTTTTCCTGGACCACGGGCCCTTCTGTTCCATATTAAAGGTGCTACTACTACTACTCTGCTTCTGAGAATCACAAAGGTAGTTGCTCTACTGAGAATAAAAGAAGATGCCATTACCTTTGAGGCGTATCGTGATCCACCCGGTTAAACGACTAGCCAGCTAATTGCAGCACTTGGTTTCGAATACTGCACCGTCTGCGCGTTGTCAAGACCCCCCTTCCCGGTCCCGACGCAGCACGTGTGCTGGCAGACGCGGTACTTCCGGGGTTCTTCGCGCAGCGCACGCATCCCTGCGCGACTCAATCAACGCCTGACCGAGTTCCCCCCGCTGGCAGCGGGTCTCCCATCACTCTTCGCCAGAGCGGCACTCGGCGAGCGGCCAGCTTCTCCATGAAGAAGGCGCCGGCGGGCACATGTCAAAACTGACGACAGCCTGCAGCCCCGCGCCCGTCGCTCCGCGGACGTGGTGCACGACGCGACCAGGACCCAGAGTCACTGAAAGATACACAGCTAGACAGCTTGTCACTGGGCCCTGGCGAAAGCTAAAGCAACATTCACCGCGGGAAATTTGAAATTGCCAAGAAAATACCATCTTCATTGTGAAGACTCTGTCCCGATACCGGAAATCAGTGTGGGCAAAGGAACAACGTAACGTCCAGTCCATGCATTTAATAGTAGTAGAAGCACTTTCATTGGGGGTAGGGAAGCCACAGAGCTATCAAAGAGTAATTTGGGCCATAGGAGTCGGAATAATCAGCCGGGTACTACACATTTTGCCTCAACAACAACGACACCGACGCAGTCGGCATTTTGGAGGAACGGTTCTGTCACGGCCATCTCCATTGAGCTACAAGGACATTTACAATAATACGCTCTTATTTACTGGTAAAACGATTCGCATCGAAAGTGAAAGCCCGGTAGTTTCGCAAGTAAGCTTCCTTTCAAAACATGCGAAGCTTTTCTCCTATTGTGTCAATTAAATTGTCGTTTGCTAAGCACTCATTTCTATTGATACTTTAGTCCATTGTCTGCATGACTAGCTTTTCTTCTCTGCTATATGTAATCACACGAGGATAAACAAAAAGCTCTAAAACGCTGAAAAGTTTTTACAGCGGCTTTTGTTAATAGTTTTTAAAAAGGGGCGCGTTTTCCGAGCGTGTGGGCACCGCCATGTTCCATCTTCGTGTATCCATTGCCGGTATAACGGAGCATGTGAGGCCGAGCACCATTGAGGAAAGAAAAGCTGAGCAGAGGACATGACGACCCGTTGTGGTAGGCAGGAAACACGACCCTTTCCCCATGCAATTTCCACACGCTCAAAACTTCGTTGCTCGCCTCTGCTGTTGTCTGCTCTTGCCAGCCACTGGGTACTGGACGGCCATTGAGCCCCATGGCTACAACGCCACTTTCCCTCCCCCCGGCCGTCAAGAATCGCCTGACTTCCTCACTTCCGCAATGCATGGGAACGGCTAAAAGCCTCTCGCAGGCTTTCCAGACTTCTTCCGTGCCGCATGTGGATCTGAAAAGCAAAATGCCTCTCCCAGTTCGAAAGTTGCGCAAATCAAACCCAGGCCCCTCTTTTTCTGAGGCAGGAGTCATAAGTACTAGTCCTTGAGTATTTTTTTTCGGACATGGTATTTATTACACTACAAAGTAAAGTAGGTCTCTATACTTAAAATAATTATTGACAACTGTGTGTACGTAGGAATGTGCTCAATTTAAAATGAAAGAATAATAAATTGAACATAATTAACAATTATATACGAGCGGTTTAACATCAGGGGCACCCGTGACCACCTAGTAAACAGGGCACATCGGTCTGGGCGAAGACCATTTTGTCTTTATACATCTTTATACAGACTGATAGATCACTTTATACATCTTTGAGATTAATGATAATTTGACAGAAATGTGATCTGTAAGGAACCACTGGCCTGGGGTGCACATCTATATTCAACATACGGGTTTTTGTCAAGTTATATGAGGCGATTATAAAAAAAAGCAACCGTCTCCTTATGAAACAAGATACCTCGCACAAAGACATGTCAAGTCAAGACCTTCTTAACAATTCAACAGTTCTTTGGGGGATTTGAAGGATTTCGGAGAAGCGACTGGAACGCAAGCCCGCTGTTAATGAACCAAGTACTATTTGAATACAATAAGGTGACAATTGGTAACAACTATTGTCGGTTTTTCAGCATAACAACGGCTCAAGAAAATGACGATGACAGAAAAAACACGAGCTGATTGCCGGTTCCCGATTGATATCTGAGCAACCCGTGCGTTCGAAATCATGTCGAATCCAATCCTTAGGAACGAAATAAATGTTTTCTGTGCTTTTTACCTGGCATTATATGCGGGTGAAATTTTTTTTTTCTGATTTTCAGGTCCCCGAATTACACCTCGTATTATAGGCGGGTCCGTATTATACGCGGGTTTTTACGGTAATATCCAAGGAGCATCCTCTTGCGAAAATGGTTTAAAAGCGTTGAAGGAGTACTGCAAGAAATTTAGAGGCCTAAAAAACGACATAATTGGCATCAGTAGTTTGTACAGATGCCTCACAGAAATGTTTGCAGTGATCCAAGGCTGGAATCACACCGAAAATCGGTTTCAACTGTCCCGGCCACGAGTTACCACAAATCGGCAGCACTAGGTTCAGGGTGACGTCATATGGTAGTTTTCGGAACCGGAAACAATAGCCTACGCTGCTGTTGTCGGTGGTCTTGCTTCGGCATGGAGGCGTGAGTGTGATACCGTGATACCTCTGTCTTTGCTCTTCAGTTCGTGGCCAGCGCATGGTGTTCCCCTGCACTTGTGCCAAGAACTGTGTGGTGTCCTGATTGAGCAGCTTGTGCGTGTCGCCGAGCTCGCCAAAGTTCTGCTATGGCAAGCTCACAGAATGTGAAGTACTGCTCAGTGGAAGCCTGTCCGAGCAAATCGACGGACGGCGCCAAGATGCATTATTTTCCACGTGACGATGCGTGAAACGTGGGCCGAGTTTGTGCGCAGTGGCAGCTGCAAGAACTGGTCACCGAAGCCAGCGAGAAGAATTTGCTCGCTGCACTTCTCGGATGACTGCTACTAGCAGAACCCCAAGTTGACGGAGGAGCTGCAGTACAAGTGGAGTGAAAACATTAGGCAGTTTTAGAATAGGGGAAACTGGCGTTGAAGGCCCCCAAGAAGTTAGGGGAAACCAAATGCAACGCGCTCACGCGCGGCGAGTTTGAGGTGTCCCCAACAGCTCGCAACCAACTTTCATTGCTCGGGACGGCTCGAGCAACGCCGCAGGCGGTGTTAGCTCGGGTAATGGGAACATTAGGCTTAGTATCGTGGCGGATATTTTACCGCCGACCCACCGCGGGGGCTCAGTGGCTAAGGCGTTGTGCTGCTGAGCACAAGGACGCGGATTCAATTCCCAGCCACGACGGCAGCTTTTCTGGTGGAGGCGAAAAGCAAAAACGCCCGTGTGTACGAGATTTCGGCGCATGTTAAAGATCCCCAGGTGGTCAAAATTAATCCGGAGCTCTCCACTCCAGCGCGCATAATCGCCTGCGTTGCGTCGGCATGTTAAACCGTACAATCAATAAATCATTTTATCACCGCTATCTGTGCAACTGCGAATGACAATCCCTAGCACAACTTTTCACCACATTATCATCCTCTTTCTCGTATGATTAACTTCATTTTCACTATAAGTGCCATTTGAGCGATCGATGACCAAGCATCCCCCGTGGCCTGTTTTGATTCTTCCGCGCAGGTAGTGTCATCCTTCGGCCGCTTGACGCACCGTGCGCCGTGGTGCCCAGTGGGACCGCTGAACCTCCGCGGCAGTCAGCGTAGACTTAGCAATGCGGCAGATATCTGATCGTCCCTTCTAAATTCAGCGCTGATAACAATCCCTAGCACAATTTTTCACCACACTAACATCTACTTTCTCGCATGTGGAACTTCTTTTTAGCGATCAGATTGATTCAGAAGAGTGACGACAAGCGGTTGCTACCAAGGTCTGCGCCGGTTCGAGCTGCAGTGATATTAAAAAAATCACTATTTTTCTTTTCTTGCTAGCAGAAAGAAAAAACATCCCCCTCGCGAGGGGCACGATCAAATGCAGAGCATTTCCGGGGGCGCACGACGTTAAGTAGTTTGCGTTACGTTGATGTTGTTGCACTTGTTGCTGTTGGTTGTTGTATTGTAATCAAATGAGGAGACGTAATTACGTGGTCACGTGACATCATTTATTAGCAGGTGGGTATGATTATTGTGGCGCAGTGGGAAGAGCACCATGTACCTCGCGTTCCGCCCACAGGTAGTGAATGCGTTGTATCAGCAGCTTCTTGACGTAGTTTGAATGAGTCAAGGATATAAGGCGCGTTCGTAGCCCTCCATTCTGTGTCGGCTTTGTGGCGCGGTGGGTAGAGCACCATGTACCTTGCGTTCCGCCCGCAGGGTCGTGGGATCGAAGCTAGGCGCCGGTAAGTATTATTTTTTTATGTAGTGTAGGGGGAGGGGTGCGGACTACGACGGACAACTAGAACGGGTGACATCGTGAGTTAAAGAAATGCTCTGCATTTAAAAGAGACGCCGACCAGTCCAAACAAAACGTACTGACGTTTCGGCTTCCAGCACGGAAGCCTTGTTCTGAACAAGGCTTCCAGCAAAAAGAGACGCCGACCAGTCCAAACAAAACGTACTGACGTTTCGGCTTCCAGCACGGAAGCCTTGGTCTGAACAAGGCTTCCGTGCTGGAAGCCGAAACGTCAGTACGTTTTGTTTGGACTGGTCGGCGTCTCTTTTTCGTTCCTAAGGATTGGATTCGACATCATTTCGAACGCACGGGTCGCTGAGATATCAATCGGGAATTGGCAATCAGCACGGAAGCCTTGTTCACAACAGATTGTGAACAAGGCTTCCGTGCTGGAAGCCGAAACGTCAGTATGTTTTGTTTGGACTGGTCGGTGTCTCTTTTTCGTTCCTAATGTACCCTCCCGGCCAGATGGGATTCCGTCATGCTCTCGATTTCAATCCAATCCTTCTGCAAAAAATTTTTCGTCTGAAGGGAGACTCGCCTGGCGTAAATATTGAATATTTACGTACGTCGTAAAGCCGACTTTCCGATGAAATCAAATGAAATTGTTCCTACCGAAAGCGGCAGGTTCGCCTAGCTCAATAGGGCTACAGAAATAGTTTGATCGTAACAGTATCTATTAATCTTATGCACACCCGCCGCGGTGACTCAGTGGCTAAGGGGCGTTGCGCAGCAGAGCACAAGGACGCGGGTTGGGTTCCGGCCGCGATGGAAGATTTTCTGACGGAGGCAAAAAAAAGAAAACCGCCTGTTTTGCAAGATTTCGTCGCATGTTACAGATCATCAGGTCGTAGAAATTAATCCGGAGCCCTCCAAAGCAGCGCGCCTCCCAGCCCAAGCGCAGCTTCGGCGCGTAAAACCCCATTTTTTTTTTTCTCTATACATACAGCCAACATCTGCATCCTGTATAAGACGATCCCAGCGCCGCCATTCCCCCCGCATCACAAGCTGCAGCTGAAAGGGACGGCGACCTACGCCTGGAAGTGACTCCAGCCGACGTAGCATTAACAACTGCGTTCCCGAGTGATCGATCCTGTCAACCAGGCACGCACGTTTCTCAGCAATAGCTGCTTGAGAATGACTGCCTGTCAAATGCATTAGCTGTGCGCCACTCGTATACAGACGCCGCGCGCGACGTGCAGCAGCTGCAGGCGTGAAAAATGGACGCCGGGTATTTTCTGCTGCGCAGATACCAAGAAGAACCGCGATTAAACTTGACAGCGGCTTATTCGACGGTGTATTACCTCAGTTCTGCGACGTCCAAGTGTGCCGCCCTCAAAGCAAAGAAGCAAAAGAAAGAAAGAAAAGAAGCGCGGAAATTTCAGATATTAGCGGGAACAATATACTCAAAAAGGAACATTGTATGCAAATGTCGTTGCAGTATTGCGATAGCTAGAGCGATAAGTATAGCGATAGCAAGAAACAGTTATCTTTAGCTCTTCCGGGCAGCGTTTGTCAATTTCAGCAATTTTCGAGGATGTAGTACCTTATCGTGGGTTTCTTAGCACCGCTGAGAGTGGCACTGTGAGGGCACTTTCGGCCGGCTGAAAGCACGCAAAAAATAAAGGAAAGGCGGGAATATGGAAGAAGTTGAAAGGTTCTGCAAATCGCGCAGTAGCTTTTTTTTTTTTTTTTTTTCATGCGGAGATTTTTTTTTTCTATAGAGTTTGATATTATTTGAAGGAGCATATCCAGATGTCTTTTTTAACTGCGTGGCGACACTGAGGTAGCATACCAATAGCGTCCTTCAAATCAATACTGGAATGTCACTTCAGTCGAGTGATTTGCGCAGCTGTCAGCGACCGAGGAGGACGCCGCAGTAGAATTTAAGGCAAAGGGGGCCTGATAGGGTGTCGACAAGCATCGTCAGACAGTTTCGGGCCCTCCCCCCCCCCCCCCCCCCCTTTCAAAATCTCAAAAGAAAAGAAAAGGAAGTATAGTGTTCTCCATTTTATTCTGGATAAAAACGGCTGTGACCACGCAGTTCGTGAAACTAGGGGACTCCCGCTGTAAAAACGATGAATAAAACAGCACAGCTGCATCAGACAAGCGTAAAAGCAGTAAATGAACCGCACACGTAGCCTGCCATTCAACAATTTCAGGTGCGGGATCAAGCTTCCTCTTTTCGCGCACGTGGTCACAGCGCGCGAAGTTTGAAATACTGGCCTGCCCACTGGAAACATGTCAATGAGCTGATTGATTGATTGTTGGGTATAACGTGCCGACGCAACGCAGGCGATGAGGCGCGCCGTAGTGGAGGACTCCGGATTAATTTTGACCTTCTGGGGATCTTTAACGTGCGCCGAAATCTCGTACACACGGGCAATGAGTAGAATTTCGCAGTAATTACGAGGACTGTCTATTCAACAAGTCCGTTTCTTTGGTTGTGACGGTGCTTCGTCTCCCGACGTACCAATTCGCGCCATATCGCAGGCCACCGAGAGCATCCTGAGAAATCAAGTGCCATAAATCGCCGTTTATCGAATTCTACTGTCGTTCGCGGCTGCCTCCACAGATGGCGATAGTGTAGTTGATGCAGTCGCCCACCCTCGGTTTGCCCAATGCCGACATGGTGGGTCTAGGCCCACTCGTCACACGTCCACTCGTCATAGGCCAACTCGTCACAGGTAAACTGGTCAGGAATGCCAACTCGTCACAGGGAATTTCGTACGAGGAATTCTCGTATCACCGGAATATTCGTCACACGGAAAACTCGCATTACGAGCTTGTTTTGGAACGTTAAAGCGATGTTTCCGCCTGATATACGTCGCCCATTTAAAAATGATTAGGTGAGCGAGTGTTCTTTCAAAGTTTTTGACGTAGGAAGTTAGGTGAATATGCCGTCACCGTGTTAATTATATTAAAATGATAATTGCATGTAAATTTTTAATAAGGGTCACGCTGAAATGGCACGCAGTTAAAATGACGCAGTGAACTGGTTGTGCATGAAATAAAAAATGTTTATTGCACCCGTGTTGTACTGTTGTACTATTTGTACTATATATTGCAGTATTGCCTCGTTGCCTCGTTGTGTAGGAGTCTTCAACGCTACGTTCTGACGTTGTTCACTGCACCCGTTCAGAAGCGGATGTTGCGGGCAATATTCCGAAGCGTGTTGACTGGGGCACCGCTGACATGATCACCCAGGATTCTTGCGATGCGATCGTTGACATCTTGGTATTTGCGTGCGAGCCGTGGGGGTGCTGTCCGACGATGACTATTGCTACCACCGTGAAAAGCGACAACGGAACATGTTAACAAACAATTACCCGCCGCGGTGACTCAGTGGATATGACGTTGTGCTGTTGAGCCCAAGGAAGCGGGTTTGATTCCTGGGAGCTCTTCTGATGGAGGCGAAAAGCGAAAACCCGCGTGTGTTCGAGATTTCGGCGCACGCACATTAAAGATACCCAGGGGGTCAAAATGAATTCGGAGCCCTCCACTACGGCGCCTCTCATCACCTGTGTAGCGTCAGCGAGTTACACCCCCACAATCAATCAAATCAACAAATAAACAATTTCAAACCTAATACAATGCCTGGTGGTAAGTCATTCAGTGTTTAAATAGAAAAAATCCATCCAGCTCAGCTATGGTTGAAGGCTAGTGCTAGCTTTATGAATTTTTTATTTTTTTTATTCGCAGGCTGAAAGTGGGGGTGCGGGTTGTATGCAAGGGCAGGTTATACGCTCGAAAATACGGACGTACATCACCTCAATACCCATGACGATCATACTTCAAGAAATGCAGGTTGCGCTGGCCTCTCCCCTCCCCCTCTGCCCCCCAAAGAAAAAAAACAGCTTTTTGTGCACACCTGCTGCTCACTCAGACCTCCGTACGCCCTCCTAAACAACCGTAAGGAATTTACCATTGTAGAAACCAGACTCAGACCGGCTTTCAACGACAATTTCCGGTGAGGGCTTCCAGGCTTTGTTCACCCGGCCGCGGCGTAACGAAATCCATGCGACGAAACGGCGCCTTGCACGAGAGTTCCTATCTCGAGATGGCACTGTACGAAAAGGCCGGTGTGACGAGTTGGCCTACGACGAGTTTTCCGGTGACGAGTGGGCTTGTGACGAGTGGGCTCGTTCCCGGTTTCACCAAACTGACGGTTTCTTGGAGGCATTCAAGAAACACGTCAACGCAGACATACTCTTTTTCTTCGTCATTTTTTTTGTTTTTGAGGTAATCGCGTTAAGGCGCTAGAATAGATGCTCCCTTGCGATTTCGTTAATCTATTTTCAGTTTTTATTGTTATAATATTTTCTTGTGTTAATCATGTGAAGGGGTGGATAAGATTGACTTTGCGGTTTCACGCATTCACTTCTAGTTTTATTTATTTATTTATTTATTTATTTATTTATTTATTTATTTATTTATTTATTTATTTATTTATTTATTTATTTATTTATTTATTTATTTATTTATTTATTTATTTATTTATTTATTTATTTATTTATTTATTTATTTATTTATTTATTTATTTATTTATTTATTTATTTATTTATTTATTTATTTATTTATTTATTTATTTATTTATTTATTTATTTATTTATTTATTTATTTATTTATTTATTTATTTATTTATTTATTTATTTATTTATTTATTTATTTATTTATTTATTTATTTATTTATTTATTTATTTATTTATTTATTTATTTATTTATTTATTTATTTATTTATTTACTTACTTACTTACTTAATGGCTTCCTGCGACGGACGATGGTCCGAGCTGCGCTTGTTAAGCGTTTTTGAGCAGATACAAGCCACTAGTGTACAGGTTCGGGTCAAAGAATGCATTAGGCATTTGAACGATCTGTCTTACAGCATTTCATCTAGTCCTCTTATCAATTTACGGGCACGAGCAGATGCCCTTTTCTAATAAGACCCGCATTATAGACGCTAACGTTTAAATCAAGGGAAAAAAAAAGAGAACACCATGAAACGAATTCGGGACAGCACGTGCTCCGGGAACCAGAAATAATGACGCATGTTTTTGGAGTAAACCATAGGTATACAAGATAGCTTCAAATAGCACACCTCGTCCCTGCTATGCTGTACTCGCAGCTTATTTACATCGCTTTCCTTATCGCATTGACTGGGAACTAAGAAACAGATGTTTACCCTGACGTCAGCATCCCCCCGTCAATAGTCTGCACAGCATGGACCTACCCTGACCTCCAAACCTGCCACCAGATGGCTCTCACACCCTCTACATACTAAGGTCCCTGGGACCTTACTACATACCGCATGCTGCTCCTCTCGGAGCCGAGCTCTACGCCATCATCCGCGCCTTGGACTTCCTCATGTTTGATTTTACGTCGACCATCCCACCCAGAATTCGTATTCTTAGCGGTTTTTTCGAAGCTCTCCAAACTGTCAAAACCTCGAACCCGCTTGCTCATAATATATTCCATCAGGTCGCAACAAGAGTCGCAACAAGACTGACATTCGAGCGACTGGTCCCCTGCAAATACAATCAGGGCCCTTCTTTCTCCCCTTCCCCCCTCCTCCCGCTTACTCAGTGGCATGTTCCCAGTTAGTACGAGAAGAGCTACCAATTATGCAAACAGCTAGGTACTCTTCGCCACATGGTTGGAGAGTAAAATTTCAGCCAAGAAAACCCACCCCTCATCCCAATTTCCTCCCCTTTGACCCCATCCTTTCCCCTAGCGATCGATGGGAGATCTTGCTGTCCAGCCCCGCCACGGAGGATCTGCTGACTACGTCTGGCTACCCGGGGTCAGGGGGTGAAGGCAGCGTATGGAATCCCGTGAAGAGGGAGCCACTCTCATCCAGCGCGTTTCGCGCTGACATGCTCGAGAATAAAAGTTGTTCCTCCTCTCTTCCCGCTCATAAGGAGTCCTCACCGGAAAATCAGGCACCTCACACGGCTGCACAGGAGAGTTTGAGGTTATACGAACATCCCCTTCTTCCCCAAAATCGGCTACGCCATCAGCGGCCTCTTCGTGACCAGCGATCCAAATCATTCGATATAAAAACAAGAAGACTCCCCTCAAAAATCTTACCCTACCCGGCTTCCTTACGTCTCTTTCCGAACTCCCCTGATCTCCGGAAGTCTTCATCAATGAATACATCGCCAATGCCAGCCATACCCCTGAAACTTTCGGGCGATGGCATAACCCTCTGTAGACCCCTAAATGCCCTCACTGTTTCCATGCCACGAAAGCCGACTTCCACCACCTCGTCTGGTTCTGTTCCAAATTCACAAGATATCCCTCATTACCACACCGAACAAATACCCCTAAATCCCCATAAACGCTCATATCTCTGGTTAGGAACGAGCGACCTTAAAATTTCCCGGCGAAATCGAAACTCCCATGCTCCCAAAGATAAGTCCAGGAACTTCTGGGTGGCACGATGGAATTTGCAGCCCTCTACGACAACGGTCTTCGAACTTCTGAGGGGCAGCTTTTGCGCACACGCGAAATTGCTATCGCTGCTTGTCGGCAAGCCCCGACGTATACCTACAGAAAGTTACGGCGGCCATAATCAAGACATCGACATTGTTTCATGCTTTACAAGAGCTTAGTTCAACGTGTGGAAGGCTGCTGCATATCGCAATGCCCTCTGTAACAACGGGACGGCTCCGTTCGTTGAACATGAAAGGACGAGCCACTCGATTGGGTGCGCTCAGATGACCCCTGTTCGCGCTGCGTGCTCTAACTAATACCTAACTGACACACGAGCTGTCTGTGAGCGTGAAGAGAGTCTGTGCGCTGATTACAAGAAGAATAAAGTTGCCGACACAAACTACGGCAGCCACAACTACCCAGAAGGAGTGATGTTGCCCGTGTCGTCGATCAGCTAAATTTCCACATGCTCGCGTTAGGCGGACGCTTGAAAGCCTGAAGGGATTTTCTTTTAGCTCGGGGGTTTTCGAATGCATACCGCGGAAATCAACGTGGCACACTGCAAGTTCAAAGCCAAATATAAATGTGCCGCTGTCTTCCTTGTTTTAATCCTCTCTTCGAACCAGCCTGCCTTCCCTCTGTACAACTGGCAGGTGGAGCCACACAAGTGGATCGGACACGGCTGCAGCGTTTATCAATAAAGGGGGAGCTGCAATTGGGAAGAAGCTATCGAGCGGCGTGAATTCCAACAGGCCAGAAGCGAAGAGAATGCCAGAACACCTAAAAAGCGCGAGAGAGAGAAAAAAAAGACTCACAACAGCGGCTAGCAATAGCTCCTTTCTCCCCCCTTATCTCCCACCGTATTTTTGTGCACGGAGGAGCCAATTGCTCCAGAGCCGCCGGGGCCCGCGGCAACCAAGCTCTCCATTTCGGTTTCGTTACATGAACTTATATTATTATCTATACAGCTTCAAACGGGCCGGGCTGTCCGTTGCTGGGCGCGCGCACATATAGAAAGTGCGTAATAAAGGGTTTGATTTTACACGTTCTCATTCGCTCGCTTTCTATCGGAGCTGCAGCGTATTCCCATTAGGGGCGCCTTCCCGCGGTGTCATTTACTCCATGAAGCGGCCGAAAGTTCGGGTGAACGCGCCGAGCCCGGGCGGCCGAGCAGCGCCTAAATAGCCCGTCGGTTTATGTGCGCGCCAGCACTTCCTCGGCGTTGATTGCAGGCCCCACGTAACGACGGTCAAGCGGCCACTTGGGCCGCACCCCGATGCTCGTGCTGCGTACCGTGGTCGGCAGAAAGCGCTCGCGATTCTCGCGAGGGAAAAGCGGCGGACGAGGGTGCAATGCGCCGGGAAAACCATCGACACCCGCCCGTGGGACTCCATTGTCTGCTGTGCCGCCGCGCGCTCCCGCCGTTTCTTCGGCCGCTGCGGGTAGAGTCCAGTCCACAAGTGGTGCTTATAAATGCGCTTTCATTTTCCCCCGTAACTGAGTGTGGTACACACTCGGCACTTTCTTCGCTGGAGGACCCGTCATGCCTCTGAATGACGCCAATCAGAGCACGATCGAGAAGAAAACAGATTCTGGGACGATCTGGGGCAGATTCGTTGTAGATGCCATAGCACAGGATTCAGAGTAAGCGGACAGACTTGTTAGGATTGATCCACACTGTGCTTGCGCACTAAAGGAACACAAGAATATCCGCTGTACAGGATGGTGGTGACAATAGTGCACGCTTGCATCGTTTTACATAGTCAGTCCAGTACTTCGCATGCAGGTAAGTCAGCAGAGCTTTTTCGGCCCGTTTTTAAGGCACGACCTCAGTTCTAGCCTCGCTTAAAGGGACCCTGCAACACTTTTACCTTTTTCTGTATCCTAGTTCTTTCAGAACATAGTCAACAAACACAACTAGTATTTAGAATAGAGAGTCGCAAAGTACCTCAGCCAAAAATTACTGTTCTATGCCCGTCAGATAACTTAAAAACTTGCTCGAAAGATCTCTCTCCCGGTTCTGGCGTTCTTCGACCGCTGGAATTACGTCATTACAGTGGTGTAGCAGCTATTGTCCGGCTTTCCTTTGTTGGAGCAGTAAACGCATTCAATAGCCACTTAAAAAAAATGCCACAAACGCAAAGCAGAAATGGAAGGCGTATCTGCTGCGACGAGCAAATCACGCAGTGCAGCTCTGTGCTGGCGATAACTATAGCTTTCGCAGTGCTCCCAGACGCGAAGGAAAGAGTGAAAGCGTTTATCGGAAGTGTTGCAGAGTCCCTTTAAGGCGGTCGTCCCAAAGACAGCGTGAGAGGGATGTTGGGCGCTGAAAATCCCCGGCATTCCCAAGTGAAATGTACTACTCGTGTACATCGTTGCATAGGTATAATGGGGAACAAGCTTCTATCAGCTAGAAGCGGAAGTGTACTGCTACATTCATCCGCCAACAGCGTATTATATCGCTTCGTCATGCTTGGTGAGGCCATGTGGCATCTCGAAGTCATTGTGATGGTTTTTCATTTCTCAACGTGGGTTTCTCGCTCACAACTCTCCCACCCCTCGCCTCGGAGATATGACCGTGTCTTTGTATATAAGCAAAAGATTTGCAAATGACGTTAGTATATCCGAAAACGCGTCAGTAGACCCTATAGTTCATGGGACGATTGGCGGTAAGAAGGTGGTCGAAAATGGAAACTGAGGTTTTGCTCCTGCGTCACACCTGCAAGGCACGCAGTTGAGTATCGAATCTTTGTAGCGTAAAGAGCTCGTAAAAAATGAAAGCTACAAAAACAAACTAGTCACGTCTGTCAGAAAAACGCCGAACATACAGCATACTTGCGGGGGAAAATGGGTTGCTAGTACATGATATACGAAAGCAGTTTAAAAGTGCGCATCCACTTCCTTGGCGAAGCTTTGCAGAATGACGCCGACATTTTTACCTCGCTCCTTAGTCGCGGCTGAAAGAACAGCAATATAATTGACAACCAGAGTACAACTGTGACAGAATTACGCCTGGCGCCCAAGCAATCTACATCAAAGGCCAACGAATCGAGTGAGTGAACATTGGTAGTAGGAATGCAGTGCTTTTGTCAATTTATTTACCCCCCCCCCCTCACCCCCTCCGCTGTTCTATGCGCCTCAATTTCAGTTTTGCGCGGACACCATCTCTGTTCATACCGTTGAAATGCAAACGGTCATGAGCGTCAGAGGAGGAACCTACATCAGTCCCACATCGCACCTTTCATTCCTCGCGGGGCCCAACGAGTCGTTCTAAAAACGTTGAAACAGCGACAGATTACAATAAGGCACGTAGGTTGCCGCACAAGTTTGCGGAATACAAGACTGGGGATTGCAGGGAGTTAGCTCTTCTTTATTCTATATAAAGGAACCTAGTACGACCTTTCATAACGGCAATATTTCGCATATACAAAGCTTTTAACGTGAGCATTATCGCTGCGAAATACTTCGTTGAACAATACAGTTAAACCTGGATGTAACGAACCTCTAAGTAACGAATTCCTGGGTTTAACGAAGTTTTTCAATTCCCCATTGCCAGCCCCATCGAAACCCACGTGTTTGCGACCTCTATATAACGAAGGCGTTGCGACGGTTAACCTTGATGCAACGAATTCGCTACACTGATGATCCATTGTTATTGGCACTTTTTCTGAAAAAACAGGCTGGAGAAATGCCCTAATTCAGCGAACTTCGCCCGCACCGCAAACTACCGTGCGTTTCCAGTGTCAGTGCGGTGTTGGTTAGGTTCAGGGCCTCCTTGTCGGCGTGTGTAGTCGCGAGTCTTCACTGCTATCTGTGGTGTCGGTTCGTCGGTGTTTTGTTCTGCTGCGGGAAAACAAAAAGTTTCGTATTTGTAAGTGAAGCTCGCAATTTTAAATGCCGTCTCCGCCAACGAGCAAGAAGAACGTCGCCGCCCGATACAGTATCCTGCAGCTTCGCGCTCTCAAGAATTTTGAGTGCGGAAAAGAGCATCAAGTTCGCGAAAAGGCGCCCTTTCAGCACGAGTTTGGTCCTTGAAACGGGTTAAGCGCACTGAAAAGTGTCAGAAGGCAAAAGTGATACTTTGCAAAAGTTGCACTTCTGAATGCGGGGGTAAGTGACCTCGCTTTTTTGGAGTGCCGTGCAGTGGCTAAGTTCGAGGGAAAGCAGCAGGCACAAATCACGCCGTTTTTCACTGTGAAATAAATCCTTGAGGGGTGAGTTCACCATCACCGATGTCTAGCATTTTGCTTTCACTTCTGCTTCATTCGTGCGAGCCTTAACTCGAAACCTGCACGCAACGAAAAATCGCGAATTTTCGTCAACTTCCTAATATCCAGGTTTTAACTGTATACATTTTTCCCCCGTGATTCATCGTGCCCGAGATTGAGTTGATGCTGATTGAAAAAATTATCAGCTGGGCGAACAATTAAAGGTTCGTTTAAAACAGAACTCAAAGCCAAGGCACGTGGACTAGTCGGGGCAGGATATTTTTTTTTTTTATGAAAGTTACGCTCGATGGTTTTCGTCTTTCTGCAGCGTGGTATATATAACAACCTTTTAATCGCGACGTTGCCCACAAAGCAAGCTCTCCCCCTGAATGCCAACTATTGCGCGAATAGCTCGCAGATCATCCAGGAACATTTAAGTGGTTAGACGCGAAAGGTTCTCCGGTTTTCTTGCGAAAGAAAAATCTGGCTTGCGCACCGACAACTTAGGCTTGCTACAAAACAATTAAAAGTAAATGGCAACCTACTGGTTTTAGAGCAGCCTTGGCATAACCGATGACTAATTACATTGTAGCCTACGGAAACAAATTGTTCAAGGTCATTGAGTAAGCACCAAGAACAGCCGCTATACATTTACTTTGTCCCACTGCTCCGGAGCTGGCTCTCGCTGAATTCGATGCACAACTACCAAGCTTAGCCGAACGGTGCTGTCTAGCCAAGTTGAACGTTTCGTCTTGCTTTCAGAAGCTTGTTTTACCATGATTGCCACGAAATCTATAGAACCGCCAGGAGGCTTATCAAGCGTAAGAGGGAACAATGGATCTTATTTTAACCCAACACTACTACACATTTATGCATGTGCACATGCTTTGTTCTTGAAGCGCCATAAAATAACACACTGCGAACGCTGGTTTTCGGCGCTGACTCTTCGCCGCCAGTTGAATTTTCAAGCTCTCTGATGTCCCCCGCCCCCCCCTTTTTTTATGTTTTAGAATTACGTTCGCACTTTTCAATTCCAGTGGCATCTTGGATGCTCTACGGTATTGTGGAAATAAATCGGCGAGGTTTTTTTACTACAACGTCTCCATCATGGTGAAATAGATCGGCTGTTACACCGTCCTTACCTGGTGCTTTGTATCTTTTCATGCTCTTGAGCGCGTTTGCAGCATCATCTGCCTGTATGTTTGGAGTCTGTACCACGAGGCGAGTTTTTTTTCGAAGCTTTTTTACCCGATAACGCCACGTGCTACGAACAGACAGAGTGAGGTGGTGTGACACATCCACGATATTCCGTCGTGCTGACTGGACATGTTCGAAAAACCTGAACGATATTGCTCCTTTTATGGTTTCGAAATTTAATACCGGTTACTGTTCGACATTCATTCTTTCTGGTTTTTCAAGGGTAATAATGATGGATTTACGGTGCTTCAACGCTTTAGACGTTCTTTGTCAGGAGCACGTGCACCCTGGCGAACAGCTGCCGGGAACAGCAAACGCTTCTATGAACTGACGAGCTGCTGTTCACTTGCTTCGAGGCAAGGGGAAGAAGAAGGGGGGAAGGGGGGGGGGCGGCTTCGGGATCACGTGGTCCGACAGAACGCATGCGATTGGTTGAAAGAGCCGCACCTCGACAATACCTCCCGGAAAGAGAAAAGGCATTAGTTCTGCTTCCTCTGTAACGACAAGCGTCACGCTAGTAGACAGTTTTCGTGCTTCCCGTTGGTCGCTGTCTCTGGCATGCCTATTGTTATCCTCGACGAATACCAGCGAAAGCGCGCAATCCAAACTACCGCGACGCTTATCCTTCTGTGCGACGGCCTCTTTATCCCGTCGGTGGAAATCTTTACAACGGAAAGGGTAAGGCAATATCCTGATCAACGAACACCGCTAAGCGAAAAACATTTTCAGACAAATGGCGTGACACACGCCGCTTTTCCTCGTGTGCCCCACTTTTTTTTTTAATTTTTGCGCTTAGCGGTGGTTGATCATGGAATACCAACTGGCTCGAACATGCGTTATCATTCGCGACTGCTGCACTCGCTCTACCCCGGCACAAGGACGAGCTGCAGCTCCCCCGAGACTCCCGTTCGTTTTCGGATACGATGGGGTACGCGCAGTGCAGGAATTTATACACCCCCCCTCCAACACCCCCCGAAAGGATTTCGACCCCCCCCCCCCCCCTTCCAAAAAAGATCCCGCAACCACCAGCACCATGCCCAGGGATTTATACCCCGCCCCCCAACATGCCCCGAACACTCCCCTAGGAGGACTTCGACAACCCTTCAAAATCGAAATTCTGGATAAACCCCTGGCGCAGTGCCACGCGACCAGAACAGCTTACGCTGTGAAATAAATGGGTGACACCCCCTGGCGGCAGCCGGACAACCAACATCCAGCTTGCTTGGAGTAAGGGTATGTTGGCTGGCGAAACATGGGGACGTTGATTGATGAGCGCTGATGCGGAACACAGCGGCAAAATCCTAGCGGATCATTATTCTGCGTCTCCAGTGTTACTAAGTTCGTCCTGGTGACGATTTGCCCTTTATAATAAGGAATCATGCTGAGTTTATCTTTCGCCCCAATCGTTTCGCTCACTGCTGCTTGTGACATAGAATGAAGGCGTGGTAAGGTCGCCTGCAGGTACCACAAAACCATAACCGGCGAAGAAAGAAAGCGAAAAAAAAGAGACAAAAATATAATCCGCGAGAAATAGCGGGAGGGGCAAGAGGAAAGAAAAAAAAAAAGGAGAAGAAACGGAAGGAGGTGTCGTGAAAGAAGGGAAGTCGGGGATAGGGATTCAGGTGAGGAGCGACAAGCCTACTGCCCTTGAAACCAGACCCAAAGCGTGGCAGACAGAACTGCGGCATTTACTAACATTCATTCAATGAACTGGAAAAAAATAAATAACATAAAAAATTCCCCCGCATTTCCCCGAGGGGGAGAATGTGAAAGTGCGAATGCACGGTTGTCGGCCCGCTTGCGGCGCTTGCGCTCGGCCCCCGCAGCCCACCGCCTCGCCGCCTTCTCTTCCATCTCTTCCATCGGGTTTGTAGTATCACGTGTACACCACGCAGTTATCAAGCCGCTATAACGCCGCTGAGTCGCCAACGCACGCCGCTGACGACGTAGTTTGAATGCGTTAAAGATATAAGGCGCGTCACTAACACTGATATCAGCGTCGCGTCCGTGGCTTGGTCGGTAGAGCGTTGCGCTGCGGCCGCAAAGTTCTCGGATCGAAACCTGGCGCCGGATGCTGTTTCTTTTTTAAATATAGAGGAGCACTGTGGACGCCGCCGCCGCCGCCGCCGCCGCCGGCGGTGGATGGTTTGGGGTCGCTTATAAAGTGCATTCGCACTTAAAATACCCCACGCTACACAACTAATTTGTTGTTTTCCTCTTGACTGATGGACGATGGCAAAGTGGCTTGATGTTCGGTGCTTCTTTTGGCGAACATTCGCGGCTAAGCCGTATCACCATGAAGTGATGACGGAAAACCGCAAGCAAGCACGCAAGCAAGCAAGGACTGCCGACGAGGTGTTTGCAATGAATTCACTCCATTCGGTAGTTACAGATGTCCTGCTTAAGTATGAGCCTAAAGGGACAAGGCTATCAGGTTACGAAATGCCTATAGATGCGGCTGCTGTGTACACACAGCGGCTGACGAAAACACCATTGTTACCCCCGCAGTCGATTGAGACGCGGGCAGACGCCTCGACGGCGGAAACAGCGAATCGCGGACTTCGCAGCCACGTGCGACACGTATGCACACGCGTACACGATGAAGTCGAACGACTCGCGTGTGCTCATGCGTGCCCGAACGTTGCGCCACGCTAACGATCGGGCTGTCATTGTCTTCCAGCGAAACGCCGATAGCGGGCCCGGCGCGTTTTGGTTACAGGGACGTCCGCGGAGCAGGACGCGCTCACATCGATTACGACTACCGGGGGAACCTCATCGTGCCGGACGCGCATCCAGTGCACGTGCGCGAACCTTTATTGCGCTCAGACAGAAGGCCGGACGAAGCACGGGTCAGGCGGGGAGAAGAACCGGCAGCCGATCTCGGCACGCGGCTTCGCGAACCGCCTTCGCAAGCCTTCATTTCGTCAATTCGAGTCGACTGCGACTGATGGCCATGGATCGTGCACTTCTACGCAATATTCAGCACTAGCCGACGAGTGCAAGGACGCGGGAGTGTCTTCGTTACAGTCGGGTTTGAGAATTACGGGGCGTATTTGCGGTACACATTAAACTCCGCTTACTGTTTTTGTTCTTTTTTCTGTGTAACACGCATTGGAGGCGTCAGAAACACAATGCCCAATGTGTGCCGGCGCTTCCTTTTAATGTTGAGCTGATAGCGCCTAGCATACGCAGTACGACAGTAGAGGGGTGTCTTCGCTATACAAGATAGATACCAAGTCGATTTCCGTCCGGCGCTTCTTTTGCAGCGAAGCTGTGTACGGCTACGGTTCCGTGTGTTTTTCTGGTCCATCAACAAAAACGCAGTGCGCTGCTCTCTCTTTGTCCGTGCTCCAATAGCTTCCTCCAGCTCCCCGAGGCAGCGCCAGTTGTCCACACTGTGCACAATGCCGATGTTCCACGTGTCTTTGAAGCGCGAGGCGTTCGTGTGTAAGTGTTTGTACGCATGTTTGAATACTTGTTTGCTTTCACTTGGGTACGCACTAGCTTTAAACTCGAAAGGTTGTTCAAATATTGGCCGCTGTGAGACTGGCGTCGGCCACGTCTGCGCTCGCACCGCCCTTCATTGTCGTCGTCTCAAGCATTTACGCGCCTATTTTCCATCCTTCCCGCTATCCCGTGGCGGCGGGCACGTCGAACTGCCGCGCGTGTCCAGTTCCGTCCGGCTCCTCGGGTGGCGGTAGTCGTGAACGCGAATGTAGATAAAACTGTTTGAGATGTTTGAGTGGCGCCCCCTGGCTCTGACGTCGGCTTAGGGATTCGCGCCGCTGTCGTCTGCTACACCCGCGCCGCTGTCGTCCGCTTGTGAGGGGCAGCAGTGCCTGTGCTAGAACCAGTGTTGTACGGAACGGCGTTACAAGGAACGGCGTTCATGGAACTAGTTCCTTTTTGGAGGAACGGAGGAACGCCACCGTTCCATTAAGGGTCGGTGGAACTGTAACGGTAACTCGTTACGTTTTTGAAGGAACGGCAGGAACGGCGTTCCTGCCGTTACATAGCTAGGATTTGGCTGTTTTGATGCCAAGGCTCGAGTACAAAAACCCGCAAAGCACTACTGCGTTTCTCTTCCTATAAGATGGTCAGTTTGCCCGCCCTTCAGCCGTACGTGCTTCCTCGAAGGTCAAAGGCAGAAGAATAACCACGCAGCAGGCCGCAGCTTGTGCTTACTTTCATGCTGGTTGCTTACGCGGTGTTCGACGGGTGAATAGTGTAGCCGCGAGAATGCTTTTCACCCTTCATCGTTTGTCTGGGGAGGCCAGAATGCGCGTCTGGCCGATAGAATTGTTCCCTGGCGGGGAAAGAATAGAGAGTTTTAGCAGTCCGTCCGTTCTGTCGTATGCGTTGTTACTGGGTTGACCGGGACCCGGCTGGGCACTTGGGCATTCGTCGCGGTAGGGGGATTAGTTCTGCGGGCCTGCCTTCGCCATGTCCGTGCCTCCGCACCCTTCTTACTCGCCCTTCCGCGCGCTCAGGAGCAGACCGGTCCTGGTCAGTCCGGTACGCAGACAACGAAACGGACGGACTGCTAAACGGGATCCGGACATTTCGGTGTCGGACATTTCGGTCCAGGATATTTCGGTGTGGACATTTCTGTGCACGGACATTTTTGTGCACGACGTCTTGGCCCAGACATTTTGAGTGAGATGTCCCAGGCATTCTTTGAACATTTTAGCTTTATTATTGTAATTTCGTGACTTGATATGATTTTACGTTCGAGACTTGAGCTTGCGCCGCCGTTCGTGGAAACGAACGCTAAACCCTGGCGGAGCATTGCCACGTGAAACCCAATTTCTGTAGCAGATGGTAAAAATTAACGTTGTTAATTTGGATCCGTTTAACTATTTTTTGTTATTTTAATGTTAATGTGAACTACCCTAATACTTTAAGTGTTACCAAAGCGCTTTCCTTTCACTTCCCCCAGAAGTGAAAGGAAACCTCTATGTGACACAAAAAGCCACCCAAAAAGCCGCTGAGAACGCAATGGCCACTATCGTTTGCTGGCTACGCCTATCCGCGCGTCGCGGTCATACCGACGACTCCCCCACTCCAGGAATCGCCCTCTCTACGCCTTCAGTCGCCCCCTTGGGAATTAACTCATCAAGTCGCGCATATCATGGACACCCCACGTATACATCGTTTCCTCCCATTATAAGGAGCAAAAAAAATGAATAGGCCAGTGTAAAGAGAGCGGCAACAGTCGTCTTCAAGTTTTCGAAGTCCAGTCGACGCAATGGTGAAGCACAAGTGACACCCCTCTCTCTCTACTTAGGGGGATGATTGCCGGCGGAACTCAGCTTTCCCCTCCCCTAAGTAACGCCACCGTAAGTGCGGTCGTTGGTTTGTTAGTTTTAAGTAGAACTGACACCGAATGCAACGAAGGCGAGATTGATTCAGAGACTGATTGAGATTGATTGAGATTGATTCAAACGGCTGTTCAAAAGGGTTCCGGCCAATCCGTATTTTCGGAGGCACATGACGCAAGGGGTCCTCCCGTTCGACCATCCGTGCTGTGTGGGAAATTATCTATCTCGGCTCGTAATAGTGCACTGTCCAATTTCAGCTTTCCTTTCACTTCCCAATTTCGGTGTACGGACATATCGGTGTACGGGTGTTTCGGTGCACGCACATTTCGGTGTACAGACATTTCGGTGTACGGACATTTCGGCTACCAAATGATCCGGTGATTGCCTGTTTGCCTGAAAGAAGTGAAAGAAAAGACGCTGCTGCTTTTAGTCTATTCCTCCACACCCCCTCCCCCCCCCCCCCCCGCAGCAAAACTTCCGCGAAAAAACAACAGAAAAGCGAGGTCGATTAGGCGCGTGTGCATTTCGTTTTAATTATTCTCTGAATCAATCTCGCCTTCGTTGCATTCGGTGTCAGTTCTACTTAAAACTAACAAACCAACGATCGCACTTACGGTGGCGTTACTTAGGGGAGGGGAAAGCTGAGTTCCGCCGGCAATCATCGCCCTAAGTAGAGAGAGAGGGGTGTCACTTGTGCTTCACCATTGCGTCGACTGGACTTCGAAAACTTGAAGACGACTGTTGCCGCTCTCGTCACACTGGCCTATTCATTTTTTTTTTGCTCCTTATAATGGGAGGAAGCGATGTATACCTGGGGTGTCCATGATATGCGCGACTTGATGAGTTAATTCCCAAGGGGGCGACTGAAGGCGTAGAAAGGGCGATTCCTGGAGTGGGGGCGTCGTCGATATGACCGCGACGCGCTGAAGGGCGCAGCCAGCAAACGATAGTGGCCATTGCGTTCTCAGCGGCTTTTTGGGTGGATTTTTGTGTCACATAGAGGTTTCGTGCGCCCATGGTGAATGTAAAGCTTTTTCTCTGTTTGAAACGCGACGTGTGCTATGTCATTGTTCTGAATGTATCACCCAATTCCTGCAAAAGCCTCAACTAAGAGGCTAGCAGTATGTTCTAAATAAAAAATAAAAAATCACTGCGGTGACGCTTCGGAGACCGTGAACTCCACCACGCCATTAGGATTTTCAGGGGAAACCGGAAATAATATGGCTGAAAAAGAAATGTGGTCGAGATTCGAGCGTACAGGTGGGAGGGGGGGGGGGGGGCGCTAGAACAAAGAATTAAAATGTGGTAAATGTAGGCTTGTAAACATTAAACGAAGGTTGGTTGTCCCGAACGCAATGGGTGGAATTTGTATGCACAACCGGTACGCGGTTGATCAGCATTTAGGACATTAGAACCTGCGGCTCTTTTCCAAACGGCCCGTTTTTCCTCCCCGACAATTTCCTAGACCAGTGTTCGCGAATTCATTTTAGCAAGGCAGCCCAGCCTACGTAATACTCTTCATAAGGTTTTCTTCATTCTGGGGGGCTAGCTAATGTTTGTTACTTTTTGTATATTGAGAGTGTGCATGTAATTTATGTAATTTGAGGGTGTGTAATTTAAAAAAATACAAGAGGCGGTAGACCATCGTAAACACGGGTAATTGTCTTAGCTAAAAAAGAGCGAATATAAATTAACAACCTGTCATAAATGAAAAAAAAATGACGGCTGCATAATAGGTGTCCCCAGGGAGAGGTATTAAACAAAAATATATAAATGTAGAATTTCTAAAAATACCTGGCAAAGATCGAACATGGCATCAATCAAAAAAATACATTCACTGCTCCAGATTGTTGTCCATAACCCACGTTAAGCGGAAATAAAAATATAACGGCTGTCGCAAACAGGCAATCACCGGATAATTTGGTAGCCGAAATGTCCGTACGCCGAAATGTCTGTACACCGAAATGTGCGTGCACCGAAACACCCGTACACCGATATGTCCGTACACCGAAATTTCCGCATCGAAATATCCTGCATCGAAATGCCCTCGAGCCGCCTGGAGTTTGCCCGGTGCTCCCTGAAAAATTCGCCTAGGAGCGTTTCTTTTGATTATCTTTATCTCCAGATAATCTGCTGCCGGTGGTGTTAATATTCGTATAATATACGTAGTTCGATGTGAGTTTTAAATGTCTCACTTAATTTCGACCCAGGATTATTCGACACTATATTTTAATTTAAAAACATAATTGTAACGTTAATGTAACGACACGTTCCAATTTTCGAAGTGGAACTGGAACGCGTTCCTTTCGCAATAAAGGAACTTGTAACTGGAACTCGTTTCAAAATTGCAAAGGAACGAGGAACGAGCTTTCGTTCCTATTTTGGAGGAACGTGTACAACACTGGCTAGAACCACCCACTTTGATGCTCTAGTGCATTAAAAAGCGTATTTCCAGTAATTCCGGTATTTTGCCAGCTTCTGGCACCTCTAAATGATTTCAAGCTGTATCCCGCTCAAGTTTATAACACACGAGTAGGGAGAGACCAAATTTCTTCAGAGCATCGGTCAGATGATCGTGTGTAACTCGTCCAAGATCTAGCTTGTTTGCAAGGTTCACTGCTCAGAGCTCCTCGATACGTATTCGAAATGCGGAGGCTTCCCTACAGTATTTTTGAGGTGCTCTTATGAAGACTCAACAGCCTAATGCTACGCACCAAGCAGCAGGCCCCTACACGGGCATTGCACAGCAGGAAATAAAACGGCTGTCTTCCATTTCTTTCATTGTAGTTGACTTGTATCGGATGAATGTTTTTTCTCTGCCCAACGCATTAATTTTTCTGCAGCGTCACGAACGCCTTATTAGGAGGGTTGGGGATGTTTGGGAGGCTCACAACGTTCATGTGGATATTTTCTTCAGGCTGTAAGACATACAGTACTTCACAAATTGACTTTCCTTATGGCTGCGTGCTAAAACGTGCATATCCTCAGTGTGTGTTGTTTATTCATATGCAAATGCAATGGGGAGATTTGTGCTACACCACGCGAACCGGCGCAGACAACGTTGTTCACAGTACTCGAAGGCGGCTTTTGTGACCCGAATTTCTATCGTAACCATCGGACGGTGTTAAAGGGTTGATATACTCGCTAACGAACGCAATAAATAGTATACGTGTTGGTTTTCAGTATAGCAAGAATGGAAACAGATGCATGGCCCAAGCAGCTCTTTATTGTTTTCCAACCCCTTCAGGCGTAAAGAACAAATCCTGGCCTACTCGCGACGACGTTCGATGAATTGAATAAAATTAGTCTTAATCTCTTGTCCTGGACTGAGGAGCCCGCCCCCTAACGAGCTCGATTTTACTGTTAAATAAACTGTTTTGCTCCTCCCTCTACTCCTCCACTTGAGTGCAGTTTTACTATAACGCATATCTGAATATTGGGATGATATCGCTGTAAGACATGTACAGAAGTATCCCTCCAAGTCTGAACAAACATCATGCTATGAATTGTTACCGTGCATATTACTCGTTTTGCTCAATAAGCCCCCATACTGGTTAATACCAGCACGCGCCTATACACGCAGTAGGTTATTCGGAACTCAACCTACCTTTTGCGCCCCATAGGGCATGTCGGCATACTATCATGCCATAACAACGTAAAGTGATACGATACAACACTTTTGAGCGTTCGGCAAGGTTGCAAAAACCGTTTTACCTTACATACGGTTACCGGAAATCGCAATGCCTTCAGCCAAAGCCGACAGCCCATAACGCATAGAATTTGTTTTGGTCTTGCACTTTCGCTGTTGTCGGTTATTAGACTGTTTCCTTTGTTAGAAACATTGCTGAATACAGAAGCTGACGTCTAGCTCCGACTCTTCGCGCTCCGCACAGGACCGGCTTCGCCAGGAATGGGCGAAGCCGGCAATGTTTCTTCCGTAGCAGTATCGAAAACGATACCTTAACTCACACCTTGAGCTAGTGTATGCGATTTTAAGCCTATTATTATGACAAAAACTTACGCACACGAAAATTCTGGTGCAGACAAGCATCAGACGTCAACCGAGGGCGAAGAAACAGCAGGGAGAGCGAGCCTGAGTGAAGCAGACGACAAATTCGAGAATCCCTAAGCCGACGTCACGGAGGCGCGCTTCGCAGCGCCGCCCGTGTTCGCGCTCACCGCCAATACCCACTAATCAAGACAATAAATTCAACTGTACAGTTGTTCAAAATCATGTGTCACCTCAGCTTCGTTGGACATCCACCTTCACAGAGTGGAGTGATTTAGGAGAGTGAAGCAGCACAGGGTGCACCTTACGCAAGAAAACGCAGCCGGATAGCCTTTTCGAAGCCGGCGACGCGTTTGCTCTTGCAGAGCATGCACGATTGTGAAGCTCCAGTCAGTCGTAGGTAGATACAACAGCTTGTGCAAAGAAGCACCTGTCTGCTCTTTCAGCCAGGCTTCTGTGTCAAGCGCAGTGGGTTAGAAGCTAAAGGGGCCCTAAAGAGGGTTCCGAAAGATATAAGGACTGGGGCTTTCGCTCTTTCCTCGCGTCTCAAAGCACTGTGGACGCTGCGAGCTGATAATCTCGGAGCAAGACAATCTAGATACACTTGTCAGGGCCATTGCGCTCCGAGATACGCGCAGCCATTGGCTACGCTCGGCGGTACGTCACGCTTTTTTTAGCAGCCGACGCGCATGCGCCGTCAATCTACTCGTTGCGTGGCACTGCTTTTCAAGTCGACCATGCTAGCGTCGGCACGTCAGTTCTAGAATAGGAAAAACGAGCGTTTGAAGGCTAGACACGGACCCCCAACACAACATGCTCGCAAACGACAATTGAAGATTTCCCCCAACGACTAGCGGCCCGCTTGCTTTTCTTGCATGCGGCGCTGTCACGGCGAACGGGTTCCTCCGAGGCCAAGTCGCGCAGAAAAGGTTCAGCATCACTGCACTTATTCGGTCATCGCTTTATGAAGCCGCGATGACGACGATGCCCAGCACAATCTTTCACCGCGCTATCACCCCATTTCACGCATTTGCAAATTGAGTTTCAGCAATAGACCTGCTCTGGCGGTGGCGACAAGTTTTAGCTGCTGCGGTGCCGATTTGTGCGCGCTCCTTGCCCACCGTGCAGGCAGATGCTTGCCGTGGTCGCGCTGTAGCATTTCCGTCCGCATAAGACGCTACGTGCTTTTCAGCGGTATTCATATCTTGTAAACGACGCGCTGTTTCGACACACTCAGCTAAGCTCGTGTGACGGATTGCGACGATCGACATTCGTCCCTACAAAGATACGCCGTGCCAATAGACGCCGCCCGAACCGCCCAAACCACCGACGTCTTCCCCCAGAGCCAGAAACCCTGATTGGCTGCAGCACTTGATGGAACCTGCCACTAGCAACGCCGTAGTATTTAGCACCAGCTGCGCCATAGAAGCTACGTCTCACTCGAAAAGCTACGCCAATGCTCCCTTGAATGACGACGAGAATTCACATGTTAACACGGACAGAAAATAACACGTAATCTAGCGATAGCGCGCTTGAAATCGCGACCTCTTTAGGGCCTCTTTAAGGTTAGCGGGCGTCCCTGATTTTAGGCGGAGCTCATTTGGCTAGGGCTTCCTGTGTTTTTCATTCCTGGGAAAAAATACTCCTGAACAAAAGCAGCTTTTTCAATAAATCGGCCATTTAGGGAATGCGCATTAAACCCGCCTTGAGAGTGATCGTGAGGCGGAAACGCACACCTGTATTAAAACAGGCCGTCGACAACCTGTTCCGATCGACGTGCTCCGCATTCGATCGCTTGCGGCCCGGCATTGACATCAGGAAGGTCGGCCGTGTTGCGGGCCCCCGTACTCACAGACGCTGTTCTCCGCGACGGCCTTCTTGCGTTTGTTTTCTTCGGCCTGCGGCGCGGCGCTAAGGCAGGTAGGGTGCACGTACTCCTGGAAGCAATGGCGTCTCATAAACGCCGCTGCTCAAAGGCCTGCCACCACGCTACGTGATGGACAAAGCGATGATTGCGCGTACAAATACTTTTGGGAATGTCAGATGCTTGCTTTACAAAGAAGGCTAGTTGCACTAAAGGGATAAACTGTGAGCGGCGGACGTGATCGTAGTGGTGGAATTACTACTGCACCCCTTCCGAACCCCTTTAACATAAGACTTCGGTCGCGTGTTAACACCCAAAAACCCCATGCGTGTTTAATAAAACTACGAGCTTTTATGCCTGCGTAAAAAGATTCTATGAATAACGTTATCAAGATATCCAAAATCTCCTTAATAACGTGGGCTCAATAACGGTCTTAATAACGAAAAAAAAGTGAGCTTGAGCCCACCTAGTTTATCAAACAGGACGTCATTTCTTTTCTTTTTTTTTTTTGTCATGGTGGGCTGAAAAGGTACAGTAACGCTTCGTTGCATCGATACATAGCTCGCCTGTATTTTTCAACGAGCCGTTTTTTATTAGTGACGCCATAACTGCTTTTTAAAACTAACACAATAGCAACAAGTCGTTATCTGGAAGGTTTTTATCATCGTAAGTAGCACCCTGTCCGCGTACAGCTTCTGTCAGCAGCACAAGGCCAATTGACTTGTGGTAGCAATGTAGGACTACTTTCCAGAAGGAATGGGAGCTTCTTCTCTTGAAAGATTAAACCGGACATCCCTGCTTATAGTGGAGCTTGCCTACTGACACAAATTACGAATGAGCCATGCACCAGCTGTGTCTGCCAAGCGGACAGTTGTACTCCTTCGTATACAAAGGCTGCATAGATAAGTGCACGCCAAAGGGGGTGTGCGACGTCGCTTTTGTCCGGTACCATGGCTAAAATACTACTTTCCATTCGTATACTTACACCGTATAGCTGCATACCGTATATAGGAAACCCTGCTATACACGGTGACAGCGACTCGCCATGCTGATATGTGTGACATACTTGAAGGGTGTCAACGGAGCCATAATTTACCGCGCGTATAGTTGGCGAGCGATCTTTGAAAGCCCAAGCACCGCATGCCCTGGAAGAAAGGGTATGAGTAATGCCACGTTCTGGCGGCACCTCCGCTATCTTGTTGCACACTGTGTCGATTCCGTTTGCTGGTGCCTAAAAACAGAATGTGAGTTGACTGGTCACTCGATTCGAACCAGTGGAGCGTAAAACCAAGGGTACAAACTGCAGGGAGAGAAAATAAAAACGATACGGGAGGAATAAGAACGCGGCAGCACCAAAGCAGATAGCACCCTAGAGGCGTTCCTCTGGCACCGCGAATACGCAAATCCCACGCGGGTTAACCTATATAGGTCCTGCACAAACAAGCGCCCATCTTCTCCTTGCACCCATTTCAAGATGAAAGGAAAAACAGCGCTAAGCGCAGGGAGGGCGCATCAAAAGTTGACGCGGCCATCAAAATTGTCCGCGCGAGACGAGCGGTCCGCATCGCGCACCGCCAACTCGCCCGGCAGCAGTCAAAGTGTGCTCCAAATACGCGCGCCGCTCTGGCGGAATGATGGCGGGGCGGGGCTGCCCCGTGAACCGCCGTCTCGGGCCCTTCCGCTCTCTTTTCGGCCATCGGCCGTTATTCGGGCGAAACGCGCTCCCGAAAGCGCACTGCGGGGACAGACCGTCGCTGTTCCCGCCCCCGTCGGACGCTGCAGTTGACTCGCGAAGCGTGCCAGCCGCACCGAAGACCCTCGAGCACATATCGGGGTTTTGGGGCGCGCAGAGCAATGACCATGCGCACGCGCTACTTCGGTCGCTCGTCAGCACGCGCCGTGCACACCTGTCACATAGATCTCACCTTTCGGTTTCGAATGTACACACGCCGTTGAAGAGTCGGACGCGCAAACACCACCCGTGAGCGGAGAGCAGCTGCCCACCTGGCTCCTCCAATATGCAAAGAATCCAGAAATAGCGCTCCCCCACTCCGCTTCTGGTTGCCAAAAACGAAAGAGGCCCATTTAGCACGCATGGCGGCGTGAGATGAGCGAGAAGTACGCGTTTTATGCGCGCGCGCCCTGTTTCCTTTGCAAGCGCACACGCTCGGAGGAGCCCGCGTGTTCCAGGTAAACGAGGTGCGCCGTCTAAATGCGAAAACGCTGCAGTTGCGGCGAAGACTGAAAAACGGCCAGACAAGGGAGGGCGCTAACGATAGCGCGAGAGATGGGCGAAAACAAGACGGCAATTGTCGGCGTGATCTTCCTCCACTAAGCGAAACTTCGCTGATGTCACAGGGCGTAGGCAGCAAGTTTCGGAGGATCTACGAGCCCTAAGCTTCAGGCTAAGACTTTCTTGCTCCTACATTTCACCGTCGAGCGAGGCATCCACGCTACGGCGCACGGCGACATGACTGAACGCATGCTCAGTTGAAAACGACGATCATGACAACAGTCCAATTGCGGCGCGGTGCACGATCCTGCTAAAGCAAATCAGAATAAGTATCCCTTCATAAACAAAAAAATTTCTTAACTCGCGCAAACATTCATGATGAGGTGACTAATCAGAGCATGTGGGGGGACCATCTGTACAGCGGATCAGTAAAGAGCAGTTTATTATAAACAGCAGAACCTATCAAAAATGTTAAAGAGGATAACGATATCATGAAAGTTTCATAATAAGACCTGTTAGTTATGTAAGTAAAAAATAAATCGAAAACATTGATTGCAAGCTGCACAAGCAAAAAAAAAAAGAAAGAAAGGAAAAAGAAACACAGAAAACAAAGGTCAGGTCAGGGTGGAAGCCTGTGCCAGTATAGAAAAAAAAATGAGCCTGCGTAAGCTTATGCCTAAATAATGCCCCAATTTTACTCTGTTTGCTTCATCTTCGTCAGCCTTCTTTGTGAAAGGTAAGTGGAATTTTTTTTAGTACAGCTCATGTTTTTTTAACGAACGAGTTGATAATGCACAAAAACAGGAATAGGGTGCACGAATGTTAAAAATGATTTATATTGCAGAAAAATCGGCATTTCAATACACATCGTTCAGAAAAAAGCACGATTGAGGGGCAGCTAAATGTTTACTCCCAAGCACTCCCAAGGAAATAAAGGCAGCAAAAAGAAACTCAGCACACCGAAACTACGAACCACGTACGCCATATTGGGGGAAAAAATTATTAACATCATATTTCTGAAACCCCACAAATGGTTTGTAAATTCGCGCATATAAGATGTTTGAAATCGTTTGAGGCACTGTATGCTCAGAATGCTATATCTGACTGTCTCAAAACCAGCACGTACACAGAAGTAAGCATCCGAAAAGCTCGCGGTCGAATTCATTCCAGTTTCACTGAATTTCTGTCGCCCATGAGACGCCTGACGCTCTTGGGTAGAACGCTATACGCCGTGGTGGTCATTCATAGTTTGAATGGTCCCATATATTATCCTTCCTTTGTTATAAATGAGAACAGAGGACTACCGCGATAATATTAAAAAGTCCAATCAGCCACGCCACTACATGCAGCCAACGCGTTCAAAATGAGAAGCCTTATTCGATGCTCTAGTGCTTCGTTTAGGAACTTCTCCAGCTAAGGCTGCATTAGCTCGCCGTATGGTGCTCGCAGGAGCCTACGTGGAAACTTTCACCCGCCACCGCGCAACGGCGTTTTGATTTCTATAATGAGAGCACACCGATAAAACCTGCGTTACAGGTTTTTACCTTTTTATTTTGTTTTCCTTTACAGAATAAATAGGCACTTGAGCGGACTATATTTCCTTTTCGTATTCTGTCTTAGGCTAAGCCCCATTTAACGACAAAAAACTGCGTCGAGTGATAAGGTTTGCCTACCGCGGGCTCTCAGCAAGTGAGTAAAGCAAGCAGCGTCCGCGCAGCTTCGTGAATACTAATTGGCAAAGGCGTGGTGCGAAGCGATGCGCCAATCCGCAACCCCGTCGAAGGCGGCTCGCTTATTAGTAGTATACCCGTATACATACTGATGGCCTGCTTACGGATCGCTAACAAAGCGCTCGCAAAAGTACCCCAGGGAAGAAAATTGAGAGCAGGCCCATCACGTTCTAACGAATATATGCAGTGACACATTTCGGAACAGCATGTCTATCCGCAGGAAGCAGCCGCGACAGGCCTCCCGCTGTGAATGCGTTTAAGGCCCGAATGTCCTGCTTCGAAAACGCTGAGTAGTGACCACACATAGCCGCAGTGCCGTCTGGCTCCCACGAGGCGGGCTTGGTGCCGACTCGGGGTGCATGCGGCAAACGCGCCCCGCAGGAGTCGACCTCTCCCACGGCTGCGATAGCATCGGCCACGCACACACACACAGCACGTGCGGTTCGTATGAATCTCGTAGCGCTCAGCTGCTCGCCCGTGTTAGCTCCGTACTCCTCAAAAACGTGCACGACCACAGTGGCCTCGAGGATGTAAGCGGCTTCTGGTCGAGAAACAATGTGCCGTTTTCCCATACAACTTCAAATCGTGCTGCCGCGGTAATTAATGGGCACCGCGTTCGCGGACCGGCTAGTTTAGATGTTGCTCAAACTGAACAGCGAGTGCGTGATTGAGGCTTAATGGTTGAAAGCAGAAGCGACGCTGAAATTGGTATTTGCTTTTAAGGCCTGTTTTTGTTTCCTTTGACGAGTGTTTCGTTGAATTAGGTGCCTTTAACGCAGCACAACTGTTCCCCAGCACTAGTTGATTGTTTGGTTTAATCACTTACCTCCTAACATGTTCGCTGCTAAAAGTGCACAGATAAACCCTGGGTGTGATCCACACGACACAGAAAAGCACAGGCTATGATTGTGTGACGATGCAGAATTTTCAATGCAGAAGTTGCATTTCCACAGTGAAGAACTCGCCTCCCGTCAGCGGCATCAGTAGCAGGCGCTAAGTATGAACTATTACTTCTATCATTGCGGAGAGACAGCCTTGCGGCAATCTCTGGGCTTCACGCCGACCCAGTACTCCACGATGAAGCTACATCCCCGATCGGCCTGGGACGCAGTAGACCTGGCACTCTGAAGCCTTCTTATTTCATCTTTACTTAATCTCTCTTCTCAACCACCATTTTATCTCCCGCTCTATAATCTTGACCGCTACTCTACATCCGAGTTCCGGTGCCCGCCGAAAGACAGGAGGGGAAATTGCGCACTGCTGGGGCTTTTCTTTTCCTCTACCCAAGTCTCTCTCTCTCTGTATTCTTGCATAGTATACAATGGGTTCTTTGGTGTGTGTGAGAGCGAGCGTGTGAGTGTTCGGGCGTATGGTTCCATCTACATCGCGCTTATAAAAAATATGGTTAAAGAAACTTAGTTCAACGATACTAATTTTCGTTGACGAATAAAAAAACCCAGAAAACTTGTTGGTTTCACGAAAATTACAAGAGGTTATGATCCCACCAGTCATATGGCAGAATAACAAATCCATATATTGGACTTCTTAAAGAGTAATACGGTATTACTATTTTACTGGGAGCCCTGGTCGCCCAGAAAATCGGTCCCTTTGGCCTGACAGCGTTAACAGCGTTCTTCCGCTCACTGCGAGACTTGCAGCAGACGGCAACAGGACGGAGGCTGTGCATGTATATTTAAATACAATTAATTTTCGTGGTGTTTTTCCGCATTTGAAAGAGACTCTGTTTCAACAAATTCAGGTAGCGGTTATTATTTGTTACTAGGGAATTGGTCAGTGAAAATGCTTGAATCAGAGAGGTCAGCCCAGACGGAGCTGGGCTCACGAGTACAGAAGACGTAATCAAGAGGGGTGACAACACCATAGGAGTGGAAACGTTGGCCGGTCCATACACGCAACTTGTTTTGAGAAAGGGCGCGGAAAGATCAGGCAGAAAAATAAATTTTCAGAAACTCTCAAGCGGTAATTGTCGAATAAATGCTTAAGCCGCTCTGCTTTACACTGGACGCCGCCTTACAAGTCGGCTTCACTAATGCGCCCACTTGCATTGCTAAGAAGACGTATTAAGGCGGCGCATGACCAGCGTGATACAAAAGTAAAGAGGCCATAGGGAAATTGATTAAATACCACCATAAGAACCCGTGTCTCCCTACAAAAATCTATTCACGTGTAGCACCTTTAAGTCGGCTTCACTACTTTACACAATGCATTGCTGGCACGGCATGTATTACGGAGTAATATAAAGAGTCCGATATCAAAGTATGAAGGCCCTATTACCTTGAATTGACAACATTTTCGTATCCAGCGTAAGCGTTACATATCAAGCCTTACATACGGAAATATGGGATTCTTCATCGAGACCGCGACTTTGTTCCATTTGAAAGAACTAGGCTTCAGTACCCCGCTCACCTCCATTCCAGACATGAACGACGTTTTTGAATAAAAAAAAAAACGCGAAAAAAATTACTCCCACCTTCCCTCGCGGGAACCCGTGTAGATGCGACGCATAGGGGGTTCCGTTTTTGTTTCCGTTAGGTTGATTCTCCCATCGCGTGAAACGTGCCGTGAACCCCCTGCCGCGGCTATGACGCAACACAATCCAACACAATCCACTTTAATCCAATCCAAATCCAATCCAAGCCAAGCCAATCCAATCCAATCCAATCCAATCCAATCCAATCCAATCCAATCCAATGCCCCTCGCGAGAGTGTTCGCTATCGGAGAGGAGAGGGGGTGAGCGGCGGAGAGCGCAGCTCGCGCGGCGAGGAGAATGGGGGAGGACAACGACAACGCCGTATGGAGGGACAAGGCGAGTGAATGAGATGCCGTCGCATCTAAAATTGTGCTGAAAAACGTTCAGCCTTCGAACGATAGGATGATGGGCAGGAGTGACGTCATACGGGCCTGTACTTAAAAAAAAATGATTTCCAGTGTGTTAGATGCACGTTAGCATTCAAGTGATGCGATCAAACAGAACTGGAGGCCCCACTACAATCGTCCAGTCATGTGTCTCAGCGATGGGTTACCTCGGCGGCCGCCAATCGCACAAACGAGATCCTGTGACGTCATAGAAAAGTGACCGGAAAGTGGCCAGGGAGTCGCCTCTACTAGACATGTTTTCTTTAACATCGCCATTGTTTGTTCGAGGTTTGCGATAAAGTTGGTATCACTGTCATCGGGACAAAGTAGTATTGCTAATGAACAAAACTTGTATTTTGTCCTCGTGGCACCTTTAAGCACGTAAATGAAGCGGTATCCAGCACCTTCGTTTAGCGCCGTGTCGGCTTGCTTCTTCCCGCCTACACAGGCTTCACACGCAAACGTTTAACAGCAACACCAACTGTCTCTAGCCGGAGTGTTCAGGTAGAATAATTTCGAAAGTTACTGCCCGGGTCTTAACCACAGCACCCAACACTTGTTCCCTGAATTTCAGCGGGAGTCTGGAGACACGCAACGGAGACCGCAAACTCGTATCACCCGCTGCCGTGGCCCAGTGGCTAAAGTATTACCAGACCGAACGTGCAGACAACTGACGTGCTTCACGCGCAGACAGAAATATTGTTGCAGGTTAGCCGGCAATTGCCTTCCGTGTGTGCATAACAGGTCAAATGTTTTGCTGTAAAGCCATGTGGTTGAAGGGAGGAAGGAAAAGGGTAAAAGGAAGGCCGGAGTTTTAACCAGGCTACGGCCTCAGTTCTACACGTGGTAAAAGGGACTCGCTGAACTCTAACGTATAGTGTCATAAGTTAACGCTGGGCACATCTCTTTACGCTCTGTCTTCGATTTTTAATTATTTTTCATGTGGTTGAAGGTTTAGCCGGCCTAGCCGTCCCAGAAGACCAGCCGCTTTGCATGTAGCCTCGCGGGGAGAAAACATCTCCAGTTCTCGGAGCTTCCCTTGCAGCGGATACAGCAAGCGAGGAGGTAAGGATTGCGAGAGTTAATGAGGTGCATATGAGGCGCCAATGATTCATTTCCGTTAACGGGGAGCGACGTGCGCAGTGAATGCGTGATCACACAGCTCGCCTTCTTGAGCTCGCAGCAGGCAGAAAGCCGGGCGAGTTAGGGGACGAAGCAGTCCTGAGCAAAATCCGCCTCGTCTCGTCCGAGGCCCATCAATATTCACTGCTGGTGTCAGGAGGCGCGCAGTAACTCGAAGCGGAATTCTGCTTGCGCATTCCTGTACCAGGCTTTTCCTCTCCAGAAGGAACATCGCGCAGAAAAGAATCACGTCACTCACGCTGCTCAGTGGTGAAAAAAATTCGCTTGAAAATCAAAGGCTCTGGCTGCATGCTTGCGTATAATTCACTGAAAGCGTATACCTTCTCCTTTCGCTAAAGCTTAAGAACGCGGCTCGGTTTTCGGTCTCGGAGGCCCGGAGATTTTTTTTTTTTTTTTTCTTCTGGAGGCGCAAAATGAAAACGTCCATGTGCCGAGATTTCAGCGCCTCTTGAAGGCACCCAGGTGGTTGAAATCAAGTCGTAGCCCTCCACTATGCGGCCCCCTTAATAGCTTCGGCCCCTAAAGCTCCTAAATTTAACATTTTTAGCTAGCCGATGCCGAACAAACACTGTGACCAGGAGACGTACCCCAAGATAAATAACAACCTGTTATCGCGTTTTCCGTATTTTGCTCAAGATGCCGTTATTGCAGAGCACGTGTGCCACTCCAGTCAAATCCAGGTGGTCCCGTAGGGCGAGGGACTCAGTTTGTCGCAAATGAATACGGGTAACAGAAGAAGGTCACAGAAGAAGATAACCGAAGAACAACGATACTTACCCGCTGTTGCAATCCACAGAGCCCGTATTCGGCATACCTTCAAAATTCATTACGACTGCTCAGCTCGTAGCTTGCACTTTGCTATACCTACAATTTAAAGCGACCCTGCACCACTTGTTTCAGCTTTTTTTCGAAATTTTAAATGCTTGCACACCGTAGTCAACCAACACATCGAGTATTTACATTAGGGGGTCGCAATGTAGCTCAGTCAAAAATTACCGCCCTATGCATACCGATCAGATAACTTATAATCTTGCTCAAAAGATTTTTCTCTCTTTCCCGCTCTTGGCGTTCTTCTAACGCTGGAATTACGTCATTACGGCGGTTTAGCGGCTGTTGGCCGGCAATCCTTCAGTTGCAGCGATGAACGCATTCGATAGTCACTTCAAAAAGAAAGCAACAAAAGCAAAGCAGACACGAAGGCGTATCTGCTGCGACGAGCAAATCACGCAGTGCCTCTCCGGGCTGGCGATTAATATGGCTGTCGCAGTGCTTCCTTACGCGAAAGAAATAGTGAAAGCGTTTTTCGGAAGTGTTGCAAGGTCCCTTTAACCTATGCTAAAAACGCGGTGGCCGTGCCATTCAATCGTGCTTGCGACGCCGGCATTCATAAGCGAAATTGCGACCCGGCTGCATAAAGGATCCTAGCTTCTTCCTGCCGAGACTCTCGGTCGAATTTTGGTACTAGTGTGACAGTTCACTAGAAATATGGCTTATAAACGCCGGTGAAAGCACCGAACGTCAGACGCGCCGGATGCCTTTATATGCGGTTTCAAAAATAACTGTCCCAACTACGAATATGATAGCGCAGGGTCTGCAGGCAGCACTCGCAACAAAAAGCAGCACTTGCAGTGTGGGATCTTTTTTCTCACTTTTCGCCTTCAGCTAATGACAGCCTTTCAGCTAACGACAGCCGAAACCACCAACGCAACTTCTACACAAACACACGGTTTCAATTTCGAACTATTTGCAGTTTTGAGCCTCGTGTAATGGCGGCAAAGACTGGCTAAAAAAGCAAAGTACTAAAGAAATTGTCCGCGTATTGAAAAAATCACTGGATAGACTTCTGCCGCCTCTGCCTCGTAAATGCCCCTCTCCTCTCTCCCGCCCATCTGTCCCGCTCTTCCCCGCCCGGCTCTCGCTCCTCCCACAATAAACACGGTGGAAGCTTGCTTAAGTAAATTCAATTCTCCCGCGCTCCACTGCTCGCGCTCTCGCGCGCCTGCGCCATCTATTGGAACCTTGCGTTATTGTTGGACTTGCAATGCCGCCACGGGTTCTAGGCTCGGGCGCGAGCCATTTTTTGTGTTTTTGGTCCGAAATGTTGTTTTCAAAGTGTATTTTTCATTTGTTGTCCCAAAAACAAAGCATACATCCCTTTTCAATCACTGCCTAATGTAAAAGTGTATTGATGTTTTGCCTCAGATGTGTCTAACGCTTTTTTTTTTTTGTTTGCTCAACAATGGAGACAAGTATGAAGTGTGGTTCCCGATTTAGTGGTTTGGAAAGGTTTTGCTTATATAAGCTTTTCGTTTCAGAATTCCTTTATCTATGGGCCGGAAGGCTGAATCGAGGGGCAGAGGCAGACAGACAGACAGACAGGCCACAATTTTCGGGTTTAAGTATCAGCCCAAGAAAGACTCGTTTTTAAACGTTCACCAAACCACAAGGAGGCAACGTTGAAGGCGCGGCACCGTAGAAAGCCGACAAAATTTCTGCGATATGCCAGCAAGCATGTGCGCATACCGACTCCTCACTTGCCATGGTGGCACAGTCGCGCTGGAGCACGATTCGAAGGTTCAATTCCCATGGCCTCGGCGGTCAGCCCTTTCTTCCGTAGAGCCAAATGATTAGATACAGCTCCAACGTTCGCACACTAAATATTCTCCAGGTGGTCTAAATAAATCCATACCGCACGACTACGACGCGCCTTATAGCCCAAGTGTAGCTTAGGCGCGTAAGGCTCCCAATTTCAATTGATTTCATTAATTTGATTATGAGGTTTCACGCGTAGCACGACGCCTTAGCCACTGAGCCACCACGGGGAGTTCCCAATTTCAGCATTCGCACTTATGCCCTACACCCACGTGGAAGGAATCACCGTCATCAGCCCCAAAACGGCCAATAGCACCACGTTTGCTCTTATTTCTACAAAGTAACGTAAAAACACGTATATTTATGCCGCCATAACTGAGGAACCATGTCCCACCGCCCACGGCAACACCGCACGGGAGTGCATTGGGCAAAAGTAAGGATGGAAGCACTTTTATATTTCTATGAACGACGTCCGTGTATAACCGCGGTTCGGCCCAGCTGCTGCATGTATACTCACTGCTCCGCTCCCCTTATAAGAGCGAAGCGGCGGAACATGTCGACACCCCAGCCTGGTTGGTTAACCACCATAGAAGTCTTTTAAAAGACATAACGTCGTCCTGGGAGTCGGAAAGAAGCAGATGCGAGCACGTTGCTTTGAATCTCCCTAACGCAACGCAGCTCAGCGACCACTGCTGCCAAGATCGTTCTGCTAAGGAATGAAGACCAGTGCGGAGCCTCAGGCCGCGCCGTTTGAAGGAAGGTATGGGAGAGAGAAAGAAGCTGGCTGCACCCCAAGATCTGCGTGCACTGCGTATTACCGCGAGATGTTCAAGAACCGGTTTTCTTGAACGGAAGCCCAATTTAAAGCAGCGGACTCCCGTGCTGGACCCATGATAGATGACATCATGTTTTCCAGGATTCCATTGCGACGGACGCCAACTTCGTGGTACAGTGTTTACATAAAAACGATATCGAGGGAGAAAGAGCCCCATGTACACTGTGTAGTCTGAGACGCAAAAGGGAATAGTACGAAACCGTTAGGTTACGTTTTTATCCGTGCATATTACTTGCTTTTTTTTATTAGGTTAGCAACTATTTGCGAGCCAATCACAAATAACTATAATTATCTACCAGCCAGGTAAGAATCGCGTTGATTCGGAGATTTAGTACTACTGGAAGTTTTAATAACACGTGCGTGCGACGTTTCAACTGGAAGTAGGTCTCGAAATTTGCTTTGAAGTCGGTAATGTTCGCGCAGAAGTTGTGAGAAAATTGCAAGCTTGAAAACATACTTCCCTTCGGCACAGTGCTTGATTACTTAGTAGTAAAGCGTGATGGTTTGGGATGCGATATATGTGATCTGCGAGCGAGAAGTCGTAATCACTTGTTTATTTGTTTCACTCGATATGACAACTTATGCTCACACGTCTTCCTCCATTTTTTGCACTCCTGACAGATTTTGTCCACATAGCAAAAAAGAAAAAAAGAAAAAAAAACGTATGGGGCACATAGAAACGGCCATATTTCTATCAACTGTACAATACAAAAAAATGATGCTAAACTCAGCCCTAAGGGGTTGTAGAATGTGTTTCGAGGTGCCGTCGGGCCGTTGGAATTCGGAAACGACATAAGCATACAGCAATAAGAAAATCCGTAAGACAATGAGATTAAAAACAGTCCTTCAGTCCGGTGGACCGAAGACAGAATTAAAGGTGTTGTGCCACCAAATTTTAACTCTGTAAAAAGCCTGCTGTAGGCTTCCTCTGCATCCAACGACCCTCAACACGAAGTGCTGGGTACAGCAAGCGCTTAATATATATTTTAATTCGCTTCTAAAAATTACCTAAATGCTCTTCTGGAAATCGGGACCCATCGCTAGCGCCACTAACCATGACGTCAGGGAATTGCCAGCGTAACAAAGTTTGTGACGTCATACAACGTTAGCGACACGAGCGACGTCAACGTGAACTCCAGTTACCACAGTTTGTTTGGTCGCTTGGTCGTATCAGACACACTATGTCGACACGACGGCGACGACGACGCTACGCCGACGAGTCGCCAAACCATCGGCCAACTGCCGAATATCCAGACCGCGTTGTCACACTACGCCGACGGCGACAGAAACACGTCGGCCGATGGAAAGTCGCCGTAGTGTGACTGACTCGCCGACCGAAGACGCCAACAAAACCGGTCGCCTGACTGGTCGCCCGACGCGTCGTCGGGAATCGACCGAGAGAAACTGCGCCCCGACAACATTCGTGCCGCAATGAACGCGGCTTTATTTTGTTAGTTCCTGGTGTGTAATAAACTCAGTAAGTTCAATGAAGCCCATACAACTCAACACTAGCGCTAATGCGATCCGTATTTTGGTGTTCGACGCTTCGGCCGTGCTCTTCGGCGACGCCGCTACCCCGGAATGCGTGTGCGATCTGCTCGCCTGCAGAAAATAGTTTCGTGCAGAAGAAGAGTTACGTAGGGTAATTTGGGTAATAAGAGATCAGTATCGGCAAAGGTTTTTAACGTAAAACGTAAAACCAAAGTACGGCAAGCACTATCCCTTTAGTGCAAAATCGCAGTCGCAGCCGGGCACACTTATTTTTGCGAGCGCTTTCGCAAAATAGCAGAGTTGATGGCGATAAGCTGTTGCGGGGGCTTCGCAAAACCTTGCTGCGCAAGCGCTATTTAAGAAATTTGAGTTTACAAGTCAGGAATTCTGTAAACTAGCTAGTAAACACCGACGTGCGACTCCAATGATGGGCCTCCATCTAGTACACCTGCTATATCGCATTAGCAAGCCGGTTGTTCGGTGGCTCAGTGGTTCCGCGCGTCGCGCCCGCCCGGTCAACATTGCGAGTTCGATTCGCGGGGAGGGTAACTTTTTTTTTTTGCGTTCTTTTTAGCATTTTTATGGTTTGCATATCCATGGTTTTCATTTGTCTGCATCCGAGGATGCAGACAAAGAATCCGTGTCGGAGCTGTCGCGGCTTGACGTAACGAGTCGGCGTGTTTACTTCCGTGGTGAAACACGTATGTGGGGGAGCAGACGCCGCAGTAAAGTCGCAGCGCCGCATGGTAGACACGCGTGGCAGAGCGTCCGCGCAACCATAGCCTCCTATATAACCTACTAAAGGAGGCTATGGCGCAACGCTGTGACGTCACTGCTTAAATCGGCGCCCAGAAACCGAAACCGAATCCTGTTCACATGAATCGTGCGATAATAAATTTTTTACTCAGAATATGTGCATGTGAGAGCATGTATCATGCTTTCTAATGAAATATAAAACGTTTGCAACAAAGAATGCACAAGCAACAAATTTGGTGGCACAACACCTTTAAGTAAAAGTGGGTTGCGCTGCTGAGCACGAGGTCGCGGGTTCAATTCCCGGCCGCGGGGGCCGCTTTTCGGATGGAGGCGAAAAGCGAAAACGCCCGTGTGTACGAGAGTTCGGCGCACGTTAAAGATACCCAGGCGGTCAAAATTAATCCGGAGCCCTCCACTACGGCGCGCCTCATCGCCTGCGTTGCGTCGGCGCGTTAGAGCCCGTTAAAGCCTGATTGTATACAATCAGTCAATCAAAAGTAAAAGTGCAGCCAGAATCGGCTTGCGGGGCTATGCCAGACAAAAAGCGTGTAAATTTAGTGTACAATTAACCCTGGATGTAATGAACCTCTATGTAACGAATTCCTGGATTTAACGAAGATTTTTTTAATTCCCCATTGCCAGCCCCATTGAAACCCGTGTGTTTGCGACCTCTACCTAACGAAGGCGCTGCGACGGCTAACCTTCATATAACGAATTTTGTACGCTGAAGAGCCGTTACGTTTTGCACTTTTCCTGAAAATCGGGTGGAGAAAAGGTTAGCGATAAAGTTGTTTCCATCCATCCACACCGCAAACTACCGTGCGTTTCCACGTGTGTGTGGTGTCGGTGAGGTGCGAGTCCTGCTTGTCGGTGTGTAGTCGCGCGTCTCCACTGCTATCTGCGGTGTCGGTTCATCAGTGGTAAATTCTGCTTCCAGAAAACGAAAAGTGTTGTCTTTCCAAGACAAGCTCGCAATTTTAAATGCCGTCTCCGCCGGCGAGGAAGACGAACGTAGCCGCCCGGTACAGTATACTAACAGGTACTCTCTCATCAATTTTGAGTACGAAAATAGCGCATCAATGTCACCAAAAAGGCGCCCTTTCAGCATAACTTTGGTTCTTGAAACGCGTAAAGGCACCGAAAAGTGTCAAAAGCAGAGGTGCCAGAGCCCCTTACCAGAGCAAATCAGAGAAAGCAGATACGAGCAGAAAAGCAGATACCATAGAAAAGCATTGAAAGGGTCTGGTGATACTGAAGCTATAGGTTTCTGAATACGGGTGTAAGTGACATTGCCTCTTTGTAGTGCCGTGTAGTGACTAAGCTAGTGAAAGAAGCAGGTGTAAATCATGGCATTTTTCCCTTTGAAATAAATTCTTGAAGGGTGACTTCACCGTCACCATTGTCGAGAATTTCGGTTTCATTACTGCTTCATTCACGCGAGCCTTAATTCAAAACCTGCATGCAACGACAACCTGTATATAACGAAAAATTGCGAATTTTCGTCAACTCCATTATATCCAGGCTTAACAGTATATCTGATTTGGCCACCGCGACCTTCCAAGCCAGCTACTTGTAGCAACGGATAACTCTACTCTTCGGAAAACTCTTCGTCTAACGACAACGATGTTTGAAACGCGAAGATTTCTTCCGCCGCAACCCGACTCCAATAAAAGTCCAGTCGCGTGAGGGATTTGTCGGCGTCGTCTGCCCATGACGGCAGCCGGCTATGCACTGACTGACCTTGAACCGGCGAGCCTTTTCGCAAAGCGCGCGTTTTCCATTTGGCGCCCAGCGACAGAGGGCGCGTCGGTGCCGTGCTCGGCACCGTGACTTTATCGCGCCGCCGGATCAAGATAGGACAACGACGCATTCACAGTTTTAGCGACCACACCCAGCAGACGACGGCAATAATAATGCTGTCGTATCCATGACGGATTCCCTTGTCCTGCCGTACAAACTTGGTGTAACTATTTCCTTTGCGGCTGTTTTTCCAAACTCTGAGGGCCGCACACGACCCGCTCAGGACGCTGCATCGCCGTGCAATTCGTTTTAAAGTAGCATTTCTGTAACGGCCAGTCGAAACGAATAAGCTGAAACGATGTTAGGGCGATAGTGTGTTCTCAACAGTCAAGCAAGGTACAATTGGTTTGGAAATAGGTGCATTAATTTATAACACGAGTTACGACTGTTTTACGGGACCATAATCAGCTCCGCACTTTGATAAATAAGAGCCTCTATGGGAGACCGGACGTTCCAAACAATTTACAACTCCACTGTGGACTAAGTACTCCCCCCCAAAATATGAAAATCAATAGTTATAGCGCAGTTTCGGCGGACAAACGGGGCCTGACTCGTGTTAGAATACGCGCACTATATGAATGCAAGTTACAGCCGTTCTACGAGGCCAAACTCGTCCCATATATTTGAAAGCAGGGATGATCGAGCATTCAGGAACCTTATATTTTACAACTCAGTGAACTACTATTGATTGAGTGAATTAATTTAGGGGAGTACAAGGTTCGGTATGTTGAAAAAGTCGTCTGTGGTGGGAAATGATGTACGATTTGGTTTAAACTGCGTGTAGTATTAGAAGACGAGCTGAAAGCCGTTTCCGGAAGTTTCTTCCATCGAGAACGTCAAAATAATAGTGGGTGGTTCGGAAACACCTGTTCCAAATATTGACAGATTCCAGTTTGATGCGTTATAGTCGTGTATTAATGCTCTCGTCGTTCCTCCAATTCAACTAAATATTACGCTTCTGAGAACCTTCATTAGATTCCAAAATCCTCACTAACTAACCCCCCCCCCCCCTTTAGCCTACGACTATTTGGTTCTGAGGTGCTGCCCTGCTGCAGTTCGAGGAAAGAGGAAGCCATTCTCACGAACCCCTCTAATAGCACCACACCATTTATAAAAAGTTCTATAATATTTATTGTAATATAGAATATTGTTTTTCCATATAAAACACTATAATGTTAATAAAACACGATTCACACGAGCTTACGAAGCTACTGCCGACATCAATATATCGGCGTCATTAAGAGTATCTTCCGTGAGCGACTCTGACTATCATCACTAGCTTATCAAGTACATTTTTAAAAACGGCTGATTCCTGACAATTTGACGGATAAACCCCCAGGCCGAGATCAGTTTCTCTGATAACCATTTTCCTTGTCCCGTTGATGTTGCTCTGAACGGTCTTTCTACACGTGTAAACAAGAAGGGCACAGCTCAATAATTATTACTCCACCAAAGCGCGACAATTGACAGGTTGGGCGAAACAACAATGTTTGCGGAAGTGCGCAGCTAGCCGTCACAGGCGGCCGTCCTCGGTACCGTGACCGATGATTTCGTTCCCGTAAGCAGGACGTCGAATTCGTACTTTCCTGCTGTCGCACAATGGGGAAGCGAGGCTGTCACTCGCGCTTTGAAAACAAGTTGTCACACTCTGTGGAAGGAGAAAAGGTTGTGTTGCAAGGGTCGAAGCTGCGGATCCCCTTTGTGTGCGAAGTTAAAGGCCTCCTCCGTTCACAACTAGAAATCCTCGACCAACTTGCCGTCCTCTTTCTTTTTTTTTTTTGCGTACTTTTTAACACGAAATTCTTTTTTTCCCGGACACGCAAAGACACTGGCGTCATATCCGTCACGGAAATGACGCCAGTACAACGAAGCAAGCGGCCTGTAATGGGTGCACCCCTGCACACAGGGTCTTCTTGCGGGGAAGCAACCTTTAGTACTAAAAGAGTGCGTTACACTCAAGGTTGTTCGTTTTCGGGTATTATATTTTAACACGACAGTGTTTTATGTCGGGATGCACCAAGATTTCCCTGACGTCATATCCGTCGCGGAAATGACGCCAGTGCACCTTTGCCGAAGCGACCCGCCAGCAGGACGTCGCTCGCCAAGCGCACCCACAAAACAGCCGCCGACCCGCAAATCATGCTCACCTGCAGATTTCGCTGCACATTTCACCTTCGTGTTTTACCGATTCCTATGACAGAGGAATCAACCACAGTTTTTGTTTTTGTTTTTGTCATCACTTTTCGCGTCTTATTTCGCCGTCTGCGCCCTGTATATCGCTCATAAAAGAGAACGCAGATGCTGGGATCTCATTCACTTTCAAGGACATTTACCAGCACATTTATATACATCAAATCAGTAAAAATTCAGCAGTTATATATGTAACAGTGTGAGTCATCAAATTTATATAGAAGGCATGCAACGCCCCACTATGAGAAAACAGTGACATTATATTCTGGGAAATAGACATTGAAGAGCAGGTCCGTAAGTGGGCAGAAATCATACCTTTCTCCTTTTCAAAATGCTGGTTGAGGAAATGGGTCGACGAGTGGATGCTTATCACAGCTCGCTATCGCTAACCCTTTACAACAGGAGGAAGTAATATCAGCAGGATTTCGTGTGAGTGTTCGTGAAGTTCATATTTAACGCGCTAGGAAAGCTACAACCGAGGAGATTACTCTTAGCTCGGAACAGAGATGCTGCTCTGGGCGTCTCTTTTCATGCCGTACAGTCGGGCGCAGAATAGTTTTTTTCCTTCTCGAGGCAATGGCGGGCTTTTGGATTTTTCCAAGTCCATATATGACCGCACAACGCTGAAAGCATTGAACAGGTGTTTGCTTTAAGGAATAATGTGCTTTTGTCTGGGGTAGGACTATTAAGTCACACTTCACATGAGAAACGGTGGCATGTAATTGCGTTCATCATCATTTGGGACGGATATCAGTGCATAATGAGTCTAACGCGCAACCCACGATGCTATCACAATTACGGACCCGTCTGCCGCCCAATCCCTCTTGCGCACATTTTTAAGTGCATAAACTGTTCATTTGACACTTCTTGCCAGCCCTGTACTATTTTTTGTCAAACAAAGTATTTTTTTCAAACCCCAACCGCACCGAGTGCCTGGTTGAAGCGTGCCATGTATGAACTGCACCCTGTACTCTCTCCCTCTGCTTTTCTTTTATAAATTGTACCTTTTAGACAGATCTAAACATGTTTGACTGCTCTCTGCAGTCCTTTTTTGTGCTTGTTGTACCGCTTTTGTGAAAGCTGTACCGCTCTTTCCTTGAGTCGCTCGAATAAATTTTTTGTTGGTTTCTCCTGCTAAACGTAACCAGTGAAGTCATCCAGGGTCGCTTCGCGTAGCAGGTGCGCAGGAGAAGGGCCGCGCCCTGCGGCTCCTCGCGCACGGGGGCTGCTGCGGTGCCCGGCGGGCAGCACCCCCGACGCCGCTCCATCGGGCGCCCGGCGACGTCACTCCCATCGGAGTGGCCGCCCAAGTGTGCATATTTGATGCCGCTGGGCACCTCGTCTCTCTCCGCGATTGCGTTCGCTGAAAAGGATGGGCTCGACGGTGCTACATAGCGACAGCCTTTGTTTTATAGTGTTTTTTTTGTGTGTGCCGCACGCGTACATCAGTATCCATTCTCTTGAATGAACTCGGGCGCCGGACCTCCGTCGCTTCCAAGCGCAGGCAAGGCAGCATCCGCGGGCGGATACGACGACGAAATGGGACGACTTTCTTACAACTTCCTTGCAAAAAAAAAAAAACATTTCTGGCCTCAAATAGTTATTCCTATTTTCTACATATATTTACACGGCTAATCAATTAAAATGGGGCTTAGGAAAGTCTGCGGAACTAATGAACGTTGCTACTGCGGGGATATCGAAGCGAGCAGAATTCTACAATAGGAAGAGGAGTAGTGAGAGGGACGATGAGGGGAGTTGGTGCCGCGAACTTGGAGTAACGGAAAGGTACAGCGGCTGTCGTAGGAATGAACGAGGCAATAAAAATTACATTAAACATGGTCACTGAGAAAAGATCGCTGTGTGAACAATACATTAAGCCGAGTGTATAGACGTTGAAATGGCGACTGACTTAACAGGTTACAAATAAAACAACAACAAATGCCCAGCGCGAACTTTTACGTAAAATCCAAAATAGGAGCTGTAGGTGACCGTGTAAACGACGCATGCCTCCGAATGGCCGACAGACAGACAGGCTAGATAAAGCACGCCAGCAGAGTCGGTGCCTCGCCTCTGTTAGTTTTTCCCCCCGAGTCGCAGTGCATACACGATGTCGAGCGCGGACTGCACATCGTCGCTCTCGCCTAGGAGTCTGCTGTTTCAAAGGCGAACGAAATGTGTGCGGCCGGGCAAGATCGGCCGATGGCAACGAGGAAGGTTGCGCAGGCAAATAAACACCGCTCGAGTCCAAGGTGCGCGTAATCCCTGGGAGACCGAAGAAGAGAGAAAAAAAAAGGGGAGAAAGAACGGCTCGTGCGATCCACTTTTCGGCGCGAAAGCGGAGAAAGCGAAGCGCGTAAACGTGACGCGCACATCAGGCGCGCAGGGGGCGGCCGCTCTAAACGGGGAGACCACGAGCACGCGGCCGACGATGACACGCGCAGCGCCTCGCGGAGAGGCGCCTCGTGAGCCAGCTTTGCCGAGCACGCGGCGCACGAAGCAGAGTCAAGGCCTGTAACACACAGGCAGCGCGTGTTGCACCGTTCAAGGCGCTGAAGGCCTAACGAAACACTAACCAACCAGCTCGCCGAACCACCGAAGAATGCGGTGTCACCAGCACAGATGTCGAAGGCCGCCGACAGCAGCGTGTGAGACGAAGTCAAGATTTCTGAAAGCTCAACGGGCTTGCCAGTGATGACGTAACGAACCGAGAGCTAACAGCTGCACGTGATCTTATAGCCGTTTAGGGGAAGGATCCCTGCATCATATAAATTTCCCAAAAATTTATTTACGCGCTCAGGTTCTCGACGTGAAATGTTGCCACTCAAATCGATAGCATTTTCATCAGGATACTGTATTTGGCGAGAGTAATTTTCCCTTAACCCTTCGCCGCTCCAGCAACGAATGCGAGAAGATTTCGCTCACGGTGCACGAAAAATGCTTATCTTTTATTGCCTGTCTTATTGACTGATCGCTAGCCGCCCCACAACCCTAGGCCGTCAAAGAGTGATGGGGTATGCAAACAACGCGAAAGTACAAACGAAGTCGAGAGCAGCACACATTTGCATATGGCACCAGTGAGCGAGTGGAAGACCTTGTAATACCTTCTAAAGCAAAATCGAAACAGGGTGCGATTTCTTTTTCGTGACCTGTAAGAACAGCCAAGCGTACAGAACGAAAGGTTCGAGACGTCGGCGAAAACAGTGAACCGGGAGGCGCAATTATTCCTAGGTAGGTCGCGCTGCAATCTGTCAGAATATCATTATGCAGCTTGTGAGTGGACGCCATGAATCTGCGCGAGTGCAGTGAAACGCTTCCGCGAGTCCTGCTTTAAAATTGCCAACTTTGCCAACACCGCCCCCTTAGAGCAGACCTGGCATATAATGCGCGCGGTTGCTGCGGGCTGAAAGAAGATATGCTGAATATTTCTCAATTTGCGTTGATAGTGAACATGTATGTTGCGGGCGAAGTGACTACCTATGGCCTTCCCATCTGATTGTCCTGTGCTTCTCTGGGATATATTTTGCACTGCTGCGAAGCAGTGGGTGGTGATGCATGCTGTACTAACTACACCTTGCATATGCCGGTAAGTCACTGCTAACCCGTACCACGAAAGAGAGAAAACAATATTGGCACCCATTTGAAGTTGTTCACTTTTCCCTTCATTGTTAGTGGCAAAACCGAAATCGCAAAAGTTCAACGAGCTTTCAGATTCTTAAAGAGGAAATCAACACAAAATACAATAACTTAGCACACTTTGAAAGAAATAGCCTTCGATAACTCATTCAGCTCCATGCCAACCACGAAAGATGGTTTCTTAAGCGAAAAAACGCAAAATACATTGAAAAACATGCAAATCTGGCGCTACAGTAACGTAGTATGTGTAGCAGTGACGTGACATGGGCGAGCACTAAAAACGTGCTTACCAGCGTGTTAACTGCACATTAGCATTCTCTTGATACGATCACACGGAAGCACCCCTAAAACGGCCCAGTGATAGTTCTTGGCAGCGGCCTCGGCCGTTAACCGCACAAACAAAATTCTGTGACGCCATTGAACAATCTCTGTAATGCGGCTGGGGAGTCGCCGCTGCTTCGTGTGTTTTGTTTGATACTTCGATTATTTGTCTGAACTTCGCGATAAAATTGGTGTAACTGTAACGGGCCAAAGCAGTCTTTTTAATGAACCGTACTTGTGTTTTGTCTTCACGACCGCTTTGAAAAGTTTCAGCTCGAACCAACACTCTAAAAAAAGCCAGTAGGTCGGCCTTGCACCAATGCACGTGAATGCACTGCTTAAAAGGGAGCAAATGGGGCGAAAGACGTGGCCCGACATTCCGTTCTTCACTGCGCAGTGCCACGGCGCAGATCGGATTTTAGAATCAAACTGCATGCATGTTGCTGTCATTGGCCGAATTTGTCTTTTGAGCGGCATAGATTGGTCACTCGGGTGCATCGCGCTGAGGCTGAACCCCGCAATTGCCTCGGAATGTACCTTCGTGGGGGTGGCGTCGTGGTCCTTCCTCATTACGTGTCCACACCAACTTGACGTTCCTTCTAAGACTCCACACTCCATGTCTAAGACCTAGGGTGCAGCTGCTCCCTTGATTTGATACTGTCAGTCCGAACCACGAAATCTTCTTGCCGCATATACTCTGAAGCCTCTTCACAGCTCCTGTATATACTCCCTGTATGCATACTGCTGTTCATGCCCCTGTCCTCATGTCCGGTTCTTCGACTACGGAGCCCTAATACGTAAAAGTGCGTTGCACTGTCGATTCTCAACGATCCAGCTTCAGATTTCGAGTTTTAAGTCCCCTGTATTGCAGGTCATGCAATCTGTTTTTGTTACCGATCTCTCAGACCTCTATTCCAAGGCTGCCCTAGCCCCACCATCCGAAGTTCTGGATTTACCTCCTCTTTCGTCGTTACTAATAAGAAACGTTTCCTGCGTAGAGTGGGCACCACGCTTCTTCTCCGAACTGTAACACAGCGATATTTATCACTGCATTAGAAAGGAACAAGCCTAGCACTTCTTTGATAAAGCCTCACTGTTAGCTCAAAGCTTGCAGCTTCGCTAGGGAAATAGGTTTTGGTGCCCATTTAAGTAGATTTCTTGGATTTGTTTACATACTTCTCGGGTCCCCTAGTTCTGATACGCCTTCTATACAAGCGTTATTATTTTTTTTTTTGCGAAAGTTTGATTCTAGAAAGAACTGATAGAGAGAGTCCTGAGGATCTGCCTCACATATTGTTCCTGACAGCCGGGGCGCGGGCCGCAGGAGGCAAGCCAGAGGCGTAGGTGTGTAGCACAGCAGAGCAACTCTACACCAAGCGTTAGGTGTAGTGCGAGGAAAGTTGATGTAGAGGGTTACGCTCTTCGTCTTATTTCTTCAGTGCGCTTTGGGTTATAAATGCTAGAAATTACATAGAAGTGAAAAGGAATTCCCGCCTAATAAAAAAAAAACAAAAAAAAACGAGCTCCCAAAAGCTAGATAGAGGTAACTAGCAGGATCACAAACTTCCCAAACTCAGTCGACCATTGACAATGCAACACATATCATATATGTTATCCACACGCCCAAGAAACTGCACTCTGGTACTCCCGAAGCAATTATTGCCTGTTAGATTTTGCCCGAGAGTCAGCGTGGTGTGGGGTAGCAGGCCGTATAATACTGCTCTCTCGGAAAAAATATAAGGGGTCTGACGGCACTGCCGCATGGACTGGCGAACACCCGCCTCCACTGCCCAGATGCAGATCAACACACCCTCCCCAGAGGTCCTTCTATCACGGGCGTTTTATCCACAGGGCGAAACCTGCGTGAGCTAGATGGGGCACAGGTGGGCAGCAAGGAGAGCGGAATCGTTGTGTGCACTACAGAAAAATAAAGGGCGAAGATTGGGTGGCAGCGGCCTTGGGTTTTCTAGCAGAGCGGTCGCGTCAGTGACGAGGCTTTTTCTTTTACCCATATCATAGCACGCCGATCCATTCAAATAGCGCTGTATATACGTTTTCTCTTTCTTCGTGCAAGCGACAGAGAAGAGAGAGCCTGGTGGGTGTCTGGGTATTTCTTTATTTTAGTCAGTGCATCGCACACGCGCACGAGTGGCGCGCGTCTTTTCGTGCTGGCTGGTGAGAAAAAAAGGAAAAAACAAAACAAAAAGAGACAACGGCTGACCTTATACACTGCATGGCGCCCTGCCGCCCCTCCGCTGCACCCGTGCACACAAAACGACTACGACGACGAACGATCCGGCAGGTGCGGCGTACGAACTCGGTCACGCAGCGCAAGGGATGCCAGCTTCATCGTCAAGCAGATGCGCCGCCGCGGACGCTTCTCGGGGTCCACATGACGCAAGCACGTGTGGTCGCAGTGCGCAGCGCGCCAGACGTGCCCACATCATTTCCCGGCAAGACCTGCCGCGGGTGGCTCGCTCTCAATAACGCCATCGGCGCCCCGAACCGCCGCCGCCGCCGCCGCTCTGCCATCGCGCCCCGGGAATAGTAATGCGACACAGCTCGCGGGGCACGCACAGGCGCACGGGACGGCCGCTGAGTACAAAGCACGCGAACATGGGTGTGCGGGGGGGTTTGCACTCGTTGAGGCGCGCTAATCAAGGCGCGGCAACGAAAGGGCACACGCGCGGAGAAAGCGACCGTTCCCCCTAAACGGTGCACTTTGGGATCCCTGGCAATCTTCCAGAGCGAAGCGCAACCCAATAACACCGCGGACGGATCATTTTTCCAGCGTGATTACAAGGGAGAATATGACCAGGGCGGGCGAAGCGTCAATTCAAAACTCCGCAAGGCCTGTGGCCGCCACTCTTGCGGGCGCTTCCTGGCTGGCTCCCACGCAGGTATGAGGCTCAATACGCCTACGCCGCAGCGCGAACCGCAGCAGGCCACGGCGTTAGAGCGGAGCCCCCTCTCGGGAGAATCGAGGTCGACCCGCGGCGATTGGTGCAGTGTTTACGAAACACTGCGACTGCTAAGCGAGCGCACAGGGCGACCGCTTCGCGCCACTTCCGCGTTTCGTTTCGACACGAAGGAAATATTAGATTCACGTAGGCGATTAGGGGTCTTGAGCTTCTAAACACTGCGACAAATGTAAGGCTCAAGCTCTGAATTAGAACGCCGTACCCAGCTCATTCAAGAGTCAGAAGTTCTGGGAACTCAATTTATAAATATTTATAAATATTGGGTGACCTTTATTTCGCGCGTACTCGGGGCAAGATTTACTAATTAAGCCGATTGTTAACACGACGCTTCGTTGTATAGGGATTCGGAAGGGATGCCACAACGACCAAACAATTGAAACGATGGTGAAATTTGTGCGAGAGAACGCTTGCGCAAAACTGAGGCTGCAATATGGACACGGCGAGCAAGGGGGAATTTCCGTTTACACCGCATATCAGTGGCCCCGCGCACACTGCGTCGTTTAGAATTGTGCGCAGGAATGTAAGGAATAACTCCAGGACGCTGTTTCAAAATATGCAGCTCCCCGTAAAGCAGTCTGTTTTAGTACAATTATACACCGTTGATTCATTCGAAAAAAAAATAAAAAAAAGAACTACTGGCACAACTCGACCGCGCAAGGGGCTATTTTCCCCCGCATACTTACGCTCGCCAGAGTCTACTTATCCTACAAGTGAGTGCAAACGGCCGAGGGCCCCCTGACCCGTCCGTTATCTGCACAGGCCTGGCCCCGCTCTTCCTTGTGAAGCGCGACGCGGCGGCGGCAGCTTAGTACGCGCGTCACGAGCACGTCGATACGCATCTTTGGGCAAAACAAACCCATCCACTCTGGGTAGGGAACAGCGCCGCTTTACTCCTTTCCAGTGCCTCCGTTGAGGCGTACTGTGCACTATAGCCTCTTCGATGCAAGCAGCTAGCAGCCGAGGCCGAATGTGAACAGCGAGGGACGAGTCGCGGTCCTGTTTCTGAATTCGATCACGGGTTGATCGCGGGCCGCCAGTTGGCGAAGGTGCGGAATCGAGCCCAGCTCGAGAAAGTCCGCTCGAACTGGCGCCTCGCAGCAAATCCGCTTTAAAGAAGAAGACACTGCCCGAGTTTTGGTTATTACTCCGGAGCCGATTTCGACTTCTGATTTCCCGAGAGCAAAGGGCGCAACCATTTCGGGGCGAATCGTGCTTAGCTGCCCTGCCCTCCGAGGCAAGGAAGAGGGGCCAGATGCGTCGAGGTCTAAGTTCAAAACGCGTCAACGTGCGCACTGTCTTTTCAAACTGGGCGAGCGACCGCGGTGTAGTTTTGACCTCAGCTAAAATTTATCTCGACATCACGCTCAACCGCATCTCTCCGTTGAGGTTTCGATGCAATTAAGCGAGCTCACCTCAAACTATAGACCGCAATTCAAACTCACCTGACCAGCGACCTCACGCGAAGCTTGTCACCGCCTCACTGTTTCTTCGCTGCTGAAATTACATCCGCATAACTCGAGTCGAAAGAAAATAAATACATCGTTACGACAAAGATTTGCGTGCTTAAATGCATTTTTTTCAGTACTTCAGTCCCTTTGTGGATGATATAAAATGCAAATGTACTTCTTACCCTTTCTTGTCGCATTGTATGCATCTCAAAAGTTCTTTCATAGAGAAGAAATGTATAGAACAGAGCAAATTTTCTGTCAGCATTACATACCGTATGTGACCGTATGTGATTACATACCGTACGTAAGAGCAACTGGCTCTCCACTTCTTGTGATTTTGTGTCCAGCCATCGCTGTGGCACCATCTGCTGCGAATATAGAATTGATCCCGCAACGCGCCAACTGAGCAAAGTACATGGGAGTGTTTTTATATCATTCCCCGAGCGTTACCGTAGCTATGTTGGAGCCAGAAGCGGACAACATATGTGCAGTCATGGATAAATGAAATGCGAACACAAAAATATGCACCGGAACACGCAGAAGGGTCATTCCAAGCGAAACGTCCCAGCCCAAAAATCGACCACCGACAATTTAATTGAAAAAATTTGTGCTGGTTGCCGATTAAGTGTACGAGGTCTGCACGGAGTATTTTCGTTGAAAAAAAAATTTTTTCCGTCGCCTGAGGGCTCCTTGAAATTTCTGCAAACGTGCAAAATGTGGTTGCAAATAATAAATTTTAAATAAAGAGTGAACCTATGTCGAATGACAAATATTATTTTAGGCCACCCCACTTGCATTGTTCTTTGTTGTGCGACCATGACTGAAGCCGTGTAAGAATTTTTGGTGTTGTAATTTTTTTTAACGAAAATGCTCCGCTGAGAACTTTTACACCTAATGGGCAACTAGCACAAAATTTTTCATGAAATTGGCGGAGGTCTATTTTTGGGCTGGGGCGTTTCGCGTGGAATGACCCAAAACTGAAAAATACTGTTCATTGACGTGCAATAATGGCGCGCTATTTCGTACATTTTCAAAGCCACAATTCCCACCTTTGTCTTTGTAACTAAGTCACGCGTCATCTTGACTTGCATGGAAAGAAGTCGCGCTATTTGTGTGTTCCGGTTCATATTTTCGTGTTCGCGTTTCACTTGTCCATGACTGTACATCGTCAATGGACGGCATTAGCTGCAACAAGTGACGGCTGAGTGTACTCGACATTTATTACATCATAAATGCAATCTAAAGACCGATCCATCTTTAGATTGCAGAGCTCTTAAAAATGTGTCGTGGAAACTGAATCGACTCAGTCTCCATAACACATTTTTTAGAGCTCTGACGTGGAAAATTTGACCGCTCCCTTGATGTTTAAATTACACAACACTAAACACGTTATTACGCATTTCTAAGCAGTTTAGAAATGGCATTGGCTGTTTTTCTCTCTATTTCCTGTTTGTTCCCCTCTTTGTAATGACTACCAAGTGGGGGTTAACAGTATAAAAAATAAATAAATAAATTCAAGATCTATCGGTGGGTCTTTAAAAATGCGTGAGCATCTCCCCTTCTCCCTCGCGAACATGCCGCTCGGCTGATGCGCACGCCTTGCTCCCAAGCCCATAACATGGCGTTTCTCGCACGCCTTGCGTACACCGTGCCGACTGTGCTTTGCCTTCTAACCGTCTCAGTGGTCCCGTTTGCTTCCTTTAGCAACGCATTGGCTGCCTGTCAATCCTTTTGTTGTCCACCAGTATCCACATTTCGTCGCCGTCAATCACATTCTACACTGTTTTCGCCACCTACTCAGCCTCGCACCCACGTCACACGACATTTTACAAAGCGCACAAACGGTTACGGGACGTGTCGAGAAGCCAGACGACGGAGGCGTCGGGCAAAGGCAGGAAGGAGTGCGAACGCAGCGGCACCGTAGCCACACCCTCGCCGACTCGGGGCACGACTTCACATCCCCCTCTCCACACGCGCCCTGCCATTCTCTGTTCTTCTATCGCTCTGCTTTTTGCGGATCAATGGCGCGAATCTTTGCCGGCTTGCCCCATCTATCGATCACCCTATAATAAGTAAATAAATAACCGTATGAACTGTTCCAACGGTGCTAGTATAAGTGAAGTTGCTTCTCTATATGTACGCCGTGTTCACGAACACTGTTTTTTCAGGAGTGGTTTTTGCGACAGTGATGATCCAATGCTGCATGTTTGCTAGCTTTACCCCTCAGAAAAGTGCCGCGCGCCAGACATTTTTTCACCACGGCGGAAAGTAAGAAACCAATTGCAGTACTGATTACAATCTGCATTACGCTGCATTACAATTGCAGCATTGTAATGCAGCGCCCCCAAATAAGCTGATTGAAAGCAACTGCTTCGCCTGTCACCCGCCCGAAGAGACAGCGCATCCCCTTGATAATGGCATGCATGGAAGGAGCAGCAGAAGCAAGATTCGCGGGGCGCGTGTGCAGATAAGGCACAAACTCGGTCGCGATTCCTTCTTTCTTTCGTTTGTTTATTTCATTCTGGTTAACTCAGAGGCAGCCTGTTTGAGGGCACTGCTTTACGGTGCGCGCTAATGCGCGCGGAGGCGCCGTCACGTGGTATTTTTCATATTTCGCGGGTTTTCTTTATCAGTCCGAATAAATGAGTACGCAATTATCTCGTCGCTGAAAATACCGCAGTTAGATGCCCCTCGTGGGTACCTACAAGTGTCTCATTGACACTTCAGTGATTAGGACAGTACTTCTCGAGTTACATAATTAATTACAATTAATTAGTTAAGTATCATTAACGAAAAAAATCCTGTCCCCTTCTCCCAGTACTGCAAACATTACGCACTAGGTTTTGTTCGAGTAACGCCATTGCTCTTTTGTAAAATCTTGGTGCATGATAGCTGATACCTGTATGTATATGTGTGTGTGTGTGTGTGTGTGTGTGTGTCGTTTAGAGAACCGCTCCTCAATCATCACTTTGGTTTCTGTTGTACGAAAACTTGGCCGTTTCAACAATGTTGTCAAAGGCCATATATATATATATATATATATATATATATATTGAGAGGCTCTGGGAGTCGCCAGGCGGGAGTCTTTATTCGTGCGGTCACAGCGCCAGGAAGGCTCAGCAAGAAAGGCGATGTCGATGACACTGCCGCCACCGAGATGAAGATGATGCGATGATAATAGGATGCACACCCAGGAAAGGGCGATTGTCCACTTGCTAAAATATAACCTGTACAGCTTCTCACAATATATATATATATATATATATATATATATATATATATATATATATATATATATATATATATATATATATATATATATATATATATATATATATATATATATATATATATATATATATATTATAGCGCTCTAGGATCGCGGGTAAACATTGCAAATAATAAAGGTTCATAGCTCCTTTTTTTGCGCTAAGTTTGGTATCGTCACGCACAATAAAGAATTACAAGAAAATGTAAAAGCGCCCAGTTCGCCCTCTGGTCTTGCGGCCGTCACTGTACCCTCAACTCTAACATCGACCCTGCTCAATTTCGAACTCAGGGGCCCAGGTGACGACCTCCAACCCTCCCTCAAGCAGCCGCTAACCTGACCAATGGTGAGGTATGCGCGAGGTTGATTTTGAGGGTTTCCCACTCCTCAGACAGCGGACGCAGCATCCGTCACCGGTCGCATCCACCGTCGCCGCCACCGCTGACATACTTCTCTCTCCCCGCCATCCCAGCCTCGCCTCTCTAATTGGCCCCAAACGGCGAAATCGGGCACGGCTTTCTTCCGTTCGCACACAGAGGCACCGAGCATCGCACGGATAGCCTGTACGGGGAGCCACAATGTATGCGCGCGATCCACGCACTTGGCTACAGGTTTCTCCTTTGCAGGCGGCTGAGGCGTATAAATACACACTCCCGGCGCCGTCAATGCCACCCCAGCCGTGCATGCATAGCCCGGGGCCCAGAAGGCCCGGCGGAAAATTTATAGCCCCGATCCAGCAGCCCACCCCTCGGAATCCGACCCACTTCTCGTCGTCGAAGCCAGCGGACCGGACATCGCCGCCCCCTCCGGCGCCGGCCGAACACCATGCGTGCGGGAGCGAGCCGTGCATCCTGCAGCAGGACGCTCTGCACGCGTAATCTGCGCCTTTATTTTTCTTTTATTGCTCGTCTCTTTCTGGCCCGCGTGAAGGTGCAGCTCTGCTAACGACTCCGGACGGACCACATCACAGGAGTTCGCGCGCCACAAGTCGCGCGTAGCGCGCGGCGAGTCTTCTCCATTCAGTTTTCTAGACTAACGAGCACTGCTTGCTGTGCACGCGGGCGTGCTCCCCCAATTGGCCCGCGCAGTGACCGGTCCTCACATGTCAACCCGCTTGTTTCTGGTCGCCCCGATTACGGGCGGCGCCCTCTTTTCTCTGCACGTGCCGCTGCGCGGTCGGCCTGTTTTCGCGCCGGTTGAAGGCTTGTCTGCCGTGCGGAAACGACAAGATCGTTCGTGTCAAACGATATCTACGCTAAGCTATTACGAGCGCAGAGGGAACAGTATCGGTAGATCACTCCACATAAACTTCTGGTTTACAAAACGGAAACAACGGCGCCGCTCAAAAAAAAAAAAAAAAAAAAGGCAGTCATAACCTGTGAATAGTTAGAATTATTGAAATGCAAATTATTCCCTACACTTGTACAACCGCAGGGTCTAGTTTTACTTTCCCCAAAAAAGGCAGCTAAATTCAAAAACGAAAAAACAAGAAAAAAGCTAGGAAAACCAGTCTTAGCTCGGCTAAATTCAGTTGTAGTTTTGACCGACGGCGAAATTACCCAAAACCTTCAAATGTCTACGTAAATCCTGTTCTGCTGGTTGTTTTCCGCCAATTCTTACAGTTGTATGCACACGTAGTTGTATATGGCGGGATTTGTATATAGTAGACAGCATCATCGATGATCCCGTCTTTATATATACTTTAGACACTCGACATTGACTGCACCGCGACGCGAACCATGGGTGTTTCCCATGCATAATCGTGGACAGCCGCATTTCCATTGCACAGTACATTATATATATAGTATAACACGCATTGAATCTCAAGGGCACGTCATGAAATAAAGTTACACACAGCTTCAGGAAACTTACGGCGCCTAGACATAGAGCGGGGGTAACGAGCGTCGATGGAAGATATGTGGTCGCAAATAAGGGGAAGCCACGTTTGCGAAGCGACTCAGGCAACGCTGGCCGAGGGTCAGGGCAGAAAGTCGGCGCCAACCCCTCGCGCTGAGATAGTGCACGAGTGCGATTCAACTCCGAGTGCAGCATATGGGCGGATCCTGCACCGACACCTTCCTCCATTCTGTTCGAAACGATTGTCAAAGCCGACTGGCAATAAACGAGCGCTATGCATGCACTTAGCTTTATTCAGCAAGCAGCTCGAACAGTGGGAAGGAAGAGGCAATCACTCGAGAGTCTGAACCACGGTCAACGTTTTCAGAAACGTATTAGGTAACAAAGTTTTCTCGTCATTGAATAATCGTTTTCGCGTAGTTCGAAGCAAGCATTTGTCCGGAATGTGCAAAAATCGGGACCCACCGCCATCGTCATAATCATCGTCATCACTGAAACAGAATGCGGACGATGATTAAGATGGGTGGTGACGTGTGTACGTGCATACGTCACGACGCATCATCAATAATCATGAGGGTTAACAAAACTAACCATCACCATTTTCCCGTCCTTATGTGTTGGCATTGAGTACTCATCGTCATTCTGCACGATCGAACAATCGCTGACGGGAGTCGGAAGGTGAACGTTCTCCCTGAAATATATATATATATATATATATATATATATATCTATATATATATATATATATATATATATATATATATATATATATATATATATATATATATATATATATATATATATATATATATATATATATATATATATATATATATATATATATATATATATATATATATATAGCTGCGACACACAGAGTCTCCCAGCAATCACGCACCTAGATTTTAAAGAAGAGCAATGGCATTACTCGAAAAAAACGTAGTGCCTAGTGTTTCCGGTAAAGGGGAGTAGCGGCCAGCATTTTTTTCGTTAATAAGGTTTAATTATTATTTTTAATTAATCATCTAACCCGAAAAGTACTCTCCTAATCATTAAAGTGTCAATGAGGCACTTGTAGGTACCCACAAGAAGCATCTAACTGCGGCATTAACAGTGACTAACTGCGTACTCATTTATTCTGATTGGAAAAGAAACTCCCAGAAATATCAAAAATACCAGGTGACAGCGCTTCCGCGCGCATTGTAAGGCAGCGTCCCAAATAAGCTGATTGAAAGCAACTGCTTCGCCTGTCACGCGCCCGAAGAGACAGCGCATCACCTTTATAAGGGCATGCATGGAAGATTCGCGGGGCGCGTGTGGCGGATAAGGCACAAACTCGGTCGCGATTTCTTCTTTATTTTCTTTATTTCATTATGGCTAACTCAGAGGCAGACTGTTCGAGGGCGGGAGAGCCATATCGTGGTATTTTTCAGATTTCGCGGCGTTTCTTTACCAGTAGGAATAAATGAGCACGCAATTAGTTCATAGCTGAAAATACCGCACTTAGATGTGCAAAGTACTGTCCTAATCATTAAAGTGCCTCATTGGCACTTTAATGATAAGGACAGTAGTTGCCCAGTTAGATAATTAATTACAGTTAATTCTCAATTACGAAAAAATTACTCACCGATACTCCACTGTACTGGAAACATTACGCACTAGGTTTTCTTCGAGTAACGCCATTGCACTTGTTTTAAAATCTCGGTGCATGATAGTTGGAACGCCCTGTGTGTGTGAGTGTATATATATATATATATATATATATATATATATATATATATATATATATATATATATATATATATATATATATATATATACATACATACAAAGATGCAGTCCTTACTGCCAGTGCTATTCGGCTACTTGAAGGTGCTTTATAGCGCCGAATGAGGTGATTGTCAAATAAAGAAATCAAAGTCGAGAAAAAATCCGCCGTGATCGGAAGCGGGAATCGAACCCACGACCTCCGCATAACGCGTGCGGTGCGCTAGCAACTGCCCTATATCGGCGGCGGATTTCCTCTCGCGTTCAGCGGGGCTTATAATATTTAAGGAGGATCAGAGACCGGTGTGTGTGCGTGCGTGCGTGCGTGCGTGCGTGCGTGTGTGTGTGTGTGTGCGTGTGCGTGTGCGTGTGTGTGTGTGTGTGTGTGTGTGTGTGTGCGTGTGTGTGTGTGTGTGTGTGTGTGTGTGTGTGTGTGTGTGTGTGTGTGTGTGTGTGTGTGTGTGTGTGTGTGTGTGTGTGTGTGTGTTTTCGCGTGTTACGTGTGCTATAATAATCACCTGCTATCATATCACGAGCTCTCGTAGCAAGTTCATCAGCAGAACAGGAGTTAGTCAACCTTGATTTTTACCGCCATTTTACTTCAATAAACTTACCTCACCAGCCTAGAATACGAGTTTTGTTGTTACAAGTGTAATCCCAAACCTTATTTCCCCTTCGAATGACCAGGACCGTCCACCGTCCACTCAACCACGAACGCAAACGCCTCAGTTCGGCTGCTGAAATTGGGGCCCCCCCTCGGCGTTCCCGTTGGCACCATGATTGAGCGATATGAACAGAAAGTGGAAAAGAAGTGGACTGGGGACATTTTGAACTCATCTCGGAGTTCACCAGCATACAACCCGGTCCGGGGAAAGGGGAAAAGGTGGAATGAAGAGTCGGCCATTCCCAATTAGTTCGCCGGCCCCTTGTTCCGAACTTCCAACCCTTCCCCACATGCGAAGCCGCGTGTAAGATGGTCGCGCCGGTGGCACGACGCAGCGTCGAGGTGGCCTCCGCGCGAGCGGAACGCACGTTGGGGCAGCTGGCGCTGGCGACCACGTGGCTCGTGAAAAGCGGGACCACCGCGACGAATCTCGGGCGCGTGATGCGGCACGCCGGCAAAGCAGGCGCCAGGGGCTGCAAAAAGTGCACCGAGACTAAGCGGAAGACAAAGGAAAACCCCACTGCGTGAAAGATAACACCTCGAGCCGACCAGGACGTTGTTGGGAAGGGGAAAGGAGCAGCCGACGCCAGCGCAGTCTCCGCGGATCCTGCCTGGCGGAGTCAACGCACCTCGCGGCGCTTCTTTCTTCGCTCGCCGGATTTGCAGAAAGTGCTTTTCTCGACGCCGCGGCTCAGCGGGGTAACGAGACGACCCGAAAGCTCGAAATAAAACGCTCACTCGCGCTATTTTCTTTCGGGCACCGCGAAAGGATGCGACAACACACGGCGGACAACGAGAGTCGCGAGTTGATCTCGAGCCGTCTTTCCTCGTGCGTACACTTTCGCCGCTTCCCCCTTTGTTTTCAGTTTCTAAAGCCGCCATTCCAGCCCGGACTGGGCGGGCGCGCGACGGGGCTACAGTGCATGAATCGGAGTGCCCCATCGTACTCTACTGACCCTTCTCCGTCCATTACACAATGAAATGTTGCCCCCTATTGTTCGTACACCGTGTAGCCGCTTAGTCGCTGCCTCCACTCTCAAAAAAGCTCACATGGGTGCGGTGTGCATTCTTGTCTGAAATCGAAGCATCAGAGGCTACGTTGGATGTACGACAGCTTCGAGCATCAAGTTTTGCTGCGACGTCTGTCACTGGTATGTTAAAGGGGAACATTTTCTCAGCGTGCGCTCGTCGTCTGGTGTCCGTCGACAGTATGACGGCGTATGTGCGGCGCAGCACAGATCTGAAACACAAAATGCTTTCGCCAGTAGGGAAGTTCTGGGCATTCGAATTCAGGCGCCTCTGCCTAATGAGGCGGAAAGCATACATACCCATGTGGCCACCAGACTTCGCTGACAAGTAATAACTGTGGATTTTTCATTCCCGTTTTATAGCCTGTTTTATGACCCAGGAGGCAAAAAAGAAAAAAAAAGCCGATCACGTACACATGCCACGTGATCCATATCCGCACGGGGGTTGAGTAAAAATGGAAAGGTACAGGTGAAACAGAAAGTAAACGGAGCACGGTTGGAGATTTTGAAAGGATTTCTCCGTCATGTGCTTAGCCCGAAACATCGAAATGACTTTTCAAGACAGTCATTGTAAAATAAAATTCCACCGCAGATACTCCATTCATGCTGGCAGCCGCATAAAATATAAATTATTCTAATTTCACGAAGCCGTGCTCCGTTTACTTTTTGTTGCACCTGTAGATCTGGAGGGTCATTGCCCCAGACCAATATTCACATATTCACACGTCGCCTACGCCCACGTTCGGGATTTGTTTTTTTTTTTTTTTAAGCGACAACTTTTGAACGTATCGTATTAAATATTGTTCTTCGAGAACCAGCACTATCGCGCTGCCGTACGTCATTAGCTGTTGCTGCTGGTTCGATCACACTGGGGTGACCGTCCGTGAAGTATTTTTTTTTATCCGCTGTTCAGCTTTTGTCTTGGGATCACTACTTTGTTTATTTTGTACAATGCTTTCGTCCAGAACTGTGCTACATACGCTGTTCAGAACGAGTATAAAAATCAGTTGCCAGTCTGCAAAGAACTTTTCATCGTCTCTAGCATCCCGCAATTCTGCAACAGCCACGAACGACATGTTTACTTCTACTTTTGCCCGCATCTTCTATATCGCGTTTTCATTGCCTGCTTTATACTAACACTTGCGGTAGATTGGGATTTTGCACGCCGAAGCTGCATCATAGCTGCGGTGGTAGGAGTGGGGGTTTATGGCATGCTCGGAAATCAGTAATCATTTGCGACGACCCTGCTAAGAAAGGAGGCTGAAATGAACTTGTCGGGATATTACTGATCACTGCGTTGTGTAGGCAAAGTCAAGAATCGTTAATTTCCCTTTGCCTAAGTGTAGAGGTCTACAGTGCATTTCAAAACTAGGCGCACCTTGCAGCCACTTGAAATACTACCTGGAAAATTCAAATGGGGTTTATCTTTCATTTTGATGGTATTCTTAGTTTTTGCCGCGAACTGGTTCAATGGATCTCTTCGACATTTCGTTTTTCTTTCGGGGCAGTCTACGCACTACGTGTGTACGTGCATGCCAGTCGCGACCTAACTTACGACACAATGCGAGCGTGCAATGTTCCCGCTGACGTCCCCGAATCATTCGAGTAGGACTGTGAAAGCTAAGCGCCGCATTCGAATTACCTGTTCGCGTCAAGAGTGCGCGTAAATTCGTAAAAGAAGTCTCGTGATGCATTGCACGCTGCAAAATTTAATTTGATAAGGTCATTAGACAATATTAGATTATTAATTTCGTTAAAACTATCTTCTATCATTTCGTTTCGGACACTATCTGTATCTAGATGCCCTTCGGCTTGTTTTTGACAAATACGCAAGACGGAAGGCAAAACTACCAGCGCAACGCCACCCGTTGCCACAGGAGTGCCAGCAGCCCGTCAAGCAAACATTTCCGCCATGTCTGTCTCGTCCACAGTTCATCACACCGATGATACTGGGAATGGGGTAAAAACACGCACACGCGCAAAATTATTGCCACATATTGCCATTTATTGTTATTGCCCCTTACAGCGAGGCTGCAGTCTATGACTAGGATCGAACAGATTATAGCCGGCCACACAGCGATGTAGACAAGAATCGCACACGAGCGAAGCGTCACCTTGCGGTGCGCACTCAATTTTCTCGGGATCGTAAAACTGTTCGCAATACCTTCAGCATGCGGGGAAAATATTGTAGAAAAAGAAAGGTCCTAGGGCCTTCATATTTTGGTATGACAGCTTAGTAGCGTGGTTCTCAACCATATATGAGCCGGGGACCCCTTTCAGACACGGAAAAGTTTCGGGGAGCCCAGAATCAACAATGTCGGTCCGTGCCTTAATGCCGAACAATGCGCAATTGCAGCTGAGGTCGCTCACATACTTGTTCAATGCCTGCCTTTTGTTTCACTTTTATGTTGATGCGTGTCATATCGTCAAACAATTACCCCTTGCAGCTAAAAGTCACCCTTGGGTGTCTGGCTTTTCTGCATAGCTGGCTTGGCTCGTTGTTCCTGCCAAAAAGACAGCGATAAAACATGCGCTACGCGGAGAAATTACACGTAGAAATCATGCAGCGAAGCCCTCTTTTAGGTGCGGAGTACCTCAGGACCTCACAATGTCCGTCCGCGTCCGTTCGCATAGCATTCACAATCGCAAAAAATCGCACAGGCACCGGCAGGATTCGAGCCAGTGTCTGGTAGACCAGACAGAGTTAGTGGCAGTCGTCTTACCCATTGGGCTACGACCGTGAGTTAGCACCCCAGAGTCAAGCGGCTTACTGCGTCGCCTGTAACGGGTGGACCTTAGGACCTCCCAATGTCCGTCCGCGTCCATCCGTGCGCACACCACCATCAAGCGAAAATCAAGCGAGATTCGATTTGAGCCGTGAGTTGCAGTTTCATTTAGGGAATAATGAAGGTGCAACTCACGGCTAAAATCGAATGACGGTCGGGGCGCAAATCGGATGTCATTTCGAGTCCTCGTACTCCGCCCCCTCGCCACCATCCACGGAGTGGACATGCTGCCATTTTTTGCCTTACCAGCAAGGTTTGGCAAAAAGGACAAAAGAGGCGGGAAGGGGGGAGTTTCGGGGAAGGCAATGCGTATCCCAGAAATGCCCTCGCGGGCCCCCATTTGAGAAACACTGGCTTAGTATATTGCCCCTAAAAAGAATCTCTTCCCAGCAGTGCACTCGTGTTTAGAGGTGAAGCCTGCTTTCAGGATATCGGAGTGCGCTTGATTTTTGTAAGCTGGCTTGTCCATATCCTGTGTTGCACAGAGAGGCACGACAACCGCGGCGGGACTATGTCTGCAGAAAACGGCTCTACCAGCTTGTGTTATCGAAACTATCCCAAAACAAATTACCTCACAATGAGCCGCTAAGACGACTCTACCATTACGCTGAGTTTCATTTACTTGTCGTGATTAGATAGTTCACAGTGAAGTTGTAAACATTACAGAATCACGAATATTACAAAGGCACTGCGTTTTTGTTTTTTTTTGCGTTTCAGCGCATTGAACAGGCGCCTTGCTTTCGTCAAAAGTCTGGCCTAGGGGTCAGCCTGAATAAGACCGTGCAGGCTCATGTGTGCGCTGTACTGGTTTGTGACGTTGTGCATGTGTGGGTGAGTGAGCGCTCTCTCACTCTCTCTCTCTCTCTCTCTCTCTCTCTCTCTCTCTCTCTCTCTGCCTTTATGAGTGCTTACTTTTCTTGCATTTAATACCACCGCTTCTTTATTAGTCATAGCAAGTCATGCGGCTAGCAAGAATCTCCTTTTTAGAGTTCCGTAACTGCTTATATGCCTCGGTGTATTTTAATCGTACACCACTTGAAATATTCGCATTTATTTTTTCTAATAGGAAACGATAATTTTTTCAGTTTATGTAAATTAGTTCATTTTTAAGATATCATTAGACACAAATAAGCGATATTGTCGCTGATATCGCTTTGGAGAGTACCTGCTCAGCCTGCTTACAGCTGAGTTTCGCAACGACTACTTGCCAATATGCGTTCCCTTTAGTGATTTTTCTTTCGCCGGATACGCTAGAAACCGTTTGCCTAACCTAAATACTCGGAAGTCACTATCCCACGACTTATTCCCCTTGAAACTTCACTGGGTATACGCCGAAATGGGGTAGAAGGAAGAATTGTAATATTGATGGTAAGCAGGCACCAATGGCATTTCAAATACCTAAAATAGCAAATAGCCAGCCCTACGGTAGGATTTTTAACAGCGGATAAATAAAAAAATCAGCGCAATATTAGCGCGTTCCCATTGCAGCAGTCGCATCACCAAGGAAGCTGTCCCGCCACCTTTGACAACCTATTTGATCTTTCTTGACATTTTCGGGGAACCCGCTGCGAACTATAGTTTCAAGCCCTCGGCTCGCTGGCACACCGTTTAAAAGCAAGGCTGTTAATTGAGTACCCTACGGCGCAGGCAGGGAAGGAGGCTGGCACGCTTAAAAGCAGGCACGGCGTTAAACAGGATTCGCTCGTGACAACAATAACCCCAGGTGTTTACGGGTGCCAGCGTGAAAAGGTAATCAGAATGCGGGATGCGTTCGCAACACTGCGTGGTTTGTTTGCTTTCGTTTCACTTCGGTTCGGCTCTTTTTGTCGAGCGCACCTTGCGGTGTGATCGGCACACCGCCGATGCCCGTGTTAGGTACCCAGACGCAGCGTTCAGCAGCCGCCCTGTGCAGAACGTCTCACGGGCATGCAAGCGTCCCGTGTCCACGAAAGCTTCCATGCGGCCACCCCTGTTTTCCTTATGATCCAAAGACAATCGCATGCACATCTCACGTTCCCTTGGCTGTTGCTGCTTCTTCTAATTTAGACTGTGGCCATTCGATACCGTAACTGGACAGTGCCGGCGCTTGGCGGCGGCGTTCTTTCCAGACAGCATGCCTTTCACAAAGGACTGCAGACGCCGCCGTCTAGACTACTTGGCGCCGACACCGCCCTACCAACAATAGCCACAAAGCGCAGCGGCAGTACCCGCGCTGCGAATTTGATACACGCGCAGCGAGCGTGTATCGTGTTCGAACTTCGCCGCCCCTGGAACGGAACTGCGAAAGCAGGCACCGCGTTCTTGATCCTCGTGTGGCACCGTCTCATGGAGCAACGGCTCAGCGACAACGCATAGAAACAGGGCGCTAATATTCCAAACGCCTTTATGGTGCGGTAGGACCCCGTTGAGGACAGATTTATTGCATGAAAAGTCCGCAGGCTTTCACATCTGTCCTAAAGTGGACTGCGGTTAGCACGTGATGCAAGCAACGTTCCTTCTTCGCTGCCGCCGACGCATGCCGATCGCTAGGAACACCCGCGTATTCATTTACCGATGTCCGTCCCTGGGCCTCGATTGACAGGCTTTACACATACGCGACGCGAATCTTTAAAGTGGTCGCGTAAGCGCTCCCGTGTAACCAAGGCTGACCCAGCCTACAGCTCCATTTTTTTTTTTCAGGCCGAAATGTTGGAGCTATAGAATTGCAAACACGTACGCGGCTCAAAGAAATCGGCCTCGCTTTGTACTAAAGCGAAAAACGCAAGCTGAGGATGGTCACTTGTGCACTCCGACCCCGATAGAGTATGCGAGCCTTTGCGCCCTACATTCTTAGTAATGTCACCAGCCCCGAGGTGGGACGCTGCGGGGGAAAGAGGGAGGGGGGGGGGGGGGCAGACATATACCTGCGCAAACTCGGCATTGCACGTGCGCACACGCACTCGCGCCAGCGTCCACACATTTCGCAGCACGCACACCATCGCGTCGCGGCAAAACAATCGGGGTCGCGGGGCTCAAATATTTGGCCACAGAGCGCACTCCGGGAAATCGCCACGGAGAAAAAAAATGACACCAACTTACGCACGGCTACAGCATGCAGAACCGCATGGTCCATACGCCTCCCCAGTCGGCACTCCAACCAGCGCGGTACCTAGTTGTATGCCGAGTGCAAATGGGCTCTCAAGTTGTACGTGCCCCTGACGAAAGCCCGCTAGCTCTGCTCAAGGTCTCGGGGGCAACCTTCGTCAAACGACGCTTGCTGTCCATTTCTTCCCCATACGTGTTGTAATTAGATGCGGAGCATTTCTGCTTGAATCACCCTTGCTTTTGTATAGGCAGATGTGACACGAAACCTCAAGCGATCACTTCTTGAACAAGGCAGCGTTCCGTTTTGAGCAACAACACTCCGAAAGAGACACTTCCCCGACCAGTGTGTTTCACCTGGCACTGATTTATGCTATCTCTCTCTCTATATATATATATATAACACACACACATACAGACCAAAAGTTTCGCGTTTAGGTCTCTCAAGAAAGACTATCGTTTTTAAAAATTATGAGACACTCTGAGCTGGGCCACGTAATATAACGTCCATGATTCCCAAGAAATCCTATAACCTTAAAAAACACTCAAAAGAAACCAACAAGCAGCTCCCACCACTATCTCGTATAAGCACAGGGATTGCGATAGTGTATACCTACACGAGCAAAGAACGCTGATAAGCGCTGTGTTACGAATCTACCGCTTTGCCTAGTTCCAGTAGCTTTCTTTTTTTAAAGGCGATAGTTTTTCTTGAGCTACCTGAAAGAGAAAAGCGGATGGGAGAAATGCGGGAGGAGACGCGTGCTGGAGGGGGAGTAGGGAAGAGGACAGGAAGTGTGTAGGGAAGAATATGGAAGGATGGACGAATTGATTCGGGTGTAGTAAAGGCAGGAGCAGGAGGGGAGAGGGGCAGAGGGGATGTGAATGGGAGGAGGAAGAGGAGACGTGAACAGCGTGAGGGGTAGGGGGTGGAGAGGGGAGGAGGCGCGAAGTGGCAGGGTAGCCGAAATACTATCCCCGTTCGATTTCACTCGAACCCGCATCTCCCCCAGTGAGAGTCGAGGCAGTATACGCCCTCGCGACAGCCCCAGCAGTGGTATCGTTTACTGCACATGATTTACCCTTTACTTTCAAACGTGTACACTCCACCGCATTTCCCACGTGCATGGCCCAGCAGGATTCATTACTTCCCAGTTCTTCACCCTGTGATCTGCGCTCTTGGCTCTAATGCACGCTTCAGACCGATGCTGCGAACATGAATGACGAGCATCACAGCCCGCCCACGCCACTCCAGCTGCCCCACAGCCTCCGGAGTCACACACCCCTTCCTTTTCAACGCGGGAACAGCGAACACATGCCGCTGGGCGCACAGCGTGTTTGCCTTCGGTGAACATTTCCTTTTGCGTGATGCTCAGCTGTTCTGATTCCCGTGTGTGCTAACTCCGCGGTGAATAAAGTCCGTCATTGTTTTGACGCAACAGCTGCGTCTAGCCGTCCCTATCGCACTGGGAACGATTCTCGCGAGAAGCGCGTTGGGGCGTGGGAGCAAATGGGGACGTGTAGAACTACTACATGTGCTCCAGGCTGGGGCTCGCATGTTGAACGCCGAACCTACTGGTTGTTACGGCTGGCCATTGAAGTTGAAAGAGAAATACTTAAACACAGGATCATTGTGCTGGAAAGCTGCGGTTGTTTAACGTAAGCAAAAACGTCGTTAGGTTGGCGGCTGTACGCTGAGCCTCATTCCTCTACCTCAAAATGCGGTGAATGGTCTACCCATTGCCACGGCACGACAAGGAATTCAAACATGGCAGCCGGAGTGTGCAGATCTGAACCGATAAGACAGTCTCGTGACGATGAACCGTTCGACGCTCAAGCCGCGGAGCTCTTGTCACCTTTGTGCGACAGGTTCAGGCCACTTTTTAATGGGGCGGTTGCAGTGGATGAGGGTGCTTACGGTACGCCGTGGGTGTGGTCACCTTGTAAGTGGACTGCTATAGCGGCATTGACATCGAGAGTATGACAGTTTGATGTAGCCGTAAAGTTATCGGCACTATTTCAAAAAATTTCGCGAAGGCTCATTTTCAGTACAACCAAGACCATTTTGTATTGGCCCCGTGGTTGGGCATAAACTCCAAGTTCTGGAAATAGCCTGGAAATTCCAAGATGAAGAATAATTTTTAACCTTCCCTATAACATGGCCTGTATTGTTCGTGAGCCAGCCTGTATGGTTAAAATAACAACTGCGCTCAATTCTTTCTAATATGTGTCATTTAGTTGAAATATTATGAATCATATCATGTAATGAACAGGCAGTTGTAAAATGTCTCTTACCCATACGCTAATTTACCCTTACCCATACGCTAATTTTCATATTACCATCGAGTCAGGAAGCACGAGTTGCTCTCTTTTTCGTTACAGGTTCCTCTATACATATACTCCCACTAATATATTGCTCCATTTGCTGCCTCTCGAATGAATGAATGAATCAATGAATCAAATGAGACGTGGCCACTTGCTTTGTATCGAGTGAATTACCCGATCGACCGGCTCACAATACATTGAGATAAATTGGAAACAAGTAACTGCCGTATGACTTGAAGAAAAACAGCTTACAGTATACGCTTGTTGCAGTAAATTATTGCTACTTCGTTTAAAAGAGGGGCGCATTTAGTCAGTGCTTCTGGTGAGCAATTTAATTGTATCTTACATAACATTTGTCCACTGGGCCGAAAGTGCGACCCCATATATAGCTACCGTTTGCTACAGCCAATATCTGACCACCAACCATGAATGCTGCATTTTCCCCCCTCATCTGACACCGGGTGCCTAAACTGCTGTTTAAGTAGAAACCGCAGCCTTGAGGGGCTGTGGGACTTGCACATTTAACTCTACGCCTTTTCACAATCGTTCTCGGTTGAAGCCGAGCAGTAATAAGCGCAGGCTGGGCGTCGGAAATAATAAAGAAAAAAATTATCCCCAGCACCATTCTCAGCCTCCACCTCCGCACGGATGATATCTTGTCAATTTTATGTTTTCTTGTTACTTATATGTACGCAATTCTCAAAGGAATGCATCTCGCAATTCAAGCGCTTTTTAAGCCTCGCTCAAACCCTTCTCCGAGCATGCGCAACGCCTACGAAGAGAAACCAGTGGAATGGCTGGTCTCTCAACAGGGCGTCTTACCTAAACGTGACGACAATTTCGTGACCGCCGCCGTCACGAGTGCGCGCGAGTCACGACAGGTAGGGGCACGCTAGTACGACGCCGAACGAAACACCGACGGTATGAATTCTTGCCAACACGAACTGGCTCATTTTCGCCGCTGTCTCTCTATGCGGAAGGAAAAAAGCTGGCCACGACCTTGTGAACTGCGAGGAAACACGGTCGCCAAGTGCATGACGGCTCCCACAAAGGTTGTCTCGCAAGCGCTTCGCGAACGCGTCCCGCATCGTCAGTGTTCGAACGAGCCCTTAAATCGAAGCAATACTCCGCCCTTCCAGCTGGCCGTCGGCGGCACGCTGCGGACAGCCGGTCATATATTAGGAGGCCGCAGTTGATTAAAAAGCTACACGCACATTCCCAGTGACAGCGCAAACGTCGTAGCTCAACCGCAGTTGGTTAAACGCATTCACAGACATGCCAAGCGAGTCTGAAAGACTCGTAACGCGCGCCTCAGTAACGCCCGGCGAGTAAATGCGAGAGAACACACGGCCGTTCTGTAGACAGAGGCGAGAACCTGGCCGCGCGCGAGGGCGGACCGCGGATCCGGGGCTCGTTTAGCGGCGCGCTATTCGTCGCGGCCGTCCAGACAGAGACGGCGGCCGAAAGAGCGCCTGATTTATCGCAGGACCCCCCTCCGGGACACATGTTTCGAGCGCGCCTTCCTCCTCGGGAGCCCGGGCACGTTCCTCGTTGGAGTTGGCATACGCGGCAGGAAATCGCGCGTCACGCCGGACGAGCCCGAAGAAAGAAGTAATCAGGACTGGACGGCCGATATTAATGGGCCGTGCAAGGAAAGGCGATTTCGGCCGCGCGCCACTGACGCCGCGCGGTCGTTCCGAGCTGCGCTGCTCGCGCAATGAATGGGACCCGTTTGAAAGGGCACGGCTAACAGGACTCGGATGTCTGGTGTCGACGACACGAGCCATGCGCGCGTACGAGGGCTCGCGGTCGCCGTGCGCAGCGTGGCGGCCGAAACGTTCGCGACCAGGCAAGGCAGGAAAGAAGCGTGGCCAGTCATGTGAGGCGGTTGCATATTTTCGCCGTAAAGGAGCCCTTCAACGAGCACAACATTGACACTGATCGGTCGCGGCAGGTGCAGTTTAAGCTGCGTATACGGCGTCAAATGAAACGCGAACGCGAACCAGAACGTGCAAAATTGAATAATACTGTTCTTAGAGTACATATAATGGCACGCTCTTGGTATATTTGGAAATCTACATTTCCCAACTTTGTTTTTGTAACTAAGCCACGCTTCATTTTGGCTTGCATTGAAAGAAATCGCGCTGTTTGTGTGTCCAGGCTCGTATTTTCGTGTTCGCGTTTCATTTGACGCCGATAGTACATAACGTGACATTCTGTGCCGAGATTGCGCTGCTGAGCGCCGTCAATGGAACGCTCGAATAAAACGACAGTCTATGTCCACCTCCAAAGTTTGCCAGTGGAGTTACCTTAGAAATGCAGGGCGCCAAACATAGTATCCCCCGCCGGGCATTGGCAAATCGCGCCAATTTTTTATTGCCTATAACACCTTTTTTTTTTTCTTTTTTCAGTATACGGTCCACAGCTCCTGCAAGCACCAGAGAGGCAACTACCGTGAAATGTCAAAACGCGTCGTCACACTGGGCCTCTTCGATTTACAGTCTCGGACTCACCGCGGACTCCCCTAGAAGCAGTCCAACATTCGATTTTCCCGTGTATCCCTATGGCTTCGGGGAATCCTCGGACTACCCGCGGACTATCCGCGGTGAGTCCGAGAGTGTAAATCGAAGAGCCCCACTGACGCCTCCCGCCGCTTGTCGCACTCTCTATTACGAGCGCAGCTGCGCGTATAGACAATCGTGCTTCTTCACTTATCAGGCGCACAGTTCTCGCGCATTAAAGAACACCTTCGTGCTGCTGATCGTCTTCGCAGTGACCAGCGTGCCAGTGAACGCGGCTGTGTATCCACTGCGTTCACTCAGCCGGCAGACTCGACGCAAAGCAGAAGTCTCTTGGCGTGTCAATGCCGAAGCGTATTAAAGGGGGTCTGCAACACTTCCCATAAACTCTTTCACTCTTTCCTTCGCGTATGAAAGCGTTGTCGAAGCTGTAGTTAACCGCACGGTGCGCGGCAATGCGTGATTTGTTCGTCGCAGCAGAACTATCCGCCTTATGTTTCTGCTTTGCTTTGTTGCTTTTTGCTAAAGTGGCTATCGAATGCGTTTAATGCTGCAACAGAAGGGAAGCGGCCGATAGCCGATACATTGCTGTAATGACGTATTGGAGCTTTCAAAGAACGCCAAGACCCCGAAAAGAGAGAAAAATCTTTTGAGCAGGTTTCGAAGTTATCTGATGGGCATAGCAGTAATTTTTGGCTGGAGTACTTTTTGACCCCCTATTTTAGGTGCTGCAAGTGCTTGTTGACTACGTTCTGGGAGTATTTAAAATTTAGAAAAAAGGTGAAAAAAGTGTCGCTGCTCCCTTTAATTGCCAACGGCCGCACCATTGGTTTTACTTTCTGCTTCAGTTGGTAGGTTGCACCGAGTGCCCCATGCTTGCTTGCTTGCTTGCTTGCTTGCTTGCTTGCTTGCTTGCTTTATTTATTTATTTATTTATTTATTTATTTATTTATTTATTTATTTATTTATTTATTTATTTATTTATTTATTTATTTATTTATTTATTTATTTATTTATTTATTTATTTATTTATTTATTTATTTATTTATTTATTTATTTATTTATTTATTTATTTATTTATTTATTTATTTATTTATTTATTTATTTATTTATTTATTTATTTATTTATTTATTTATTTATTTATGCACTTGTTTACCCAAGCTCCGAGCAGAAGTGGCACTAATACAGCATCGAGACGTATACATAATAATACAGTATGAGTGAAACGGAAATAAAAAAAAACTGATAGACAAAGAATCGCAGGGTAATATTTACAAAGTAATCCCCTCGCTGCAAGAAGATCTATTTCCTGAAGGTAATTCGCGGGCGCGTTGATCCATTTTGCGATCTTTCATGCGGTGAAACAAAAATGACACAACAAATGGAGCAAAATACACAAGTTAAAGATAGACTATCAGAGCATATGCGCTGGTCAATACCACAGACGAATTTAATAGCTGAGTTCGGCTAAAACACTCACGTAAGAGGCTAAACACATTGAATCTGCGCTTAGACTAGGCGTAGGCAGGCCTTCGTTCAGTGTTAGCAACCACTTTCCGCAAAAACTTCTGCAGCTTTCTAAACAAAACCCTGCTATAGTTCTTACACCACTCATAAAGGTCCATACACACTACGCCGAATTAACGGAACAAGAAGTGAAAAATGCACGCGAACTTTGCTTAAAATAGGTCAGCGACTTCCTTGATTTGTTCTCACATAATAAACAGGTATAAATAATCTGTTTTATTAAGCAAATAAATTCTGCTTTATTGTGTTTTCTGCGTTTTATTATGAGGCGCTTTAATATCTGGACACACTGGGCTGCATGGCACTTTTGTTTTGCAATTTTTTAAACCTGCTTCTTCCTTCGTATGTTTTGTCCTCTTAGAAGATCGAGGACTTTCACAAAGTAACAAACACGAAATTACAACAAAGTAAGCACAGACCATCGGTTGACGCTCATGACTTGTCCACACCATGTCTGACGTCATGTTGTTTATAAAATATTTTCAATCCTTTTTCTCTGATTTCATCACCATGCATCTGTGTTGCGCGCAAACTGTGTCGAGTGGTATATCGCATTCATGTCGTATGTGTAAACGCACCCGTGTAGCGCATTTGGCGAAGCCACACGGGAAGAGTTCGCGTCTCCTACACAGAGACAGACGCCAGGACAAAATCGGAGTGACCTTCATCCTCCCCCTAGTTTTTTATCAATAAATCAATCAATAAATCAATCAGTCAATGTATCAATCAATCAAATTCGACATCACGCTCAAGCGTACACTATTAAAAAGCTAGGAGCCTTTTGAAGACTTTAACGGCATGCTTCGAGAACCAGGACCCTCAAAATATTGCTTCACAATTGGCAGGCGTGCACCTCCTTGCATGGCGTCAAGTATCGATGGCCAGATCGGTCCCCTTTGCGCCAACGAGGCACTGTGCATAAATTATGTTGAGAGCGGAGCTGCTGTTGCTGGCCGGATTGTGTGCGGCGTCATCAAAAATCCCCAGGTCATAGTTACTCCCGCCGTGTACTGCGCACGTGAGCACGCGCTTTACGAAGAGCGCACGGCGTCGTCCAGGCTTGCGCGTGGCGCTCAAAAAAATACGCCCGCCTCTCAAAGGGGGAGCACAAGACAGCTCGCGCTACAGACGCCCAGTTCGCGAAGCCGGCTGCCGCCGGTTCTAGGCGTGCTGACGCGTTCCACTCTGGGAGAAGGGGGAAACCCTGCGGACAAAACGATCCGGGCCCGCCAGTCATGCGTGAGGAAGACGACGATACAGATGGATATGATTATGATTACTACTACCACAGTGAAAAGCGACGACGGAACATGTAAATAAACAATTTCAAACCTATAAATGCACTGCGTGGTGGTGTGTCCTTCAGTGCTTACATAGAAAAAAATCCTCCAGCTTCGCTTTGGTTAAAGTCTTGCGCGACTTAGTGCAAGCTTCACCATATTTTAGATGCGACTGCAACCCGCCGCGGTGGCTCAGTGGCTAAGGCGTTGCGCTGCTGAGCACGAGGTCGCGGGTTCGTTTCCCAGCCGCGGCGGCCGCTTTTCTGATGGAGGCGAAAAGCAAAAACGCCCGTGTGTACGAGATTTCGGCGCACGTTAAAGATCCCCAGGTGGTCAAAATTAATCCGGAGCCCTCCACTACGGCGCGCCTCATCGCCTGCGTTGCGTCGGCGCGTTAAACCCTACAATCAGATTAGATGCGACTGCATCTCATTCACTCGCCTTGTCCCTCCATACGGCGTTGTTGTTGTCCGTCCACACTCCCCCATTCTCCTCGCCGCGCGAGCTGCGCTCTCCGCCGCTCACCCCCTCTCCTCTCCGATAGCGAACACTCTCTCGCGAGGGGCATTGGATTGGATTCGAATGGATTGGCTTGGCTTGGATTAAAGTGGATTGTGTTGCGTCATAGCCGCGCCACGTTGCGTCATAGCCGCGGCAGGGGGTTCACGGCACGTTTCACGTGATGGGAGAATCAACCTAACTGAAACAACAACGGAACCCCCTAGGCGTCGCATCTACACAGGGGTTCCCGCGAGGGGAGGTGGGAGAAATTTTTTATGTTGCAAGGTATACGCAGCAACCGCACGTGGCTTCGATGTGAGATATTACGGCGACGATGGGTCATTTTTCAATTTTACTCATGAAAAACAAATTGTGGAACGACCTGATGTAGATTCATTCTGGGTATGCAAGCAATCCTCTTTGGCGTCATTAATGGGATTCAAATGTATCCTGCCTGCTCCCTTCGACGTGTGTGCGCCAGATTCACCCCACTAGCCCTGCTTACAAAGTGTGGTTTAATACACTTCTGTGTTCATGTATTACTCTGTCGGTATGTAACACTATGCCAGGCTTCATGGTACACGCAGACTTCAGAGCGCAGATTTCTTGTGGTTGACCCATCTATGTTGTGCTTGTGCATGTTCTTGCGCACTAAAAATGAACAAAACAACCAAAAGGAGGAGGAATAAACTTCTGAATCGGCAGGTCATCTATAGTGCACCCATGGCTTTAAGGAGTGTTTAAAAGGTTTAAGTTTGAATTGATTCCTTGCTTCTATTTTATTGTTTCGTGTTATTGACTTCACTTTTTTCTTTTCCTCTTTCATGTTCTCCCTGTCCTTTTTTTTTCGAGGGACACACCAGTTATAAAAACAGGGATCGCAATTCCGCTCATCAAGAGAGAGCAACGGCGTGCACTGGTTTTAACTTGCCTGAAGAAGAGCTTATTGGGTGGGAGCATTCGTGCAAGTGCGTGTGTGTGCGTCTGTGTGGGCGTGTGTAAATGCTGTTGGAGAACTTCATGTTAACCCGCCGCGGTGGCTCAGTGGCTAAGGTGTTGTGCTGCTGAGCACGAGGTCGCGGGTTCGATTCCCGGCCGCGGCGGCTGCTTTACTGATGGACGAAATTTCGGCGCCCGCAAAAGATCCCCAGGTGGCCAAAATTGATCCGGAGCCCTCCACTACGGCGCGCCTCATCGCCTGCGTTGCGTCGGCGCGTTAAACCCTACAATCAATCAAGAACTTCATTTTAGCGCTGAAAACTGCCTTCTTCACCATACCCTTCCTCATAAAGTTGGCTTCACCTCGTTATGAAGTTGCTTGCAGTGAAACATCTTTTACGGTGAGTCTCCGGATCGGACGCTGTGATGCTTATGCGCCCCTCTCATATGCAAACGTCGCTGTAAAACAGCTGCACGCACTCATGCCAATTAACAGCATCAGGCTACCCACATATACGACGCGTCCCTTCTTCATTAAAACGTTAGTTTTTTTTGTTTTTACCCCAATCCACGGACGAGCAGGTATTTGTCCGTGGATTGGGGTATCTGTCAACAGACAGGGTGTCTGTTAACGGTTTTGACAGGCAGCTAACGAGATGGGGAAAAGTTGCTGCGCCCGACGGCCCCTTTGTGAAGAGCAGACCCACTGCGAGGCACGGCGGCGACTCGCTTCTTTTCTATTCTCGCAGAGAGAGCGGCACAAATTGTGGAGGGAACCGGAATAATTGCAGCATCGTCGAAGCTGCCAGGGAGGCGTTGTCCAGGCCGCAGTGGCAGCAGCGTCGTCCGCTGCCTGCCTGCATGTCCGACGGAAACGCCTCCGTCGTGGCCGGGGAGAGGCCGAGCGAAGTAATGAAAGCGCCCTTCCGAAGGGCCGGGAAAAGAGACGGGCCGGCAGATTGCTCCTGTTTTAAATGACCAGTCTGTCGGAAGGAGCCCAAACAGCGCCGACCGCCTCCCGCAAGGCTGGCGCAACGCCCAGCGGAAAAAAAAAAGAAAAAGAGAAAAACGAAACAACAACAACAACAAAAAAAAAAAACAGTCGCGCTCATTCGGTCGAGTCAAAGCGCAGCGGCTCTGCGGGGTCAATGACTACGCTTTCAGCTGGAGACCACCGCTCGCGCAATGCTGCTTTGCAGCGCGGTGAACAACAACAACAACAACAACAAAACAGCGCTGACGCTTGCGAGGCTCAAAGTTCACGGTGAAAATAAGCTAAAAGGGTTTGCGCCTAAACAACGAAATATTTGATCTGTCGCATGCGTCATGGAGCCCGTCGATGCTTCGAAACTGCAGTAGTGACTTGCTCCTGCGTGGATAATATTGCTGGACACTTCCGCTTGCAGGCTAAGTTGTCACATTTTTTGCTCCTCTCCTTTCCGCGCTATCTAGATTTTTTTAGCAGTGACGTATTACACACCTTTAACATTCACATCCCCGCTACGTGGTCAGTACCCGCCGCGGTGGCTCAGTGGCTAAGGTTTTGTGCTGCTGAGCACGAGGTCGCGGGTTCGATTCCCGGCCGCGGCGGTGGCTTTACTGATGGACGAAATTTCGGCGCCCGTAAAAGATCCCCAGGTGGCCAAAATTGATCCGGAGCCCTCCACTACGGCGCGCCTCATCGCCTGCGTTGCGTCGGCGCGTTAAGCCCTACAATCACCTACGTGGTAGGTGTTTTTGCCTACATGTGCACTGGCTCACACCAGTTAGCAAGATAATTTTAGAACCACCATTCGTGCCTAAAAAAAAAAAAAAATAGACGCCTTTCTAAAGTCTCGCAGCTTTTATAATTGCTTCAGCCGCCCGGAAGTTTCACCGTAATAAAGGTAACATGCTCACTGCGCAAGCAACGGAACTAAGTGAGGCAACTTTCCACCAAAACGTGCAGTACTGCAGATTACAAAAGTTCGAGAGCGTAAATATTCTTATAAAAATTAATGAAAACGCGCAAGCGTGTTTCTTTTTTCTTTTTGCTAGGTTCGTAGACGCGTCTTCGGCCGACGTGTCGACGCTAAGCTCGACATCTGACTAACTAGGCTGCAGCAGAATCACTGTCCAGGATGCTGCGGCTCTGCCGCCACAGAAGCTGAAGGCCCGACGCGGCTGTGGGAGAGAGCACGCGCTCGTTGTAGATGCTGTTGTGTTTTATTTCTGATGCACGCGCTATGGAACACGACGCAGCCAATGGGAGTTCCGGGCACGGATTTTGCGGACGCCAACTGTGTCCGAGCTTTCGCCAGCCCAGCCAAGAAACGCTTTCGCGCTAAAGGTGCGTGCTTCGAGCCATTACGGCGCCGAAATCGCGTGCCGAACGCGAAGATTCGACTCCTTATTTTTAGTCCGCTGTATGGTGGGCGGGATTTCTTTCGACACGACTGCTTTCGAGGGCACGCGACGTTCGTGTGGAAAAGACCGCCCAAGAGCGGCCTGTCATTCCGTAGTATGTGTAAACGATTTCGCTCTGCTGTCAAGGGTAGCTTCCAAGTGGGCGCCGTCGCAGAAGTCAGACAATTCTGAAGTCTGCGAAACTACAAAGACAGGAAGATCTGCTCGAGGCTTTCGAGCGGTTACACCTGCGGCATATTTACGCGATGCACTCAGTAAAACTGGAAGGCTTTGTGGCGCAGCACGAATTGCGTGGCAGGCGAACCTGTTTTAGCCGTTCCAGCGTCGTACTCAATAAACTTGCAATTTCGATAGTGCTACCATTCAGCTATCCTCCACCCTGTTTCCCCATATATTTGTTTATGATGGGAGGTTTTCTTTTTTGTTCGTAATTGGGGTGTGGTTCTGCAAGGTTAGAACGCTTAAACGGCTCTTCACGAGGGGTGTACCTTCTGACACACACGCAAAAAAAAAAAAAAAAAAATCGTCACCGCAACGCCCATCCCGCAGCCGTTATGGCGACGGTCACACGCCATAACGATCCTGCGTAATTAGGGTCAACGTGTTGTCAATTTCGTGTGTACGCTCCCCGCAACTCCGCTCAGCCCCAAGGGGCACCGCTGGTCTCAGTTTTGCAAGCACAGAGAAGCTTCGTTAAAGTGAGCGCTCGTAATTACGAAATGTTAAGTAGGCCGATGGCAGTTGCACGATTCCCAACTAGGGTGCGCACGTTCCCACCCCACGCTTATTAAGGAGTGTTTTCGTCTCTCTGTACGCGGGTATGGAAGTTACGTCATCTCAGGTGGGACTCGGCTGGTTTCAGTAGTGATCATCTATGCTAAATTGTAACGCCACGCAATTATCCCAATCATTTTTAATCAGGAGCAGAAATTTTCATCTAAGGATGCGATTGCCCTATGGTGAAAACGTCGTTTTTTATTTTTGCGCGCGCGATGTTTTGCGTACAGCGGGATTTGACATTTAACTTTGTTCAGAAAAGCATTGCGCACGCAGGTGAACTATTTCTATTATTCGCCGAAAGTAGCCACCAAGAGAGATCGGTTCCCTTAGCTGCCAGTTAAAACGGTCTTCAAAACTGGGGTTGTTTCCGCGGAATGAGCAGCTTATACATCCGTTCGTACATACTGTCGTGCCACATGCAGTGCGGAACCGCGGAGCTGCCACCACGGATTTTGTGCTAAGTAGGAGTAGATGTAAGCTAAGTGCAACAAGCGGTAAGAAGCAAGGAAGGTAATGCCAAACATACCTAGGCTAGAGAAGCAGCGGAAAATACAGTTTCGGTCAAGGAAAAAAAGAAAAGCACTATTGCAACAATGTTATGGGACTTTAATTCGATATGCAGTGCATTTGCAGTGGTGGCAGTGCCAGGCTCCTCTTGGGAAGCGGAGTAGGGGAAGTTGCATAAATCGCTTGCCGGAGCTCCAGCTTATGCACGTTAGCCTGTTTGACGGGCCTTTTTTCTAGACACATAATGCACGTTGAAATTCTCGTTGATTCCAAAACGAAATTCTACGCAACTGCGGCGTCACGAGACTCCTTATGTCGAATCGTGAAAAAATAGTGGACGTGAGAGAAACTTGAGAGAGAAAAAGTTCAATAAGAGCTAAAGAGAGAATATACGTGGTTGGACTCTTCTGGCGCGTAAGGTTTCCTTGTGAAGAGTCACGAAAGCAAGCAAAACAAAACAAAAAAAAAACGAACAATAAGAACGGGAGGATGTCAACCGATGGTAACAAAGTGACAAATTCTAAACAACGATAGTTGTTCATGGGACAAATATGTGAATAGACGGTTTCGTTTGTTTAGCCGCAAACTATGCAAGGCATATCCTATTTCGCTGTGCGCGTACGCGCGACACACCAAACAGTTTTGTTTTTTGAAATGTCCGTCCTGCGAGCGCTTGCCGCGACGCAGAGAAAAGGGGCGGAGACGCAATGTTATGCGCAACTCCTCCACTGGCTGCTGCAGGGCCGTGCAGCGTGGCTGGGACGGTGCACGGCCCGCAGCATCCAGGAGATGCTTCGCGCGCGCGCGCCATTCGAACGAGGCTGCGGCGTACGACATACCGAGGAAGCGGTCGACGTGCCGTCGACGAGAACGTCGTCGGCGAAGGCGACCCTCTTGGGTGGCTGACGCCTCGGCAGCGAACGGCGGCCTTTATCCGAGCCAGCGGCCTTCAGCATTCCTTCGGCTGGAACACCGCAACGCACATCACACAGAACGGTGCTCCGACAGGGACGACCACCTGGAGGCACGAGACGCCCCCGGCGGGAGTCTCGGCACCCACTCCTGTCGACACCGGGGCCTCGCCGGTGCTCTCTGCACGCGAACTCCACTTGCCCACACCGTCTTTGCTCAGTAGGCGCGCACTATCTGTCACTCGGGCTGCTGATATTGTCTAGTTTGTCACGGACGCCACACGCACGTAGCCGCCTCTGTTGCGCACGTGTGAGTGCGCGCGCTCCGAAGAGGCACTCGCTCACGCAACCGCGCGCCCCGTCGCCCAGGGAGCGGAGAAACAACACCAAGGACACGTTCTCGTTCCGCAGCCACACAAGCTCCCACGACGGCGGAAAAGGGGCCGGGAAGAAGACACAGCGACACACACGGAATGCCGCTTGCAGGCTTCCTCGAGTGCCGAGGAGGCGGCGACGACGGCACGCACACGCCGAGTCGACGACACCGCGCGTGGACGGCCCAGAGGTAGGTGAGCGCGGCAGCTGCTACGGCGACCGCTGACGACTGACGAACTGGCTGCTCACCGCGACTGGCCGCGACGGCGGCGGCCCGCGGCGGGAACGAGGAAGCCCGAGGGGGAAGCCATCAAAAGCCGCCGACGGGAAAGAGGCGCAAGGGGGAGGAGAGAAACTTTCGCTTCGGGGCCAGCGTTGATCGGCGAGGCCACAGCTGGGCCGCGCGCACGTGCGTCCGCCCTCGGCGCAGAAACTGCACAGAAACCCAGCTCGGGACGTCCCGGTAACTAGGGGCCCGGATGAGCACAGCGGCCCGAAACCGACACTCGCCGAGGGGCGGTTTCCGGTGCTCCGCTCATTAGCCAAATGAAGCAACGGCAGATGCGTGTATCCAGAGCGGGGCGGCTCTGGATACACGCATCTCCTATCTCTCCTCGTCCTCCTCAAGATGGGGACTTGTCTTTTCACAAATATCAAATTCCCCGCTGATCGGTTTCGCGTCCAGTTCCCTGAACACATGCACGCGCGGGGCGTGAACAGTGATAAAGTAACCGGTGCCTGAAACGGAAAAGCCCTCCACGCATACGTGTGACCGAATCTTTTATTTCAGGAAAGCCAGGAAGCATAAAATTATCGCCAAAGTTATCACCGTGTTCTGCCACGGAGTTCCGACATGGTGCTGCACTCACTCACTCACTCACTCACTCACTCACTCACTCACTCACTCACTCACTCACTCACTCACTCACTCACTCACTCACTCACTCACTCACTCACGCACGCACGCACGCACGCACGCACGCACGCACACACACACACACACACACACACACACACACACACACACACACACACACACACACACACACACAGGTGTGCGTGTGTGTGCGTGTGCGAGTGTTAAGGCAACATTCCAAGAATACTTCCGTTGAAGGAAAGAAAATTTGGCAAATTGGAATGCCCTCATGACCGCAGGGCAAAGCATACAGGCACCCCGGCACACCGGCGCCGACACAAACGACACATCGCTTGCGTCATTTCGTCTGTTTCTGTGTTGGTGGATTCAGCGGTGTAGCAGTGCGACTTATTGTATTGCTGACAGATAGTACTGCTGGGTTGTTGACCAGCAATACTATATGCGTATTTATGCATTAGCCAGGAGTCTGCGTGAATTCCTCGATATGTGTAGAAATATATATATATTTTTTTTTTTCACGGATGGAGGCAATGCCAGAGCTTGTATGGAGAGCACCATTAATTGAAGGCGCAGTCTTTACCTTCGGAATAACGTTGGATATGAGGTTGTAATACGCAGTCCACATTTTCAACTCAGTTGTTCAGTGATTCATCACAAATATCAAGATCACTTCGTCGATCTTCACTTATCCCGACGCTGTAAATGGACGAGTAGGCCCGCCTATTTTGGCGTTCTTGGTTCCTCTAGTTCATGAAATTGCCCGTAGAAGTGAGCTAACTCGAATAATAAACCTGCTGCATACCGCAATAAAGTACAGGTACTGGTAAACCGAAAGTGCAGGTAATGATTATTTGCTGAGCTTTTCTACGTAACCAGTCGTTTCTGACCGCGAAGCTTGGGGGCACGACGAGCGGACCGGGCCGAAGTGCGAGAAAAAAAGCATTCAAATGGACAATAAAACGGAAAAAACAACTTGACGTGCATTAGCAGATCAAAATGCGGTGTTTATAAAGAAATTTACCATTCCTTACTAAACAAAGTTCCGAGAAGTGCGAGAGCTAAAAGTGAGTCCAAAACCTTCGCTGAAAATGCGTCCTGTCAATCGTCAAACCTTCAAAGACTCAAATCGCAAACGAAGAAAGAACCAGTGCTACGATTTTTCGTGCCCTAAGTAAACGCCATCTACGAACAGTCTAAATGCATACCGATACGTGGTTTATGAGATACAGCAGCGACTGTACTTATTCTTCATGACCAGTGCGTGTATTGTCTTATCAAAGGCTCTGATAAGATCTCTCTGGACGCACGCGTCGTGTGTGCAGAGATCATATGAGAGCTTCTCGGTGGACCAACCGGTCTTTGGGTCCCACTAAGAAAGCTTTCGGTTTAAAACGATCCTCGCGTTAGCAGTAGTTGTTTTTTAACGCAGGGAACGCCAGAAGCGTGACAACGGGTATTGCCACCCCGTACATTTTCCCGCACTAGGATTTGCTCCGTCCCAAATCGTGACTTGTGGAACGGAATGCTAGTATAAGCCCCCCCCCCCCCCCCCCCCCCACACACACACCCCATCTCCAAATAAAACAGCGAATGGAGGCGCATAAACAGTATAAATAGGGGGGGGGGGGAAGGGGGGAGGTGCTTATGCTGGTCGCATGTCTTTAACTCGGCACAAACGTCAGCTTTTAAACGCCATTGCTGGTAAGCTTTAAGTTTACATTTCAGTCGCATTATTTCAAGCCCGGCGGCCGTTAGCGTTACTGATCGGCATGTTGGGGAATCGCGCGACATGCTGATTATACGGTTCATCTCCTCCACAATGACCTCGATTCACCAATTTATGTAGCCACGAACAAAATTTCGGGGAATGACCATGTCGAGCAGACGATTTGGCTCAAGAGTTCGATCTGCACTGTGCCATCGCACATTGCAAGCTTGCATTGCGCAGTGCCACAGCACAGTAACATTTCTAAGCCAACTTGTATGCACTTTGCTGTCATTAGACGAATTTTATTTATTGGTGGCATGAATTGGTCACTCGAGTGCAGTGTGGTAAGGCTGTATCACGGAATAGCTTTGGAGTGCATGCAAGCAGCGTTAACGTCTATTTGAGCTTGCGGAAGGGTCCGCACATTTTGCTACGTGTTGTTCGAGCGCCTGGGAGAAAGGGAATGAACAAGAGAGATTTCGGCTCTGATTTAGGCTTTGATTTGATTTCGCATTTCGCGCGGGCTCCGAAAATCTTTCCGCGGGCCCTGTCCGCGGGGCCGGACACAGGTGTCGGAGGAGTGCACGCGTAATTTCTGAGCACCCACTGGGAATATTAACTTGCGACCGAAAAGAAGGTTTTAGCATAGTTTTACAGCGAAACTGTTAGTGCTTTGATCGGTTTCCACGTGCCGTGTCCGTCAGCAACATTGCGTAGACCGATTTTTTTTTTTTTTGTCTTCAGAGCTAGCGTTTTGTGTTGCCCTCTTGAAGGGCTCATGGAGGGACGTTTTGGCCTGCGTTTTTTCCGTCCAGCCCCTAGCATCTCGAAGGGCTTCCGTAGCGACGTTGTAACGGGTGTCTTTCCCGTCCAAGTACGCACACAACACCGGTAGCCCCTTTATGCATGCAAGGGTGTGGGAGAGGTGGGGAGAGGGGGGGGGGGGAGGGGCAGTGCACGCGCAGCCAGGCTGCACGCGCTGACCAATGACATGCCCGTGTGCTGGCGGGTGATTTCAACGTCTCAGGGCCCGATGCGACCATTACGTGGCCGCTGACGTTGGGTAGCGTGAAACTTGAAGGTTTTTCCAAACTTATCATCGTTTTTGTGAATACAATTCCCTGTAGGGCCGGAATGGGGTAGAGCGAGTTACCAAACGCTATTACTTTCAAATAAAACAAGGTCATGATTTATTTTGCTTTCGTGGTTGCATCGAAGTCCCATGCAGAGCGTGCAAGTAGACGCAGCAGAGGAATCGCGCCGACCCCGAACATAGACAACTTCGGTATGGAGCTGCCTTTCACGCCCAGGAAAAGCAAATTATACTTGCAATTTTATATTACTAATAATCTACGAAAAAGTGGTACAAGACTTCTGACAATTCTGTACTAATGCGTAAACATTTTTTCCAGCCGCTCTTTTATGCATTGAGCCTCGACAGAGTCGGCTTCACCTTTATACAGAAGTGAATTGTAATGTAAATACTTCTATATCACCAGGGGTTTATGCAGAATTTCGATTTTGGGGGGGTGTCGGTGGGATGTTTGGGGGGGTGTTGTATAAATCCCTAGGCAGGGTGCTTGTGGTTGTGGAATCTTTTTTTTTTTGGGGGGGGGGGTGTCGAAGTCCTTCTGGGGGGGGGGGGGGTTTGGGGGGGGGGGGGTGTTAGGGGTGTGTGTATAAATCCCTGTATATCACGGTCGGCTTCACCTCTATACAGGACTGAATTGGTGGGGCGACATTTCACCAAGAGTAATATAGGCAGTTTCGAGCACCATATATTCCACTGTATCTCCATGAATTTTAAAATGCCACAAGTAGGCACTTTTAGGGCGTGGGTCGCTGTTTCGCGGTGCGGCAACCTGATGGCCTGCCTACCCCTGCACATTTTTTTTTATTACGCGGGCATTTTTTGTGAACCGGGCTGGGGGTGACTTCTCCCGCATATGGGCGAGTGAACGCATGAGGACGTACCATAGACATACATAAACACCCTCAACCTCATTAATCCCTCAACAATATTCAGCAAGGCACCTGGAGTCAGCTTCAAACTTATGAAATTTATAACACCTGCATTATTGTTGATTTATGCAGGAGCTTTCCGACTGTAATGCTCCTTATGTAAAGCACGCACGCACACACGCACGCGCGCGCACACACACACACACACACGTATATATATATATATATATATATATATATATATATATATATATATATATATATATATTATATTATATTATATTATATTATATTACGCGCACATATTATAGTTCTAGCGTGTCCTTCTACACAGTGACCGTTGACTGCAGACCATCGGGCAACGTACTCGCACGCTTTTGCTGCACAGTTGGAAACGTACAAACGTAAACCTTGCGTGTTCTCATTTCGCTCGTCCTCGACGATAACTATGGGAACCGGCGCGTAAGAAGAGTGCCGCTCTCTCATTCGGGCCACCCACCGCCGTTTCTTTTTTTCGGGCCTCGCTGGCCGGACGGCAGAAGTAGTAGCAAACGCAGCAGCGGCATTCGAAACGACGGCTGGCCTCGCTGCCTTTTAAAAGAAAGCCCGCCGAGACACATAGCTTGTTGGGAGCAGCCGTTCCTCCGCATCCAGGGCACGTTTCCTTATCTCACAAGGAACGCCGGACGACACATAAGATAGAGGCGCGTACGACCCAGTCTAAGGCCAAGGCGGTTCGCTCCACATCGCGCCAGCACAACTAACACATACCGCACACAAGCCGCATGCGACGGGTCGATGGAGGCGTAAGCCCGGCTGGTTGGCGCAACTAAGAAGAGAGAAAAACGTGGAGAGAGGAGTGGGGAGATTAAGACAGAAGCACGACGCGTATTCTCGAGAGGTGGCCGCACAATTTGAGTGGAAACGTCCAAAGAGCAACTACGGGCGCCTTGGTATCGGCTATGGCGGCGACCTTAACCATGGAATCGCATCAGCGCCGTGCGCACCTGCCCCCCTCCTGCTCCCAAAGCTGTTTGCTGTTTTCCCGCGTGTGGACGACGTATTTTGTGTGGTGCGATGCATAGGGAAGCCCTGTCTTCTTTTGTGTCGCATCTAAACAGTGTGACGGCAGCCATACGGTTCACTGCGGAAAGGCGACGCTAGCTAGTTTTTTGGCGAGCATGATCCAGTGCTTCGTTCTCTGTTCACACACAAAAAAATCAAAGCCCCCTTCTTAGAGAAAGATGGTTAAAACGCGGAGCTTTCGCCCATGCAACCTCAGTCAGAGTCAGAATCAAAGTCCATAATCCAAACTGCTTCGACCTTGTCGGAATGAGGAATCGGTTAGACGTCTGCTTCATAGCGCGAGGAACCCAGGTTCGATTCCGACCACGGGAAGCGTTTTTTTCTTGAGGCGCTTGTTGTGCCTTTGTGGAATGATGATGATAATGATAATGATGATTGCTATTGGTTTCTCCTTTGTAGCGGGGTGATTACATGTCATCTTACGAAAAAGGACTAATATACCTATGTTTTATACTCTTGGTTTAATACTAGCGCTGCTTAGGGCAGGCACAAAAACCTTATTACGCACACAATACTTTTTTTTTTCTGTTACAGGTGGTAACTGTCCTAGGCAATATTCCCATCTCTGCTTTTCGTCCACCAGCATTCTAATCTTCTTTTCGTCGTCTCGACAGCCTTGAAGTCAACTTCCTCTGTGCTACCCTTGAATCCAAGGGCTTCTGGAAGCCGAATATTTCCCTCATGTAGATTTGGATGGATGCCCTCGCATTCTAACACTATGTGCCACATAGTTTCTGTTTCTTCTCCGCAGACCACGCATACCCCATCATTTTGTGAATACTTCCCCACAAAGCTCTTAGTTAGCAAGCAACCTGCTCTAGCCTCAAAAAGCAAAGCACTGCCCTGGGAATCATCGTAGAAATTTTCCTTTCTGATGTTCAATTTCTCAGCCCTGTACATCTCTAATGACGTTTTAGCTTCCACTTTTTCTCTCCATTTATTCGTTTCAATCCGCCTTGCCACTTTTTTGGTTACCTTGGCTGTTTTGTATTCTCCACTGTTCTCTCCGTATTTCATCGTTAGCCTTCTAGTCTTCCTTAACCACTGCGTGTCCCCGCTCTTCAAGTATAGGTATACCTAAAAACCTTAGCTGCCCACCTTCGTTGATCCATTGCTCACAACCTCATCTCAAAACATATTTTACTGTGCTTCTCGAACTTCAAACCTCGCCCAGCCCATATCTCCCTGTACTACTTCGTTAGTTGTTCCAGGCCGTCCAGCAGGTCGCGGCGGCCCTCGAGAGGCAGCGACCGGGAGAAGCCGCCGGGGAGGGGGGCGCAAGCCTCCCTGGACCCATGGGCGGAACCCGGAAGCAGCCCTCAGGACGCAGTCGCGACGACGTCCAGGACACGTCACGGTGACGGACCCCATGAAGGGGTAGCCTAACCGCTCTGCAGGCGTTTCAGTAAAGTTTTTTCTCTCTCTCTCTCTCTCTCTCTCTCTCTCTCTCTCTCTCTCTCTCTCTCTCTCTCTCTCTCTCTCTCTCTCTCTTGTTATGCGCTCCTAAGACCAAACGTCCTACCCACGTCCTACCGTTCTCTGGTTCACTTCAAGGCTTGATAGAACGTCTGATTTTAAGCAGAGTACAGCATTCGCAAATGTGAGACCCGGAACCATTACTCCTTTTCACATTCCTCTCACTACTTCATATTTGTTATACCCCCACAGAGCTCTGTTTCATTATATCTGCGTTTCGCTTTCCATTACCCTTAAGTTGCTCCTCGTCAGTTCTTAAGTAGTTATCCCCTTCGTTTATCCACACTCGCAGATATTTATATTCCTTCACTCTGGGTAATTCGCCTTGCTGGATAGACACTGCGTCAGTGGTAGCGTCATTGAAAACCATTATTCCCGATTTTTCTGCGCGAAAATTTAACCCGAGGTCGGTGGCTTCCTGGCCACTAATATTTATTAGCCGTTGCATATCGGTCTGTTTATCAGCTAAAATAACAATGTCGTCTGCGTATAACATTCCCGGAATACGCTGTTATACCACTTCGCCTTGCAGCATTTGAATTAGACTCTGATTAAGCTGAACCCTACTTGACTTTCTTCCAGTTTCTTTTCTAACCCTGACATGTAAAGCATGAACAGTATTGGGCTCAAAGGGCATCCCTGTTTCAGTCCCCGGTGGATGTTGACCTGCTCGGCGCATTTCTTTCCTTCCCGTGTAAGGTGCACTCTATTGCCTTTATAGATTGCTATAAGGAACTGTATTAACTCGTCATCTAATCCCTGGAGTTTCAGCATTCTCTACAGCAGTTCTCTGTTTACGTTGTCATATGCCCCATTAATGTCCAAGAACGTGATCCATAATGGTTTATTCTGCGCTTTCGCAATTTCAATGCATTGCGTTATCACGAAAAAATTATCGTCCAATCGCCTGTCTTGTCTAAATCCATTCTGCAGTTCCCCGAGTATTTCATTTTCTTCCATCCATGCTTGAATTTCTGATCTTATCGCCTGCATTACGAATCTATGCACCACTGATGTTACTGTGAGTGGTCTTTATCAATACTGGCTTTGTTGGCTCTGTCTTTATATATTAAATTCATCCTACTTTCTAGCCAGTCCTCTCGTATTTGTTTGGTTCGTATCACCTTATCTATTGCCCTCATAAACGATTCCTTAAAGGGACACTGAAGTGATATGTAAACATTGCGGGATTACTTGCGCAAATTGTAGTCCGGAGTCCCCAGGCCATGTTTCGACCACTTTGGGCGCGTTTACGCGATTTTATTTAGTAGAAAAATTAATTCGAAAATGCTGTCCTCCTCTCTTTACGCTCGCCCATTTTCTGCGGCCTTTTCGTGTGACGTCGCGAGGAGCCGAGCTCGCAATTGGCTGCGCTACTGCACGGCTCCCCGGCCTTCAGACAGAGTCAGTCAGCCCAGCGTTTCGTCCGCCGGCCGCCGACGGGTCGTCGCAATTCGTTCGCTCAGTTGAAACGAAGCCAGGACACGTTTGTGAATGGAAGAATGTGCCTTTCTTTACTTGGTTAGTTTGTACACTGTATCTAGCTCCAAGTCAAGGTCGCTTCACACAAGCGCTGCACAAGCGCACATGCGACGCTTCGCTGACTGGTATGCCAGTAGGAAAATATAAGGCCTCTTGAAGGCGGGAGAAGAGTCAGCGAAGTCAATATAGGTACTAAGGAAATAAAATCAACTGATATTTTTACCGTACAGCGTAAAACTAGGGTGCGGGGAGCACTTTTTTGCGCTGGGCGAACAATCACAGCGGTCAGCAGCATGACTACGCATCTGCGGACGCTTTTCCGTCTACGAAATGCAATTGCTAGACGTTAGCTATTGTGGAAACTCGGGCGACGCTTACTGCACGAGCGCAATACAACAAATAGTCACCTAAACTGCTTGAAATGGCAAAACTAAATAAAAGTGTAAATTGGCTGTACAATATATACCCTATATTACCACGCTTTGTAGACTGCAGAGATGCTGTCTTTTTCTGGGACATTCTACAGCGAACGCTCAAAAAGACATGGATATTACGCCTTTCTCTATCCGATTTTTGCCATTCGACTATCCTGGTGAGCCACCTTATGACATGTTCGTGTTGATTGGTTTGTACAGTCTGTGGCGATGCCGCTTATGTGATAGGCATGCTGAGCCACCAAGATCAACTAAGTCTTATTTCCGAGAAACTGTGGCATTTGTACATAGTGTGTATAGTTCGCTTGATCAACCACCTGACTGGTTCCCTCTTTTGAACGCTTGTGTGTGTTTGCCTGAATTTTGATGTATATTTGCTTCTCATAACTTCAGGGTATAATTTTGTTTGCTTGTATTCGTCGTACTGCAACGTCCGAGCGTATTTTCCCATGTAATAACAAAAAAAAAAAAGCCCCGTGGCCGAGTGGTCTGGGGCGCTAGGTATGTCACCGCAAGTATTTTGCAAGTCACGAGTTCGAATCCCCGCGGGTACGTGGTTTTTTTTTTTTTAATTTTGTAAGTTAACTTTTTCGTTTTCCGCCGATGTTTTCTATATTGAGTTCACCTTTTTTTGGGCCGCAACGTTCATGGCTCCACGAACTAGTTCACAAAACGCGCGCAGGCTGGCACTGGCGCGCTAGGGAGTCCTCGTTGGCGTGCTGTTGCCATAAGCACCGACTGCTTGCAGGCAGTGGGCACAGGCCAGAATGAACAGACCCTTGGCCTGGTGCGAACACGTTTTTTACAATACAGGCATGAGGGAGGCAAGCTCCGAATATGGGGAAAAGCGCATGACATTTGGGCGTCTGCGGGTACGCGGAGGGCGTTCATGCACTGCGTAGGTCTCGGCTAGTGAATGCTACGATTCCAAGCCGTCCTGGGAGGCTTATCTTTAATCATTTTTACAGCTGACAACATGGCAGAAGCTCGGTACGATGATTACTGAGTTATTGAGAATGCCCATCCAACAGCGCCACCGGTTGTGTTTTACAGAACCGAAACCGAAACCGAAACTTGTTTGGTTGCTCACCTTGGGTATCGTCCAATCACGGTGCCCGCTCCTCCCAACGTCACAGCTTTAGTTGGTGCGGCCGCCGCAAACCGTGCATGGTAGTTTTTCTTCTTTCGCGCTTTGTAAAATAATTACCGATTTGTCAACCGGATCAACGATGAAAAGTGTGCTAATTTGAGCCAGTCTACGCAGTGCAAGCAAAAACGGGACACTTGACAAATTCACTTTAGTGTCCCTTTAATTTTAGGTCCAAGCAGGTTTATCAGTTGCATTGGTATTCAATCCGGGCCCACTGCTGTCTTGGGGAAACCTTTTGCCCTGCTTTTTTCCAGTCAAGGTTGTTCAAACTTATTTCCCTTTCCGCAGTCTTCTGTGGCGTTGACGTTATCGGTGCAGGCTTCCCTACCACTATTGCCCTACACCTCTCACTAATCACCCGATGAATATGCGCCAACGCGTGCTCTCCTTCTAAATGTTTCCCCTCCTCATCAATCAAGAATTTTTGATGGATATCGTTTTTTGAGTTAAGTAATTTCACATGGTTCCAAAACTTCTTGGATGCGCTTTTGTCCTTCTTCCATATTTCTGTCATTCGTTGTTCGCTTTTCTGCTTGCACCATTTTTTGCTTGCACCATATTCTGCACTTCTAGTTTTTTCCCACGATAGATATCCCATTTTTCCTTCACTACCTCCGGTTCCATACCAGTTCTTTTTGCTTCTCTATGTTCTCTCGACGCCTTTCTTCGCTGGTCAATAGCCCCTTTTGGCTGGTTGGTTGGTTGGTTGCCTCAGATCATGGCACATACCCACGCGGGGGATTGGCCAAGAAGGTTTGTGCCTAATGAGGATGTGATCTATATTATTTTAGATCCTAAAATTTAGAAAAGGAAATAGTGAACAGAATTTTTTAAATATGTATAATATGAAAGTAGATTCAGGAAGAAAACTGAGATAAGTGTGAACGTTTAGCTGGCTAGCAGGAAAACCGGCCTGCCGCCGCAACATAAGAATGGAGGGCAGACACAACATCCCTGTGGCAGACTCCTAGGGCGGAAGCGCCTAGTGACAGGATCTGGGAACTAGATAGCGGAAGGTTAAGGCGTCTAAAGGTTGACTCCAGATGCGTGCGTCGCATTGGGGAGAAGCTGCGGCAATTAAATAGAAAATGTTCTATATTTTCCAGTTCGTCGCAGAAAGGGCATTGCGTAAATGGGGCCAGACGAGATTTATAAAGATAAAAATTTAGTGGGGGAATTTAGCACCGAAGTTTAGTGATTGCTACCTCGCATAACCTTGTTTCACAAAACATCGGCTTCCATGCATGATGAAGGTGGCTCTAATCTCCAGAAGATAGAAGGGCGTCTTGCTTATAAGCCTGGAGTAGCTGTAGACGTTTAAATCTCGCCCCCAATAGAAAACTATCATTTGGACATTGCACGAGCACAGGGCCACCAAGAGACATGCTGGCTAATTGATCAGCCACTTCATTGTATGAGATTCCTGCATGTCCTGGAACCCACACTAGCCGAACCTCACAAAGCTGATGAGGAACAAATGATCGGAATGTGCGGATAATTGCAGAATCTTTTTCGGATGTTAATGCGGAACACAGAGTCAGAAAGTATAACTACATGGGAAAATCTATGCTGAATTTTTTGAAGAGCCAAAATTATTGCCAATAATGCCTGGAAAATAGGTGTGTATACTGGGAGAATATCCCGACTCCAGCTTTCTCATCAACTTGTGAGGCATCGGTAGCAATGACGATATGGGAATGAAGGGTTGACAAATGATCCTCCAGCAATCCATTGAGAATTCGAGCTGGCAACATCTTTGAATGAAGGGGGGGGGGGGAGATATTATGAAAGTTTATTTCAACAGATGCCACACTAATACAAGTAGAGGGGAGCCGAAAAAGGTCTGCGTGAAGTGGCTGAAGCCATGACTTTATTTCCTTAATTCCACCAGCTTCTCGGCTTTCTCTTCCCTTTCCATCGGTTTCGTGGCTTTGCTTCATTCATCTTATCCTTTATGACCGCAATCATTTCGACGTAAACCAATTGTGTAAGTTGGCTTTCCTGCAGTGCGTTTTGGGCGTAACGATTTAGGTTTTTGGACTTCGACTTTGGACTTCGAAGATATTGTATTTCGACCAGAGAAAGTTTCGCGTTTCAACCATCTTTCACTTCATTCACGATCATCATCATCTTCAAAGAAAGTTGGCTTTCCTTTTTTTTTTTTTATTGCGGAAGTTTGCTATTCAGCATCAGGGGAAACTAAAAATATAGATACACCCCGGATTCCGGAAGGAATCGGAGCAGGGGGCCATGATGTGGTCCTTGTATGCACGCCATGAAGTCTGGCGGACGTCCGGGGCGCGGGCCGCAGGTGGCGATGTGCACAGCGCGTAGGCTTCGCAGAGCAGGGCAACTCCACACCAGGTGCTCTGCTGTAGCCTGGTCAACTGGAGCGGGGCAAAAGGGGCAGGTGGAGTTGAACGGGGCATGGTATTGAGGAGGCCAGGACCTCGTCACAGCTGGCGTGAGGGCGACTCCCAGGCGAAGACGTCTGAGCAGGACCTCATCTTGGCGAGACAACCCGCCAGGGAGATCTGTATCGCGCGGGGGTATGAGAGCGCGCGCGGTGCGCCGTATACGTTCTTTTGCACTGGCAAGGCGAACACCGTTTGACGAAGGTGCAAGAGGAACTGGATAGTGCACACGCACGGGGTGGGTTCCGGCATCTGCAGCCTGCATTGCGGGGTGGCTATTCCGTTGGCGCCATGACACGCGCACACGACACGGATAAGTGTCCATTATGTCCTGGATTTCTAGCAGAAGTTCGTTGGACGTGAGAGTTTTACGAAGCTCTCGAACAGCTGCCGACGAATCAGTGTAAATTCTACACTGTGGTGAAGCGTGGTTGATTAGCAACGATGTGTGTAACAGAGCATCCCGCACTGCAAGGAGTTCTGCCTGCGTTGATGGCCACTTCTCCGTTGTTATGTAAGTGCAGGTCACTGGATCGGGAGCCACAGTCGGGCAGAGTAGAGCCGTATGAAGTAAGGTATCGGAAGCACTGGCGTCGACAAACATCAGCGTAGACGAAGGGCTACCAATCTCCATAGAAGGCGGAATCCGGGGATGAATACGGCCAACTGTCCGGGGATGAATACGGGCAACAGATCGTGTATCCGTTAATTGGTGGAACTTCCATGGGGGCCGTATATTGGTGTTTGATAGTGGTGGGGCTGGTGAACCGGTCATGTACGCTGCAAGAGCGGCGGAATCAGGGTCAAGGGCTTGTTTTTGGAGGCGGGCTTGTCGACGCTGATGCACTAGCTCATCAAACGTGTTGAGCTGCGCTTCCTGTTGCAGAATAGGGACGGGGGTGAGGGCTGCAAGACCAGTTATAGCTCGCATAGCCGAATTGTTTATTGATTCGAGTAGTGCCCAGTCTGGCTTTGTAAGAAAGTGAAATTGCGCTTGATAAACTATGCGAGGCTGAAGAATGGCTCGGACAAGCATGCGGGCCATCTTGGAGGCCGCACCGCCGGCTTTTTGAGACATGCGACGGAACAGATGCCGCGATTGTGAAGTTTGATGCTTTGCAGAGCGAATCCAAGGTTTTGCAGAACCGGTGGCCGTAATATCCAAGCCCAACACCCGCAGGGTAGATGCTGTTGATATAGGCGTGCCTTGAACCGAAAGACGGATCGGGGAGGTTGCCAACCTCCGACGGCCCCAGGCGTTGGCCACGGTGAGAAGGGCTGTTTTGTTAGGCGAAAGCGTGAGGCCAAGATACCTGCACCAAGAATTGGTTTCATCTAGAGCTTGTTGCAGGCGGACACTTTGGACGTGAAGGTCCTGGTGAACAGACCATACCATGATGTCGTCTGCATAGATACTATAGATATGTGGAACAGCACCAAGTCGCCAGGCAGGAGGTATCATGGCCATGTTAAAAAGCAACGGGGCCAAGAGAGATCCCTGACGCACACCACGGCGGGGCTGGAAGGAACCTATGGGAGATCCGTTGAGACGTATGGAGAAGGTGCGGTTTCGTAGGTAGAAGGAAATGAAATCACATAGGCGGGATGGCAGGTGAAGGAGATGAAGTACCGCAATGACGGCGGCGTGGCCAAGGTGGTCGTACGCTTTGTGAACGTCCATGCCCAGCACAGAGCGAACACGGTGGGATCGGCCGCCAATAAGGATCATCTCGGAGAGGTGGCCCAGACCATCCTCTGCACCAAGGTGGGGGCGAAATCCAATTTGGCATGGGTGGTTGGCTTTCCTGCAGTGCATTTTGGGGCAACGTCGCCATCAGTGAGGCATAGCCCGCTTCGCTTTAAAAGGCACGTGCGCTGGTCCCGGCCTTCATTTCGAGTCAATCCACCCAACGTGCCATAAATGGTGCGTTGAAGACCTGCAAACCGCCAGACTGACCCTGAAAACGTGCGTCGGAATGTTTCGAAAAGCGAACAGCTGTATTCCCTTGTGATCTCGGTTCAGTCAAAACTGTACTGTCCTCGAGGTTGCACACGCAACGCAGACGAAAATGCGTGGCAATACCGTGCGTCGCTGACATCGGTGAACTGCTTGCCCGCCATAGTGTGATGGGCGCGAGGTGCATGCATGCGCCAGCAAAAAAAGTTGCAGCGCGTTGTGGTGAACATAAAGGAGAAAGTATAAAACGGAAACTTTTTGGAGTTTTCACGCTTGGGCTGCGCGATGAAGTCGATATTGGTGAATCAGACGATTTTCAGCTGTGACTCTGGGGCACTATAATATGACGTGAGAACACACAGTTGCTGCCACAAACGTTCGCGTGGTGCATACCCGGTCAATGGCCCCTTGTCTTGATTGGGGCAAGGCAATCATCCTCGAAACGGCAAAGAACCTTCCATCTAGCGTTAGGCGGAAAGTTGTGTTTAAAAAAATGCAGCCATTTTTGACAGCAAGAACTCTTGTGTTTCTTACGCCAGGTGATGGCCTTGCGATTGCGTATCCGAACAGGCATATACGTGTAACAAGTCGGAACTCTGAAACCACGAACACAGGGACGTGGCGTTCTTGGACAAACCAGTGAAAGTGCGTAGCCCGGCGCCAAATTTTATATGAAATTTTTTACAGTGGGATACGGTAGTCATATTCCAAATTTTCGGCAAGGCGGGAGCTGACAGAGAGTACACCTTGCTGTCCATACTGCTGTCGTGTAAAGGGTGGCTACAAAGTGAAGGAGAATCAAAACCCCATTTTTTTTTTTTCAATGCTGAACGAAACGGGGCGAGAAAAAAGCGCAGAATACTAGCGAGAGAGAAACTGTCCAAAAAAATTCACCATCTTCACGCAGGGGAACCCTGAGTTGATGCAAAGCATCTCGGAGGTTCCGAAACGTTCACGAGATTGGGTATCCAAATAACGGAAAATGACGGAACTCCGGGCGGCGCAGCGTGACTCAACTGAAGCAGCAACTGAAGGAGCGGCGCGCGGACCGGGTTTATTATATAGAGCAGATGGAGTGGAGAGGAGGAGATGAGAGAGGAGACGCGCATGCACGCTTATCGCGCAGTTGCGGTGATGAGTGGCGCGCACGCTATCGCACAGCTGGCGTGGAGAGAGGGAGAGGCGGAGAAGCGTGCGCGCTATTGCACAGCTGGTGGGGAAAGGGGGAGAGGTGCGGACGGACGGACGACGGACGACGGAGACGAGAGCAAGAGATGCTTTGCATCTAAAACGTGGCTCTGGCTCCGAGAACAAAAACTATCACCTCCCCTCGCGGGAACCCCTGTGTAGATGCGACGCATAGGGGGTTCACGTTGCAGCGTTGGACAGCGGAGAAACGGCGCTGGAACGATGGAGCGGAGAGGCGCAGGCACCGCGTTTTATAGCGCGCATAACGGTGAGAGGACGCGCCGGCGCCAGTGCGTCTGCCGCGGCTATGACGCAACACAATCCAACACAATCCACTTTAATCCAATATAATCCAAATCCAAATACAATCCACGCCAAGCCAATCCAATCGAATCCAATCCAATGCCCCTCGCGAGAGAGTGTTCGCTATCGGAGAGGAGAGGGGGTGAGTGGCGGAGAGTGAAGCTGGCGCGGCGAGGAGAATGGGGGAGGGGCGGACGCCGACAACAACGACGCCGACGCCGGATAGAGGGACAAGGCGGGTGAATGAGATGCGTGGCATCTAAAAATCTGAAGGTCTGCTAATGCGTATCATTCTGATACCGCTTGTCTAGTGTGTGAGTTCTTAACAGCCAAATATGGCTATGAGTAGCGAAAGACATTGGTTTATTTTATTCTAAGTTTTCTTTTGTTTATTTTCACCAAAAAATGTAAATTTATACCATTATAGCGATGAAGTGTCTTTACTTCGCTAATTATGTTTTCTTTTCGAATGTTCAAGGCATGCTGCTGAGTTGGTCCGTTTACGCTATTTTTATAGTACATATTTCCAACGTTGTTTCGAGAACTTATTTCGTTTATTCTTCTGTTTTTTTTTTTGGGGGGGGGGTGATGTATAAGATAAATATTTTTTCATTTTATCAGGTTATTGTTGTGAAAATTTTATTTTCTTCTAATTTTCTTATTTCTTGGTTTTTCGAAATTTTGTACGACCAGTTATCTCCATTTAAGCAATTATAACGTTACAGGTGCTACTTCCGCTAAGTCTGAATTTTTGTGGAAATGCAGGGTGTTACATGGTCTTGGCCGTGGGGGTACCCGGAAAAGAATTCTACGCATTAAAAGACGAAAGCCTGGCCAATTACGTATCGGCAAAGCCCAGGACCATCGGCACATGCCCTTTCGCCTGGCGGGATAACAAACGCTTCGAATGCTAAATCCGGGCTATCAGCGATGACCAACTTAACCGCCGTTACAGTGCCCTGAGCCACACGCTTTTGACCCGTGAGAAGAAGCCTGCTGTACCTCGTCTATTTCAGGCAAACTGAATTAAAAACTGCAAACGTCACCGCCAGTATGGATAAAATGCACATAGCAGTGCAACCTGCTCACTCGGCTGATACAACCCTTCACTCAGATTCGGCAGTGAGTGCAGCCCCGTCACACAGCAGATGTCGCACTCGTATATAGGCCAGGAGCCCCGATATCGAGCAACCTCAATTAAATGTAGCTTTTAATTAAAGGAAAGCTTTACTAATCTTGCCCAGCGGTTTCGCCGTCGCGGTAAATTTGACCTTCGTTTGACCGCAGCCGCGCCGTACCCTTGGCAACGCGTCACGTGAGTGGCCGGGCCGAGTTTCGCCGACGGCCGTGCTCGCCGCCGCCGCCGCCGCTGACGGCTTGGCGCATGCCCTCTCCGCAGCTGGTTAGCGCCTGACCAAGTGACTCGCCGAATGCGTGCGAGCTTGGCAATGAATGAGGACGAAGACAGGCCGTCTTCTCTGAGCGTTGCGCGGGAGCTGGTGGCTTCGATTTGAGCCGTCGTCGCCAACCGGCGTCTGACCACCCTGCGGATTTTGCCCGCAGAGCCGGTCGGCTCGGAATATGCCGGAAGCGGGACCACAACCATAGACAAAGGCAGGATTTGGACGAATAGTATAATAATTACAGCTAAATCCAAGGTCAACCAAGTGATACCAAGACTTACCCAGGCTAAGACAAACTTTTGTTTTGCATATGCAGGGTTATCTGAGCTAGTCCGCGGCCATTTTTTAGCTAATCAGCGCAGGGAAGGACTTTGTGTGCGCCATGTGCCACGACAGTTGGGGCTTTGTAGCCGCTCAACTACACAATTTTTATAACATGTTTTTAAGTCTGTGACAAAGACACAACATTTGCTTCGATTTGTCAAAGTTAAAAAACAAATCCTAAATCTCCATTTCTTTTGTTGATTTTCTGTTTTAGACCAAACTGCTCGACTTGCCTGCACTGGAGTGCATCTTTCAAATTGAGCCATTTTTTCCGCATAAACTAAATGCTACGACAAATAAAAAATTATCGATGAACAACAATAAAGAAATTGAACTTCCAAGCTTGTATGAAAGTAGAACAGGACCCGGCATTTCAGCAATTTTTAAAACAACTCATGTTTTTTATTTGTTATTGAAAAAAAAAACTCTCCAGGAAACAAAATATAATTCCATGAACTCATTTAAAAGTATGCAAACTCTCTACAGAAAAAATTATCGGTGACAGCTGCAATAGTTTGTATTTCGCAGAGGGAAAATTTCGAATTTCGCGCGATTCGTCCAACGCGCCTGGGGACCGAGTCGGCTTCGGGATTTTTTCATTTTTGAAAGGGAAACTTTTATTTTGCACACTACCTTTCGATATCTTATTCCGAGATATGGAAAGAAGATGTCGACCGGACACACATGCTCTATCTGTCATGAAGACACCGCAAACTTTGGGACGACTAGAGAGCTGGGTGAAAAAGTGGTTCCTGAATCATCACTGCATTTGTTTTCCCTAATAACTGGTCCAATTGTTTAAAGTCGCCTTTGAAAGTTCACAACAGCTATTGGGAAAGAGCAGTATTTTTAATTTTTGTATGTATTTTGTTTTTATGCTCAGCTTTAACCTACTTAACATTTTTATTTGTTACTGCGCCAATTATTCAACTTGTTGCACCGGTTCGGTACATGATTTAGTCGAACTGGAACTGAACCGGAACAGGACGAATTCATCCGAACCCGTACAGTAACCGAACCAGTATTTCTTTCGGTTCGACACACTGCAACGAACATGATTTTACAGAATTCAGGACAAGCAACAAAGAGTCCGCGATACTTTGCGATCGATGCCTCCAATTATTCCCGAGCAACATGCCGCCGCGAAATGCGTTGGCACGGCGCGCAAATGGGCAAGGACAGATCGGACAGACAGCCAGTACGACCGGACGAGTGCGATCGAGGGCTCTCCGCACTGGCTCTCTGCGCACTCCCGGCGAACGTGGCGATTGACGAGTGCGCATACCTTCGCGCAGCTCCACAGAGCGGGCACGCATTGCCCCGCTGACAGGTTCTCGCGCGGCCAAGCGTTTCTCAGGGAGAAACAGTCACGCGTTCGCGGTCAACGTCGAAAATGGGGTGTCCGGCGCCACAATAAGGGCGCCAGATCGTGCTTTCCTCTGCTCCGCTTCCTTCCCACGATTACGGTGGCCGGTCGGTCCGTCCTCCTGAATGGGCGACGCGTCCAGGAGACATCGCACGCGTGTAAAAGAGACGCGCGACACAAGAGCCCGCAATCGGACCGAGCTGGCCGCTGGCGGTCTCCCTCGCGTGACGCGCGGGCGCCAGGCACAAAAGGACGCCCCACGCACGTTGCGATGTCGGCAGCTCCTAGGCCGAAGCGAATGTGTGCAAGACAATCGAGCGAGAGACGACGGCATGTCGCGGTGGACAGCTCGCCTTTTCTTCCCTCGGCCCACGTCCTCTCTTTTTCCCTCGGTCGGCGCCGTTTGAATTCGCTACCACGGACGGCCCGTGAATCTATCGGTTGTGCCACGAAGGGTCTGCATCCTACAAGGTCTATGAAGGAGGTGACATTGGGTACAAAAATACCGCTATATCATCAGTACACGCCGAAGAAGCCCTCATTTTTACAAAAAGCACGTTTTCGCTAGGGCCCATCTTCATGCCAACACTGATTTGATCTATTCCATGGTAGGGAAAAACAGCGCGAATAAAGGGTGCAAGGGAAAGAAAGACACAAAACGCGAGCGCTGCTTCCTTGTTCCCGTTATTCGTGCAATTTTTTTCAAACTCGACACGCGCGAAGCACACAAAATCGTACCTTGCTACTGGATCTATTCCTAAGCGACACACTGGGTCCGCGAGAACCGCACTGCGCTTCCCAATTCAATTCTCCCTTACCCAGTGACACTTTTCACGTGCTTCCGCCTTCCCGTTACTGGGAGTACAAGGAAAGTAGTGAACTTTCACTCCAATCACTGCCGGTGAATCAAACCGAGAAAGTTCACGAGTTGTTCAGAAGTTAAGAAAAGTTCCGTTCCGAAACGAATGACGGAGGGCAGCACCGCAGGAACTGGATTACGTCTAGCAGAGGGGAATTGAACTGGTCTATCACAAAAAAGATATCTTTTCCCTTACCCATTCAAACAAGTTTCAAGACTTTCTTAGTTAAGTAGAAACGCAGGAGCAATGAAAAAGGAGCGGGTGAGTTTCGCTGTCGCTCACGAAACTGCAACAAGGGTACAACACGACTGCACTATCTCCAGAAATGCCCTGAATATTTTGGCATTATTGCATATGCAGTCCAGCCGATAACAGCATAGCGCTACCTCTTACATTTTGATATTATTTTTCGAGGCTCGGTTATTCGGCTTCAAGGGGTGACCTTACATTGCACTGAGCAAATACCTTGCCTGCGTACTCTACTTCCCGCCCCTTTGCCTTGTAGGCTATGCCCCTTTACTGGGGAATATTGCGCCGGCTTCCATCCAATAACGTCGTCACAGCCTGGTTTCGATTCGGCTACTTTGTACGTAGCGTGGGGAAGCATATATCTTTCTTTTCCGATGTGAGAGGTTGCCTTAGAGACTAAAACGGGGAAGTCGAATGTGTCGTCTCGAAGTAAAGCGACGAAGAGCCAACGGCGAGATCCCTGCTCCATGGCCTCCCTGAGGTGGCATCTCTTGTCACCTCTGCCTGCTGTCCTTAGCGATTCCTTAAAACAGAGGCATTCAATAAGAAGAAAACGAGCGTCGAGCTATAGCGGGTATATGTATTACGCTTTCATTTGCAGCGTGCGCAGCCCTCTCGGTATTCCGACTCCGAGTACTTGTATGAGAAACAAGACGCAACTCTTGTGCTTCCATTTCGAACTTTTCTAGGAGCCGAAAGTTGCCAACTTGCTAAAGAATCTATCGGAAAAAATGAAGGAAGCTCACACTAACCCTTAAGACTTGAAGGGAGAAGAGCTGTACGCAATGTTCAAGACCATCACGAAGGTTTATGTCCACGATTGCAGCCGGTTTGTTTCTTCTTCGCTGCCGCAAAGACCTTCACTCCACCATTATTGCTAAATGTGTGAGCTTCTTTCTTTTTATTTTTTGGAACGGATAATCATTGGACATCAGCTTGGAGGGGCGTGCACTATGACGGGCCTTTCTCGTTCCGCGCAACTGTTGCCACGATTACGGCGAACGCTGGAGTCTTTCTCGTTCCGAGCAAGTGTTGCCTCGATTACGGCGAACGCTGGAGTTGTTTTGGCCAACCTTGGCCAATCTCCTGGGCTTGGCTTGACTATGCTTGGCTTCACAAGCATGCGCCGAGGACGCTGGGCGGTCGCCGAGAAGCACGCACACACGAGCGCCCGGCATTTTTTTAAAATTTTTTACCTGCCGGGCAGTCGCCGCAATCTTCGCCAATCTCCCTAAGTAGGTATGCGTGGCTTGGCAAACGTGCGCCGGTGACGCTGGGCGGTCGTCGCGAGGCACGAACACACGAGCGCTCGGCATTTTCTTGACATTTTAAGAGCGAATGCTCTTTATAAGCGACCCCAAACCATCCACCGCCGGCGGCGGCGGCGGCGGCGGCGTCGGCGGCGTTGGCGTCCGCAGTGCTGTTTAAAGAAAAAACAGCATCCGGCGCCAGGTTTCGATCCGAGGACTTTGCGGGCCGCAGCGCGACGCGCTACCGACCAAGCCACAGACGCGACGGTGATATCAGTGTTAGACGCGCCTTATATCTTTAACGCATTCAAACTACGTCGTCAGCGGCGTGCGTTGGCGACTCAGCGGCGTTATAGCGGCTTGATAACTGCGTGGTGTACACGTGATACTACAAACCCGATGGAAGAGAAGGCGGCGAGGGGGTGGGCTGCGGGGGCCGAGCGCAAGCGCCGCAAGCGGGCCGACAACCGTGCATTCGCACTTTCACATTCTCCCCCTCGGGGAAATGCGGGGGAATTTTTTAAGTGCGGACACAAAAATTTACAATTTGCCCAGCAGCTTCGCTGTCAAGAAGGAAAGTGATAATCCTCAGGCACAGGTAAATTCGAGTTTCGGGCGGCCGAAGATCGCACCAAGTTTCAGACGCACGCCAGCTCGCAGCCACAAAATCCCCTTCCTGAACAGCTGAGCTGTAGCGAAGTGCATCTGCACACACAGTACATGTTTGATGCACTCATGAGCTCTGCAAGTCTGACAGAGAGGGGAGGACACTAGGAGTGTCTTGTGCAAGTTGGTGGAAGCGACGTTGGGGCGTACGCAGAGTGATTGCTTCATATGGACTTTGGAAAGTGCGGGAGGGATGAATTGTGTACAGTGGCCGGTAGTTTTTTTGTAGCTTCTGTCCCCACTGACAGCTGAAACTGCCGCGCAACAGAATGTGCAAGCGACGCTGCATCACGGCGAGTGAAAGGAATCGGGATATCAATACTCAATTGTATATAGGCGGCGTAAGCTGTTTGGTCGGCCCCCACGTAATCCCTCCGCGGCGCGCACGCATACCCACCGTAGCACAACTACGTGGTGCATGCTGGTAGCCTTGGTATGCAGGTAAAGTATTCCCTGGACTAGTTGTTCACGCGGAAATGATGCGAGATGTTGAGACGCTGCCTGTGAGCCTAAACACCGCCCATGCAGACGCTTCTCTCCCCACAATGTACAGAAAAGCTGTACGCAAAGCAGCAAGTTCTGTTGTCGTTGAAGCTACTTGGCGGTTTCCCGCTGCAGTCGATGGTTTGCCGTGCAAGTCGCCAACCAACAACTGCCCATAGCATTGCAATGATCCATCGTCCGCAAATGATTCTTGGATGATGTGGCAATTTTCCTTGGTGAATGGGATGAACGTACGTTCTCCTCCTCATTATTATTATTTATATTCGCTATCATCATCATCGTCATCCCGGTTTGGTCCCCCACAGGGCGAAAACCTCTCCTCCTTCCTCCGCCTTCCTCCCTCGGCTCCTATACGTGCACTGGCTGCGCATCCAGTTCAGTTACTGGTATGTCCACCTGTTGTATATTCTTTGCGTACGCTTTTCCCGTGTTGGTACCTGCTGCACGACTTCCATCCCATATAGGAGTGGTACCTATCGCATTTGCTTCCGTGATCCTGGAGCCGGCCGCTTTGTAAGACCGCCTTCAAGTGACAGCCCCACGGCACCGTACCTTCGGGGGAAGGCGTGCGCGTAGAACGATACCGCATTTCGAAAGGAGCATATAGGCTAAGACCTGCAATAACTGCACGACGAGGAAACTGAGCTCAGAGTAAGTAGTAACCGAAATCGCGAACGTACGCGTCAGGTTTAGTTTAAAGTAAAAAGTGAGTCCTTAATCTCTTAGTCTCTTCGAGCGCACTTGGGCAACAACGCACGCAGGCTTATTGTGCGACTTGTCTAAACGAACGACGGACTCGCCTATACTGTGTTGCAGTACGCTAGAGTAGAAAGACAATTCTGCGCGAAAAAAAAAAATAAATAAATAAATAAAATCGGTAGAAGAAACTTTTCGCGGAGCCAGAAGGCATATTTGCGAAAATGGCTGAGTCACGATTAAAAGTAAAACAGTGTTTTACTAACCTTTCGGTTCCGATGAAGGGTGGTCCAACATCCGAAACGTTAGTGTTTTTGTTTTTAATCGGGATGCAACCACTTTCACACACACACACACACACACACACACACACACACACACACACACACACACACACACACACACACATATATATATATATATATATATATATATATATATATATATATATATATATATATATATATATATATATATATATATATATATATATATATATATCACGCACTACAGAAGACGAGATAGCAGAGTCCGAAGCGCGGGCTAAAAAATAAAGAACAAAAAGAAGAAAGCACTCGCCCCGTGGAGCTACCCATCAAATGCGCGAGAAATCGCACTGCGTACACACCCGGCCGGCCGTTTATCGGAGCTAAATCTAAGGCGCCTGCCGTCTGCTCGTGCGAGGCCTGACATACTTATTCCCCGTAGAAGAAAAAATTCCCCCGCATTTCCCCGAGGGGGAGAATGTGAAAGTGCGAATGCACGGTTGTCGGCCCGCTTGCGGCGCTTGCGCTCGGCCCCCGCAGCCCACCCCCTCGCCGCCTTCTCTTCCATCGGGTTTGTAGTATCACGTGTACACCACGCAGTTATCAAGCCGCTATAACGCCGCTGAGTCGCCAACGCACGCCGCTGACGACGTAGTTTGAATGCGTTAAAGATATAAGGCGCGTCTAACACTGATATCACCGTCGCGTCTGTGGCTTGGTCGGTAGCGCGTCGCGCTGCGGCCCGCAAAGTCCTCGGATCGAAACCTGGCGCCGGATGCTCTTTAAACAGCACTGCGGACGCCAACGCCGCCGCCGCCGCCGCCGCCGGCGGTGGATGGTTTGGGGTCGCTTATAAAGAGCATTCGCTCTTAAAAACCTTCCGCCATTGTTGCGGAGTGTTCCCTGTGTGATCTTTATGTCCTTCACTTTTCTTCGGCGACAGGGGCTGGACAAAGCAGAAAGAACAATCTTTTTTTCTGTCTCATTTGTTAGACAAATAATAAAAATACGAAGGGAAGGGGGTGGGTGCGAGAGAAAGGCACTAAAACATTGCTCTTCTTAACCGAAGAAGATGTTGACACAGGCCGACTATTTGAGATTTGATAGTCCTCCTTATCTCCACGTACATGTAGATATCTTACAAAGGCACTACAGAGTGACCTACAATGAAGTTGCGCGGTGGGCCTTACAATGCGTTGAACATACTCCTTTCCGAGTTGTCAAAGCTCCGGTCGACTGGCACCTTTCGTGTTGCCGCCTAGTTACGTTGTGGCTGGGGGATCTTACTCGCCGCTGCGTCCGGCCCCTATGCCGCGGGATCGGTTTTCACTAGAAGCTGCTTTTTATTTCTAAGAAGGCAAAAAAAAAAAACGAAATTCTTATGTTCCCGATGTTTGGTTCGCGTGAGGAAACACCTGGCCCTGCACTACAATATCGCGCATCGTAACACAGGTCTAGGTTCTGTAGTTAAACCCGGAGCCTTCACTTTGACCTCGCGTGGAAGCAGCTAGCGATAAGAACGAGTGACACTGCGCGAAGAGAGGAAATTAAAAGCCACCTCCAGAGAGACGTCAAGGGGAAGAAGCTGCGGCGACCAAGTGGGGAAACTTCGCCGTCGCGAGCACAGTTCACGCGCGGCGGCACGAACGAGGCGACACAACGGGGGAGGAAGACACAAAGCTATACAAGCTGCGCTGTCCGCAGACAAAACAAAAAGTGCGAGAACTTAGACATATATAAGGGTACCAAGTCTGAGCGAGCCGTGAAAATTAAAACTCGCTGCGCTGTGCCACGATGAGGCGGGAATGACGCGCTGCAACGTAGGGACACTGCCTGTCTGGTGCGCAGCAGAGAAAACTATAGGCTATTTCCAGAAACGCGGAGGCAGGCGCACGCGCACCGCCCTCCGCGTTCCTCCGTCACGTGGCGAGGCGCGTGCGGCCGCACCATGGCACGTGCGACCCCGAATCGGAACCGGTGACGATGTCCAACCTCAGATACGCCACCGCATCGAAGGGATAAAGTGCGCGAGCCAAGGTAAAGAAACGTTCCGGCATAGGAGAAAAAAAGGAACGGCGGTGTGTACCAGTGTGTCTCGTTCATCGCGCCGGCAATCGTTTCCTCTCTAGCACCACCTTCCCTGTTTGAAGTCCCAGCTTGCGACAGTTTTGTTTATTGTACAATTTAGCGACTGTGTGTGCCCTTTTCCCCCAGTATACCCCAGCACAATTCGGCACGGCCTAGTCGCGGCGGGAGGGTATACTCCCTTCCTTGTCGGACAAATCCTGCGTTTATAAAGGCGCTATAAATAAGACCCGAGAGTAAGCACTCTAAATGAAGGCGGCGTGCCTGGAATTCTCCAGCGCGACCCACGCATATACGATGCGGGGCTCCCGGTGGAGCAGATCAATACAACACAGATAATTCGATTGCCCTAAAGGTTGCGGCGCGAACGACAGGCTGGCCTTTTGTCAGGGTCAAGGCCTCCTCCTCGCATGATCGTCTCCGTGAAGAGGCTTGTAACTATACAGGGTGATCAAGGTTAAGTCGATAGATTTATTTAAAATTAGGCGCTTAGATGTACGCGAAGACAACCGCTACAGTGAAGTTAGGCGCCGAGGGGGACACACAATGAGGTGGTAACTATTGAAGTCGGTGGCTTAATTAACTATAATTGAATAATTAACTTTTAAGCGGCTGCACTAAGCAGGCATGTTTGTATTGAAGAGTTAGACACAATCTTGTTTCTACGCAGTTTCATTTGGCATAATTCTTCTAGCGCATTCGCACTCCGAGATATCGAACTGCGAAGTTTAATTGCCATTCGCATGATTACGCATGCTAGGCAGTTAATACCGGCACAAAGCTCTTCCCTTTTCTGACGTGCCTGCTGTGTACAGTGTTTAGTTTGACAACGGGGTGGAGGCATAGGAAAAATTGATAACTGGCACCCTTTCATTCTTTGCTGGCGTTATTGCAATCTGCAGTAGGGGGAACCACTATCGAAACACAGAACAAAAGGGAGGAGCTTTACACCGGTCGTCGCTGTCTAGCATGCGTAATCATGCGAATGGCAATTAAATTTCGCAGTTCGATAGCTCGGAGTACGGACGCGCTAGAAGAATCCTGCCAAATGAATGTGCATAGAAACAAGATTGCGTCTAACTTTTTAATACAAACATGCCTGCTACCTGCAGCCACTAAAAAGGTAATTATTTATTTTAGTTAATTAAGCCACCGACATCCATAATAACCCCATAATTCTGTGTCCCCCTCGGCGCATAACCTCCCTGTAGAGGTCGTCTTCACGTAAAGCTAAGTACCTAAGTTAACAAAAACCTGTCGACTCAGTTTTGATCACCCTGTACATGCAGAGCCGGCAAGCTGACACGCTTGGCTTCCTCCGTATTTTCTACGAAGGAAAAGAAAATTGACGTTTGAATGATTTCGTTAACTGCGGCTGAAATGTGGAGAATTTTTTTTTTGTATTTCAAGCAATAATCTATTTTGTAGAGGAGGCTCCGCGAGTCCCTTTTTGTGCAAAGGCAAGAGTAAAACCCTTTTACCTACATGCGCCTGTCCGCGTGTCCGTTAGTCCGGTACCAATACCCCCCATACCAGCGTACCCAAGTTGCTGACGGCTGGGCATTGCCCCCCAGGCCTTCACGGTTTGTACTGACCCGACATTTGTTTGTATGTTTAATTTTGTTTTCTTTAAGTTTATTTCATTCGTTCAACCTACTTATTAACCATAAAGATTGAATGCCCAAGTACAGTGCTCACGGATTGAAACGCGACACAGCGAGCGCGTGGCCGCCGGTACATGCAGCGCCGCCCGTGGACGCCCGTGGAAGCTAGGTGTTGCATTGTGGTATACCGCGAGGATGAGAGCGTGTTGACCGTAGGCTTACTGGTTCCGGTTGCCAATGAGCGGGACTGTGGTTCCCCGCAGTGACAGCGGGGCACTGCGAGCCTGCAGCGCTGGAACGCATTTGTGCGCCGACGGTAGTAGCCACGCGCAGCCGATTTCGCGACATCGATGCGCGCGCTCTTGTTACGCGTGCCCTTCCGATGCGGCACAGTAATGCTCATGTAATGCACAGTGACTCTCATCTGAATAAAAGAAACTTCTGTACGAAGGAAGGGCAAACTTTATTCCAGGATGTAAACTAAAAAAAAAGGAAAGACGCCTTTGCCGTCACAGTAGCGTGTGGTGCGGCGCATTAGTACTTCGTCAGCTCTCCTCTTTTTTTTAGTTTATATCATGGAATAAAGTTGGCTGTTCCTTTGTGCAGACTCTCGTTTTATTCAGATAAGCGTGACCGTGCCTTACATGCACATTATCTGTCGCATCGAAAGGCCACGCGTAACAAGAGCGCACAAGCAGACGATGTCGCGAAATTAGCTGCGCGGACCGCCAGGCGGCTACCACCGGCGCACAAACGCGCTCCTGCGCTCCAGGCTCGCAGTGCCCCGCTGTCGCTGCGGGGAACCTCAGCCCCGCTTATTGGCAACCGGAAGCAGCAAGCCTACGGTCAAAACGCTCTCATCCTCGTGGTATACCACAATGCAATACCTAGCTTCCACGGGCGTCCACGGGCGGCGCTGCATGTACCGCAGACCACGCGCTCGCAGTGTCGCGTTTGAATCCGTGAGCACTGTACATTGTATATTTACAGACACCATAATAAACAGGTTAAGTTCCTGTATTTATATAAGCTCATTGTTTCTATGTTTATTTTGTGTATATGTGGAACCTCATTGCCTTCTTATGAACGTGATTGCTAACCGCCATTTTGTAGAGTTCATATGTTTACTTTTAGTGTAAAGGCTTTCAATTGAGACTGGGTTTGCTAACGCTTTGTATTCTCTCAATCCATGCTTTTGTTTATTTCTTCTCGTTGCATAGTATCTCACTTTTGTTAACCGTATTCCGTTAAACTTTTACATCTCATGCGTGCGTTTTTTTGTTTCTGTTTTTTTTTCTCTTTCGTCATCTTTTTGTTTGCTGTGACCCCTGTTGCATGAAAAAGTGCATGAGTACCAAGACCACCTGGTTGTCACTGGACAATATAATAAGTTTTGTTATTATTATTATTATTATTATTATTACTATGATGATTATTATTATTATTTATTGGATATGGAATCTGTGGCTTGAAACATGCTGTCCGGGAAAGTAGAATATCGTACCCTCAACTTTTTATTCTCCGCCGAATATTTGTCCAAGGAATGCCAGCTTATTGGTTGTGCCTCAGAAAATGCAGTGACCCCGAAATTAAATGATTTTTTTTAACACTGGTAATTTTAACGCATCTGGTATCGACTTGTTGGGTAGTGCAGTACATCATCCCATATAGGGAAGGGTATCTCTGCCTATTAAATTTTATTTTGTTCGCTAACCTCAAGCAAGAAACTGGTGCTAAAAACTGCAGCGGGGACACGCTTGAGTTTTGCTTTTCAAATCTGGCTTCTCTAATTGCTTCCAAGTCTGACCCCCATATGGTGTGTCATGACAACTATAACCCTTCTCTGCGTGTTCCTTCACCTGTATTTCTGAGTTGGTTCGCTCTTTTCACTCTGAACGTTCGCCCTATGACTTGGTCGCTCGGGTACATCAGTTTTTACAGTTTAGCGCTTATATGATAATTCCCCGTTATTTTTTCTTGGGGAGGCGGGGGAGGAGGGGGGAGGAGGAGGGGGGGGGTTCGTAGGACGGGAGTAGCCTCTCGTTCTCTAAGCTCCTGGGCCAGTGTTCTCAGCACGTTCCGTGGCTGACCGCACGTGTTCTTTCGCACTCAATGCGCACCCTCTCCCTTCAGTCACCTTTTCGCATACGGGGCTTCATGCTATCATATACAGTCAAACCCGGCTATAACGAACCCGGATAGAGCGAATTATGCTATATATCGAACAAAAATATTTCATTTACGGAAATACATGGGAAACATATTCCTTATAACGAAGTTCACATCCGATATAACGAACTCCGCGCGCCTAGAATGGCTGCCGAAATGCATGGTCTCGGAGCGGCGATTGAGATGTGGATTGGCCGCGACCACGCAGCAAGAGCCGCGACTGGGACATTGCGCCTTGCACGGAGCGACGTGACGGCCGACACTTTCCGTAACTATTTCCGACGCGTGGGACTTACGACGGAACCCGCCCAGTCAGCGAGTCCGGACCAAGACAGCAGCATCGGTGAACTGTGGGAAGAGCTCGCCAACGTTGCCGATGATGTCGCGAGTGAAAGCCGTCCGATGCTGATGGTGAAGCGCTTTCGGCAGTCGATGTGCTCCGCCAATGCTGCTTCGATTTTGGAGAACGCAGACTCGTACTGCTGCAAACAATGTTACGTGTAGAGAGTGCTATGCTAGTTGTAGCCGCCAAAACGAAAGTGAAAACAAAAATCACCGCTTTTTTTGCGAAATAGGCAGTTATGGCGGAAAGAAGCTTTATTAATTGCAATAATAGGATTATTTTGGGTATGGTTAATGGCTACTTTACTGTGTTCGTTTCTGCATGCGGGGATAGTGGAGTTGAGAAGGGGGGGGGGGGGGGGCTACCGCGCAATGCGAACTCGTAACAATAAGCTCGTTATAGGCGGGTTCGGCTATATCGAACTATTGGATATATCGAACAAATCGCGGTGCATATTGCAGTTCGCTATAAACGGGTTTGACTGTAAGATGGCGTAGATTACCCCCTGAAAATGTCTTCCCAGTAATGCATTTGTGTTTAAAAGGGTAGCCGAATTTAAACGTAAGCTCGGTCTTTGTAAGCTGGCTTTCCCACATTGTTGTTGCACAGTGAAGCCTACTCAAACACACACACAAAAAAACAGCGAACGCGGCTGAAGGAGAACGCCGATGATGATCGGGCCGCACCAGAGAGCGTAAGCACGATCCCCCTCGGGATTCCGCATACCGCGAGGCGGAAAACTCAAGACGACGGTGTGGTTACAATTCCACTTAACGCGATTTCAGCGGGAGTTTGCGACCAACCAATTCGACGTCGTTTCTGCGGTGTGGATCATTCGTGGTCTCCCGGGGACCTCAGCCCCGTTACCGCGGTAACCCAGAACAGCACCGCTGGTCATCCACCGTCACAGAGGTGAATGGCACTAAAATTTTGTAATTAAGTATCTAATATTGATTTGCGTAAAGATTGACCTAATGTTTTGAACGCTTGTTCAGCCGATGAACAAGGCGAGCAATTTTTTTGTGTTATGCGAGAGGGTAAGCACAGGTTCATTGCGCGTAAGGGAACCAAAAATTCTAATGGCTCCGCATGGTTCTTCGCGTTGCCTTAAAACATAAGACACGCGCTCATAGCAAGACACGACCGACAAATAGGGAGGCGTGTCAATTCATATGTTACAGGTCCTTGTGCAAACAGCTCTACAAGTGGGATCGATCGCATGACCTCATTTCTGTTGAAAATGATGTTATGCATAACTCCACATGCTTATGGCAGTATGTTCTCTACCGCTCAAGCGTGGCAAGTGCAGAAAACATCAGCCTTTACGATGACAGAGGAAATGAGATCACACTTAATGCTTTGCTACTGAAGAGTTATTTAGCTGAGTCTTTGGATCCAACACCCTTCCTTGCGGCAAGCAGCAGTCCTTTCCTGCAGAATTCTGCATCCCGCTTATGTGCGAAGACGATGTTCTTAGGTCACTTAAACAGGTAAAGCCGACTCTTCCCTCTAATCCAGACGTAATCCCTCCCGCCCTACTAAAACCTTTTGGATGTCTATTATTTAAACCTTAAAAAGCCTTTGAAAGTTGCGGGGGTTGTTCCTGTGTAAAAATCTGGCTTGAAAACAAATGCAGACAATTGCAGGCCGATTTCTCCCCTCTACTCTGAGAGAACACTCATCGGTGGGTTTACTGCTCTGAATCTGCACGTGGGCTATGGGGTGCGTCATAGTTTATGGCTGCGGATTGAATTAGGTTATCTAGGTATTTTAGATGCGACGCATCTCCTTAACTCGCCTTGTCCCTCCATGCATGCATCCGGCGTCCATCCGCACGCCTCTCCCCCATTCTCCTCGCCACGCCAGCTGCGCGGTAACGCCGCTCTCACCGCAGCGCCATCTTGCGTTAGCGCTCGCTCCCCTCGCCATGCCAGCTGTGCGTCAGCGCGCGTTAGCGCTCGGTTAACACATGCGCATGCGCTACTCTCTCTCATTCCCCTCACCGTTAACGCGCGGTACATATAAACGCGATAACTGCGCCGCTCCGCTCAGTCGCTCCACCGCCGCCGCTCCGATGACATCCGATGACCACCGATGATTTGAATGGAGACTAACAGGTCTGCTACCGCGATGGTCGGCGCAACCGTAACAAGCACCGCCCAAATGCGTCGCATCACCCCATGGTTTTCCCCCGCGGAAAGATGTGGTCAATTTTTTAACGAGCGCCGAAAACTCTGCACACGCAAGCAATTTATTCGAATCCTTTGACACAAAATGTTATCGCATATGTGTCAAAATCATGCTACTTCCTGAACACGGTTTTCAAGCGAAGCTTGTATTGGCTGACTTAAGCCATCGGTGGTGGCGTATGCCGCCACTTTATCCCGGATGTTACTGTCGAACAGTAACATTCATGATAAAGTGCAAAAGAAGTTTGTGTCTGTCTACAAACTACAGATTATTGGGAGAGGCCTTTGCCCTGCAGTGGGCGTAGATACGCTGGTGACGACGACGATGATGATGATGACAAACGCCGCTTCTCCGGCTAAAGTGAGCCCTTCTGCGGTATTTTTTATTCCTGATCCCCTCCAATGTTTGGTATTAATATGAACTTGACTGACCTTATTTTTCTTCGAAGTATTGTTGACGGGATGGTTTCTTGTTCGGTCCTCCTCGCAAACGTAAGATTTAGAGCGACGTCCATGCATTCGCAGAAGTCCCCTATAATTCGTGCCCATAACTCACGCAGTCGACACTGCAGCAGCACCAGGAAACGTACGTACAGTCTCTACTACTATAATATTGATTTCTTCGGGATATGTTCCCATTACTCCCACTTCAAAAATACACTTTCATTGCTCCTTTTATATTTTTCTTGCTCATGTTTGTTCTTCTTTTCCTTTTTTAAATCTGTCATTTGTAACTACCTGTTTACTTTTCGAAGACAGTTCGAAGATTAGTGAGCCACGGTCATTCATTTTGGGTGGATACCTTTATTGTTTTGTTTTACTTTTATTTCATTTCATTTTTATTTGTCTTTATTTTTTGTTTATAGTTTATTTTTTAACCTCCTGATGAATTTCAGTGTCGTAGTAGAATGAGTAGCATGCCCTGCGAAATGTGTACATTTTTTTATAGGGGTCACACGTACCCACCAACGAAGCGAATCGGTGTTCAAAGTACGTGTATAGTTCAAAGATAATTCACATAAAAAATCGTGGTGGGGAAATGGAGAGACGGCGACATGAGCTTGGGGGTCGGCACTTGGAAAGTTTCGCAACTGAGACGCAAGGATATTGTACACAGGAAAACGTACCATTCACCGAATAAGAAATTCTCGCCTCGCCGATATCGGTACTGTTGTTAGCTGTCGAGCGGTAAAATGCGGGAGTGAATAGAGCATGGCAAGCTACCATGAGCGTATAGTTTATACGAAAGAAACCTGCGATTCTCAAATAGCACGATGCAGAAAATACCCGATTTGTTCTAACCTTGAAAGTTTCTTTTACCGAATGGTTCTTTTTCTACCAATCAATGCGTTTTATAAATCATGACCACCGAGAAAATGGATTGCATTCTTGAAAGCTACAAGAGGAGAATATTCCTTAAATCTCGTATTATGCGGCAAGGTTAAATGTTTATTTCAAATTTCATGAGGGTTTTCCGGCAGCTTATCGGAAGGCTTCCGGAGGGCCAGAGCTGGGGGGATAACACTCCGAAATGACAGTTGCTTTCCCAACCTGCGTTGAATTTCCTTTTTGGACTTCGTTCACTCAGATGCATTTCAGGCTGCGTGGTATTTCGTCGACAGGCGCGAAGCTGCTGGGCGGCATGGCTCCCCAATGTGCGTGGCCCGTATATCGTGGGACGCGCCGCATTCTTGCCGCGTCCAAACTGAAGGAGCGAGAACTATTTATAAACTCTCGCTGTGCGGCGCACGAAAGGAGAAAAAAAAAATCGTCGAAGCGTACGGGCGATCGTCGGCTGAGTTTCGGTGGAATATAGACAATCCAAAGAGAAGCAAGTGCCCAAAATAAGCAAATAAAGGCGGAAACCCGAAACAGGCAGGATGTAGCTCGTTTCTGGGCATCGTTTCGCCTTTCGGCGAGGTCTACATACCGAGAGCTTGGCATTTTAACCAACGAGGAAACTTCCTCCGGCGAAACTCTCGGCTTAGAAGCGCAGGAATGTATGCTTCCAGAAGGCGAGCCAGTTGACAATAGAAAGGGTCGATTACGATTACAACCATTAAAGTTCGACGACTGCCGTTAGGAATTCCTCACTTCCGCTTCCAAGTTTCGGACGCGACTATGGTGCACCCGGCTTGAGGTTTTTCTTCAACGACGTGCACGAGGCCTCAGCTGTAACACTGGAGAAACTGTTTTATAACGAGTAGTCGCCTGCTAACTATATGCAGCTCTTAAAGGAGTACTGACACGAAATTTCAAAGCTGAGATAACTATGTAAAACGCTTCCTTTTTATCAGGAGATATCTCCCAGCAAGTTTCAACAGCAACCGTTCAGCGAAACATATTTAAAATCCATTTTAATCTTCGCCCGCACGAGAAAGCCCAGAGCGGGCCGACGTGACATCATCTGCTACGTGCCCCAAACTGACGACGTCGGGGCTCCCGTGACGAAGCCGACGCGCTGGCTGTGGTTGGCGCGCGCTGCTCGGGCGTGTGTACACGTCATGGTTTTGGGACTGACGTCATGCTGCCCGGGCCTGTGGGGACGGCGAAAACCTCGGCCGGTCTGGGCGCGCGCGTGCGCTCGCTCGCGCGCGCTTCCAGAGAGGCAGCGATACGGCAAGAATGGTGACGCCATGTAATACATGCTGTCATGGCGGCCGCTCGGCGTTTTTTTGTCGAAACCGAAACTGGCACGAATAAACGACGCCGTAAATGAATGTTTACGCTGCGCTCGACCGTCTAATCTGTCATTCTATGATTAGTGGGCTGGTAGGCACGCATAGCAGCGAAAAAAACGTAACATAAAAATTTCGTGTCAGTACTCCTTTAACATGGGTTATCACACTGCATCAAAGCTAGCGATGCATATGTAGCTCAATATTTGAATAAATTTGCCACACTTCATTTTTATTTTATTTAAATACGCCTAAAAGATACCAATGATGGGACTTGCATGAATGGTGGTTAACTACAGAAGATTACAATAAAAAATCACACGTACAAATCATTTCAAGTACAAATGTTCAGAAAGAATACACAATACAAAGCAAAACAGATAAAACAGAATAAAAAATAAGTATCTAAGTTTTTCAATGGCAGCTTTGAAGGGAGTCGGATTTGTGTGAGCAATGACGCTTTCGGGGAGGCCATTCCAGTCGATTGCTGCCAGAGCGGAAAATGAATGAAGATAACCAGTGGTGTGAGCGTGAGGTGGGTATGCGTATTTTGAATGGTAGACGCGATTGGATGGGTGTCGAAAGGTTTCTATTAAGCGGAGGAGGAGAAGGAGGAGGAGGAGGAGGAAAAACTTTATTTAATCGAAGATCCGGTTGGTGGGCGGGGTCATTAGGCCAGGGCTCCGTCGTTTCTGAAGAAGCTATCGCATGATAACGCGCTGTAAAATCCATGACAGACACATTCTCGCCACTTTACGTCGGGCTTTAAGGCTTTCCAAATTAGTTCTGGTTTTCATGCGGTGTAAAATACAAGGAAAGGCGAAGGACCGCCCCGTCCCGGTGATACTGTGGTGTTCTACATATAATATGGCGATGTCAGAAAGACGCAGCAGCTCGAGCTAAGCTGCTGACGTGATGACGGGCACCGATGATGATAATCTCATTGGTGCAGTGATGATGATTATAAAGTTTCCACATTTTCCCCGGCCACAAAGAAGCCGTGGTCAGACCACGTACAGTAGGTGCCTTAACTTCGTTCTTGTCAGATCCTATGAAGCAATCCGAAGGCGAAACTAACACAGCGGTGTCGGTGCAGTCCACGTAGCCAGGTCAAAATTCATAGTGAGTCTTCGAAGGTCTTGTACTCGGATGCAAGTTCTTCAGGTTTTCCCACTGCGGCTTGTAAACAGTGTCTTGGAGGCTCCGCTACTTTCCCAAGCCGCTGCATTTTGGAAATCTGGTCGTCTTTGCGAGATGCATTCTCACTTTTCGAACGGTGCCTGCCGCGTACTGTCTTCGTTCGAGTGCGTTGTCGGGTGTGTGCCTCGGCTGTCTTCTGTCTATGCCTCACAAAACAATCAAGATCCCGTTATTCAGTTTCAATTTCTCAGCCAAACCATAGGCGTCTTTGTGCTCGAAATATGCGGTATACGCATCTTCTTCCAGCGTTACAGGACCCGATGGGCAGCATGTTGCCCTCTCGGTCATCTGGAGAAACTCTTGAAAAGAACTAAAATAAGGCATCTTCAAATTGAAGGTCAGGTGTTGTCAATAAGGGGTCTTATTTTCACATTCGGCTTGGGATAAGAAATGTGACGGAGGCGAGGTCTCTGTCAAGAAGGCTTGTTCTTTCGGGGCCTTCAAGTCACGTAGGTCGTTACACTATTCTGTCAGTGTATAAAACTCTCTGAAGTTTGGAGGTGAATTCAATATCTTGAATATCTGGCACTGTTCTATGGCGTCACATTTTTTGCCCTCCAATCGATAGTGCAATAGGATCATAACATAATTTTTCCTTGATATTCGATGTTGGGAGCAAATTCCTGATTTAAGTGTTCGGTGAAGATAAGCGGCTTAATTTTTTCGTTTAACAATTTCAAGAGAACTTCCGTTCTTCGGGACTGAAAACTCTTCAACATATCGTATACATCGTTAGTCATTGTCGTCAACCCTAATGCTGCTTCTGCGTCTCTGCGTAGCTCTCGAACAATCAACCGCACCCCTTCTCTTTTACTCCGAAGCAATATATGTCTACCCCCCCCACCCCCCCCCCCCCACCCCCCACAACCAAGTTTTCCTTCCGGCGAAGCCGCTGTAATCGGCTCCGCTCCGGCGTTTCTTTTCGCCATCGCCGGTGTCACGCACATAGCGGTTGCCGGTTTATGCGTGTACGCGCGGGGAGTGAAGGGAGGAAGGGAACATATAGGTTTCATGCCCTCACTGGTGACATGTTCGTTGTGCTGGTGGGAGGCTTACACGTGCGCATCAAACAGCCGAATGCGACCTGTCTGGTGTCTTCACTGGTCGATTGATTGATTGATTGATTGATTGATTGATTGATTGATTGATTGATTGATTGATTGATTGATTGATTGATTGATTGATTGATTGATTGATTGATTGGAGGAGTAACGCAGCGACGCTACACAGGCGATGAGGCGCGCCGTAGTGGAGGTCTCCGGATTAATTTTGTCCACCTGGCGATCTTTCATGTGCGCCGAAATCTCGCATACACGGCGTTTTCGCTTTCATCAGAAAAGTGACCGCCGCGGCCGGAAATCGAACCCGCGTCCTTGGGCTGAGCAGCACAACGCCATAGCCACTGAGCCATCGCGGCGGGTTCTTCACTAGACGAGCGGATGTCAACTAGTCGAGTTGTGCGTTACACAGACCGTAAGATGCCTACGACGTGGGAGGGAAACAGACAGCCCCAGACAGCCCCAATAAAGCTCGAGTCCTTCCAAGTTTCATTCAGCTAAAGTGCTAGGAAGTATGCTCAATCGCAAATTACAAACAAGCCTGGTTCGCAGCTTTCACTCCATCGACTGCGTCCAGCTTCGCAGGTCATCATCCATCTACACAGAAGGGAGAGAGAGAGAGATAACATTTATTGGGGGCATTTATGATGTTCTTGCAGAAGTGGTTCCCTTTTCACGGGAATCCATGCGCTGGCTTAGCAGCGGCTGCTCTCTCGGTGAGCAGGAGCAGGTCCAAGAGGCAGGGGATGGACAACAGTGTCTCCCGCTGCTGGTAGGGCACTAATTTTAGCAGCAGAGCTGTTCAGGTCGACACAAATCCATCCGGAGGAGGCAGAAAACCCCGAATGCACGTGGGCGTGTGCCTCGAGGGGACGCCCGGCGTCGTTTAGGCTTTGTCGTGGGCTTACGCCACATGAGGAGCGACCGGCGCACCACGGGTCCGCCGCGCTGAAGACGATGACGACGTATCTTTCAAGCCATCCCTTCACAATCTACATGTGGAGACGGCCACCGGACCAGCTGACGAAGAGGTGGAGGTCTACCAAGGCGAGGACGCGCTACAAGAGGATTTGACCTTCGCGGTTGTGCCGTCGGAAGCCGACGACGAAAGTGATGACGGTGATTGCTACTGAATAAAGCACTGTACATACTTTAATGGTCTTTACTTTATAGCGCCGTCCAAGGCGGCTTTGCTGCACTTCTGGTGTCCGGCTGCTCCCTCTGTCCTGATATCCGCTGTCAGTGTGGGGAGAAGTTAGGTCGACACCCAGATCTACTGTTTCTCCAGCCTTGCACCACTAGTGCAAGCTCTGCCATTTTTTGTCCTCAGTTAATCAAGGCGGATCGTAGACAGAGGTATACTCTGTTCGTGCTGCAGAGGTAGTGCATCTTCCATTGAGCTATAGGCTACATTATGCACCTCCCCGTTTACAGCATCGCTGCCTGGGCCCATCGGGCAATCATCGGAGGTGAAGGTGCATCGTCGTCTCATCTGCCCATCGCATCGGTCGGCTTTGTGTAGCGGCACCAGTGGCTGGGTACATTACAATGGTCCGTCTTTCAAATTACCTTTAACGGAACGAGAGTGCCCTACTGGATCCGTTATCAGATGGTTACATTTCGCGGTGGCCCCGCCAAGCGCAAAACTGAAGCATGCCACCTGTGCTGGGCCACCGGGCACAGACCAGATGTCTGCCCCGACACTGATGTTCCCCCATGCTGCCCAACGTGGGGCGTCAGCTCCCCACCAGCCCAGCATATTTGTCACCCCTCTGCATCATGTGCTCCCCCCCCCCCTCCATGGGATCCCCTGCCTGCCCCCAGCGATACCGACCGAGACCGCCCCCAAGAAAGCACACCCGAGCCCTTACTCTTGGACAACATATCCTGAACTCGAACCAACTTCAATCAGTTTTCGATAACACCGCCGCCTCCAACAAGATCTCCAACAACGCACCACAGAAGGACTTTCCTCCCCTCTCAAGTGAACATCAATAACCTGTGAACCACCCCAAGCAACATCACCACCGCAACGGATGCGGCTGAAGCGACACGAACACGCCGCCACAGGACTTCCCAAGGTACCAAAAGCAACCTACGCTCAGGTGAGCTCCCGTCGCCTCCCAGCCACTCCCACCTCTTACCAACCCTCCTCCCTTTCCAACACTCGCGATCCCATTCTCCAGGAATTACAGTTACCGAAACAAGAAGTTCGCCTCAGAGCCGGAAATGCGCAACTACGCGCTCACCCTTCCCAAACCACACAACCATCACAACTCTCTTAGAATGCACCCAATCCGGACAACAAGCGAGCCTCTGAATCCCCCGCCCAATCCTCTTAAGAGCGTATTAGCCATCTCGAAGAGCAACTCAATGCACAAAACGCAAACATAGCTGCCCTCCTCGACACGGACCGCTCCCTCACCGAGCAGACATCCCGCATACAGTCCCACCTTGAAACATTTACCCAACTTTTCCCTCCCTCTACCTTTCAACCACCGATACCAAATGGCCCACCCAACCACCTGCTCTAATACTTTGCGCATATGGCATTGGAGTCGTTGAGGATTCCGTTGTAAACGCGCAGCGCTGCAAGCCGTTTTCGATGGCACCCCCGAACCCCCCGTCGTTATATCCCTCCAAGAAGCAGGACCAGAATCCAAATTTGTTAACTTCCTCACAATTCAAAGAGGCTCTTACACGGCCATACTAGTCAATACAAATCTCACAGCACAATACCTAGAACTGCGACCCGACCTCCACCCTCACACATTCACACAGCCCACCCATACATACAGTCAAACCCGACTATATCGAACCCGTTTACATCGAATTATCCCATATATCGAACAATTATTGTGCACTATAATGTTACCGGGAGAATATATAGCAAAAAGTACGGCTACATCGAACAAAAAAGGCACTCCGCAACCTATATATCGAACTTCGGCAGCGCAAGATTGCCCCCGAAGTTGGCTTTCCCGCGTGGCAGCTGGGCGAGCTGCCTACGCCTCCTCCCCCAGTTTGAAAAGTCACTTAGCCCAAGCGCTCGCGCTCTCGCTCGCTCTGACAGCCACCCCCTGGAAATAGTGGTTGGACCACACTCTCCCGCTGTCTCGCCAGTCTCGCGCGGCGGGCTCTCTCTCCCCTCGCTTCTACGCATGCTTCCATTTTCGTTGTTTTCGCGGTTGACGACGCATCGGTACGCCTTGTTCATCTGTGTTCAACTGTGAGGACTCGACGAGTTCCGCCCCGCCCCCATGTTCCGATGCTCTTCACGCGCTGAGCGTTCTTCGCCGCCACTGCGCGGCAATAGAAGGCTGTGGGCTCAGCTGTTTCGAGTCACTTGACAATGTTGAAAAGTGTGTGCTCAACAATGCTTCGAAAATGATGAAGCAAAAGAAGATCGGAGACTATTTCTCGCGCTAGTGTGCCCGCGGAGCATGTATCTTGCAAGTAAACAACAGTTAGTGATGAGGTACGTTCTGTGCATTGTCAAATTCTTTAAACATTATATATCGAATTATACGATATATCGAACTAATGACCGTTTTTTGCGAGTTCGATATATCCGGGTTTGACTGTACTAAACATGTATAGCTCTCCACGACTGTCACACACTTTCCATGAACTGTTCACACTAGCTATAACACAGGCGAACAAAGCCTCTTTGATAATTACCAGAGATTTCAATGCCCCTCACCCAGCTTGCGGTTATTCCACTAAGAACAAAAAAGGCAGACTCTTATGAGAAACAATACAGCATTACCGCCTCATTACTGAAAACGAAACCAACGTTCCCACCCGGGACGGCACCAGCACACAGCGAGACACAACACCACACCTCTCAATTACCAAAAATACCCCCACGTGGCAACGTCTGGACCATACCCTCGGCCGCGACCATTATATCCTTAACATCACCACTACTACCGTGCCCCTTACAGCAAACCCCACCGCACCCAATAATCAACAGGCACCAATTCGGAACTACCCGCACGCAAGCACTTCCCGTCAAACGAACACATCAATCTTTCAACCTAACAGAGGGGATACGCGGAATACACACCGATATCCAGAAACATAGCTTTACGCTCCCAGCTTCAACGCGCTCCGTTACTCTAGAACCCAGACTCGCACACCTCCTTCAGGCCCACCAGGGCCTCAAAAAGAGGTGGAAAACGCAACGCCACAATAGGAAGCTACACCGCAGAATTACCCTCCTATAACGCGAAATCGAGCATCATCGCATGCAACTGCAAACCTCCGCTTGGGGTCGCATGTGCGACAGCCTTTCTAAAGGCCTCAGCATAAAGAAAACATGGCGTATACTCAGGCCCCTACCCAACCCCTCTGGCTAAGGCGTTGTGCTGCTGAGCATGAGGACGCGGGTTCGATTTCCGGCCGCGGCGGCCGCTTTTCTGATGGAGGCGAAAAGCAAAAACGCCCGTGCGTACGAGATTTCGGCGCACGTTAAAGACCCCCAGGTGGTCAAAATTAATCCGGAGCCCTCCCCTACGGCGCGCCTCATGGCCTGTGTAGTGTCGGCACGTAAAACCCAACAATTAATCAACCAATTCGGCTCGTTATAATCTTGTATGCCCTACCGGTCGGCCGTGCGATGGTTGGCCTGGATAGAACACGAGGGTGAACATGATTGGTCCTTCTCGAAGTTGTATACACCCCGCACCTCCCGCAGGCGATCACGTTTGGGCTGGGACACACGTCCACCCGCTGTCCTGGTTTGTGTCACGTACAGCAACAAGGTATGGTTTTCTTGTAGGTGTAGCATCTCATCTCCACGCCCTTGTGATACATGAATAATAACACTTTAGATCCTAGGATCGTCAGCACAACGGTGGAGGTCTTTCCTAGTCACCGAAACGCCACGAATGCATTGCCGGGAAACCACAGGTCACGGAGCACGCCCTACGGGAGGTCCTGCACAGAAGGTCCTGTATGAGCCCTTCACAGGAATTGTGAGAATAGAGTCCGTAAAGGCTTCCCGGGTCTACCGTGTTCTGTATCTTGATTTGCGCGATCGTGTTGAATGCCCGATTTGATTGATTATGAAGTTTAACGCGCCGGCGCTACACAGGTAATGAGGAGCGCCGTAGTGGAGGGCTTCCGGAATAATCTTTACCACCTGGGTATCAGTTACGTGAACCGAAATCTCGAACACACGGGTGTTTTCGCTTTTTTGCCTCTATCAGAAAAGCAGCAGCCGCGGCCGGGAATCGAACCGGCGTCCTTGACCGCAGCAGCGCAACGCCATATATCCACTGAGCCACCGCGGCGGGTGTGTTGAATGCCTATGCCGCTTGTTTGTTGGCGTGCTAACTAACGGTCAGTATATATGTTTTGCTCCGGGTCGTTGCCGCGCGTTATCAGTGTCCTTCCAGGTAATTCTCGCGGGTGATAAAATGCTGTCGGAGAGTGCAGATAGGCTTTGTCTCTTAAGTTTGCGGCCTTCTTTGCGACGGATGGATGGCCACTTTCAAGACATTTTTAGGTAGCGGCGTCGGCCTCAGGGCGGTAACCAGCTTTGCACGCTTGGTTTTCTCTTCCGCGAGGCTCAGAGGCATTCCGTTGCCTCACAGTATCTTTGACTTCTTTCTTGTCGATGTAATCATGGCATCAATCCAGCCGACCTAAGATTCCGCTTCGCTTGAGGACTCTAGTCTTTGTCTTTGAAATTCCTTGTCGTTTGTTCAAATCGGCGTCCGCGCAGCAGCGGCAGGCACCTTACCCTCGCAGTTGGCGGCGGCATCCCAAAGGCGCGCTGCAGTCGACCACATTGCAGTTAGGGATGGAGGGGCGGCTCCCGCCTCAGATCTTCACATAGCGATAAAAATCTTTGAAAAATTCTACTCACAAATAAGCATTCGGTGTCTTCGTGGTCCCGACGACTTTGCGGTATTTAGCGTTATCTTTTTTCAGCGAATAAAAGGTTTTTGCGTTTACTTGACGCAATTTCGTGGAGCCCACGCAAAGACCGACTGCTTGATGGCAGCCGCTTTGCTCGTGCATTGTGCGCCTTTTAGCGTGGCCATGAACCCGTCCCAGTGCGCTGATACAAGATGTGTTATTAAAACGCTTCTGAACGTGTTTTTTGCTAGTGGGGGGAGATACGGGCTGTGTAACGGGTGGTCTAAACGTAACAAGACAAGGGAGTCGTTAAATGGATGTAATACAGGGCTGCGTATCCGACAACGAAGGTGATCAACTTCCTCAAGGCTGTGCTCTTAGATATACTGCCGGCTGCTCTGTAGATGTGGGGTCGTGTGCGGTCGGGTTCCATAAGCCTGGGCACTCAACAGGTTCTTGGCTGGCGTCGGTGAAGCACTCTTAGCGGAGAGGTTCTCTACAATCGAATTGTGACATCTGTGCGTCCGTATGTATGCGCTAATGGGTGTGTGTGTGTGTGTGTGTGTCACATGCATCCTGCCTCAAGCCTGTCCGTTTGCGTGTGCGCGTGCGCGTGCGTGTGTGTGTGCGCTCGCGCACATGTAGTATTGTAAAGCGCGAGCGCCTGGAAAAATGATCCCGCAAAGAGCATCTTGTTGCATCCAATTGAATTGAACCTTAACAAGAACCGAGCGACACGGAAAAGATTCAAATTGGGTTGTCCGTGTATACGTTGCCGACTCAGTCTGTGCCGCCCATTCAGCTCTTACAGGAAGCTCTCGTCGATAACTAAAAAAGGAGGCTCTTGTCTTGATTTCGCAGCCATCTCTGTGTCGGAAATGGATGCTAAGCGCTTGAGCAAAGGAAGAAGTTCGAACTTTCCGTATGCAGGGTGTCTCCATAGAAAGGGCTACGTCCTGCTCTTTTAATGAAATGGCACCGGTCTCTATAGGCTAGTACAATGGAAACGGTTTTTTTGCCGGAAGAATAGGAATTCTATTTGCGTACGACCGGGAAAACAATTACTCCTTCTGCCCAAAGATATGCACTGCTGGTGTGTAACTTCCTTGCTTGCGTAAGAGGTACGGGGACGACAGTCACTGCAAAAATCCCTTGCATTGTAGGTCATAAAAATGAAATAAAGATACAAGTCAACGAGAAAAGGCTCTGAATAGGAGTACTTGGAAATCGAGTCATCCACCTCGGTAAGATTTCCGCATCGGAAATACACTTTATGGCCACGCTAGCGAAACTTTCTCGTAAACTAGGTGCCAGCTTCTAAAAAAATAATAATCTCGCGAAAGAGCTTTGTGAGCGGTGTACCGCTGATAAAACCGCCACGGTGTCTTAAACGTCGAAACGAAAAATGCTGCATACTAACGAAGCTCGCCGTGGAAAACTAGATATATTTTCTGTCCAACGTCGATTTTGCGCACCTTGGGAAAAACACGTTTTGTAAGCTGGAGGGTGTTTGTATGCATAGTCTGTGCGACATAATAAAAAACAAAAACACATCTTTAAGGCAGCATGGTTTTGGCCTTGAAAAATCTGCATACCTTCTCCGAACGTGTCCTTGTAATCATTTTCTAGACAGTTATTTACTAAAATTACCCTCAACCTAAAAAAAAAATTCGATAAATTTTGAAGGTTTACATGGTCTTATGACGTAGTTTTAGTAAATTACATATAATCTAAACTTCACAATCATCACCGTTAAGCCTTATACAATATTGCTTGGTGACTGCTAATTCTTATTCAACTTAACACGACATGTTGCGATGGATGGAATTTGAATCTGGTGAGCTCGGAAACCACATGTTAGTATTCACAAAAGCATAGAAACCTCCTACGAGCAGTTATATAGTAGCGCATAGTCCTTTTATTTATATCCAGACATTTGCCCTTGATACAAACACTTTCCTTGGGTTTGCCTGCCCTTCTTACTCAGCAACTGCAGAAGTGAGTTTCTGCACTATTCTTGCCGCCTCAGTGCGAACAACGACTTCCGGCACTCAGAAGTTTCTTTATTTTTCCTCTACTCTCTTCTCCTCTCCAGGGTATGATGAAATCCCATATGAGCTGTTCAAGAACTTGGAGGGGACACACTACTCTATTCGCTGAATGATGTATGGGCGAAAAGTGTCATTCCACACGAGTGAAAACACACCGTGGTAGAGCTCATCCCCAAACCGGGAAAACCACCCATGGTTATTAGTGCACTAAGACCCATTTCTTTGACACCTACAATATGCAAGATATTTGAGCAAATAGTGGCCTCTTGATTATTCTGGTGGCTTGACCACAACAGGAAATACCATCCAGTTAAGACTGACTCCAGAGCTCACCTGGGTACACAGGATGGCCTGTCTATACTGGCTGACGATATCTTGCATGTTTCACCTCACAGTCACCTTCTACGGACTGTGGTGACCACCGACATTTCCAAGGCTTATGGCAACGTGGACCACAGGACAATACTCAGAATCATGGAGTCTTTGGGGGTTCCATTTCATGTAACCAAAGTGATGCACTCCTTTCTGTGCTCAAGGGTTTTTCAGTACGAGTGGACGGGAAGCCTGTCGGCCTGTTTACATCGAATCGTGGTTTACCGCAAGGTTACGCGCTGGCACCTCTACTGTTCAACATCGCATTTGCAGCCTTGACATGGAAGCTAGAAGACAACCCTTTAGTGAGATTTCTTATCTGCGCGGGTGATGTCACGCTGTGGTCCACAAACCGAGACCTCGGTTTGCATCTCTAGCAAGCATTAGATGCTTGCTAGAGGTGTTGCCATCTCTAGCAAGCATTAGATGCCGTTAATGCCTTTGCGCAATCAGCCGGTTTAGAAATTTTAGCTGAGAAGCCTTGGTACATACAAATGGCGAACAAGGCAGGGAGGAAGTTAGCCTCCGTGGCTGAATTTAAAATTCAAATTGGTTCAGGTGCCATACCAGCCAAGGAAGAAATGCGGGTGCTCGGACTTCTGATCCACCAGTCGGGTTCTGGTATCCACTGGCTTCTAAAGGCACGGAAAGACTCTTAAATCACCTTGCACTTGATCCACCGATTGCAACGCGCAGTGGAGGAGCCCGCACTGAGCTGGCTCGATGGCTCGTACGCGCTGCTCTCCCTACCCTACCCTACCTACCTACCTACCTAACTGTGCCTACCCTACCAGGCACAGTTTCACAGACTCACCATGCAACAATGGGCGAAACTTGAGGCTAAAACAGAGAGGCCATGCGCAACATCATGACACTTCCTCGTCTCACCCCGATCCCAATCTTACAGGAACACCCCCAACTCAATACTATAACGAAGCTTATAAACTAGCACAAAGAAACAATAAAGCTCAAGCGTTTTTACATCCCATTGTCCGCAGAGCTTCATTAGTATTTTTATAATGAGCATCCCGTAACTTCAACCTTAGACGACCGTCCACCATGGCGGTACACAACCATGACAACAAACACGACAACGAAGCTTCGTCTCCGCGACCACCCAGCGCCAACCTCCAATACCACGGCCCCTGAAGGTCAGTGAGTATTGTACACAGACGCGGCTCTTCTGCCGGACGGAGGAAGGACCGCTTTGTCAGTGGAACACACCCGGAAACTAAAGGCTCGCGCCGTTACACCCTCTACACTCCAGTCCAGCTGCCACTGAAGCTCCAGGCTGTACATGATGCAATACATCACGGAGGCACATGTATACACAGACTCGCTCAGTGCTGCGAAGCAGTGCTGTGAAGTGAAGAAGATACCTCTGATCTGTCGGCAGATTCACAGCCTCCACAAGACATCACCGCTAATGATCCGTGTACATTGGGTGCGGGGACATGGTCAGAATATGCTGAACGAATTAGCGGACAATCTTTCCCACTCTCCTTTCCCACCTGAATCCTCCCCTATCCAGCTTCTTTGTGATCCGCGATCCTGTCTTTTAGCCCGGAAATATCTTCTGAGCAGGGACACACATGCCCCCCGTGTGTCTGCTACCTCCCCGCTGATCTTTTCCAGGCGGAGGAAGTTTCTCTCGGGAGGCTTCATGCTGGGGTGGCCCTCACCCCTTCACTCACTTGGACTTGGGGACACTCACCTGAAGACCGAGGAACATGTCCCAAGTGTCTGGCTACGGCGGCTGAAGCTGATGCCAAGCATCTTTTGTGGAGTGCGCGGGAACAAAGACCAGCACACCAGCAGGTCGCCAGCAGCAGCAGGTCGCCAGCACACGCCTCACTGACGGGCAACGACTATGCTCATCAGCAAGACTGCGCCCTTTCTACCCAGCCTACCGAGGCCGCTGCGGATACTCCGCCCCTGGCCACCTTCCAATACACCACCCAGAATTACCACGCTCTTAGGCAAACCCTCACGCTTTCTCACCCCAAACAGCTCAATCACGAAAAAAAATTACTATCTGTAAGATGGAGACGAACACTTGCACTTACCCCACTTGGCTATATATCCCCATATCCAACCCAATACTACGCATAATGCGAATTTCACTTTCATCCGGGCACCCTTACTCATATAATTATCAATTGCGCTGTGAACACAGCTCTCCAACCTTTATCTATCCCCTTCCTTACTCCGAACTGCGGGTGAACCAACTGACGACCAGCGCTGACCTGAACGTTCAGCATTTTCTGGCCTCAAGAGCAGAAACCGCCAAGTCGTCACTTGGGCTCCTGGACTAAGGAACCTTCTTCTTCGTTCCTTCTTCTTCTTCGATCAATTCTTCCTTCTTCTTCTTCTTCGATCTTCTTCGATCAATTGCGCTGTGAACACAGCTCTCCAACCTTTATCTATCCCCTTCCTTACTCCGAACTGCGGGTGAACCACCTGACGACCAGCGCTGACCTGAACGTTCAGCATTTTCTGGCCTCAAGGGCAGAAACCGCCAAGTCGTCACTTGGGCTCCTGGACTAAGGAACCTTCTTCTTCGTTCCTTACCGCTAAATAATAAATAAAGAGTAAAGTTCATTTCTACTACTACTACCACTGGTACTACTCGTCCCTGATCGCTGCTGCTATCTTAGGCGGCGACTAGCGGATGCGCGCTGTCCCTGTACTGGCATGACGTTTGTCAGTCAGCGTGACGGCCTTTTTATTGCTCAATGTTGGCAGTAGCAGTGAGCACGGCTCTTGCGGAAGGCCCTGGTAACAAGGAATCGGCTGCTCTCATCACGTGATCTCCGTAGAAGGCGGTTCCTGTCGTAACTTCCCCAACGTGGCCCAAAGTTTGTGAAGTTGGACCATATGTGGCTTCCCTTATTAGTAATAAAGGTGCGATACGGGTGTACAAACCATCAAGGCTATTATCCCTATCTTGAAAATCCTGCAAGGCATCAGTTGACGCAACATGGGTGTAGACTAGGAACACTCAGAAAAATATCTCTGGTCTTTCGCGTTATATTTGCTCTGTAGCACGGCAAAATGACCGCCATCAAGCGTGAGTAGAAGTCTGCGCAGGAGCCTACGCACGAAACTGTACGTGCCTGTTAAAAACGGGGTTACACATTTCTTCTGGTAAACAGCTATCATGTGCAAACCTTGGGTAACCTTCGCAGACATCTGATTTTTTTTTATTTCACTCCTGTGATTGCATGCTGTTACCATGCCCAGTAGACGGCGTCTCCGTAATGATACAGAGTGGCTGTCCGGCTAAATGACCGTAATACGGAACGCTGTTCTACTCGTATAGTCAGAGGTATAGTTAAAGCAACACTCAAAGCAAAACTTGCGCTACGTATATACGCCTTCGTTTGGAACTCTGTGAGGGAATTATTGCGAAACGCCCCACCTGCGTACGGGGGCCAAAACAAAAATGGCACGAGTACGCTCTTCACAAAAGGGGAACTACTACAATTCGCACAGTTGCCCCGGCGTACATTTACTATCGCACTGATGTTTTCCGACCTCAGAGTACGAACGTAGGCCGGCGAACCGTTGCGGACGTAGGGGGCCGTCCTACACTCAGTAGGGGGCGGGCCAAGTGGTAGACAATCCGCGCATCGTACCTGAGCAACGATTCTTCTTCTTGGACTGCCTTGTATCCATGCGGGCGCGCATCAAATGCCCGGAGGACGCCCTACTCGTCTCTCGAGAGCGTTTTTATGTTTCTCCGGACGCGTTGCGCGGCTCAGTTTCGTGCCCCTAAGCTTTACCCACGCTCGAATAGAGCCATCAAGTAGTTTTTCTATCTGCTGTCTACTTGAGCTTTCGGCGACCGGTTGGGGTAATGATATTTGCCTGAAATGATAGGTTGTGCGGCAATCATGGGGCCGAATGGGCAAGGAAAAAAAAACTATGAAAAACCTCCTTGTAGGTCATGACTGCAGCAACTTTATGTATACAATGTTTGGACAGTCGCAGTATCCAGAAATAAAGGTAACATAACGAAATATGGAAACGGGGCATGATTTGCAGAATTGTGCCGGACCTGAAAGCTTGTATCGCTATACAGGATACCTTCGGGCAACTTTGCAACTCGGTTTGCTTACTTGTTCTTTTTGTTTTCTTCCCTTTCCAAACTGAGGTTTCAATACGATTTCCTTTTTTTTAATTTTGGGTTTCGCGCAACCGAAATAAAAAGTTTGCTGAAGAGGGACGCCGCACTTAATTAAAAGGTCTCCGAAGAATTTCTGCAACGTGGGAATCTAAAGAACAGCATTATTGTCGCGCTGAAATGTTTGGCCGCGGACCATCCGGTTTTATTGTTCTTCTGTTGTGTTTAATTCGAAGTTTGGGCAGAGCATGACCCTCTACATATACCACTCCTCAATCTTACGCTCTGCGACAGGGCAAAAAGAGATTAAAATAGACGGTCGGATTTAGAGAAGGAAAGATGATCAGATGAGCATCCCTTCGTCAAGGACATATCTGTGATCGTCACCGGGACGCGCGGCAACGGCCCCTGCACCTTCCCCCTGCCGAGATTTTTTTCAAGCCACTTGGACGGTGTACTGCACTGTTCAGAGCGGTAGCACGGCAATGGATAAGCGACCAAATATTGCATACCCTGACCCCATGGCTAACGGGCCTACGGAAACCAAGTTAAATATGCTGCCGCTTGCGACAAATTGCGCGAGAGCTGACTTGTTTCTTTTTCTTCTTTTTCCCTGCTCTCGCGGAGGGTATAAATGTTTTGTTCGGAAAGCAAAAATCTTTTTGGTATTTGGCTTTTCGTCTCTTTATGGTCGCCGGAATAATTCCCGTTTGACGCCGTCGAGACTTCGGCAAGCAGTGAAAGCCCCATTGATGGCAGCCTTTACACAGTAATTCAGTTGTTGTCCACTGTAACTCAGTTATTGTTGTTGTTCACATACACTGTATACAGCAGCCACAAGCTTAATTCCTTTTTCGTCACTCCAAGCAGCTACGAGACGTGGCAGTGCGTTCTACGTAAACAAAAGAACTTGATATTATTGGCATTTTGTCACATACCCCCCCCCCCCCCCCCCCCCCTATATGCAGCGGTATCCCCGCCAAAGCCTGGAATAGAGCCGCTGTGCGTCCTATACAGTTCGAGCCACGAAACTCGCCGTTTATTGGAGTCGGAATAAGGCTAACCTCCTATGACGTTCGCGCAGCCAGCGCGCACGCCAGTGTTGACTCAAGATAATGAGGACGGGAGCCACTTCGGCGTCGGCCCTTTCCGCAACCGCTAGGTGAGAACAGCAGCTCGCCTCGCTTCGCCTTCTTTTCTCTCAGAGCACGTGTTCGGCCCGACCCTTATTGCCAGTGCAGCTACTTGCGGGCGGCTGCCGTCAGAAATGCTCGTGCCACATCCAAGGTATACAGGGCCTCCGCCCTGTGAGGCGGTTTGCTGCCGATGCCGCGGCCGCCAGAAAAGCGAGAGAGCTGCGGCGGAAGCCGCGAGCACGTGCGCGGAAAAAGCCTCCGCGGGATGAGGAGGTCGCCGCCTCGCTTCTGGCACGTGCTCCTCACGGGCTCCTCCCGGCGTTCCGAAACGCGTGTTAACGCGCTCACGTTTGCACAACGCGCCGCGCGAAGACAGGGCGGCGAGGCATCGCCCAACGCGTTGACCCGGGCGCGCGCGGAGCACTTGCCGACAGAATGGGGCCGGGCAAGTCCCACGGGCCAACCTCCGCGTGCCGCCAGCTTGTTGCCTGTTCATTAAAAAACGGCACTGAAGGCGAGTGAGAACACAACAAGAGTCACTCCGGTTGTTCTCACGACAGCGCTGACATAAGCGGCTCGAGCAGCCCCAAGGTATCCTTTCGGTTAGGATCACTGGGAAATCGAAGAGCTGAGAAACCGCGGACTGGATAATAAGTTTCCACTAAGTATGCAAAGTGCACGAAGAGCTGTCGCATTTCGTGCAATGAAGACGGGAACGCTTCTTTAGTCCGATGAAACAGGCTGCGTCAAGCAATGTCCTTTTCAGCAGTCACGGAGAGAACGAGCGTAACGGTGCTGTCGCGCAGCCGACCTGATGATCGCACCGGCGACCCATCGTGATTTACGCTTGGCACGGGCTGTCGCCCTACCTTTGTTACATAACTGATAGCAGTGTGTTTTCGGAATGCCTAAGTCGTTCTGCTTAAACTCGTCGCGGCCGGGTTTCCACGGAAGCTAAACAAAGTAGATCGGTCCTTGGAGGCTGGCGTGCCATTAACAACGCCAGGAGGTCTATTTACTCCGAAATCGTTACCTATCTTCAGCTGTATACTTGATACATGATCACTGCAAATGTGAGTATAACCGTATAGAATTTACATTTTAAGTGAGTATAACAGTTTGGAATAATATTTTAACGTTCTTCGGAAACGCGTTCCCGGAACAGAGCCGATCAGGGCTGATGTCCTGCAGTAGTGGCCAACTGACCTACTTTGATCTCATCTCGAACTCAAATGAGTTTTATATTTGCCACCAAAACCCCACAATTCAGGCTGGGGTTGAAGTCGTGGCGAGCACAATACAAGGGCGACCTTCTGAGGCCTATTTGCCTGGCATGCTAGGTTATTTTTACGTACAGTATTTAGTTAACTAGTCAAAATACTATACGTCTAAAGCTTCTCGTTTTTGTTTGGATCTTCTATGTTTGGATGTTTTGGCCATTCCGTCACGTCCTAAAATAACCATGAACAAAAATCAGTCTTTTCCAAGTAATAACCAAAGCGTGAATAAGTAGCTATTTTAAGGGAAGCGTAAGGAATTATCTAGCCTTTCGAGATTCCACGCATTTAGTTTTGAGTGAATAGACATTAGGACATGCGGTGCGTAAATCGCGCAACGGTTACGAGATGTGTAGATGGGCTTTGTTTAAGTGATACTTAAGTGATACTTGAAGTACTTAATTAAAGCGATTTCGTCGCGCATTTATGCATTGTCCACGGGGTCAAGAAGCGTCGACCCAAGGGGTCAAGTAAGTACGCTGAATGTTGGACACTTTAACCCCAGCAGTGACATCAACCTCGCTTAACCTCAAACTTGTGGGCCAACATTTGGGCAAAAAACAAACAAACCCGAAAACCTCCCGACTTCCCTCCCTCAGCCGGTCGCAACTTGCCACGTGTGGCGATGTTGAAGTCCGTCCGAGGTTCAAGTCAACCACATGGCGTGTGTCGAGATTTCCCTCCACGTTAAAGATCCCCACTTTGTCTAAATTCCTCCGTAACTCCCTGGCGCGCCTCACAGCTCAAATGCATAGGTTCGGCGCTCGAGGCGCCATTTTTTTCTCAACATGATTTGGTAGAAAGCTTGTAATGCGCCGCCCGGCTCTGCTGATATCAAGCAGGAAAATTTCGCTGAAGTTCGTGCCACGACCCCAGCTGCATAATCTGCTTGAAGGCCAAATGCACTCAAAATTTCAGCCTCTTGAAAACGTTATTTCCGTAGTCTGCCTAAAAGACTAGATACAAAATATGACAGCTGAAATACGCGTATTCGCGGTGCAAAAACCATCAAAAATCTGAGATTTTGAAACCGAAATTGAGAAAAGCGGGGCCATTACGGCCAAGCTGAAGTGACGTTCAGGCCGGCCCAGTCGTCGAGCGAGCGGAGAAGCGCGCTCAGCGGAGCTCGATCGGTTCTCCTGGCTGGCCGTGCGAAAAAGCGTAGGGCCGGCCGCAGTGTCACTTCCGCTTCGTGGCTGCTTGCGCGATCCTCCGGCAGGTGCAGTGTCACCTGAGATGGAACGGTTTTAAACGTTTCTAATTAACAACGCATTTCACGGGGATGGCACTCATGTCCCAGTTGGTTTGGTGCAGTGATGTACGGAGCGGCGGGCGTTCCAAGGAACGGCGTTCCTGGAACTAGTTCCTTTTTGGAGGAACCAGGGAACGCCACCGTTCCATTATGGGTCGGTGGGACTGTAGCGGTAACTCGTTACGTTTACAAAGGAACAGCAGAGGGGACGGCGTTCCTGGAACTGCAGGTTTTCCCGCTCAATTTAATCTAATCGCCATACAATTTAATCCAAGTGCCATCTAATTTAATCCAAACGTCATCGAATTTAATCCAGGTGCCAACGAATTTAATCCAAGTGCCAACAATTTAATCCAGCTGTCAGAAGGTTGTCCAGTGTGTTTTGTGCGGAATTAGGCGCAGCTCTGCGGGCTTTGATGCTCGTGGTGTGGAGAAAACGTGGCGTTCCTTGATCCATTACGTGCAAATGATCTTATGCGAAAAGCGTAATATACATTTACCAACACGCGCAGACCGTTGCTGTGCGCTGATCGTCTGTGAGAGCGCCGTCGGTAACACACGTCAGAGGCATCGTCTGATCTTCGCGTAACAATGCCTACAGAAGCTCCTTTGATAACGACACATTACTTAAATGCCCTTTGCATTCTCATTTTCAATAACTGAATAATCTTCTGCAGCGTTGAGCATTATTTCCGAATTATAAATCGACTGCGAAATCGTCAGAAATATCGCCTGCTGGCGACAGCAGTGTCGTCTGCTCGCGAAAAGAAACGCTGGAAAATCTGCTGGGGTAACAATACGCGAGCAGACGATACTTCTGACGATCTCGCAGACGATCACCGCACGCCACCAACGGATCAAACAAAACCGCTCTCCTGGTCTGCGGGTGTTTGTAAATGTCCATTACGCTGCGTGCATATGATATTTTGCACGTAAGGCATCAAAGAAAACAACGTTTTCATCACACCCCGAGCATCAAAGCCCCCAAAGCTGCTCCTAATTCCGCAAAAAACACCCCTGAACAACTTTCTGACAGCTGGATTAAATTGGTTGGCACTTGGATTCAATTAGATGGCGCTTGGAATAAATTGGCTGGTGCTTGGATTAAATTGTATGGCGATTGGATTAAATTGAGCGGGAAAACCTGTAGTTCCTTTTTGGAGAAACCAAGGAACGCCACCGTTCCATTATGGGTCGGTGGAACTGTAACGGCCACTCGTTACGTTTACAAAGGAACAGCAGAGGGAACGGCGTTCGTTCTGCAAGCGTTACATCGCTAGGAATTGGCTGTTTTTGATGCCAAGGTTCGAGTACAAAAATCCACATGTCGCCACTTTGTTTCTCTTCCTATAAGCTGGCCAATTTCCTCGCCCTTCAGCGGAACGTGCTTCTTCGAAGGTCAAAGGCAGAAGAATAACAACGCAGCGGGTCGCAGCTTGTGCTTGCTTTCATGCCGGTTGAACTTACGCGGCGCTCGACGGCTGAATAGAGCAGCCGCGAGAATTATTTTCACCTTTCATCGTTTGTCTTGGGAGGCCAGGATGCGTGTCTGGCCGATAGAATTGTTCCCTCCCGGGGAAAGGTTTCTAAGTCCGAGCGGCGCTGCAGGTACCTTATGAAGCCACCGTATATTGTCAGGGGTATAATTACCGCATTAGTGCACGCGAGGTGCGGGTGCGTTTTTGTCAAGGGAGTTGCTCTCGCTGTCAGGTCATTCGAAGGGTCACCGGGATTGCAGGCTCACCGAGCCACCGGGAATTGCTCGGGATTCCAGGTTGAACCCTCAAAGGAAAGCGTGAGCTCGTTGTCGCCACTTGCTTCATCCCAAGGTTTAAGCTATCATAGATCCCAGACAGTTGTATGCGAGGCAAGGCGACCAACGACATAAAGACAGAGCTGGATGCAGTGACCGAACCATCCAGAGCAGATTTTGCCAGCTTGTCCGCACCCGAGGATTTTTTTTTCTTTGGGAAGCAAATCCTTCCATCCGAGGCACAGGATGAGCTGTCGCGGTACCTGCTGGTACCAGTTGACTACACGCTGTCGCAGAAGAAGAACTTTGAGGGACTGAACCAACTTTTCTTCAAGTACAACACGTCAGTACCCTCAAACGCTTCCGTTCAACGGCTCTTCAACATTGCCAACGAAGTGTTGACGAAAAAACGGGTTCGTCTGTCTGACTGTAACTCTTGCGGAGTTCAAATAAGGGACTGTACTTACGGTTGCGACTATGCACTCGGGCATTTTTTCAGACTAATTCTTTTCACATTTTTTCATTCATTCTACATTTTTTTCTCTTCTGCTATATCCTATAACCTTGTTATGTACTTAACTTTTTCTGCTTGGAGAGCCAAAGAAACTGTCGTTTCGTACCACACGCGAGCTTTTTGTTTTCTCTTTACTTTTTATTTGTTTATTGTTGTTTCTTTTACTTATAGTGTAGCACTTCGTGTCCGACTATATTTTTTATAGTGTACATCTTTTTACGCACGTGATTGGGCTCCGTGTTATTTCCTGGACGTTTCCCTTATGCGTATTTCTAACTACCGCAACTGATTGGTGCGTCGCGCCCACATACTTGGCTATCTGTGGTTGTGTCCTTTATCTACTACCCTGATTGTTTGCGGCATACTTTGTGATTCGTGTGCGTAGATTTCGTGTGTGGCTACGCTGTCGGCTTTTTTTTTCTTGTTATCTTCCGACCTAAATTTGGAATGCGAACCTCATAGTTATTACTTGTTCTGCTGTGTTTTGTTATTCGCAAATCTGGGCTGTGTGATCCGCAAACCTTCACCTTTGTTACCCCCTTACTAAATTCCCTGCAAAGGGGCCTGTATGGTATTTTAAATAAACTTTATTATTAAATCAGCATTCATCAAAGGCCTATGTATTGTTCCTTTCGACGCGGTTTCTAATGCAAGACATTTAATTACGTTCGTGCATGTGAGTAACTTTCCATGTGCATATCTGAAGCGCAGTAACCTTACTGCGCATTTGTGAGACTGAAGTGGGAAGTGTCACATGTGTTGCACCTATAATAGACGAGCACCAAAATCGTAGTTGGACATGTCTCGAGTTTGTCCTGTGCTCCCTGAAAAAAATATCGTCTAGGAGCGTTTCCTTGGATTATTTTTATCTCCGGATAAACTGCTGCTGGCGGTGTTCATATTCCTATAAAATACGTAGTTCGATGAAATTTCTCACCTAATTTTGCCTGAGGAATCCGATGCCATATTTTAAATTAAAAAAAAATGAAATGTAACGTAAATGTAACGACACGTTCCAATGTTCGAAGTGGAACTGGAACGCGTTCCTTTCGCAATAAAGTAACTTGTAACGGGAACTCGTTTCAAAATTGGGAAGGAACAAGGAACGAGGTTTCGTTCCTGTTTTAGAGGAACGTGCACAACACTGGTTTGGTGGTACGTGCTGCACGTTCAAAGTAAATTTGGCCTTTTAAGTCGAGCGTGCGTACTCGTCAGTTCGTGTTGATTTCAGTTTTGAATCAGGGGAACCAGGTGCTTTTTGCCCATTCTTATCACTGTATTCGTGCTCTTCACTGGCCGGGAACCGCAAGGCCGTTTTTATTCTTCTCTGAGCGGGCGACTTGGAGGGAAGCCATTGTGCAATGGCATATTGGTGAAGGTCTACACCAGCCGGGTTTCGCGTTATCTCGAACGTGCCCGTCTCACCTACTGTCTCCGCTGGGAACCAAGACGGAAGAGGTAAAGTCAGGCGAAGCCCAACGAGAACACCTCACGGCGGGCGAGCGACTAAATCTGGCTCTTAAGGTAAACCGCCGTAAAAAGAAAAGGGGAAATGAAGGACCCCCAACGACGTCATGACACGCGCGCTGCCCATATAGCTGACGAGGGCAACCTCACGCGGCGCCGCTGGGTCGAATACACGCCATTGACAGGGGAATCGCAACAAATTAGGCACAAGGCTACCACGGTTCGCTCGCTAAAGACGCGGCCGTTGAGAGGCGGTTCCCGCTTCCTGCAGGGTGCGAGCGAAGAGTGCTCGAACGAATGCCAGTCACGCCAACACAAACATGGAAGACGCGATGTACGAGCTCAGCACCCCATGTAGATATACGAACGGTGGATACACGCCCGACGGACCCGGTCGTAAACTCGTCACACGGTATTAAAACATCATTCAGACCCGAGGTTGTTTACGCCACTTCTTTCTATTGCATTCAACGATGAGCACATCCGAGCGCTGGGTCAGCGACAATAAAACTGACCGAGACGTTCTTCATGAAGCATGTGATTCCCTCTAAACGAAGTCGCTTGGAATTGCCTTTAATCGACGACCCCGACATGGTTGCCACCAGCATACCGCAACGACTTTCTAACGGCGCTATATCGTAAAAATCGTTCCACTGAATCGCCAGAAAGTCAAACGATATAAGGGGTTGCTACGAACTTCAGCCATTCACGAAAAAAAGATTGTACAATTCGTCACTCACGATCGGCATTCCTTTTCATGGATTGAAACTTTTAGTTACAATGAAATCACTGCTTCAAAATATTAGGAAGATCGATGTTTTTATTAAAGACTCGTTCTGTCCCAAGAACAAGCAAAGGCTGTATGGACTCAACATGGCTCTCTATATATACGACGGTGCGAAACATCACTGCTCCTATGGCCTCCGGCTTGCTTGCACGAGGCAGTTCGAAGTTCAACCCTGATGGCGAAGTCTTGTCACATAAATGCGGGCGTCTCCAATTTCATTTTCACTCGCCCTTTCCGCTCTGGCTGCAAATGATGGCGTCTTGTGAAGCACGAGACACAGATGATTGAAGATCGTGTGCGGACCCTGACGACGGGCTTCCCCCCGGGGCCCCTGGGTAACGTGGTGAAAATAGAAACATTTAATTTCGCGCATCCTGAACGCAGCGCCCTCGCTTTCACCTCTGGCTTTAAGCTTGGCTTGGCCAGACGAGCAGAGATGTGGTCGTTACTAAGCCGGTCTTTTAGTACAACCACAACCCCATCCGAAGAATTTCTTTAACGCAGAACGCTTTTTCGCGCCGTAAGGGATACATGGAAAACTGGCTCTGTAAGGGCTTTTCTGTCCTTATCTGATGATGGCAGAGCTGCTATCCTAGCGGCATCCGTGGAAAACATCCATCGAACTCCCGACGTTCATTTTCAGGCCTCCTTTCGGTGTCTTCATTGTGCGTGTGTCTGTGTCCCCTCTCTGTTTTCACGAGGTCTTGGCTATGGCTTGGCCAAACTGTAGATTCAAAACAAATGCGCCAAATTCAATTACTCGCTAGCTTTCACACTTGAGCATTAAGTCACGAGCAAGCAGCCGCAATCTTCACCGCAGCGCTCGCAGCCTGGCTTTTTGCTTGTCGTGCCTATCCTTCCAAGCGTGGCGAAGCTATACGTTCCAACGGTATGCTATCTTTTTTAGTGCTCTGGTTGCTGTGCAACTCCTTAAATAAAAAAAAAAGGCTATATTCGCTCGTTGAGGAGTCATTTAAAATAAAACAGTAATTGCACAAATTAAAAGATGCGCCATTTTCTGAGCATAATCCTGACCAAACGCGGAACATTTGTCGGAAGGCATGCCTATGCACCATTTATACGCTTAACTATCTTGAACTATATGCTGAATGGTTATATACATTCAAATTTCTTGTCCTTGCGTGCAGCACCGGTACTTTTCGTCTTATAACACGTTCGCCGATGTGACATCCCTTTGAACTTTAAAACGACAGAGAATGCAGTCTCTTTGGATCACTTATTTTCTTATCGATATCCTACCGTATGGCGGATAAACGTAAAAGAAAAGTACGGTTTCTGTCTAATTCTAATTAGAGTATGAATTTTCGAAAGCTAGATGGGGGCCTCACGTAGCGCCGCACAACAGTTAAAGGAAGAAAAGGAGTAAAAAATTGTGACAGTATATATAATACGGGGCCCCCTGAGTTGGTATGGGGTTGCTGATGTTGCTGAAACATTTTATTATGGTCCCTGTCCAAGGAAGGGGCGGACTGGTAGATGTGAGGACAAACGCCGGCTCCTACGGTCGGCGGGAGATCTGCGATGTGCTTGATTTTCTCGATCAGTCGAGGCCACAGGGATAGGTGGAGGGAAGCTTGGGGCTGTCATGGACGAAGGAAGGAGAGGTACGGGTGCGAGGGCAGTGCCGGTGTGAATGACTGACGAACTGGCTCCACGCACTCTGCTGAGCCGAAGGACGCGGGTGCGATTCCCGGCCGCGGCGGCCGCTTTTCTGATGGAGGCGGAAAAGCGAAAACGCCCGTGTGTTCGAGATTTGGGCGCACGTTAAAGGTGGCCAGGTGGTCAAAATTAATCCGGAGCCCACCACTGCGGCGCGCCTCATCTGCTGTGTAGATTCGGCGAATTAAACAATCTTCATGCACTCTGCGGCATTGGGTGCCTGTGAGATCACGGGTGCGATGAAAGGTGATATCAGATAATAGGGAGAGCCTGTCTCGTCTGACAGGTGTGGAGAGAGAATGGCGAAGCGACTGCGGCGCACTGTGGAATGCTTTGGCGGGGTGGTAGACGTTGTGCCGCGTGGTTTCCTTGGAGAACGCATGGTTCCGGCCACAGTTGAACGCTGCCTGGTATAGAAGAAGAGATGATGAAGGAATGTACACCTTCGTTCACTTCAACACCGTGATGTCCGGTAATCTATTCCAGGATAATTTTAAGGGCTGAGGATTCGATCAGAGGGAGTTAGGAACATTGTTTTCCGCGAACGCTCCGAGGGCTGCTTGGCTGTAGGTGCGTATGGTGATGGTGTCGTTGGTATGTTCATCAAGAAGAAGTTGTGGCAGCTTAATTTTGAGCAAGCGTTGCCAATGGAATGTCTCAAAGGCAGCGAGTATTTTCGGAGATGGTGCCTAATGTTATGGTGCTGTGGCTAGGGCATGAGGAATAATACGTCGCATTATTTAAGTTTCGCCTCACATCTCCATAGCCAGAGTAGAATTCCCTTCTGATCGCACACCAGTCGGATCCAGTCCTCATAGGCGAACACAGATGGCGGGTGGTGTTTGTCGCGTGGGTTCTTCAGTTGTTCGCAGCCCACCACCACGCGACGCATGTAGGCCGCTGGAATAACAGGCATACCTTAAACAGTGCAGCTGTACATGCGGGTAATACGGTTGCATCGAATACATCAGCCCAGGGTACCACCCTGCCTTTCCACTGTTCCGGCGGCGCCCATGGAACACATGGGCTCCGCGGGGCCAGGTAATAATACATTGAGGTTGGGGATCCTCGAGGTATGGTACGTATATGTCTAAGGGTCTCGGGACTTGTGCTGCCTCTTTGTTTTGTTCTGGGCTTTGCGGGAGGACTTTGCGAGGCGTGAGCTCACGCTGCAAGTAGTATGAAGAGCAATCCGCGCAGGCCGGGTTGTGCACACTCTTTTACCGTGTTGCTAGGGTGTCCGGGGAAGCAAATAATCTTGACCATGATGTTCTCGTCTGGTTTTCGTTGGAGGCAGTTGTCTTCTATGGCATATTCAGTGGTGGTTACTCACGGTGTACCAGGAGGTGAAAGGCCCGAAGTTAGAATTCTTCGGTAGACGGGGAGGGGGGGGGGGGGGGGACTCTTCCGGGAGGAACCTTCTCGAATGAAGGACAGCGTTCTGTCTTTTATAACAGCAGCCCCGGGTTTGGCCCGTGGACATTAAGGGCCCCGGCAATTTTTATTTGTTCCATGTGCATTTGTATAACGCGCCAGTGGCTTGGCATTAGTTATTTGGGTATCTTGCTACAGTGAAATGTGGTGTGGAAGATCTCCTTCTACGGCTTCATTCCGCAGATCTTTGTGCAAATTAACGGCGGCCCTTGGAGAGTGTTCTGTCAGAGGTGACCGTATTCCCTCGTTGTCGCTTATTCACGTAACTGGCGGGAATCGAGAATAACGGTAGCGTTAGTCGATGTGCGTGCACGCCGACAGCGCCTGCCCGCCATCCGTAACCAGAAAATGGTATTATCCGAATGGGCACCAACCCCCCAACTGCCCTTATCACTGCCAACAGAATGTATCAGCGGACCTTAGCCACCTCCCGTGGGTCTGGAAACATTTCGTGCTTCAACGGCAAGAATAGTTTCACAAGGTCCCTCCAGACATAGGCCGTTTACACCCTTCATATTACGGCATTGATTTTCTAAAATCACTAGGAAATTATTGTATACGCAGTGGCCTTGAGAGATTAGTGCAGTCCGGGTGTGACTACCCATCCCAAGAAGAGCCTCAAGACGACAATGGACAGGTCGAAAAATTTGTGCCCTCGCAGACATCCCATTGTTTCACAAGGAACTTACACTACCTCACTGTCCCTTCCCTCTCCACTCCCCATCCACGGCCTCTGGCCTTCCAATTTTCTATAATAAAGGCGTAAATAAATCAATAAATACGTGTGCACCAGCAGTCACCGCTGATAGCGCGGCTTTATCACGGACTTTTAGTTTCACCTACGGTGCTCTCCTCGGGAGGTAGCACATTGCGCCGCAGGTATACGTGAGACGGGCACAGCCTTCACCAGTGTGCATTCTACCTCCGAAGTCGTTCCTTCAAATTTGCTTGAGAGCCTCTTAGATGAAGGAATTTCCTACCCGTAGGTACCAGTTGCATTCATCCGCCTTCCCTCCCCACTCAGAGATAAGTATGCTGAAGACTCTGATCCAGCCGACGCCTGGCCGATAGGATGGTTGCCACTTTGGTAAAAGGAATACCTTGGCTCGTTATATCCACTTTCGGGCTTCTGTTCCACGTCCACTGGGCGCACGTGGCGCCACCTGTTCCGGCACGGATGCTTCACAGAGCAGTGAAACACCGCCCAAATCGTCTGGTGGGAAACGCGCCTGTTATTTCGTATGTAACGGAACCGAATAAAGGCCCTAGGAAACCTTGTGGGCTTACAGACGACAGACCTGCAGCCGACTGTTGGAAAAACACAAATCTTCAGAAATGCTACGCAGTTTATTCCCGCGCGACACAATAATTTTCAACGATTATGATTTCCTTTGTTGATGACAAGTTAACATATTGATTTGACCTTGTGGACTTAAACCCTCGTTTACATCGCCTCCCCCCTTCATAGCAGGCCATTGCTACTGGTGGATTCCGCGCCACCACCCATAACGTTCCCTACAAACAACGCAGGATGCAGACACACCGACAGAACCGGGCGGAGAAAAAAAGAAAAAAAACGGGAGCATAGGAGAGAGGTAACGCGTAACAAGAAAGGCGCTTACATAGCGGCCACGAATCGGGCGCTCGAGCAGCGGCCGTCCGAAGCGAGCCCGCATGCATAGGCGCCGGGGTCGTCACGGTGCCGAGCGCGTACAGATAGACGATGAATGCGCACACGGCGGGCGGGACGCGCGGCGACAAAGAGCGGTGCGCCGATTGACTGTCCAGAGGTCCCGCAAACGGCGCTTCCTCGTCGACACAGGGCGGACAGCTCTGCAGGCGCCCCCCACGGCCATTACTAGAGAACGCCGCCGGTCGGGGACAACAGGAGCACCAATAGGCACAACGCGGACCTTGCCGACAATGGGCCCGCAATAAACACGCAACGCTGCCCGGTTCCTGCTCTCCTGTAATAAACACGCAACGCCGCCACCACCGGTGCGTCTGCTCGCCCGGGACACTGCGAAATGTGCCATAGTAATCATCGGCGAACCTCATTAACCACCTTGTGCAGCTATGGCTGTGGGAAAGCTGTTCGTTGTGTTATTGGCCGTAGCCACTACATTGCGCTGCTTGTGTGGCAGCGCCCGCTGCGCAAGTTTTACGATACATCATAAGAAAAACATTTTTGAGGGCGGAGTAGGGTAGCGACATGAACATTACAAACACCGCCATTCCTCGTTGCATTATGTGCACTATACTTCAAGGTGTGGCCCGCCGCGTTGGCTCAGCGGCTAAGCCATTTTGTTATGAACACGGGGACGCGTGTTCGATTCCGGCTGCGGCAGCGTTGCTTCTGGCGGAGGCAAAAAATGAAAGCGCCCATATGCCAATATATCGCTGCACATTAAACATTTCCAGGTGGTATAAATTAATCCGCAGTGCTCCACTACGGCCCGCCTTATAATGCGGGTGTAGGTTCGTCGCATAATATCCTTATTTTATTTCATGACGAGAGAATGAGTCGTCGCTCTGCCCCAACTGCTACAAATTCCGTGATGCAGCGCCACCGAACAGCTCTTGCCGAAGCGGAATTCGTTTGGAAGGCTAAATATTACGCGGGGTCGACCATGCCGTCCGACGTCCCTGTAAGCCATTCACTAAAGTGACGTCCGGTCACGCAATCTTGCGTAACGTCGCATCTGGCGCTACTTCACTCCCAAACGTTTTTAGCTTCACAAATATAAAAACGCAAGGCTTTCCTCAACGTAACGTAACCTAACCTAATTATGTAACATTTTCAATGTAACATTATGTAATAGAACCAATCACTTAAAGCACTTAAGCATAAATGCGAACTTAAATCGAGATAATAATTTCGAAGCAACTCAAACTAAAGAAAAGAAAAAAATTGGCCGCGTATCTGCTCCTCTCGTTGCAAATGCCGTCAAAAGACGATAGTCTTTATCGGCTTTTGCGAAGTAAATGCCTCCCTTCGCTTTCCCTCTCACCTCTCATGTTGTTCCTCTTGCGTCGCGCTCCTCCCAATGTAAAGACGCCAAAGGTTTGCTTAAATCATTTTAAATTTCCCGCGTTCCACTGCTCCAAACCGGGTGACTCGATGCGAACGCTGCCGTACGGCGAAGAAGCGCGTGAATCGAGGCGCCCTACTTCAACGTTTATAGAACCGCGTTTCCCTACTCCACGTGCGTTGTAAGCAGAACGTGGAACCTACCTAGTGGAACCTTGCGTAACTGTTGCCGGTTGATTTCTTAAAATGGCCCCAGAAGCTATAGTGGCGCGGGCGACAGCAGGCGACGGCGGAGTGAATTCTTTTTCTGCAGTTGATGAAGTATTTAATTTCGCAAAAGTCAAGCATGTTTGATTTTTTATAAAGGAACACTGCAAATATCACTTCTGCGTTGATTTGTTGTCTCATATTTGCGTAATGTCTTGTTCTTCTTCAACAATGTTGACAAGTATGAACATTACACCGGACCAAGACGGGTAGATTTAGCTGTGACTATATAAGACTATTGCGCAGGCATTGTTTTGCTTTGGCCGGGTGGCTGAATCGGGTCACAGACCGACAGACGGACAGACAGACAGACAGACATACAGACAGACCAAACTTTCTGGGTTTAAGTAGCCCAAGAAAGACTGTCGTCTTTAAAAAAACCACCCCACCCAAGAGCCGGGCTCGAGCCCGAACTCCAAGCTGAGACGTAATCGCGCCACCATTGTGCCAGACATTCCACTCCGCTCCAACCAAGCCTTAAAAATACGAATGCCGTCGGGAGGCACTCCAATAATGGCTGCAGCGGTGAGCTTGAGCGCAGTTGTACGGCACTCCAGACACTACGTAAATACAGTGGAACCCCGTTAACAAGTCTGTCACCGGACCGGGAAAAGAAAACGTAACTGCTGGGAAAACGCAAGAGTGAGGAAAGCCACGAAAATGGGCCGGTGTCCTATTGGCGACGTTAAATCACCCCTATCTAGAGCTCCATCTGGCCATTCTGCCAAATGTAGCGGTATTTTTTGCATTTTTATATGCACATTTACTGTTGCCAAGAGCAATTAAGACGGGCGTCAAGTCATGTCAGTCGTCGTAAAATCACTGTACTACTCGCTCGCCGTCACCCTACTCGTGAAGGTCGACAACAAAATCGGGCGTCGTGAAATCACCGTACCACTCGCTCGCCGTTCCGACCATGGGGGGTGTAGAAAGCGTAGTGAGTAGAAGGGCGGTGTAGAAGCACTGGCGCAAGTGTCGGTATGGGTGGTGTAGAAAGCACCGTGAGTAGCAAGGAAGGAGCAGCAGACGACGCGCCGAGACCGATCTCAACGCCACCGCAGCGCCACCGCCTGGTCAGCGGAAGTACCGGCCCGTGCCACGGTACTGGAAGGCCGCGCTCTTTGCCAACTGACGTAATCTAAAAACGCTGTACGGCACCATTACAACAGTGCGGCAGCGCTAACATCACGCACTTCAGGCGTTCCGATGTGAAACTTCTGTTGTAAGCTCAGTGATGATCGGGATAGCACTTTCGACGGATGGCCATCTAGTGACGGCCTCTCCATCTCGCTTGCTGCTTCTGGTAGCCAGTTCAGTAACAAAGCCTGGCCAAGACTCATCAAAAGCCAAATAGGTGGTGCCCAAGCCGCTTCGGAATGTCAGGCTGCGACGCATTATACGGGAACGGGCCCACAGTTGCGACGTTACGGCGGGGTTCGCAATACATTATATCATGTTGGAGCTATGCCGGGACCCATGGCACACAACGTAACAGCCAGGAAAACGCAACAGTGAGGAACGTAACAGCGGGGTTCTACTGTACTATGAGTGTCAGTTTAGCAAGTCGACGGAAACGCTGGCTGCCCACACGATACGCACTGAACTCCATTTACAAATAGTGAGTTGCTGATAAGTCTCGTGGCATACAGTGAAAGAGAAGCGCCTCGTTTCAACGCAAGCGCACCGGTGGTCGCGTGGGCATAATATGTTCTCAGAAATGAGATGAAGTTGATTCCGTGACCACGCACCATCAGTCAACTGTGTGTTGGTAAGCTGCTCCTCCACCCTCGTCTTTCTTGAGGCTGCTGAACAGGAGAAAGTGGGGGGAATGGTGGGGTGCACCATCAGCGGCATAAAGCAAGTCAGTCATCAGGCATTCGTATTGTCTGAACGCACCCGAAGCTTCTTGTTTAAGCTGGGCTGGGTAGAGTCACCATTGTGTAAAGTGTACTTTGCTACAGACAACATCAGGCACATTTTAAGCCACTACTCGCGATATGCCAGTCAGCGGGCAACAGCATCGAAAGCACTTGTGCGACTACGACGCGGATGTCCTCTAGAACCCTCACACTTCCTTGGACCCTGGCGAAATCATGAGGAGGCAGTGCTGGGTACAAAAACACTGCTTACTTTTCTTGCGGAAACAGGGCTAGAAGAGGTTCTGTGAACCCTCTGAGCATGTACATTTTGTATATGTGTGCATTTACCCTCTTACTCTCCTTTCTTTCTTTCCTTTTCTTTTTCTCTCTATTTTTCGCTGTCACCTCACTGTATTCACGGCATCTGGAGTAGCAAGCCCAACCGTTAGTTGGGCTGACCTCTTCAGCTTTCATTAAAGGCGTTCTCTCTCTCTCTCTCTCTCTCTCTCTCTCTCTCTCTCTCTCTCTCTCTCTCTCTCTCTCTCTCTCTCTCTCTCTCTCTCTCTCTCTCTCTCTCTCTCTCTCTCTCGCCATTGTCATCGCTGTCTTTGTCGACGTGCGCACTAGATCTGTGCTGCTGAAGACTGGCCTCATACTGTCAGCCACAGTCCTGAGAATCGAGTTGCGCGCCTGAGAAACACCGCATTTCCGGTAGTTGTTTTAGAGACGGTGAGACGAAGGCCGTATGGGAAGCGTGAAAGCTCTAGTACCTGTGGCGGATCCAATGGAGCTGCAGTTTAGCGATAGCCCCCCCCCCTCCCCCAAAGTCACTAAATAATTCATCCCCCAACCCCCCACCCCTTTCGTGTACGTCTAATGCTTTAGATCGCGGCGGGGACCATCGCTGTCCGCGGCGAGCAAAGAACCCCTCACCTGTAATTTTTGTGTCAGGCGTGATATCGGCTAATGCAACCCCCGCCTTGGTGGGAGCGTGCTAATCGCTTTTTCCCCACAGCCAATTTTTCCCCTTCAAAGAGTATCAGAGCAGCAGTGAGGAGGGAACTTTTTTAATCCGGCCGCATGGTTGTCTGAAATACGTTGGAAAAAAAAAGCATTTGGTGTGCAACCGATAACAATTAAACATGACATTTTGGTTAATTGCACCATACCCCCCCCCCCCCCCCCCCTGCCCCAGTAGGCACCTGGATCCACCCCTGTCTAGTCCTCTACATTTGGAGACCAACAAGTTCAGGCGCGTCACCTCTACGTTTGGCGTTGCGGTTGGGTCTACAGCTCCGGCTAAGATTTCTATTCTGTGTGATTGATTGATTTTGGGGGTTTAACGCGCCGTCGCTACACAGGCGATGAGGCGCGCCGTAATGGAGGGCTCCGGATTAATTTTGACCACCTGTGGATCTGTGACGTGCGCCGAAATCTCGAACACACGGGCATTTTCGCTTCCCGCCTCCATCAGAAAAGTGGCCGCCGCGGCCGGGAATCGAACCCGCGTCCTTGGACTCAGCAGCACAACGCTATAGCCACTGCGATACAGCGGCGGGTTCCAATCTGTGTTCCACGGTGAGTGAGCGAAAAGGGAGGCAAGCCGTTCTCGGCAAGAGTCATGCTAACGATTCTGCCCCCTGCACTACCAAGGTTGCCCTTCGATTTGACAGACCGTAAGCGGCGCGTGTCCACGACAGTAGTAGTGGTAGAAAGCGTTTATTAGAGCAGAAGGGAGGGGGGTGATGGTGAAGCGTCCCTAGTCCAGGATGCCTCTTGACCAGGCCGACTCGATGGCCAAGAAACCAAGGCCTTCTGGCGGGCCTAGTCCGGGCTGGTCAGCTCAGTCTCCCACTGCTCCGGGGTGGGGGAGGGGGGTGAGGAAGGGGAGTGAGGACAGGAATGTACCAGGTAGAATGCGGTGAGCGGAGTGTCGCAGTGTCGGCATTGATGGGTGCTCTCTGGTGGAGGATGACGTGATTGTACAAGGTACAGGTCTGAAGGCGACGATAGATTATGGCGTGCTGGTTAGGGTGGGGTGCGGAGGGGGCTAGACCCGGCGGGTAAGGATGTAGTGAGACAGAAGGGCGTTGTACGTTTTATCGAGAGGAATTTGGAGGTCATGGGCTTTCGTGCGGGGCGGTGGGATCACTTGATCGTCGGTGGAGAATGCCCGGGAGTGCAGTGCTCGGGCTGCGGCGTGGGCCGCTTCATTTTCCGGAAGGTCGGAGTGTCCGGGAGTCCAGACGATCGTGATGGTGCTCTCATCTGCTCTCATCGGGTAGACTTTGGAGGAGAGGAATGGCCTGGGGTGGGGTACACCTGCCTGGTAGCGGCGGCATGCCTACTGCGATTCGGAGGCTACACTGATGTGGGAATGCTTGGCGGGGGTGGTGGCTGCGAAGACGATTGCCAGAGCTTCTGCCGTATGTATTTTGTTGGCATGCGTGGTGGCAGCCGTGGAGATTCGGCCGGCGTGATTGAAGGGGACCAAAGTTGTGCGTCGAGTGCAGGACTCATAGGCGACGTCAGTGTAACGGACCTGGGGGACATCCGCTAGCTTCTTCATGAGAAAGCGGTCCCGCGCTTCCCGACGGACTTGGTTGAAGGTGGGATGCATATGGCGCGGTATGGGGGAAACGCGGATGCGGTGCTTGATGGTAGTTGGGAGACGTTGTGGCCCGTCTTGATTTGGTTCCGTAGAATAGCCGAGCGCGTGGAGAACGGCATGGCCAGTTGACATAGTTGTTTTCCTTCAATTCGGAAGTGCCCAGGTTGTTGGACGCCGCAAGGGCCGATCGGCACCCGAGATACATAAAGCGGTTAACATACATTCCTGAGAAGATTCCACGTGCACCAGTGTAACGCGAATATTGCGTTAATTTGCCGTGTTGTTCCAAGCAAGCGACCATCAACGTGTGCACGTATAGCTTTGACGAAACGCCGAGTAATTAGACGCTTAGGTTACGAAAATTACCGCGGATATACCTAATATTGTCCACAAAACGTATAAAAACAGCTGCTATGTATTCCAAACGTGTAGACGTGAGCAATCGCGGAAAAATAAACAAATTTCTCGTCGTTAAAATTCGCGTAGCATCTCAAGTCGCCCAACTAAAGTTGGCCCAAATGTGAACGAAAGGCGTGTGTTGAATGTAAGAACACCACGTAATTCTTTATTGAATTCATATTTTTTTACATTGCATGTGGGGCTGTGATAAGAACCCCCACCTACCCCCCTGCCCTTCCCCTCCCCTGAGCACTGGGAGAGAGCCCTGTCCAGCTCGGACCCTGACGACCAGCTTTGGCTGGTACAGATAGCCCGAGAAGCCGGACGGACTCAAGGGGTCCAGGACTCTTCCCCAGGGCTGACTGCTTTAGAGACACGTTTATCCCTCCTTCGCTTTTAGTTACCCTATTCCATGGTCTGTTTTAATGCTAGCTTGGTAACTGGGTTTGCATTATCACTTTTATGGTCATTTCTGTCGCCACGCTGACGCCTGCTACTAGGCTGACGCCGGACATGCCGTGTTTGGTCGTGGCTATCGCATAGAGAAAGGCTATCGGTTTTTGGGGGCATTGCGGGCAAGCTAATCACGGAAAAGCGCTTCCTTCGATACAGAAAAACTTTACCATCCAGGAAAGTTCAGAGAAGAACGAAAGCTTGATCACATCAAAACTGCATTGAAAATACGTCAAAACATCCGCTAAAAGTCCCTCCAACCCTCGCTGAAAGTGCGTCCAATCGATCGTCAAGTCTTCAAAGACCAAAATCGCAAACGACGAACCAACCCATGCGAATATTTTTCGCGCACTAAGTAAACGCATCTTCGAATGATCTGAATGTGTACCGGTACGCGGTTTATGAGATAAGGTTTGCTATTGTGCTCCTTCGTGATCGATGCGTGTATTATATAGAACCGTTCCGTTTTCGCGTTTTCAAGTAACCGTTTTGACTCAATGGATGCCAGGTTTCACGCACGCGCCGTATGTCCAGGGTTCGTACCAGAGTTTATCGGTCGACCAACCGGTCTATGTTTTTGACAGAGCGCCATCGGTCCCACTAAGAAAGCTTTCGCTTTAAAAACCCACCGATGCCGCTGATTGTCTTGCTCGCTCGAAGCCTATAAGCGCGCGTGGTAATGAACAAAAACAGCCCTTTATTAGATGCCACGCATCTCATTCGCCCGCCTTGTCCATGCATCCGGCGTCGGCGTCGTTGTTGTCGGCGTCATCCCCTCCCCCATTCTCCTCGCCGCGCCAGCTTCGCTCTTCGCCGCTCACCCCCTCTCCTCTCCGATAGCGAACACACTCTCGCGAGGGGCATTGGATTGGATTCGATTGGATTGGTTTGGATTGGCTTGGCTTGGCTTGGCTTAAATTGGATTGAATTGGATTGGGTTTGGGTTGGATTGGATTGGATTAAAGTGGATTGTGTTGGATTGTGTTGCGTCATAGCTGCGGCAGACGCACTGGCGCCGGCGCGTCCCCTCACCGTTATGCGCGCTATAAAACGCGGTGCCTGCGCCGCTCCGCTCCATCCTTCCAATGCCGTTCCTCCGCTGTCCAACGCTGCAACGTGAACCCCCTATGCGTCGCATCTACACAAGGTTTCCCGCGAGGGGAGGTGGGAGTTTTTTTTTTTTTTAAGTTTTGCCCGCTTTCGATCATGTGACCTACAAACTTACAAGGACTCTGGGCGGTTGCAGCACGTTCGCTTTTTCGTAACACAAACACTTGTACTGCTCCCTTGTTACGCCGTCACACAGAACCAATAACCACAACTGTATGATATTGCTACTTGTATAAACAAGACACACAACACTTTTTGGTAATCTTTATTTTTCTTTTTTACTTAGGCGTGGTAAAAACCGCGATTCATTCGGCTAGTGAAAGAGAAAAAAATCCCGGGTCATCCCCACTAACGTAAAACCTGGGGAGGGGCGAAGCATGCAGTGTATAAGTGTATTCAAAGATTGTAAGTCTCTCTTGCCACACGGCGCGCGCTAAATTGGGGGCCAGAGAAGCGTCGGTGGGAGGAGAAATCACGCGCTTGCTGAGGCGGTGGCGCCTTCTCTTGCGTTGAACTGGATTTAATGAGCGACATACTGGCCGTAAGTTGTCTTCGTGTCACACGCCGCAGCATGCTGATAAGTCTGCTTTAGAGAAGAAAACCCGGCATTTGAAACCAATTTTGGGACTGAATTTAACAAATTTCTGTTATTAACGCCCTCAACTCCTTGTTATTCCTGTATTTTAAATTAGTTCAAATTACGTTGGTTTCTTTTGAACTGGTTTTATCCATTATACACTTGTTTGTTGACCATCGTTTGACAACTTGATTTACCGGGACGACATGAGACGAAGACAGGAGACGCCGACAACCCGAGCCCCTAAGGTGCTTTGCCCCTAAAACCTAACCTTAAACGAGCTCATATGATACGGCGGCTATTTCAAGTTCTATATTGGTGAATTGAGGTCGCCGACGGATCGGGAAATTTTTCAGTCTATTTAAGAGCAATGATAATCAAAGATGGCTTTATCCTATGTAACATCACATGAACTATGCGCAAACCAAAGTTTCTTACGTGTGGCGCAATCTCTTCCGTCAAATTTTTAAAATTCGTTACGACCTTGCAGCCTGTCTAGACAGAATATTTAGGAAGCTTGATTGGGAGAAATCAAGAATACGAGTAGATAGAGAAGGTTTGAGTCACTTGAGGTTTGTGGATGACATCGCCTCATCCAGTAAGTTCTGAGAAGATCTGCAAAGCATGGTGCAAGAACTATGCTCACAAAGTTTAGTCCTAGGTTTAAAGATACTTGTGAAGAAATTGAAAGTAATGTTAATAATACATGCAGAAAGCCGCTCCTTCCGCATAGGTATAATGTATACTGGAAGAGATTGAACATAACTAATATCATCAGGGATATTTGAAATTACTGGAAAGAAATCAGGAGTACAAACAGTATCGGCGGGTGTTCATTCGGCAAACACTTTTAGGTAATGCACAGGAAACTACTTACGTAACTGAAAAGCGCATACAACAAATGAGGGCTTGTGGGGATCACCTATAGATCGCAAACGTGGGGACTTACTAAATCTAGCGCAATAAAACTTCGATCAGCCCAAAGACCCGCGGGGAGAGGGATGATAGGTGCAGCTGTTGGGGATAGGACACGAGGGTTGTGGATAACGGGACGAACTCCGATTGAAGACATCCTGGACCAAAGAGAGCGAAATGGACGTGGGCACGTCGTGCAGTGCGGAGGGCTGGCAACAGGGGGACCATGCCAGTAGCAGAAAGGCTGCTACTGAGAGACGGGGCTAGCAGTAGGAGGCATAGAATTCAATGGAGGGATGAGATGAAAAATAGGGGGGAAATGAATTCGGATAGGAACAGCAGAGACTAGAAGGGAAGCTTTCGCCCTTCAGGGGACATAAATGTGTCTATGAGGATGAGGATAATGATGCTATTGCTGCTGACTCTGCTGCTGCTGATGATGATAATGATGGTAGGAGAGGGGGGAGGTGGTAGGGGTGTGGTCGGAGGGTGATGATGACGATGAAAGGTGCGATATGATATTGCAGAAATATATATGGTAATGTAGCAAATAGTCTAGTGACAGTTACTGCAAACCGAAGTGCCGGTCCAGCTCAGTACCTCGTGGCAGAATCCAGGCCTGCACAGAATTATAAACTCCACTGCAGTAAACAGATTGCGAATTCTTCTTTTAGTCGCTACGATAGTTGTGGTTATCACACACAGCCGTCAAAATGGAAACGTGTAGCCGTGTGACGTCCATCATGCTGTGCTCAGGACTACAGTACCCTGGGAGGACGAAGTTGGGCCGGTGGTCGAGGTCAGAAATGGATTGTGCGTGCGTGCAGGGGCCGTACCAAGACCAGTTTTCCGGTTTGCTATAGCCGGCTATTCACGGTGTGGCGAAAAGAGCCTGGAGAGCAGCGGTGATTTAATTTACTGCACCAGAATCACTGGCACAAACTCTGCTGCACGCAGTGGGCGGCCTGTGCTGCGAATAAATCGGCGGCTATCGTGCGCATGCGAAGCGCGCTGTTCGCCGGACAGGAAGGGCGTTGAGAGACAGCCGCGCACACAACAAAGGCGGCAGAACCCGCTGCCGGCGACCGCGGAGCCACTCCACAAAGGCCACGCACGCGCGCATACACCGACGAGTGGCCGCCGAGGGCCGCACGCAACAGCTATCGGCAACCACTGACGAGAGCTGGCCGCAACGGGTCGAGCCGGAAACCGCATAGATACAGCTGGGCACAGACGCACGACATACGCTGCACCGCTGAAACAGGGTCCCAACGAAGGCAACCGTGCTGGTCCGATTTAAAATTTCGTAAAGGCGTGAACTACATAATTACGAAAAGTAAATGAAACTCGGCGTGAGCGGCTAATTGTTATATAGTTTGTATCGACATAGCTTGGACAAGACGAAAATTACAGCCCTTTTCTGCTGCAATTTACAGCCGTTTTCTCCGTAGACGGCAACGAATTGACAGTAGACGGGTGTTCTATAACGTTTAAAACCTCCCTGTGAACTAACTAATAACGACAATTAAATCGTCTTAGCGGCCAATGCCAGTGTGATTTGTTCCAAGATACCAAAGTTAGATTCAGAGCTACATAGCATTCTCGAGATGCTGGAGACAAATGTTTTTTTTTTTTTTTTTTTCGTGTCTACACGATGCGTGTGCAGACGCACGGACACCGGCCGCCGCCGGATGGTAGCTATATACGGCTTCACTGTAAAAAAAAGGCACGAAGCTGCACGCAGAACAGCAGGGTTGGATGGAGATTTTGACGCGAATGAATGCACAGGACGAATGCCAAGCTTTCCGGCTAATTTCATGCAGTCTTTTGAGGAGAGGTCAGTGCAGTTCTGGGGAGTTACGCAGCGCATATTCTTACAGGTATCATTGAGAAGAATAGCTTGCTTTCTGTGCAGTTCCAGCCTTGGGGTATGGTTTCATCAGATTCCAGACATATGAAAGCTATCAGCCAGTTGAACTAAAAGCAGTAAGCTTTGTCGACAAATTGCACAAAAACTTTTCGGCGCTATATCCAAGGTCAATCTTTCCTCCGCAATTTCTGCAAGGGTTTTCCGTTGTTTTTGAGCGGTTTGTCTTTTGAGCCTAATTGCTTGGAATGTTTAGCATTCAAAACAGCGATGTTACCCGCCGCGGTGGCTCAGTGGCTAAGGCGTTGCGCTGCTGAGCACGAGGTCGCGGGTTCGATTCCCGGCCGCGGCGGCCGCTTTTCTGATGGAGGCAAAAAGCAAAAACACCCGTTTGTGCGAGACTTCGGCGCACGTTAAAGATCCCCAGGTGGTCAAAATTAATCCGGAGCCCTCCACTACGGCGCGCCTCATCGCCGGCGTTGCGTCGGCGCGTTAAACCCTACAATTAATCAAAACAGCGATGTCTCGCTGGCTTAATTGCGGATACATGTGCGTACTTTTCCGATTTTCAGGGCTTTACTAACGTGTCTTTTTCTTTACCAAGGCCGTGGTGACCAAGGTATTCGACCGTGCCCACAAAGTATTGATGCCCGAAAAAAGTTCCGTTCATTTGAGGTCATAAGTCAAGGGAAGCTCAAAATTCATAGGTCGAGTTTTTTTTTTTTCTTTCGAAAGAAGCGTAGGGCTTCAGTGGGTGCAGTACCGCCAAAAGGGGCATTTCGTAATCGCTGGGTATGATGACGCCCTTGCTTTAAGGAACGTTCTTTTTTCTAGAACCCAAGTTAAAACTCACTCATATAAATCCCCTTAGTGACATTAAAAGAAACGGAATACCTTTTGCGGTTTACTTAAAAGGAGAACATGCCCCTTCGCCTTGTTTGAAATGTCGGGCAGCGCTTACGCCACAGTATTTTTGTGCCGCTGAAAACATATATGCCATCGTTGAAAGATTTTTGTTAACAGCAGCAAAGGGGTATGAGTTTAAAATTATCTGGTTCTTCCATGATACTACTGCGTAATAGGGACTCTGTAGTGCACTTGGGGCACGTAATGGTCATAACCGCTGTCAATCTAATACACTCGGCGCTCGTAGTGTTCACCCTCCTGGCTACAGAACGCCGGAAGATCGACTCCATTGTACGCAAGGCCTACAAACAAGCCCTCGCACTTCCGACTAGCACTGCTACCGCTTGCTTGATGGCGCTGGGAGTACATAACACCTTAGACGAACTTACGGAGGTGCACCTGAGCGCCCAAAAAAAGCGCGACTAAGCACAACGCCCACAGGACGCCAAGTACCCGCGAACCTAGGGTACGCGTCTCCGACGGAAACAGATACTGCGGTAGACATACCCCGGGAAATAAGAGCCAAGCTAAACGTACCCCTACTACCAAGAAACATGAGCCCCCAGTACCACGAAGGAAGAACGGCCAGGGCGCTAACCCTCGAAAGACAATACGGCGACTCGAGTACGACGGTCTTCACGGACACGGCGTACTGCGCGCGCACAAACACCAAAAGTGTCGCCACCCCCACTGCTCTCATTACAAGTGTCAGCCTTCATAAGCCCATCATCCTCGAAGCAGAAGAAGCGGCGCTCGCAATAGGGGTAACGCAGACACAAGCCAAGGCCATCATTACGGACTCGCAAGAGGCGTGTCGAACGTACACTGCTGGAAGAATTGCCAAGGTAGCCCCACAAATTATAAACCAACCCCCCCCCCCCCCCCCCCTCCCACAAGAGTACATTCAAGATTAACTGGACGCCTGCCCAATTATCCCTTAGCGGAAATCAAGCGGAGCACGCTCACGCCCGAGAACTTGCTCGCCGGGCTCCGCAAGAGTACGACGAGAGGACCAGACACTCACTTATTACATACAACGATGTCACCCAACACTACATGCTCACACAACGCACGTTCCCGTTGCCGGCCGACCAGCTAACAAAAGAGCACCTCATCCTTCGATGGCTTGAAACTAACACATTTCCACACCCCACGCGGCTACACACCCTCCATCCCACATTACACTACTCCCTGTGCAGGCACCGTGGCAGCCCAACTACGCTCTACTGTATGGTTTGGTCATGCCAGTTAAACCCAGACCTTGATCCTATCCCTAATCCAACTCATAAGCAGTGGGAGAGTGAGCTCCCCAGCTCAGACCTGAGTAAGCAGCTTTGGCTCCCTGTAAGGGCGAAGACGGCAGGCCGCACCAACGGAGTCCTGGACTGAGGACCCCGCCCACGATCCCGCTCGAGTTCACTGTTAAAGTTTTGCTCCTCCTACTCCTCACTCCGAATCATGCTAATTTGCGTTGCGCTTTTTCCCCACTGTACCCGTGGGTTCACCGCCATATCGCCGCAAATAACGTTAATTGATATTTCGATCACAATGAGTGACAATCTGAAATCCTGCAGTAGTATTTTTATTCTTGGTTGCTTTTTGTCAGCATCAACCAACCGCATACATGCTTCTTTAACGTCGCAAGTAAGATGCCGGAAAGTATGTGGACGGCCAAAACCCTTCTCTCTGTTTTCCTTATCAACTTCTTATTAATGGGGAGCATTTTTTTCGGTAACCAACTACCCCTTAACGTACATTGAGTTGGGCGTTGCTTGGCCCGCAGCTAGGCTCAACCTCAAGGTAACCACACGTTAAAATTGAATATAGACATAACTCTGGTGTATTGGCCCGAGTACAGCAGCCAACAGATTCTCACAGTACACCAATTCCCATGTGGCTGCGACCCCAACACACCTCAACAGAGACACTGACAATTCTCACATACACACTCAAGTGGTTTGGTCAATGTCGACGACAGCCGCCGCCAGAGGCTCACGGCCGATTCACCAATTCCCATAGGCTGCAAGGTGAACATACCCACTCGAAAGAGCACTCAACAGCTTCAAATGGCCATTTACGCTTATGAATTCACTTCACAATTCGTAAGAAGTGCTTAAGCGTCCTCGGAGTCTTCGTCTTCCTTCATTTTTTTAGTGTGTCTACCAACATTTTCCCTTCTGTGCCAAAACGGCGCAATAATCCCTTCCCTCGTGCATTCGTAAGCGTCCTCATGAACTGTTTCTAAAGGGGGGCAGTGACATCTGAATTACCGCGCGTTCCCTTTCAACCAAGGCTTGGCTGTGGCAGTGGGAGAATATAAAGCGCCGTGTTCTGCAGCCGTGCGTTATAATATAGCATTTCAGATAAACAGAGACATATGGGCCACTTGGGAGCAATATGGACACACACGCACAGGCGTCCTACATCTCAAACGGAACTTTCTCACGCAGCCAGGGATTAGGCGACAAATAGCGACGTCAGGGTTTGCGCGTGAGACGTCGTGCACAGGGAAACTGGTCGGCTGAGATCCGATTGCCTCCGAGGCAGTCCCCCTAACCAACTCCTTGCCTTTTAAAATAGAAAAGGATTGGCGAGAGCAGCGGGAGAGAAAGATGTTCGTTCCAGCTGGCTGCCCGTAAGGCCGGACCGCGGAATGAGTTTTCCTCGCTGGCGCGGAGACGACTCTTTTTCGCCAGTTGTATATTGTTCAAAAGTTCCAGGAGGGCGACGCTTTTCCTTGGTGGGCCCTGTGGGCACGGCTGAGACACGAGAAGAAAGTACGCCCCGCGGCGAAGACGGGGTGAGCAACCTTGTCTCGCGCCCGGCGAAGATCCTTCTAACGGGACTCCGCTGTTTTCGCCTTCCTTCCTCTTCTACGGCCTCCCGGGGTGCGAAGCGGAATACAGCGAGGACAGCTCGAGACCCCTCCCACCCGAGCTGTCAGCATGACAGATGAGTAGCGCGAAACACCGAGTTTTTATTTTTCCGTCTCTCGTATCCTGCCTTTTTTTCACTTTCAAACGACGACCTAGCTAGCGCGTGTCTACATTCGACGGAGTTTTATGGGAAATATGGTAAACTCGAAATATGCTTTGCCATGTCCGATCATGGAATAAAATGAATGTAGCGAAGGAGGGCAAAGCACTGTCATTATAAAGAAACGCTATATAATGTACGTATGCGCCTCTTCTTTAAACTTTCGTCTTTAAGCTCCGCACGCAGACATTGCCAGCTTTGGCATGGTTAGATGAAAAGGGATGTTTCCGCCATGGGGATACGACTGCAGGCTATGTCAAAGCCAGGAACGGCAAAGCAAACTTTCTCCACGTGCTCTAATGACGCCGACGTACATGATGATGATAATGCCCTTAGGTGGGGCGGAGGGGGAGGGGGGACGTCTTCCAGAGACCTTTCCAACTGCCGCAGACACCAAATGGAATACGTTTTCTTTACATAGAACGTGATGTCATACCGTGTGATGGCTTTTCCTGCTCGGCCTTCACGCCATATGGAGGAGCAGAGTGGCTGCACAAAACAACGATGCCCGACTGTGGTTAATTAATTCGCTGAAAATGTGTGTACACTTAGAGAAGTATACACCGCACGGCGGTGTGATGATGATGTAGTGAAAATCATGAACGATTTAATACTGATGAAAATGCGCAAACGAAGTACGGCAGTGCTGTTACTAACATCAAGCTCTAGTTTAAGCCATGGGCGTCGGCAGGATTTTATCTTGAGGGGTGCAGACCCGCTTCATCTCGGGGGGAGAGGGAGAGGGAGACAAGAAGAGGTAATTGTGCTCGTGTGGCTTGGGGTGGGGCTGGGGGGGAAGGGGGGGCAAGTACCCATTTTTAACCCCCCTGCCAACGCCCATGGTTTGAGCTTGTATGTGTCGTGTTAGTGTTATGTCAAGTCAGGTAATAAGGTTTTGTTGGGCAAGGCATCGATTTTAACGCGTAAAAACCCTTGTTCGTACGACAAAAAAAAGTGTAGATGAAAATTCAGAGAGACACCCAGGACGCCTGATATTGGTTATGTGCGAAAGCATGTGTGCCAGCCAGTGTACGGTGGCGTCGCTACCAATGGCAATTGGTGAATCGGCCATGCGCTTCTGACGGCAGTTGCCATCGCCATCGGCCAATCCTCTTGAGGGGGTATGTGAGAATATTGTTAAGACTATATAATCAGCTTTAGCGCTACACTCTAAAAAAAATCGCCGCAGGTGGTCTTCGCCAAAATGCCCCAGAACGACCAATCAGCGCGACCAGATGTGCCAGTTTGGCGAATCACAAGGCCCAGCGTGCGGTTTCGATACCACCCATATTCAGAACCATAGCATATTCACGCCGCCGACGCATTTCCACAAAAGAACCAGCCATGTAGTGCTTTATCAATGGAAGTCAAATTGGGTCGTGGATGCTACGCGGCGCAAGGCTGTTAAGGAGCTGAGCTGCGCTTCCTATGCGCGGGCGCTGCGGGGAAGCAAGAAAGCGAGGCAGTACGGTGATATGTCGGATTAGTAGTTGGAGACAGCGGCTGCCACCGTGCCTGCTATTGAGGCTACGTGAAAGAAGGATAAATGTTTCGAATGAAACTATGTGCTGTGCCGATGTTTGATGCCAAAAATTATTTCTTAGCAGTAACTACCCTAGAGTAACCCGTTACGCTTGAACGTAACGGGGCAATTAGAGCTGGGATTTCTTACGTTTGTTGACAAGTAATTGAAACAGTTATTTCTTTCTTTTTTTATTCGCTAACGCGTGCAAGCCTGTAGTCACTTCTCATAAAAATTCTGTCTTCTTGGATAGTCCGATTCGATCACACGGTCGTCCCATAGCCAGTCGTGATACCGTGGTGGAAGGGATGACACCAGCCACTGGGCCAATACGCCAGGCCAATACTTTACAGGAACACGTACCCTCTCATAGCTAATAACGATTATTTGTCCAGACGTGCATTTGTAAAATGCATTTGTTAAAAGCTGAATGTGTATACGTGTGCTTCAGGGGGATTGAACAGCGCCTTATCTGGCATTCTGTTTAACGCGAGCTAAAAGGACAGAAAAATCATGCAGAAAACAATTGCAATGCGTTTCTGTACTTCCAATCAAGAGCAAAGTGGTAGTGTGTGAAAATTAAAAAAAATACCAACCCTTGAGAGAAGGGCGAAAGCTAAAAGTGCGTCCAACATTGTCTGAAAGTGCGTCCAATCGATCGTCAAGCCTTCAAAAACCCAAATCGACAACGAAGAACGAACCGATGCGACGATTTTTCGCGCACTAAGTAACCGCATTCTACGAACGATCTAAATGTATACTCATACGTGGTTTGAGATAGATGTGTACTATTGGGCTCCTTATTCATGATGGGTGCGTGTATTGTCTTATTTGCAAAAGTTTCTGTTTCGCCATTTCCAAGTAGCTGTTTTGACCCAATGGGAACCCTGTTTCACGCACGCGCCGTGTGTCCAAAGATCTTATCAGGACTTTTCAGTCGACCAACCGGTCTATCTATAAATGCATTAGTTTCTTGACAGGACGCCATTGGTCCCACAAAGAAAGCTGTCGCGTTAAAAGCTTCCGCTTTAAAAGAAAAAAATCTGTGCGCATTGTCTTGTCCCCACGGCTTAAGCATTGATACGCGAGGCATTGGTGCCTAGCCGTGGTGAAAAGAAAGAGCAGCTTTTTTGAGCGCAGCATCGTGAGGCTGTCCGGCCGTTGCTAGGGCGCTTGAGCGCGCGATGGACGTCAGCGGTGGCGGGGTTGCTATGTCTTGCACGCCTGCATTCTCCGAATCACAACCCCAGATGACGTCCGCTTCTTGCAGACTGCGTCATTAACCTGACTCCTCAAAAGAAAAAAAAAACAGGGTCATCGCTGATTACTTCAACGCAACATCCCCAGTCAACGGACTAACGGATTATATAACATAGCAAGTCGATCCGATAGCTGTCGATCTGGTACACTTGTTCACTCATTATTCCAGTCGTGCTAGCGATTTGTGTTGAAAAAAAAAACGAATTTCCCTTTTCCCTCACCTCCGCTTCATTCGACGTCACCTCACGCTCAAACACATATTCCCATTTCAGTCATTACCAAATTAGTTTGAAGCTGTCTTTGTAGACGTAGAGCGTGTCGTGAAAGCGAAGCGGATACTTTTTAGAAAAAAGTGCAGAAATTTACTATGTTCAATACGCAGTAACCAGATAAATGCATTGAAGTGAAAATTTCGTACAAAATGTTTGTTTCGGGTTAGTGGACATAACGAAATTCCGGCTTCCGCGGTGTTCGGGCCAAGTCTTCGTCAAATGAACGGCTGAGCGACAAGGCGCGAATACAAAAATTTTTTCCCGTAGTTGAACACGGTGAAACTAAATTTGTCAAGCGATAGCTCCGTTTCTATGACGCAAGCGCGCAGTGAACGCGCACACAACTGCACCTCAAGACAAAACACAGACTCTGCTCAGCGCAGTCGTTCCTCTAGGAGCGAACTCGCAGTTAACTTGAATGCAACCAGCGCCTTCTTGTATCATTTTCTGATAGCACTCGCCCTTACTCTTTCCCCTTATAATCCTCTCCGAATAACTGCTCTTGGAATGAACGAACAATCAGAGTCTTCAAACACTTTCCTTGCAAAGCCGCACAAGGCGCCGGCTTGACCTTGCATGAGCTTGAAGGCCAGACTGACGCTACGAGGAACGAGCCGTTCACTAGGTTTGTACCTGGAAAATTAAGCGTTCTCTCTAAAAGTACTAATAAGCACGCGACGTGCGCTAGCCTAAACAGGCAAGTTTGAAAACAGTGTTGGTGACACAGATTTAAGCCCCGGATACATGGACCCGACGAGGGAGGGTCGAGTCGACTGGCGGGTTCAGCTACCTCGACCCCTCGCGCGTATATATAAGCTCCATTCAAAGAGTCGAGGCGAGGGGGCCTGGAGATTACCGTAGAAGGAGCTACCGTATTTTTACGATTCTAGCGCGCACCTTCTTTTGCTAAAAGCTAGCCTTAAAATTTGTGTGCGCGTTACAATCGGGCTCAAAACCGAAACAGGTTTTAAATCGGCCAGCAACAATGCCATAGGCACGAGGTCCTCCCAAACTATAACTGAATCCAACTAAAAAATCCGTCAATATCACGTGAGTGAATTTCGGCGCACTCATTCGTGAATGACATACCTTGGTCAGTGGTTACACATGTTTCTACTATTGCAATTAGCCCGTCACACGTAGAATTATCAAGGTCCAGACACTTGTAATCGCAAACAGCTTCGATTTTTCCCACTATAGTTTTATTCCCTGCCGGAGCTGGATAAGCAAGTTTACGGAGCACAATTTATATTTGGCTGCCACAGTTGCACGCGCAAAATAAAATCTCCTTCTTCTAGGTAATAGTGTCGTGTATTTTACATCTGCGCGGTAAAGCCGACGTCCAATTATGTTTCCGAATTTTCCTGCGCGAACCTACCCGCGCGGTGCAATCGTTGGCGGGTTATAATCATGCAAATACGGTATACAGCTCCCCACGGCCCGCCGACTCAGCCCGACGAGCGCGTCAACCCACCCTCTGCCTGCGAGTCGACCGGACTCGCCCCGACGGCTTTTCGACTCAGCGCGTCCGCTTATACATGAGTGCGTCGAGTCCAAAAAACCTGTTTATTTCAACTCAACGCGCCCTCGTCGGGTCAATGTAAACGGGGCTTTAGGCAGCGCTAGCATTGAAATGTAATAGATTTCTTCGACTTCATTGAGAACCATGCACAGTGAATATGAAAAATATCCCGGGTCATCTCCACTAACGTGAAACCTGGGGAGGGGCGAAACAAGTGTATTCTTGGCGCCTTGGCGTTTTTGCCAACGGAGATGAAACCGTTGGTGGGTACAGGTATACAGCTTTGCTGTAAACGTCTCTTGCCTTTGAAGCAGGAAGCTTTGTAGCGCGAGGCGTAAACGAGTGTCCCGGTGTTTTTTTAGGGCGCGTTACCTTCTAGTGCGAGGAGTAAGTGAGTTTCCCGGTGTTTTAGTACCGTGACTACATGAGACGAACGACGATTACGACGACGACGACGACGACGACGACGACGATGACGACGACGACAGGATATGCCAACAGCCCTAGCCCCTAAGGGGCTTCGCCCCTAAAAGTGCCCATGAGGAAAAGCACCCCTGATCTTTGGCTTTAAGAAGTACTGACCCGAAATTTTCGTGCTGGGAGCTCCTCTGTTAAAATGATGAAATGCGTACTACACGATAACAATTTTCTCTGTTTTATCTGTTATTATTATTTTGATCAGTTTAAAAAAGGAATTCCTCCGCTCTATGGACCTTGAAAAGCTGACGATTATACCAGGCAGCACGGTGCTCGCTGCCTTCGCAGCGATTACACGTTTGGTTATCTGAAAGGTCCGGCAAAAAAGGGGTGTTTTGTACTTTTTCGCTGGCTGAAGGCACCAAAAAAGAGCAGAAGTTATTGATATGTGAACTATGCGCGGAATAATTTAAAACCACGTGATGGGACCGCGGAAACGCACCTGTAAAAAATATTGACGCGTTTGATGCCCTAACGCTATTGCTATGCTATGAGGAGCCCCGCATATTTCACGGTGGCAGAATAAATTATACCCCCTGAGAACCAATAATGCGCGTCGAAATTCCCCCACATAGACGTGTTCGCTTTCCGTCTACAACACAAAAACAGCAGTCGGGGGTGATGATCGAACCCCCATCATTGTGGTCAGCAGTCAACTGCTTAGCCACTGACCCATTTCGGGTCACACTTGTCAAGTATTTATATTTTCCAGGTGTACGACCTTTTAAGCGAATTGTGAAATACAACGAGGAGACACGTTTGTGGCGCGGGCCTTCACTATTGGCCAGGGCAACAATCTTGCGATCTGACTGCCCCTACACAGTCGCACCGAGGGGAGTGCAAATTCGATGTTTCATGTCGCCTGTAGGATGGCGAGAGCGGGACATTTAGTTTGCTCATCCCTGCACTCTGCTCGCCCGACCAGCAGCAACACACCATCGTAACAATGGGCATCTCTTTCCTCATGTTGCGACCACTATGGAGGCGTTGAGAGTGTTGTGGTTGATTTGAAGGGGAAAAGTGCGTGATAGGTTAGGATGTTGATGGTGCGGGAAAGAGAAAAGCCTCGAATGGCATAGACGGTACACCGCGAATTACCACCAACGGATGGTCGAACCGTTTCGTCGTGAACCGGTAACCGTTATTTATTTTTACGGTTCAGTTCCGGTTCCGGTTCAGTGCGCTCAAAAATAACGGTTCGGGGTCAGTTCCAGCAAAACTACCGGTTTGGTTCCGGTTTTGGGTTCGGTTCGGTTCCAGTTTGACATCCTGCTTTATAAGCTTCTTACACAGTATAAGCTTCTAATTACAGTATAAGCTTCTAATTACAGTATAAGATGGTAAATATTCGATATTCAGTTCGGTTCTTAAATATTCCATTTGTGCTCGATTCGTTTGTTTCCCTTTTCGGTTCGTACTAACAAGGCCCTCGCTAAAACAACTTGGTAGTGTTATAAGGTGACGTGGGTTCCTGGGTTCGAGGGCATGCCAGGAAGGAAGAGCGCATGCGTACACGTTCGAGTTTTTATTTTAAACTCCATGTGCCAGAACATGCCCCAGAAAAGTCAAGGTCAAACTCAAAAGAAACCAGAGAATGCACAGCCAGTTTATACACCAGAGGCCAGCTGCTAACAGCGCAACAAAACAGGCAGTCGCACCGAACACAACACAAAATACTCACGCATTGGCAATCGTCTGCACTGAGACAGATCTTGGAAATCAACCCACTACCCACTCCCCACCTCCCGCTCATATTCCACCGATTACCAGGAACTCCCAAATGCCTGAAATCTGTTGACTACCAGCTTTAATCACGCTTTAGAACATACGCACAGTATACCTCAACGTTATGTCCATACCCAATTCAACCCCCACCGCACTGCAAGAAGGAGGAGGTTGGACGACCTCAGTGCGAAGGTACAGCGAGTACTGATATATACATGATCCTTGCGTCTATCCCAGGAGCTCCGTGCTCAGATTTCTTTGTGGAAAATAGTCACTTAGGTCATCTTGGGTTTTGGAAAAGTACTCCAGGGCTAACAATCCCCAGTTCTACCTATCAGTAGTGGGTGGAGCTGACGACCAGTTCCGACCTCTCAGAACATCGACGACTGGGGGAGAGGGCACGGATGGCCAGCGAGATCCAAGACATCCGGTAGTATAAAGACGCCTCTCAACGGGTGGTTGCCCTATCACTAGCACCTCTACTGAAAACATTAAACTTTATTCTATCAAAATCGTGGTAAGTTACCGCAGGCATAAAGAAGTTTTGCATAAGTCTCAGATCATAACCAAAGGCTTGTCGATATATGAAGCCGTAGTTGTAGAGGAAATTTGTCCGTGAAGTTTCCACAAAAAAAGGCCTGCACCTAGATGTGCGTATTTGCTAAGAAGTTTGGCCACTACACTGCACTCGCGTGTACATTCTGCTTCAACCTTACAGGGTACAGGGGCATACGTCGGCTTCTTATTTGGGTACTTCAACAACTGTTTGCAAGTTAGGAGGCAGGAGTGATAGCAGACAGTTTATTAAATGTGCACGGCATAAAAACATCATGAAGAAAGCATCAATCAACACTTCACTATCATCTCGCCAGTATACGATATTTCCACGAGAGCGCATGCTTTAATAAAACGATATGAGACACTCGCAGACAGTTTATTTGGAGGTCGAAATGCATTTTTCCCAGTACTCGACCAAAATTCAAAGTGTAAAGCCTTGCCTAGGATTTTGCCCAAGTTTCAACGTGGACCTCAACAGGAGTTAGCACATCTTGGTCCACTAATTTTTCCCTAAATAAAGAATTTAGCTATAAGCCAACCAGTCCATCGTATACCAGCTTCTTTCTTTGAGAGTGTACGTAATTCCTATTGCAATGCCTTCGCTGGGCTCGGCTGGTTACGTGCGCTGCATAGAAGAGATTAAACGTGGCAAAGTTGCAAACACAATGTTAGGAGCACCGCGGTGGAAAACTCAGTGTTTCCCTCTCGAGCACCCTAAGCCGGTTGTTTCGGCTGTGCACCGGGTAAGCGTAGCGAGAAAACCAGTGCGTGCGCTTAGGGAGACGACTGAACCTTTCACGCATGCTCAGCATCGCTACCTCTCCGCAAGCGCGATGCAAAACACTCGGCTACAATAACCTTGATCTCTCCTGAATAGCACTCACTTGACAAATGTCTCTACCCTATTACTAGCCTTGTTTCAACGGAGCCTGGTTAAAGCTGACGCTTGTTCTTGTTAAAAGAGCGGAACTTGGGCTAGTTAGTTCAAATCCATAATGTGGAACAGCACGTCAAATAGCGCTGATCCAATTTTCTATTCTATTTTGCCATCGCGTATTTGATTCGCTGCGTAACATTATGCATATGCTTGTGTTTTTCGCGAATGTTTGTGTTTATTGCTCGTCTTCGTGGCGCCAACAGGGCGGTCCAAGGGGGGCAGCTTTTGCTTCGTCGTGAATCAGAGGTCGAGGTGAGAGAGTTTAACACTTTAGATCGATGCAGAGGTTACTTGAATATTCGCGCTGTTTAATATTTCAAAAGTATTCGAATGACTTTCTTTTCTTCATTTATATAATTTTTCAGCCAATAGATTGGAATCCGCCCTTTCACCTGACCTCGCCCCTTTCGTATCCCCCTAGCGAAAATTTCCGCCGACACCCATTGTGAGTTTTTAAAGGTAGAGAAGAACGACTGTACTGCGGCAATCCACTCAGCAATGGTTGAATTATAATTGACTTCTATTGTGCCTTGCCAAATGATGAGTTGATTTTTTTGTCTCCAAGTCTTAGTGGTGACTCCCGCGTCGTATTTGGCCCACAAATTGCTTGCGCCAGAAGAAAAAAAAAAAACACCAGCGATACATGATGCCCTTTAGCACGCACAAAATGAAATCGTAGGCCACCCCAGACATGCTAATATAGTATTGATGACTAGTCGTACTCTGCCTATTGGCCCTCGGAGTCGTCATTATCCCCCAGGCTGTACAACGACGCCTGACGGGATTTCTACTCAACTACCGCTGTCGGTCGTCAAAGGTAATGGCAAGCATTTGGCGCGTAACGGTAGCCTGCAACTATTTCCCGCACGGGGGTCCGCGTGTTGCGAGCGCTGCGACCCATCGTTGCGCGCGCGCAGTGCGCAAACAGGCGTTCCGCGGAGGCGGTGAAGAGTGCCCCTCGGATCGACAGCCGCTGTACTGAGGCACTGACGTCAGCCTCGTTTCGTCCAGCCGTCCTTGGCAAGGCCTGCGGTGACGCAACAGAGGCCGAGCGGGACGTTTACGCGACTCCGGCAAGGTCGGTGCGCAACTGTGCCAAGGAGTGCCGGCAGACCTCCTCACGGCAGCATATTTATCGGGCTCAAACTGCGCTGCTGCGGGCAGACCAGCTCGCCGCGGCGTTCATGCAGCACGGCGGCGACCCACTGCACCGCTTCCACCGTCACGCGGCATCTGGCTCTTTCTTTCCGCGCGCGGACCGGTCGCTGCTGGCCACGACTCTCTCCAGCGGGACGGACGCCCGCGGGTAGGCCGCGCCTGCGCGATGATAACGGTAACGACCGCGTAAGATAACCTTCTTTAAACGGCATCTTCCTCGCGCCGGTCTGCTGCAGTAAAACTCCGAACCGGACCGCGTTTCGCGATCATTACCTTCGGGCGTCCATAGTGTTCGACCACTTCTGGGGCTTCCTTCCCCGTGCGCCTATCGTCATCGAATGGCATGCGTTCGATTTTGAAGTGCCAGCATTGGTGCTAGTATACCACATATGCTTACTAATCGTATAAATGGTATGCGCCCTAAGCATGTCCACGTTGAAAATTACGTATATATTACTATACATATCTGAACATTCTCGGCTTTATAGGAAATGACGCTCACTAAGAGATACCGAAGAATCAGTTCCGGAGTGTGAATAGGAACAAATGACGCAAATGTGAATGAGAGCGCTGTTGCTGCGTGCACCAGACTGTGGGGATTTTGCCACTTTCCTCTGGGCGTTACTTCCCATTGTTACATTGGCGAAGGCGTCCCAGAACCGATCTCCGTGGCCTTCGCCATGTAGTGGTAGCCTGGTGGACGAGCGGTTAGCTGAGGAGTTGCCTCCGTTTCGAACGACGAAGAGCCGAGAGTAAAACTTAACTGTGTAATGCACGGCGATACGATAGTAGTGATGATAAAGGAAAAGCAGCCCGCTGGTGGTGTTCGCCTCGAAAAGGCGGAGAAACGTCTATCTCGCCGCCCCGGACGTCCTGATAAGCGCCCGCAGAATGCTTCTATTTATAACCCGAGTACCCAACTGCCGGCACAGGCCTTTGTCGTATTTCGCACAGCCCTAAAGTGTAAACAAACACAAAAATTCCTCCACAGGCCCCGTGACACGTTCGGCAAAGCCGGTGCACGCTGTGCCGAGGGTAAGGGAAAGACGGGTTTCAACCGTCGTCTGAGGCTTGTCCTCTTTTTATGCCTTCCTCTGTCTCTCCCTCTCCAGGGAAAAAAAATACCCAGTACATTTCCTTTCCTTTTCTTCGCCCACAAACCACAACCCCACCCCGCTGACGGCAGCCGGATCCGGCTGGTTCTTGCAACCTCCGCGGGTTGGATCATCGCCTCGAGGGCTCCCGCGATGAAGTGGATTTGTCGTGTCGACACCGGTCTGATTCGATGGCTTCACCGCAACCCATACAAAACTTATCTGCAATGCACACCGGCACACCACGCTCGCAAGGAGTAGCGGCGAAAAAATTCGCGCCGAATCGTAACACCATCTATGTACTTCATCGTGAAGCCCGTTTTAACAGAGACAAGTCGGTCAGTAGGCATTGACCTCTTTCCCGTCACGTTATACACCAACCTGGGGGGGTAGACAAAATCCGTTCTTTGCAAAATTACCAATTTGACAATGCGCTGAGCTGCCTAGGATGTCGGCCAATAAGATAAAGCACACGATCTGACAGCCAGCGCGGGGCTGTGTTTAATGAGGTGCAACATCGGAGCTGGTTGCTTCACGACTAGAATGCGCGTCGCAATGGAGGGCTACAGATTAATTCAGACCACCAGGGGCATTAAACGTGCGTTGGGAAGTCGTACACACAGGCTTGTTCGTCTCTCGCCTGCGTGAGCAAAGCACCCGTCTGTGCGAGGGATAGAGTCAGAATTACCACCGGAAAGGAGCGCAAATATTATAGATTCGAGAAGACCTACACAAGCCCAAATGTGGCTCATCCTACGAAGGATGGAAAACGGAACGCGTTATAATGAAACCTAGAACATATATCTGCGGCTACAGATAAATACTATGTATGAAGGGGAATAGGGGCAAGTCGTGATGATACTGCGGTTCCCTTTTTCCCATTCAGTCGTGTGGACGAGATCAGAGATTGAACTAGGCCGAGAAATAAATTAGACGGCTAGATTAGCTGTAAGCGCCCATGGTAAAAATACGTACGAGGCAGTACGGGGCGTCGGGATCCGCCTATCCTTTGAAGCTGGAGAATGACGTAGTAAGTTAGAATTTGAGGATGTTGAGGCTTAGTAGTACGGGCGACAAAAAAAGAGGCAGCAAGAGTGTCGGACTACCAAAGGAGGGGACACCCATCCAATCTTGGTCATTCAATCTTGGATGACGAAAAGCTAAGGAATTTCAGGAGTAGTGAAAAAGCAAAGGAACTGTGCAACATGTTTAAAAATAGCGCAGTGAGGACTGGTCTAAAGGCAGAGGACACACGACGACCGCTGGACATCAAAGCAGTTGATGTCCAGCGGTCGTCCTGTGTGTCCTCTGCCTTTTGTCCAGTCCTTAGTGCGCTGTTTTTAAATACGGTTCACACTTCAAGTAACCAACTAGCCTACATTAATGCACTGACATGTCAAGAAAGTTTAGGCAACTAACTGTGCGAGGAAAATTGGGGGGAAAATATCTGGGTACCTTCAAATCAGAAACGTGAGAAGCCCAAAAAATATTTTTCTAGCAACATGAACTTAATTGCATAGCTCCTATATGGCCAGGTGGGTTATCTAAAAACAGGCACCTACGTATGTAAATTAAGCCGCAGGGGCAATTGTGTAAATTAGGCCGAAGCGCTTGTTGTGCCTTATTCAGTGTTCTCGTCCTGTCCAGTTTGTGCGCTGTTGTTTTTGTCATGAACGCAGGGTAAATTATGCAGCTGCTGTAGTGAATGAAAATATATTAGACATATTGCGATATACTTCAAACACATACAAACATTGCTAAACGAGCCGAACTTGCACTTAACTGCGGCTATATGTTTTGATATTAGCAAGTATCTCAAGATCAAAGCCACAGAGGTACTAAAAGGAGATCTCAGTGATCGGGAGAGAAAATAAGGTTACATAGACGATATGACGCAATGAAAATAGATCAAGATTATAATCGGTAATTTTATTAAATAGTAGTACTACTAGTAGCAGCGTTTGTTGAAGGAGGATCCGCCTACGCTCAAGAATCGTATCTCACCCACAATCAGCCCTTCGGGTGTTGTGTCCCCGATGACCAAGGGGGAAAAGCTGCATGCTCTGTAGCTTCCCTGCCCATACGAAAGCGTGGATTTGCAATAAGGTTCCCTCCCATTCCGTCGAGACGTTGTACACCCTGGCGACGGGCGGTTCGTCAGTAAGACATGCGAATTGAATACAAATTCAATGTGTTTCGTGTGTTAGGGCAGCAGCATCGCACAGGTGTTTTCTGGTGGATTTATCAAGCTCTCCTAATAGTAAGAGGATGTGGGAGGTCGGCGATGGTGGGTTGGGGGAGGGGGGGGGCGGGGGTGCGGATGTCAGAGGAGAGTTAATGCGATGACAGAGTGGCTCGAAGAGGACAAGTTGGGCGGTGGTTATTGGGGCAACCGGCACTTACTTGAACGCACGGGAAGTCTTGGTTGTTGAGTGCGCAGTGGTGAAAAAATACTGGGGTTGATCCCTCTGTCATAGGAATCGGTAAAACACGAAAGTGAAATGTGCAGCGAAATCTGCAGCTGAGCATGGTTGCTGGTCGGGGGCTGCCTTGCGGGTGGGCTTGGCGAGCGACGTCCTACTGCCGGGTTGCTTCTGCGAAGGTGTAGTTGCGTCATTTCCGTGAAATCTTGGTGTATCGCGGCATAAAACACTTTCGTGTTAAAATAGAAAACCCAAAAACGAACAACCAGAAGTATAACGTACTCTTTAGTACTAAACGTTGCTTCCCCGCAAGAAGATCCTGTGTGCAGAGGTGCACTCTTTACAGGCCTCTTGCTTCGTTGTACTGGCGTCACTTCCATGACGGATATGACGTGAGCAAAATCTTCGTGAATCCCGGAATAAAACACTTTCGTGTTAAAATCTTGCACCCCTCCGTCTAACGACGACGATGGTTGAACTCGACGCTTTCTCGTAAAGAATTCTTTGGTTGCCCAATCCCACACTGGGGTGTACGCACCACTTTTATAGAATACCCACAGCAACTCTCGGGTGTGCACTCTGTAGGCCTAACGTTTGGGTTTGGTGTGTGCGGCGCCAATAGGTACCTGCTGCTTGGCGTTCGCTTCGGCCGTGTCGAAATAGAGCAATCGGATAGACGGCGGCTTCACAACGCGAGGTAACCAGGTTCGATTCCGGCCACGGGAAGCGTTTTTTCTTTCACTTCACCCACGATCATTCTTCATCATCGTCAGAGAAAGTTGGCTTCCCTGCAGGGTGCAACGGCATCGGTGAGGGCACTAAAGCTTCGCTTTAAGAACGGGCATGAGTTCGCGCTAGGCGGGTGTGAGCAAGTGGACAGCATGTGAGATGTGCGGAAAGCGTAAGAAGGCAATGGGAGAGGGGGATTGTCTGTCGTCTCTATTTGCGGTGGGTGTGCCCCGTCCTTCAGGTGGTAGTCGTTCGCCCAGAGAAAGGGGCTGCTCGGAGAAGTGTGTTTGCGCTGCTAAGGTGTTGTGTTCGTGATTTTGCGTGAGTAGCGGGTTTTCGGCAAAATCATGGTTGGCGCCCTGCCTGCCCGTCCGCGCTGTGATGCAGGTGTTGGTCTTGGTGGTGAAGAAGGGTGCTTGTGTCCAGGCTGCTGTGGGGAAGGGGACGCTGGTATGGTGCACGGTGGGATATGGTCATTCTTGCTATGTGACGAAGTTCAAAATCTTTCACGCCATGGTTTAAAATATAACGCGTTTTATCCTAAGCAGGATTTGTTGGATTCATCCGAGGATGTGTTTGCGGCTTCATACAGTGTACCTGCAACCTTGCTTCTTCGTAAGCTCATTCGAAGGAGGACCGGCGCAGTGCTAATTTTTTTAAGGTGGTAAAAAAGCGGAATGTATCAGCGGACCACCCGATTTTGTTGATGACCACAATGTATTGGGGATATCCCTGGAGAGTATTTCAGTCCCACACCCATGACGTAGGCTTGAGTGGTGTCTACAGACTAACTTTTTTACACCCTTATCGCCGAAAAAGGTGTAATAAAGGTGTAATAAGGGTGGTGGGTGGTCACTACGCCTTAATTTCAACACCCTCTAACACCTTCATTCCAACACCTTAATTCGTAGCTTCACACCCAGTTTGTGTGGCAAAAAATGGTGTTGACCAACTGCAACACCCTCGGTTTTCTGTAGGATGTTGAAAGGGTGTGGAATGGGTGTTTGTTATTTGATTACAGCGGTGATGGTTAAGGCCATATACCTAGTTTTAAACATTAACACTTCACCGATTGTGAAGATGTTCAAGTCCACCTTTCGAAGCAGTATGGCTCCCTTCATGTTTGGATAAAATTATCGTCAGGGTGTTTACGGCTGTTACGCAATAATTACACAGCATATCAATCAGTGGTAGCTCCCGAAAATTCAATTCTCGTTAGTACTGACGAAACTTAAAGGTTGTGTCGTAAGTGAAGCAGAATGATTACACAATTTTTGCATATTGTATATTTGGTTTGCTCTTATCAATACGAATTAATTTTGTCTGAAAGGTAAGAAAAATACAGTGAAATCTCGATATAACGAACTTCAGGGGACGGCGGAAAATTGCTCGTTATTCTGAAAGGTCGTTCTATCGAAAATCGCAAAATTTAAGACAACAAATAACATATCAACGCCTAAAACGAGCTACCTGTAGAGCTGTGCATCCTTGAAGCCATTTTTCAGAAAAAAATGCACAAGTGACCATGAAACAATGTACGTTTATTTAAAGTAGTTGGCAATTTTCTCCTGGTGCGTGCAGCGCAAACTTTCTAGCACGAAGGACTCTAACTCTTCCATATTCCTGTGGACTGACTCCTTGGTCGAGCGGTTTTCTCCGGAAATGCGCCATTTTAGTACGCTGCCCAGACATCCGCAGTCGTCACGTGCTGGTCGCAGTCTTGCTGCCGCGGCACCCTCAGCCGCATCGTCGTTCATGCCGTCCTCACTGCCTTCTTCATCCTGAACGCTCATGCTCTGAAGATTGTCGTCTGTGGTCAGCTCCGCTGATGTCCGTGAAGATCCAGCAAACAACCCGAGCAGCGGCGGAACGTAGAAAAACTCGAGGTGGGGCGCGAATAGCGCGGCCGCGGCTTTCTGGACGGAAGAGGCCACCCATGCTTCATTTGTTTCCCCTTCTCCTCACCTTATTTTTTCTCTCTCTCGCATCGGCTCGCGCATTCCGCGGAGCAAGTTGCAAGACGTCCTCTTCTGCGCACCTCTTCGCCGTGTCGTCTGCTAGCATACGGCTCCGGTTGCCGCAATTGTTTAACGGAAATCTAAGAATCTCCAGCCTTGAAAATATGAGATCGTTGTACTGAGGCGTTGTTAACATGGCACGGAACTAAATAAAACGATCGTTATTTTGAAAAGTTCGCTATTCTGAAGTACGTAGTAGTGAAATAATTTTACATTAAAACTATAACCAGTCGGCGTGGGATTTCTTAAATGCTCGTTATTCTGAAACGTTCGTTAATGTGGTGTTCGTTGTACCGAGATTTGACTGTAATGCCCTGAATGGACGCACTAAACTTTTTGCGTCCTCTAATCCCCTCCAAAAGCCGGGAAAAGTGTTGCAAGGTGGTTACACCCTTTTTTGATGTTGTCTCAACACCCTTTTCCGCATTCCCTGGGCACACCATAATGCCCTAAAAAGATGACGTATAAGTGTGATTAAGGTGGTGGGACTTGGTTACACCCTTTTCTTTTTTTTTTTTTGTGTTCCGACACCCTTATTTTAGTTATGCGTGTAATTACACCCATTCCATGCAGCGAAAAGCGTGGTGGCCGAATGAACACCCTCGATTTTTTGTCGGTTGTTGATAGGGCGGGAAATGCGTGTTCAGTTGTAAATAAATTAGGTCTATTGTTTTAACACCGTCAGGTGCCAAACATCTCCCTGCTCGTAGAAAATGTTCAAGTTCACCCCCGTAGCACCTCATTTAAATGCAGTACGGCTCCCTACATCTCTGGAAGAAATTATCCTTATGGTATTGACAGTTGCTACGCGATAATTATACAGTGTGTTGCGACGGTAATTGGAACACTTTAAAATTTTTTCCTGAGCTAACCGCCGCTCTGTTCGCGCTCAAACTTCACACGACGGTCGCATTTTGTGGTCTATTTTGTTTGACACCGGGAACAACGACGGTACTTACCTGTTAATCCTGAAAATAAATAAAAACGATTTTGGCCTATGGGAAAATGGCGGCGATTTGGACGTGCGATCCCGAAAACCGGGTTTTCTGATCGTCTGTTAGCTCATTTCTAGGTGCATTTTCTGATCGTCTGCTGCACCATTTGGCTCCGTACGTGAATCCCAAACATGCGTTTCACTCTGCAGGTTGTTCCGTCGTTCAAACATCAACTTGCGCTGGCTCGCACGTCCAAATCAGCCGCCATTTTCCCATAGGCGAAAATCGTTTTAATTTATTTTCAGAATACACAGGTAAACACCATTGTTGCTCCGGGTATCAAACAAAATAGACCACAAATTTCGACCTTCGTGGCAAGTTTGAGCGCGAAAAGAGCGGCAGTTCGCTCAGGAATATTTTTTAAAGTGTTCCAATTATCGTCGCAACACCCTTTACAATGCACCAATCAAGCGTAGTCGCCTCAACGTTTTTTTCTTGTTAGTGCTGATGAGACTTAAATATTGTCGTATATTAAGTAGAATGATATCGCAATAACTGCACAATCTAGTAATGGTTCGCTCGTATAAAAAATATAACCCTTTTGATAGGTATTGAAAAACGAGTACCCCGAATGCGCACACTAAACGTTTTTGCATTCGAGCCCTTTCCAAGAGCTATGAAAGTTTTGAAAGGTGGTAACAACTGTTTTTTGTTTCGCCAACGCCGTGTTACACGTAAAAATGGAAATTTCCCCGCATTTCCCCGAGGGGAAGAATGTGAAAGTGCGAATGCAGGAGTTGAATTTGCGCGGTTCGGTAATGTTCGCGAAAGAGCGATCACACACACACACACAACTACAAAGAAAGAAAGATGCATTTATTCACAGACACCTATTTGTGGTGTCGTTGTACTTGATTGCTAGAGCGGATCTCAGCTTTGAAATTTCGTGTCAGTACTCCTTTAAGCGGGTGCATTAGCTCTTCTCACGCCCGATTCCTGGCCAATCCCCCACGTGGGTATGTGCCATGTCAGCGGCCAGGCAGCGCGCGCCCATCTCCCCCCGTTGCCATGGAAGACGAGGAGATTCCTGGCCAATCTCCCACGTGGGTATGTGCCATCTCCCCCCGTTGCCAAGGAAGACGAGGAGCGCGCGCACCCGCAGCTGTTGCTATGTGGACGGACGGCGGTCAACGGAATTCAGGGTCGCTTATAAAGTGCATTCGCACTTAAAAATGGTGGTGAAATAATGAACGTACTTCTTGTACGGTGTTGAAAGGGTGTGTATTAGGTGTTTCGTAGGTAATAAAATTTAATTACTTGTTGAACATAGTATTATGTTCAATAAGTCATGGAATTTTACTACCTACCAAACTACAGCGCTTTTCCTACTCCGTAGAACGATTAAAACGTTGTTGCAAATCTGCACGCTGACTTGTATATAGTGACATTAAAATGCCGAATTTCAAAATGAGCGCTAAAATATTTGACTTTTGCGACAAGCCCACCGACTGTAGCAAATAATTTTCCTTTTCTGGCTATAAGAGCAAGAAGAGCAAATGTACTCGTATTTGCAAGGTAACGTAACTATACGCTTGCTCTCCCCGTGTATCTCATCACTGGTAGCCTGAATTTAAAAAAAAAGAAACTTTTCGTCGGATGATCAGGGAAATCCGGAACTTTTGGGGAGGTTGCAAAGTTTAAGTCGGGCCACTCTTTTGCTTGCCTCTCATCGTCTTGCCGTGTAAATTAAAGTTAGTATCGTTGCTAGCTCTGTCTTCCCCATCGATCTACTCTTGTCTGGGAACTTAAGGAGTGGGGAAGATTCTCCACCGTGATCACTGAGAATAGGATCTGGAGACTGCCACCGGCAAGTCTGCACTGTACCGTGGCTGGTACGAGCACAGTCCGATTTCGCGTATATGAAGACCCCTAAAAACGATGTCATCGGCAGCAACCCCATTACCAGCACGTCCCAGGGGGGAGGAGGATGCCGTATGAGCAGGTCCTACTTCATAAGCGTAGTTTGCGGAAAACTTAGTCTATGTGGGAACTATAATTCTTATATGCCTTGCCTTCATTTTCGGGAAATTTAAACTCTCAAGATGTTTGCAGACCGAAGGGAGGAATTCGAATAAGCCGTTAGCAATTCAACATTTGCTGATGCTTCCGCGGTGAGAACTAATGCTGACTAGCAAGGAGTAAGTGCGTGAGTTCATAAACTTTTATTTTAACGAGCTTCAGGCGCTGATTGTCGGGCACCCGGCCGGCCGGCCGGCCGGAGGCCCTCCTCTAGTTTAAGGAGCCCTGGTCCGCGCTGGCTGCCCGGGTCCTCTCCACCAGAGCACGCTGGACTGAAGAAGAAAAGAATTCACTTGAATTATCTCGTAGCTTCATCTACGGAATTCACACATGCTTCAGCTGTCTTAATTTTGCAATCGTGTACATTCGTTGCGATCTGGAGAAAAGAAGCCCCTTCGGCCGCCGCGGCTGGTATCGAACCTGCGTGCTCGTACTCGGCACGCCAGTGAGACCCGCGATGGGTGCTCACGGAAAGTGTCTTTAGGCCATTTATTAATTATATGCGTCACATTTCCTGAGGAACTCCCCAGAGGGATCAATTGTACATATTTTTTGGCTCCTGACGTAAGTCATGCGCCCCGCAAATCAGGAGAGCTTTGCGGAGAAGCTGCTAGTAGGCTCCCAAATGGAGTTTTTCCAAACGTAGCTTTGAAATAACCTTGCATTGAAGCCAACACGCTCGCAGCAGTTTAAACCCATAGAGGCTCACACTGACGCCTCCAGTAGTGCGTGACTATATAATAAAGGCATACACGCCTGCTCATTCCCACCACGTTCATCGGCCTGTAAAAAACGTCCCTATTTACAATACGAGGTACGTTTTGTGTGGCTACTTTTAACTCCCAGCTACACTCACAGTGAGTGCATTTTATGGTGACATAAAGCTTTACCATCATCTTCAACATTACCAGCGGTCAGCGAGTGCATTTAAACTCCCCAAGTAGATGACAGAGTGGGTGACAAGCGGGGGGCTATGCGCATGCTCTTAGAAACTCCCGTGGGTGTGCTCTGCCGCCACGCACGCTAACAACCAATGCGTGTTACCAACGCAACACGTCTAGCTAACCGAAGCGCCTTATATACAGATTGGCTTTAAAAAAATTACGAGCCATTACGCTCTGGGAAGGTGGGTGACCAGTGAAGCTGAATAAAATACAAATGACACACATGGTTAGAAAATGTACACATATTTATTTTTCTTGTCAATTGGGGATGGTAGCGGCTATGGCGTTGTGATTACGTAATGAAACTGGGAAGGGCTATTTAAACTTACGTACCAGGAGCCTGTCTGTTTCCATCCCGTAGACGTCCATGCATTCACAGTAGACAGGAATTCTGGAAGATTATAACTTCACTGTGGACGAACTAAAGATAACAAGTAAATGGAACTCGGTGTACCGATATAGTCGTCTTAGCGGACAATCTTTATGTAATTTTTTTATGGGGGAAAGTTCTGACAAATCGAGATATACAGCAGTTTTCTGCTGCGCACTTGTTATAAAGTTGGCTTTCCCGCAAGGCGTTTTCGCCTCCCAAGATTTGTTGAGGGACACGAAAATTTTACGGAACCCAAGCCACGAACGACTTCGCTGTAAAATTCCTAGTACACATAAGCTCTTTTTTTAGTTCTTGAACTGTTTTGTACAAGTTCCTGCAAAAAAAAAAAATATATTCGATTCACTATTCGAGTCACTATTCTGTAAAAGTAGTCAAGTAACCAATGAGATTTACAATTATAGCGTCAAAAAATAATCAAAGATTAGCCTAGAGTAATCGATTAGTTCCCACGTTACTTTTCGTACAGTTTTTCTTCGTTACAGTAGCCAATATATACACACATTGCGTGTCATAAATAGCGAGACCACCGGCAAACCGAGTCAGAAAAATCGGTACCTGCACTTAAGTACCTTCAAATTCTGCCAAAGGTTATCTGAATGGTGTAAGCTAACAGTCGATAGCTTGGTAACCCTAGGAATCTTGGGCTGAGTTGTTCCAAAGAATGAAAGAATATCCTTGACCGTTTTCCCCAAAGCTGAGTGAGGGACGCCAACACTCCCCATTCCTCTCGCAAAAATGAATAAAATAAAAATAACGCTGTTTATTCACATTACTCACAAAATCCTGGATAAGGTCATTTTTTATCCGGACGTAGTCTCTGGTGTAAAAAAAAAGTTACTTAGGAAACGAAGCATAGCGAACTGGCTTAATAATGCTTAGTGTTCGCGAAAAGACAAAAAAAAATTACTGATCGTTTTATCCCACTGCTGAGCGACTCCAGCACATCTTACCTCCCTCGCAAAAAAGGAAGAGAGAGAGAGAGAGAGAGAGAGAGAGAGAGAGAGAGAGAGAGAGAGAGAGAGAGAGAGAGAGAGAGAGAGAGAGAGAGAGTTGAGAGAGAGAGAGAGTTGAGAGATATTGCAATGGGTAATTTCGTAATAAAGTTACAGCGAAAAAATAATTGCATTACACGGATCATTACTCGATAATTAAAGTAAGTAAAACGTTAAAAGATCATAGTCAAATGTAACCGGTTACGGTAATCCATTATTTGTAACGCGTTACGTACAAGTCTGGTTATTAATGCCAAAGCAGGAATCCTCTGTTGGACACCTGAAACGCCTTGCTTGCCCCTTGCGTTTCGAAGGGTTTCGTAATCTTGCCGCTTGAGACGCTTTGCTTTGCGATCCGCCGTAATGATTTGGAGTGGCTTTGTATCAGTCCCCTACGCGCTGTGGCGCAGCTCCTTCCTGCCCCAGTTGACAACCATCGTGAATTTCGCCGCTTCTCTTTTCGCTTCTTTGGTTGGGTTCTTCTGTTTCCTTTATCTGCGCTGCACTGGGGTGGACGGCCACATCTCGCTACTTCCGAGTTTAAGCTGGCGCAGTGGAACGCTCCGTGCTATGGAACGCTTTGCTAGGACCCGTTTATCTGTTGCGGACGCCGGACGCCGGCTTTTTCGCTCAACGGGCTACTTATTGCGTTCGCGATAAAAAAATGTTTGGGTGTGAGCCCCCGTCCGAGCAATAACGCGATCAATAGTGCAACGTATCAGCAACGCGAGGTTTCGAACGCAACGAATAACTTCATTCAATGCGACAGGTGATGGCACGCCACGAGCGGGATACCGCTTGTCACTCACAGGGGAAAGGCGTAAGGAGTGGCATGTTGTTTGGACACTCGCGCTGGTCTTTGGGAGAGAGAGAGAGAGAAACTTTATTTGAGCCCCATTGGGCTAGTCTGGGTGGCGGGTGACCGGCGGTGGTAACCGGCCGGTGACCATTGCAGCTCGCTGGATGACCTTAGCCTGGACCTCACGGTCCGAGCTGCACAACGCCTTCGCCCAGTGCTCTCCGCCTGTGAAAGGGGGGAATGGGTTTTGGGGGCACTGCCACATGCAGTGGTCTTGGGTATCGAGGGACCCGCAGTCGGGGCACAAAGGGGTGGGATACAAAGAAGGGTAGATTAGGTGAAGTCGATATCGGCAGGGGAGTACGTGTGTCTGGGTGAGTCGCCATAGGCGTTCCTCTTCGTTGGAGAAGGTCGGAGCGGCTGGGGGTAGTTGTCGGCGGGAAAGGCGGTAGTGCAAGGTTATGTCGTTGAAGGTAACGAGTCTGTCGCGGGCTGATAGGGCTCCATGGAAGGGCTCAAGGCCAGGACCAGCTCGGACGGTGAGCTCTCGAGCGGCCCTGTGTGATGCCTCGTTCCCCCCCACACCCGTATGGGCCGGAGTCCATACCAGCTCGACTGGGGTGGTGGGAGAATTTTGAAGAAGGATTTTGAGGGCCAAAGGCGAGATCATTCCTTTGGCGAAATTTTGAACGGCCGTTTTGGAATCGGAGATTACGATGGAGGGGGGCGGCCTGAGGGTGAAGGCTAGGGCTACTGCCGCCTCTTCCGCGGTCGCCGGGGAGTTAGTGTACAGAGTAAGCGAAGCAAGCGGAGGGGCGTCAGGACCATTAATGACCGCTACCGCATAAGCTTCACGGGTCCTATATCTCGCAGCGTCGACGTAGACGGTGGAGGGGGTGATTGGGTACCGCTTGGTTAACGCCCTCGCCCTGTGCTCCCTGCGCGCTCGATGAAACGTCGGGTGCATATTGCGCGGTATGGGTCTCACCGTTATTAGCTCATGAATGTGGCTGGGAAGGGGAATAGGCGCGTCGATAAGAAATGGGCTGTCAAGGCGCAGCCGTCGGAGAAGCATTCTGCCTGAGAGCGTGGCTGTGAGACGAGTGAGCTGACTCAAGACATGCGCCTCAATCAACTCTTCGGCGGTGTAAAGACCCCAAGTGATTCAAGGCGGGCAGTGGATGTGCTCTGAGGTACCTGCAGCGCTGTTTTATAAATTTTCCTAATTAGACAATTAATTTGAGCTAATTCGGTGGGCGAAGGGAGCAAGTAGGGAAGAGAGTAAGTGATGCGACTAATAATGAAAGCCTGTATCAGCCGAAGGCGCTCTGCCTCTTTGAGGCCCTGATTTCGGGTCCTGATTTCGTATCAATCTTATACGACGTATAAGATTGATAGTTTGATTCACCTGAGAAGTGAGGTGTGCTATGAACGTGGTGTTAGCACGGTTGCTCTGTATGTATAGGCCTAAGATCTTCAGGCATTGCACCTGGGAACGGGTTGTTCGTGAACTCGGATTTTAATGTCCGGAGGAGAAGTGTCTCTGCTAGTACGTTTAGCAGGAAGGATTAGTAGCTCCGTTTTCTCCGGTGAGCATTCAAGTCCAATGCCACTAGCGTAGGCAGCGACGACATCTGCTCCATGTTGAAGGGTATCCTCAATGTGCCCATCACTGCCCCCGGTCGTCCACAAGGTGATGTCGTCGGCATAAAGACTGTGATGAAGGGATGGTATGTTATTCAACTGCTGGGGGAGATTAATCATCGCTATATTGAATAACAGTGGTGACAGGACAGCACCCTGAGGGGTACCTATTAAGGGTAGGTGTATTATGTCAGAGCGTAGGTCGTTGATCTGAAGGACTGCAGTGCGATCGGTAAGGAAATCGCGAATGTAATTGTAAGCACGAGCCCCCGGGGCTAGGGCTGTCAGGTTTTGCAGAATGGCTTTGTGGGAGACTCGGTCGAAAGCCTTTCGCAAATCGAGGGCGAGTATCGCTGCAGAGTCTACACGAGACTGGGGCGTTATAATGTCGTGTTTTAGTTGGAGGTGAACGTCCTGAGTTGAGAGTCCGGCCCGAAAGCCGAACATGGTGTGGGGGAATTGTCCCGTGTGTGTGAGATGTTGTACCAATCGTGCGTGAATGACATGTTCAAGGACTTTTCCTACACAAGAGGTGAGGGAGATGGGCCGGAGATGCGCGAGGTCGAGAGGCTTGCCAGGTTTAGGAATGAGCGAGACCTTTGCGTGCTTCCATTCGGGGGGGATGGTACCGGCTTCCCAGTGATGATTGTAATAGCGCGTTAAGTCTCGATGGATTGATCATCCAGGTTGCGAAGGAGCTTGTTGGTAACGCCGTCTTCCCCAGGTGCCGAGCCGGGCGAATTTTTATTAAAAATTCGCCCGGGCTCGTTGGGATGCACTTGCAGCAACGCACACCTAGCTTTGTTTGTATATATATAATCGGAACAATAAAACGCACCCCTGGCTGCGCCATGTTTGATTCCCCAGTTTGATTTCTACAGGAATAAAACTGGGGAAGACGGCCTCGTAGCAGGCATAAAACACGACTGAACGCTCCCACCATCGGCCTCCATCACTCTAGAGGAAGATGCAAGGGGCCTCTCCGAGGAAGCAAGATGATGGGAAGGCAGCTGAGCACGTCGCTTGAATTGTGCACTCCCGAAGTGTCGGTAGTCACAAGAGTCTAAATCAGAGGGCCTTCAGTAACAGCAATATCTTCAACTGTGGAAGCACACCGCAGCAATCTAAGGCAAATTCGAAGTACCTAGACGTGCATCGATTTGGTGGACCATAGATTTGCGTGGCACTGGCATGGACTGGACAGTACAGGTAGTCTACACCGCAGGCAGCCAAAAGACGGTGCATTGTTCAACTTCAACATAATACACAGAAGTCTCCGGTGTTTCTCTGCCGAGAAACTTGAAAGGGCGTACAGTGGCAGTGAGCTTTTTCGTTTCAAGTAGATAACAGCGCATAGTCTCCCTCCATTCCTCTTATCCCCGGACTCTTGAGGAAAGGAATCAGGAGCGGCCTCCCGCGCCTCATGGGGAACTGTGGCGCTTGATCGGACTGTTTAGATATATGAAAAGTATAGCTACGACTAATGGGGATGGCCGGCTTGCTGCAAGGGTAATGGAGAGCGCAATGCTCAACCCGGTAGTCGTGCCGAACCGAAACGCGGCAACACACGAAAAAGTCTCCCGCTTTAACTTCACCTTGGAGCCCGCAGTGGGAAGCTGCTGGTTTTCCGAACATTACTCGCGATATTAATTAAATTGATAATGAAGTATTGAGGCTGTGCTGTACTAGTGACCGAATCAATTGTAATTGACTGATTGATTTGATTTATTTAATTTCTGGCAGAACCGTGAGGCGTTACACCGAGGTGGAGTGCGCACCAAGAAAGAAAAACGTGACAAGAGCACGGAAGGTTACAATAAATGGTTGCATACTACCCACCTCAAGCGTGCAGCGTCACTGGTGAAGACGATGGAGGTCAGGAGGTAATTTCACAGCGAGCTGGTTTTAGAACAAAACAGTTAAAAAGCTTGGGATGCCAGCCAACTTCCAGTTATGCTCAGTACGTGGTGACACGTTTGCGGGAACTGAACAGAGAGAGAAATTTAAGTACAGTTCACGCAAACTAGTTTATGAAAAACACATAAGGTAGGTATATCACCCGGCGGGCTGATAGATACGGAAGTTTTAATGTTTTTTTTTTCTTTTTCACATTGGTGCAACTGGTTTACCGAGAATCAGCAGAAAGAGTAAAACGAGTGGCTCTATTTTGAATGGCTTCAGGGGTGGAAACAAGGTTAGCGGAATGCGGATCCCATGCAGACGAGGCGTGTATAACTTTCGGAAGAACAAGGGTTTTGTAGAGTTGCAGTCTTTATGAAAGGGATTACGCCGGAGAAATCCGAGCAAGCTGTTAGCACTGGTGTCGAATGTGCGTGGGCCGCAATGTGAACGGCGGGGTGGTCAAGGCTGGAAACGGAAGAAAGGGGGGAGCTATTTAAGAAATAGCTCCGTGATTTCGCTCCGTGATTTCGGCGACTCGAACTACGGTTTTCGTACCCGTGTCTAGTGTTTCGCGCCACTATGCGGCAGTTCCTTTAGGAACTAGCCCAGATAGACTGCGCGAAGATGTCTACGGGCGGCAGCCTGCCCCCGCCTTCGACCAGCGCATCGACCGCGCGGGAGCACATGTTACGTCGTCGCTCGAACAGTTTCGGGTGCTCCCGCAGCCTCGCGAGGCTCATGGCCTCCTACAAGGACATTCTTCAGCAGCACCAGCGTGCCCAGCAGCTAGTGGGGATGCTTCAAGGCAAGCCTGCATCTGTGCTCGTCGCGCACCACGCCGAGCCGACCCAGGTTACGGCCGATGTTTGCGCTGCCACACCACCCCCCATGTGTGTCGGTGCTGTGAACTATTCGCAAGAAAACCCCGCCGCAACCATGGAGGAGCCAATGGACGAGACGGCGCTCCTCAAGCGCCCGCGGGACGTCTCGGATGGCTCGGATGATGAGCGCGGGGCCAACGACGCCATGCCGAAGGAGAATGGCCGAGTGGCGGCCATTGCTCGCTCCTACAAGCGCCGGGGCCGGCTCGGGGAAGCCGTCGATGCGTCACGAGCCCATGTGACCACCGCGGCCATCCTTGCCCCTCTCCCATCAGATGACATGGATTGCCCGGGTGAGCTTCCACCGGCTTCCGCCCCCCCTCCCAGTGGCGCCACGAGCCACCGTGCATCGGCGTTCGCCTCAAGTACCACCGCCGCTGCCTTCCCTGCTGATCCGGCTGACGCGCAAGATGGCGGCACCCAGGACAACAAACAGCCGAGTGGGCCCTTCCCCATGGAGACCGCGACCTGCGGCGGCTCTTCAGGCGAATCCTCGGCATCGGAACTTTACCCCGGACATCGTGAAGGCCAGTGGACCATCCAGCAGAGCAAGGCAGTACGACGGAAGGCCAGGAAATTGGTCGCTCGGCGCCCGATTGCGCAGCCGGCCGCCGGCACCTGCCTGTTCCGTCCCACAGACCGAGCCGCCTCCTTCCTCACGGCATCGAGGGAGGTCATCGCCCGTGAACTCGCCGCCACCCCCGGGGTGTCCCAGGTTAGAGTGAACACCCGGCTGAACGTGGTCGCGGTTGACGCTGAGACGGACGAGTGTTTGGCTGCCCTCCTGGCCACTCAGAGTGTGGCTGGGATTGCTGTCCGAGCCGGCCGCCCCGCCAGCCGAGGCACGAGCCGCGGTCTCGTTTTTGGTGTCGACCGTCAACTCACCGTCGAGGAGATCCAGGCCAACATCGACTGTGAGGTGGCGGTGAGGGGTGTGGCACGGAAGGCTGATGGGGCTGTGCTGATCACGTTTGCGGCCCCTTGCCCTCCCCCGTTTGTGGCTGTGTACAAGCTGCTGCTGCCTGTGCGTGGTTGTCGGCCGCGGCCCACGCAATGTGCGCGCTGTGGTCGACTGGACCATGTGACAGCCTGCTGCAAGGACAAACAGAGGTGTGCTCGCTGCGGTGGGGGCCACACCGCGCAGCAGTGCCCTGCCTCTACCCCACGCTGCACCAATTGCAGTGGCCCGCACCCCGTCACCGACCCCCGCTGCCCCCGCTGGCAGCACGAACGCAAGGTTGTCACAGCCATGGCACGCGCACCACAGCCAGTACCCCGAGCGGAGGCCGCAGCGTCAGTCCGCACTGAACAGCCACCAAGCTACGCGGAGATGGCCAGGCGACGTTCTAGCCAGCAGCAGGCCAGCCGTCAGCTGCAGCAGCGTCCTGCCACCCAGGGACGCCAACAGCAGCCACGCAAGCCAGCCGGGCGCCCACCTGCCCAGCCGTCCGCACAAATAGGGGTGGAGCAGCTGCCTGCAGCTTCAACCGCAACCGGTCAGGACCAGTTGGTGCCCATCCTTCTTGCCCTGGTGCACAGCCTGGTGGGTCACCTGCCTACTGAGGACCCCGCACGCCTGGCGGACACTGCTGCCCTGGCACACCTGCGCCCCCCCGCCCCCTATCATGGCTAACAGACCCTGTAGGACCGGCCAGCGGCCACGCATCTTGCAGTGGAACTGCAACCACTTGGGGCCTCGCCACGCGGAATTGGCTGAGCAGCTGCTGCGGGAGCACTTCGATGTACTGGCGCTGCAGGAGACCAACGTCTGTGGCAGCACCCTGCGGCTTCCGGGGTACGTGTGCCACGCCAGCGCAACCAGCTGCAGCCTGCGCTCTTGCACCAGCCATCCGTGCCAAGACGCCAGCCACCCACCAGGCAAGTCCCAGGCAGCTGTCTACGTTAGGGCTGTGCTCAACAGTGCTCCAGTGAACCTGGACTCGATCGTGGATGGCCCCATGGAATGTGCCGCTGTCACAGTGCGCATGGGGTCCACGGACACCACTGTGGCCAGCGTCTACGTCCGTCCAACGCGGCCCTGGGATGCCACAGCAGTGGGACGGCTGCGGGCCCACCTGGGCCCGGACGTTGTCGTGTGCGGAGATTTTAACGCGCACAACTCAGCCTGGGGCAGCCCCCGCACCACCCGCAGGGGACGAGAGTTACTCGATGCTACCACAGCCTGCGGACTGCTCGTGGCCAACACAGGCAGCCCCACCTTCACCCGCCCTGGTCCCTTGGGCACGGTCCAGCTGTCTCACATTGACGTCACACTGGTGTCCCAGCGGTGTGCCTACACCTGGGAAACCGCCACCAGCACCTGGGGATCTGACCACTACCCCATCCTGGTCACCCCCAGGGGCGATCGCAGGCGGGCAGACACCAGGGTCTACGCCGTTACCAACTGGACCGCCTACCGCAAGGAGATGGCAGAGCGTCTGGAGGACCCAGAGCCCGATTTCCTGGCAGCTGTCGTGCAGAGCGCCAACAAGGCGACATTGCGGGGGGAGGTACCCCTCTACACGGCACTACCGGACCTGGAGCTCCTGAGACTCCGGGCCAGGCGCAACCAGCTGCAACGGCGGGCCATCCGGAGCAGGCGTCCGGAAGACTGGACGGCGTACCGACGGGTGGATGCACAGTGCAGGAGGAGAGCCAAGCAGCGGCGGAGGCAGAGCTGGGAGTCGCTCTGCTCCTCCATGGACTCACGTAGAGATCCGGCCAAAGCTTGGAGAGTCTTCCGGGCCCTTCTCCAGCCTTCCGTCACCAACCGGCACCCCCTGCTGGCCTCCGCCATTTCCTTGCGCATCACTGAGGAGGCCTTGGCAGAGCGGCTAGCCGACCAGTTCACCCCGGCTCTACCTGCCGCTGAAGTCCAGGTGCACGTGTCTCCGGTGGCTCCCCAGGACCCGCAAGTGGTGGCCATTTGCAGTGGTGACATCACACTCTGGGAGCTGCGGGCCGCCCTGGATCGATGCCCCAAGCGGCGAAGCGCCCCTGGTATTGACGGGGTGACATACCAAATGCTTCGGAACCTGGACATCACCCAGCTGCAGCCGCTGCTACAGCTCTTCAACCAGGTGTGGAGGGAGGGCAGCCTTCCACCTACTTGGCGGGTGGCCCTAGTCAGGCCGATGCTGAAGGTTGGTAGGCCGCCCACCGAGCCTGCATCGTACCGGCCGGTCTCCCTGACGTCCGCGGCGGGAAAGCTGATGGAGAACACGATCCTGGCCCGTTTCCAGTGGATTGCTGATCGTCGGGGCTTCTTCAAGGAGCAGCAAAGCGGCTTCAGGCGCCACCGCTGCACGGCTGACTCCCTGGGAGATGTGGTGTCTATGCTGGAGCAGGCCCGCCACGACAAGGAGGTGGCCTTCTTGCTCCTGCTGGACATGAAGTCGGCCTTCGACTCCGTCCCTCACACGGTCATCCTGGACGCCCTGGACAGCATGGGCGTTTCGGGGCACCTCCGAAGATACGTGAGGGCGTTCCTGACTAACCGGACCCTACGAGTCAGGGTGGGCCGAGCAACGAGCAGCCCAAGAGATGTCAGCTCGGGGGTTCCCCAGGGGAGTGTGCTCAGCCCATTCCTTTTCAACCTCGTCCTGGCTCCACTCCCGGACTGCATCCCAGCTGGGCTTGCATTTCCAGTGGGGATGGCAGTCTATGCTGACGACATCGCCATCTGGGCGCACGGACCAACGAGGCTACTCTCCAAGGTGAAGGCGTGTCTCCAGGGGGTGCTGTGGGCAGTCGCCGCCTTCCTCACAAGCCGTGGCCTGCAGCTGTCCGAGACGAAAACGCAGGCCATGATCTTCCACTCGAGGGGCTACAGAGCACGCAAGACACCACCGCTCACCTTGAACGGTCAGACTCTTCCGTGGTGCACTAGTGCCAAGTATCTGGGGCTCCTGGTCGACTGCCAGTTGTCCTGGCTACCTGCGGTGAAGGCGCTTCGGAAACGCACAGCGAGGGTCCACCAGGGCGTGCGGAGGATGCTGGCGCATGGACAGGGCTGCACACACACCGTGGCCCTGAAGGTGTTCCACGGTATGGCATCGTCCGCCGTCCTCTATGCTCTGCCTTTAGTGCAAATCAAGCCGCGCTGGTGGGAGGAGCTGGAGGTGGATCAGCGCCGGGCTATCCGCCTCTGCTTGGGCCTTCCGAGCACATCTCCGGTGGCGGCGACATACACGGAGGCAGGCTTCTGGCCCATCCAGATGCGGGCCCTGCAGGTGGGTGTCCACCACATCCACCGCCTGCAGGGCACACCTGACGGCGTGGCACTCCTTGAGCGCTACCGCAGCCGGCCCAACTCTCGGATGGGCATGCTGCTCAGTACGTACGAGAGCCACATCGCGTTGCCGCAGCGGCCACGCCTGGAGCCACCACCCCCAGGCACGGGGCAGGCTCTACGCATTGTCACCACATTGCCGGGGGTCCGTAGTAAGAGGTCGACTCCACCCCAGGCTGTCCACCAAGAGGTGGCTGCCCTGCTGCAGGGCGACGCTGCCGGACATCTGCAAGTGTACACGGATGGATCTGTACAACAGTCGATGGGCAGAGCCGGAGCCGCCTGCACGGCCCTAGAACTCGGCACCAGCCAGGTGTGCAGCCTGCCCTTCCCTGCCTCATCCACCCACGCAGAGCTGGCTGGACTTCACTTGGCTGCAGATCTTCTTCTCAAGCAGGGCACCCAGGCCCGGGGGGCCATCATCCTGACTGACTCACGGTCTGCCCTCCTCCGTCTGCGTGCCGCCGACCAGCCAGCCAGCTCTAGCGGCTACGTTGAGCGGTCGCTGGCGGCCAAGCTTCATGCGGTGGAAGCGCAGGGGTGTCCACTGCGACTTCACTGGCTGCCATCGCACGTGAACATCACGGGCAACGAGGTTGCAGACGCCTTGGCCAAAGGTGCTGCTCGCCAGGCAGGGGTTCCAGCCTCCCGGGATGTGGTGTCATTTGACGCTGCAAGGACTATCCTGGCACGAGTGGTGGAGGCCAAGCATCCAGATGCCCGAGTAGTCAGTGGCCAGGCCCCACGGGTCTTGCCCGGACGCATTAGCAGAGACGCCCGGTCGCTCCTTCTTCGCCTGCGGCTCAATTGCTGCAACGTGGGAGCGCGCTTGCACCACCAAGGCCGCCGAGCATCCCCCACCTGCGCCGACTGCCCAGAGCCCGAGACGCTAGAGCACTTGCTGTGCTCTTGCCCGCAGCACGACACCGCAAGGACACAACTCCGGGCCGAACTCCAGCGACTCGGTGCCCCAAGCCACAAGCTAGAAGACTTCCTGTTCCCCACGGGACCGGACGCCATCCGACGGGAGGTCTTCCAGCACCTAGTCAACTTCCTGGTTACAACAGGACTAGCACTGCGTTTGTAGCCATCGAGTCATGGACTAAACGAACGCGATATAGACTATCTCCCACTCTCCTAACGCTCTCCTCTTCCCCCTTCTCTCTTCCTATCCTTTGAAGCCCCAATCCCCTTCCCTGGACTGGGTCGTATGAGGGTGAACTCCCCGTTGAGTTCAACAATATCCCCAGGCCTTTTCTCTTCCCTCCTTTGTTAATAAATCACCACCACCCCCCCCCGGTCATTGATCGATCGATCGTTTATTTATTTATTTATTTATTTATTTATGATTGATTGATTGATTTATTGATTGATTGATTGATTGATTGATTGATTGATTGATTGATTGATTGATTGATTGATTGATTGATTGATGCCTTAATTGACTGAATCATTGATTTGCAGTGTGATGTATATATCTCGTTGTAATGCCGCCAAGGTAAAGTACAAGAGTAGTTTCTTCGGGATATTATTTATTTTAGCGGTGGTGAATGCATTTTTTTTTTAATTTTGCTTCCGTGGCGGTCGGTATTCAATGCTGCTTACTTTCACTACGTCGGCGAGCACGACGGTCACTGTTACGATGGTTTACATCATGGAATTTTTATGCCTTGCATTTAGCTTCGTAGCTCAGCTTAGAGTTACGCTTCCTGGATTATAAAAGGACCTTTATTTTCGCGGCAGCTTTACCTTCGGCCTGCTGCTTTGTCTACAAGGTCATAAAAAAGGGAACCTGTGCAGCAACGTAAGACGTCATCAGCCTTCCAATAATTTTTCTCTTAGCCGCTACGCAACCCCAGGGGGTGCAAGGAGTGGGATAAAATTGCTTTGAGAGCTTGGTGTGTGCGGATGACTCTAGAGGGGCCAAACGTATAGCGCTTAATAGGGATTCAGGCAGTTTTACTACGGAGGTATAAGGCCCGAAGGCCTTCATATTTTCATGACGTATATTATTGCTCCAAGAAGATGCGCCTTCTTAGCAAAGCAGGCTGTGCGGCACTGAAGCCGACTTTGAAGGGCTTCACTGCGGGGGATTTTATATGGTATGTAATAAAAGGTCCTAGGCCTCCTTACGCTGATATCAAACTGCTTATATGGCGACTGAAAAACTATCTTCTCAGCAATGCATTTTTGTTTTGTAGTGAAGCCGAATTTAATGATGCTTGGTGTAAATCAGAGCGGCTTACGCACCAATCCCGCAGTTACCACTTTGGAGTTTTGGCAATTGTGTTATCACAGAATGGCATGTATGCCTGACTCGAGCGCAAAATTGGTCTGTACAAACGTCATAAAGTCCCTCTATTACCGATTCATCTAGCTCAAACTGGATGAAGACATCTACATCCATGAAGTAAAAGCGGCACCGCAAACCATCAGACGCAACACAGCACCAGGGGTGAACGGCATAACCAACAAGCTTCTCGCGAACTTGGATGATGACTCCGTTGTTGACCTCACTGCCCGTCTCGTCACGGTATGAATGTCGGGCCAACTACCGGAAGAATGGAAGACGGCAGAGGTGCGCCTTATTCCGAAGCCTCGAAGACCACCGAGCACAGAGAACCTACGCCCTATATCACTAACCTCGTGTTTGGGAAAGCTTATAGAGCACGTCATCCACAAAAGGCTGCAGCACTGCCTCGGACCAAACAACATGTTCCCACATACCATGTGTGGATTTCGCAATCACCTCTCCCCGCAGCACATCCTTCTTTAACCGAAGGAAAACGTTATGCTCAAAGCCTCGAGAGATAACCGGAAAGCCATCTTGCAAGATGGCTTTCAGGTTTATGGACCTGCATTTAAAAGAGGCGTTTGACAATGTCAGTCATACGGCCATACTTAAATAACTGAATGGCCTTAACTGAAGGGAACGCACCTGTAAATATATTCGAGACTTATTCGACGGCCTAAAAGACATTCTGCAGGTGGGAGATTTAAATTCAAATGCAGTTTGTCTCGGCAACAAGGGCGCACCTCAGGGTGCGGTTCTGTCCCCCTTGTTGTTTAATATAGCTCTCATAGGCCTCCCTCCGCTCCTGGCTGCCATACCAGGCATACACCATGGAATATGTGCGGATGACATCACCATACGGGGCACTCTTGGGTCAGTGGGCAGGCGGCCGACATTGTCAGTCAATACGCACGACAGTGTGGCCTATCGTGTGCGCCGCAAAAATCTGAGCTGCTGATCGTCTCACCACATAAGAAACTCCCTCCCGGGTCGCCAACCATCTCCCTACAAGTGGATGGCCACCCTATTGTTCCAACTCAGCAGGTGAGTATCTTGGGCATATTTCTACAAGAGAATCGCTCCAACGCCAAACTACTGGACCGGCTTAAGGGGGACTCATACATGACCCATGGGCTTTAAAAAGCATCGTGTACCGATACGAAAAGTTTTACAAATAAACAGAAATGTTCCTAACGGACTAGCTTGCTTCTTTCAGAAATGTATCACTTGTTTACCGAGATAAAAAAATAAACAAAAAATGCCTTTTGATTTATCCAGTTTCCCCTAGATTGCGCTAGCGGTCTAGCAAGCAACAGATTTATTCTTCTATTTCAGTTCAGAATTGACAGATTTCTAAAATAAGCAAACTATGCCGTTGTGAACACTGATATGTATTTGTAAAGGTTTTCTTATTGATGCACGATGGATCTTAAGTCCGTAAGTCACGAAGCATTAAGTCCCACAGGGACGTTAACAGGTGATCCCCCCTTGCAGGGACCATGAAGACAAAATACAAGTTTGTTTAGTTCGAAAGATTTCGCGTTCTATAGGGCCCCCAGCGCTTGTCCGGAAGCAAACGATGCTTTATTCACTGAGCAATTAATCAATTTAAGCTAAAATTTTGATTCTCGCGCCAAAACATGTGTTTGAACAACGTTTGCAATGACATCATAAAAACGGAGCGAGTCTCCCACATGCTCCCCAGAATCAGCACTGCGAGAGGCGGATGTGCGTGTGCTAGTCGAAGCCTTTGTCATCTCTAGGGTTACTTACGCCCTCTCCTACGCTATGCTCTCGAACGCTGAAAAGGACACAAATCTTAAAACATCTGTATTTTATTCCAATATGCTGCGTAGGGAGCAGCTTTTCAATTGACGCGTACTGCGGATAATAGCACCAAAATTAGTCCCACAAAAATGCGTCAAAATGTAAAGTTGTCAAAACAGCGAGAAGATTTTATTTTGAACAGAGCACCAAAAGTGGCACTGGCAACAAAGTGTACATTTATACAGAAAAACCGGCCTACACGGTGCGAATTTACCTGCGAATTCGCTGCTGCGGCGCCGCTCGTGCGGCAGAACGGCTTATTTTTGTCGCGTGGCAATAGATAGTTCGGCAGCATGAACGGCGCCGCAACAGCAAATTCGCGGGTAAATTTCCACCATGTAGAGGGTGGAAGGGAGGGATGCGAAAACTGGAGTCTTTAGCGTACTGGTTTCCGGCGGCATCCCTGGTTGCATGGAGGCCCTAAAGCAGCCAGGTCAGTGGTTGCGCCCGCGAATAATGTTCTGAGCAGCGACTCTGCAGAACGTCCCCGTGGATGAAGGCCTTGCATAAGAGTTGGGCATGTCAGGAGGGAAACGGGCCACCGAGGGAGAGTAGGTGCGTTTTCTGGATAGGATTATTGGGGTTTTAGACGAAGTCCTAGGATGGTTTCCGGCGCAGGTGGTTGCCTTGGCCGCCGTGCATGACAGTGCCACATAATTTCAGGGGGAAGGGGGTGTCTGAAGCTCCATAAGCCCCCTCCCCCCGCACTTACAACGCCCCTGCTACAGGCAGAAGTTGCCATCGCCCTAGCACTTGCCCAAACCCCTGCAGAGATCATTATTACGGACTGCCAACAAGCGTGTAGACCTTTCTCGAGCTACTTCATCTCACCGCCCGCGGCACGAGTTCTTCTGCAACATTCTCCTCAAGACCGCGTCAGGATTATCTGGGCTCCAGCCCATGCCGACGTGCCCGGCAACGAAGCTGCCCACCAGCATGCCCGAGATCTGACACACCGGTCTAGTCAGGAGTTCGGCGAGCAGTGGCATGTCTGTCCCCTTTTGTCCTTCAAAGAAATAGCACTACTGCCTGAAGCGAACAAATACCCCCCTCCACACAAAAAGCTCACAAAAGAGCAAGAAAGCCACCTTCGAGGCATACAAACCAACACATTTCCCCACCCAACTAGAGCCCACTTCTGCGAGGCTCCGGGCACCCTCTACCATATTGTGTGGGGCTATTATAAGCACCCCACTTGCCCCCCCTGCCCTTCCCCTCCGATGCCCTTCCCCTCCTCTTCTCTGCCCTTCTCGGATCCTGCACTGCAGCTGCAGAGTCCAAGCTGGACATGTCCAACTCGGACCCTGACTATCAGCTGTGGCTGGTGAAGAGAGCCCAAGAAGCCGAACGGTCTCAAGGGGTCGTGGAATGAGGACTCTTCCCAAAGACTAACTGCTCCATAGGGCCGTTTATCGACATACGTCCGGCTAACGCGCAGAATTGAGGAGAAAAGGGTGCAAGACTGTCGAGGATTAGTGCAGCTGCACAAGTTCATTACTAATCTAGGCTACCCAAGGAGGAGGAATTTATTCTAAAATGTGGCTTCCGGGATGGATTTCTGCCCAGGTACGTTCGTCGGAACGCATCCTCATTGCCACCATCATGACATCCACATCGCCAACTGGGAAATGACCCACTCACGAGTTACGTGATGATGCGGGAGCATGACCGGTATCAAGATAGAGCTCACACAAGTCAGTTCTGCTCTTCACCAAATTGGGAAGGAAATGGGGCCTGGCGCAATCTTGCACCTTAACACAAGTAATTGCCTCATCCGCCTCAGCCGCAAAGCCGGATTACTTTTCCACTCACTCCCACAGACAATACCGTCCTGACACCAAACATTTTTTTCAAAACTGCCACAACGCTTCTACCTCTTAAAACTCCCGACGTTCACGTTTTGGCCCTACAGCATTCCTCATCAAGGAGATGACGTAAACTTCTCTGGACCCAGGTATCGACTACATTCTGGGATTAAAGCACGCACAGCAGTTCTCTCGGTAAAATACGTACGCAATTACTACTCCACCGTTCTCACCAGCGAACACCGAGGCTGCGTGTGAACAACGCACCCGTCGACACCTCCAATCCCGCCACCCCTCTCCCGCACCCAGCATACGACGACAGCGGGGCGATCCGGGCCAGACCGGTGTTCGGATGGCAGGGGCGGCGGCACATCGCTGCAAGCTTTGTTATTCGGTGGCACTGCGGTGGAGGAAACGAGTGGAGAGAAAAATGGGCAGGATAGATGGTTCGCCGTCACACTCTAAATACGCGAAGCGGTGCTTCAGTCAGCGAGCGCGCACTTGAGCGCCAGCGACCGAGAATAGCGGCGAGGCAGCCGGCAGGGCAGCGAGATTGGAGCGCGCGTGCGTAACAATCGGCCGCCGATTGCCATGTTGCTCTCATCGCATCCACTGTAACGCCTCGGCTGAGCCCAATTCGGGATTACGGCACAGCGCGTCACGACACGCCTGGCCATACGCGCTCACCTGGAGCCGCGTTCGTGCCGGCCTGCAGCAGGAAACTGGAACGGCCCGGCCTATAATGCGCCCACGACGGAAGAAGAGCAGCGCGCTTCTATAGCTGCTGCCCGCATGCGAGCCCCGCATAAGCGCGCAATCGCGACGGCAACAGGACTGCCCCAACAGCGACGCAGCGACAAAAGCCTGGGCTTGCACCCCGGAGCAGAGCCTGCGATACTGCGCCTCCTTCGCGACCTCTTGCGTCCGCAGTTGCTTCTCGGGATCTTTTGCGCCAACACACGGGGGGCTTCGGCTGCGAAGGGCCCAACCGCCAGATGGGCGTGGCGATAGCTTTACCGATTACGTCACGCACCACTGGGCAAAGTGGCGGCGTGTATCCCGTGGTGCTGCCGCTGCGTAAGCGAAGGCCATCGGCGCGATAACATGTTTCGAGGGGGGCCGATCGGACGGCGTGGATAAGCGGAGGCGTTTCACTGAAGAAAGCAAACGAAATGAAAAGCGAAAAGTGGTGAGGTGATTTGGGAGCACTACACAATTGGGAGGCGGTACTGACCATTTGATTTATTGTAGGGTTTAACGCGACGACGCAGCGCAGGTGATGAGGGGCGCCGTAGTGGAGGGCTCCGGGTTAATTTTCACCACCTGGGGATCTTTAACGTGCGCCGAAATCTCGTACACACGGGCGTTTTTGCTTTTCGCCTCCATCAGAAAAGCGGCCGCCGCGGCCGGGAATCAAACCCGCGACCTCGTGCTCAGCAGGGCGGTACTGACCATGTGCGTGGGTTAACAGCGTGATCAGCAGCGGTGGCCGCAGAGCGTCAAACAAGGACAATTTAAGTCTGAACGTGAGATACCGTACATTGAAAAGAAAAAGCTAGTAATGTATACGTTGAATATTTACAGATAACAAAACGAGACAAGGTGGAAGGAGTGGAAAGAATGGGGAAGGGCCAATGAAAAAGCATGTAAAGTACTTGGTATTCTCGTAGACTAAGGTTTTGAGAACACCTGCTAAAAGATGCACGCTGCTAAAAATTCATCAGAACAAAAAGCAGCACCGTGTATACACTGATGCAGAATCATTACAGGGCAGCCTTTTAAGCCTGGATCAGGATTACAGGCTTAAAAAGTTGCTCAGTCTTTTCATGGGACCTCGATATATGTACAATGACTGGCTGGTAAACCATTTCCGGCTGACGTCAGAACAGTACGCTAATTGTTATTTGCGCTTGCGAAACGGCTCCTCTGCGAGGCAGGAGGAAGGTGGAAGTACAATTAATTGTATGCTTGTGGAAACAACTTTTCTACTTATTAGTTCCCAAAAACTGCTACTTCATTTGCACGTGGAAACATAACTTTAGGCCTGCGGTTACACTGGCTCCATGCAAAAGGCGCACTGCCTGTTTGAGAGCGAGGGTTACGAGTGCTCTTTTGTGCTGAACGCTCAACAAATTCACAGTTCCGTCACCTGTTACTTGCCCGTCAACCCGGCGTATTGCTGTATCAGCTTTCGCACATGCGTCTTACGGTCAGCACACGAAGCTTCGAAGGGCCGCAAACTGCATTTTCATCAGCTTGTTAGCTACAAAATATAACAGAACTAAAATATACACCCAGCATATTGTGATCCCCTGCACTCCGCGGTGTGCATTTATGGCGTTGTGCCAAGCAATCGCAGCACAATCTCGAAAGTAGCTGTTGAACGTTGCATTCACGTTTCTTGTTCTTGTTTGATCATCTAAAATTGAGGCCCAACATGACGAAATGTGGGCTATTGAGCGCGTCATGGTGCAGAGGTACGAATAAATTTACACCACCTGGTTGTTAGCGCGGGGGAAATGTTGGGCGCCCGGGTGGGTTGGTTCTTCACCTCGATCATAAGTGCAGCCCTGCGCTCGGGAATCCACCCTTCTACCTCGCCCGCAGCACCCGGCATCAAATAAAAATACCACCTTTCTTCATAATTTATTCGTTACCCACTCCGCCACCGCAGTGGATTGAGTTTGTGCCTATCACGACCTCCTTTTAAACGTCTGAATTGTACTACACTGCTATTAGGACCACTTGTGATTTCGCCGCAGCGTATCGATGACGCGCTTGTTGACTTTGTGTTATTAGTGAACTAGGGCGCTTTATTAGAGCAAAGATAAAACTTTGAGGGCCCACAACATCCTGCCATGCTGAGTGAGAAGCCTATAGGCGACCATTCTTCGCAGGGGTGTTTTGACACGAACTCCCCGAATTTATATTGGGCGGGCGCTTTTAGGGGTATAAAATTTCTCAATTTATTCCCGGGGGCTTTCATAGTGACATGTCTTAATTCAGAAGAATGGCATCCCGATCGAATAAAAAAGTAATTTTTATGTCTACAACAACATTTATTTTATGTCATGCAAGAGCTGTTCCCATACTGGTTTGCATTGCACAAAGAGAGCCGTTTATAGTGGAAAAACGTACATGTTCTCCATGAGACGGCACTTTAAGAGCGTACTTCAGATCAAGTCAGATAAACTTTGTTGTCAATTACTGACAAAAAAGGGTCACCCCTGGGGGAGTGATGTCAACCCCTTCCCGCCTAACGGCGGCCAGGGGAGCGTACTTTGCGGGTAAAGCGATCAGGGTCGTACACAGGATTTTGCGTCGGGGAAAGGGGGGGGGGGGGGTTCAGGCCAACTTAAAAAATTGAGAAAATGATAACAAACAAAAATTGCCAAACAGTAATAATAACGCAGACAAACAATATCATAAATAATAACAAGAAACAAGAAAAACAAACAAACCCAAACACAAAAAAGGTTCGTGGTAGCCTTGAGAATCCCCCCCGTCCCAAAAATTTCGTGGGGAGGCGGCCCTTCCCCCCCCCCCCTGCTTACGCCAGTGAAAGCGATTATTGGTTCAAATAAAGTCTGTTTATTTTACTCGTTCTGAAAACAAGCTGCGACCTTCCAAGTCCCTATAAATTGTCCGTCGAATGTGAATGAGTGGCCAGTACCAGGTGGTAGAGGCCTTCATGGACGCTGGGGCCCAGGATGCCATGTTACGTACTGATACAGGTCCCGTCTTTCGTCTACCCAGACGTCTCTCAAACTTGCCTCTAGCAAGCCATCCGCAACAGATCTCACAGCCATCCGGGATGGCCTACAGGCACTAACGCCGGTCCTGTATACAGCGCGCCTTAGTGGGTTTCCATCATGCATCTTTATACGGACTCCATGGCGGCGATACGGGATTTACGCCGAGTATCTAACAATCGCACTATTTCAAGGGATATCCACACACTACTAGACACGTACCCCCGCCCTCTACGGCTGTTGTGGGTTCGGCGGAATACGTTCCCCGCTCACATTGCAGCGGATAGAGCTTTCCACCCTACGTCCATTCCTCAGCCGTTGCCAATGATGACAACCAGTCCACCAGAAAACTTTCTCCAACGGTACTAAGATCTGCGTCGCGCCACACGTGCCCTCATCCCACCGTGTGGAACGGACCTCCCCAGTAGACGTGCTCGCTGGGAAGAGGTTTTGCTACGCAGACTTCACGTCGGAGGGGCTCTCTCCCCTGCTGTAGCCCGGGCGTGGCCACCACGCTACCATGTCCCTTTCGATGACGCCTTCCCCTTCCGCTCACGGCCCTTGCCGAACAAGCTGATGCGGATAATCTATTAATGGGCGTGTCCTGCACTAGACTCAGCGAGAAGTCGACACCTTGGAGGCACAGGCCTCCATCCTGGAAGACCATCGACCTCCAGCGGTGGCTCTGGTGACTCTACCACTGCTCCCTTCTTTCCTTCCTCCGAGAGACGGGTGCCTATCAATATCTGTAAACATGTTATTTTTTATGCCACCGGGTATATTATCGCCCATAAAAAAAAGACAGCCGCAGACTGATGCTCTGCAGTTCAATAGTCGGGTACGGCTAAGATTCAAAGGTTAAGGAGGAAAAGGACAACTAAATTGTAAACATTGTGATCACTCTTATCATAGAATACAATGTATTCCTGGCTCCAATAAAGCCTTCGTCCGTCCTAACGTCGTGGCACCCTATTCGTCATCGTCATCCCAATCATCGTTATCGCCGGGGAAGTCCTCATCCTCAAAAATTAACTCTTGAATGGAAGCACTGCCCGGGCTCTTCCCTATATACGTCTTAATTCCGCTTCATAGTCAAGAGTTCCGAAGCTGAGATACTGCGAGGGCTGGCACCAGATAAACACTTCTCTTCAACAGTGCAGCGTGAGTGGGACTTCGGTGTGAAAGGGGGCGGGAGGAGAGAGGTTTAGAAGAAGTGTATACGTATGCCCAGACTAAAAGAGAGACGCGGCAGGTTTTATTTTTTATGGAATGTGACGTCTGTATGCCTAGCCTATGGACGAAAGTTCGTCCGTGAGTACGTACAGCCGTCGATTTGTCATAAGCATGACCCGCTTCTCAAACCAGAGAGTGGAAGGGGCTCTTCGATGGGTAAAGAGAAATTAGAGCGGAATAATAACTCGTCATTGAGGGTCAGGATCATGAACCCTGTCTTTATTCGGGACACTGATGTGTCAGGAATATACCAGCACATCTAATAATATCCTATATTTTTACCAATTCCTTTGAAGGAAGAATTTTTCGTTAATTTGCTCGGAAAAAATATTCCGAGGGTATAGCGCTGAAATTTTTTTTTTCCCAGCCAATTCGCGCGAACATTTTTTTTTTTTCGGTGAAGACTGAATTAAAAAGCGCTGTTTCCCTTTCACCATTTCCGGGAACAAACTGACACTCGCCAAAAAGTAAAAACAATAGGTAAACTTTTTGGCGAGTGTCAGTTTGTTCCCGGAAATGTTATTTCCTCGCCAGACGAGTTTTCGTCGAACTTTGGACTACACTTCCCTTTCACCACCCTCCCTGCATTATTTGATATGCTGCGACGACGAGATCGCAAGGCCGACATTAAACAGCAGGTTACTTGTGCCTGCACAAAAAAGACACGGTGACAAATATGAAATAGTTTGAATTCTGGAAGTCTGAGATGCAATTGAGGCTCACTGTAAATAGCTGAGACTTATTCAACTAGTACACAAGGCAGCGTCTCGTGTTTTCTTTTCTTGTGGGCTATATAAAAACAGTCTAAATAACCTAAGCCTCTAGGCTCGCTGCGGAATGAAGTAGGAAATCATCTGCGCTGAGCTACAATGCAGCCACGAAGAAGGGTTCGACGTTATTTATGTTATTTATGTTATTTCTATGTTATTTCTGTTTCATGTTAATTCTTCTCTGTTATTTAAATATTTCATATGAATGATGAGGGTTAGTCCTGAATCTACAATTAAACCGGGAAATCTATGACCAACTCTCACCAGCATCTTGATCCGGTATACGTAAGGTGCTATGCGTTGGTTCAGAGCGCCTAAATAAATATTGTTGTGGGAAGTAAATTTTAAAGTCAGGTGCTTCTTTCTACTGTCTTCGCCATCTCTTCGGATCTGTATTCTTCTGAAGGCTGCGACGTCTGCCCTCTTCTTCGTGAAGACCCCTATAAAACTACTATTTCAGTTGATTCCATAACGGCCACCACCGGCCATCTCTTCGGATCTGTATTCTTCTGAAGGCTGCGACGTCTGCCCTCTTCTTCGTGAAGACCCCTATAAAACTACTATTTCAATTGATTCCATAACGGCCACCACCGGGATACCACACTAAGTTGCGTGCTATAAGGGCTGATTCGACCGGTAACCTGAGTTGTTCACCCTGTTCTTGAATTCACGAAAGAACATCACTGAAGTTTACCATAAACGAGGAGGTCTCCAGACAATAGGCTTTTTGCCGCAATGAATACCGAAACTTGCCGGAATCCGCCGGTATTTACTAGAAATTAGAGGGCTCCTCTCTGGTGGAATGCGTTTTTGAGCTAACAATTGCTTGGGTACACCTCTATTTGGCTGACGTGCTTGGTCGCCCACTTCGGAGCCCAACGAGGAAGCATGGTTTTACATAACGCTAATCATATGGATCATACGATATCATGGATCATGTAATATAATATAATCATATGATCATATAATATAATCATATGGATCATATAATAATACGACACATCCATGGAGTTGAATGAAAGTTGGTTACGTTCATGCAAGTTTTACCTTGGCGCGTAATAAAACAGAGATAATACAGAACGTAGAAATAAATAAGGAGCCAAGGGGTAGGAGCAGAAAGGGCTATTAGGTGGTTTCCCCCCGGCCGGTTGGCTCCAAATGCCGCACTGATTCAGAACAGGGCCCTAAACGTCCGAGACATGGACCTGCCAAAGACAAGTGCGCTGAGTCCGTCGTGTTGCAAGGAACCAAGCGCCCACGAGGTGTAGGCGCCCCTGCGGAGCTTAGGACCGCGATAGCTCACGAACGCCCACGATTGATCGCGCTCCATTAGAAGAGCGCGGAGGGATAATTCTCGGTCGCGGGTTGGATTCCCGGCCGCGGCGGACGCTTTTCTGATGGAGGCGAAAAGCAAAAAACGCCCGTGTGTACGAGATTTCGGCGCACGGTAAAGATCCCCAGGTGGTCAAAATTAATCCGGAGCCCTCCACTACGGCGCGCCTCATCGCCTCCGTTGCGTCGGTGCGTTAAACCCTACAATCAATCAAGAGGGATAATTCTCTGAAAGAACCCGCAAGCCCATCCAATAGAAAAATGAATAAATAGGAACATCCGCTGCAGCTATTTTACGGAAACGATTGTCGGATTGGAGGGAAATTATATTATCATGGTGATTTCCTACCGCTGCCGGCAGCCGCAATAAGGGTTGTTGCTTTATTTATTTATTTATTTATTTATTTATTTATTTATTTATTTATTTATTTATTTATTTATTTATTTATTTATCTATTTATTTATTTATTTATTTATTTATTTATTTATTTACAGCAAGCGACAGCTTCCTGGCGAGCGAGTTTCCGACACTTGAATTTCCGGCACGCTGGCAAGCGGGCACGCTGTTAATCGGGCTCGTTCACGAGGGGACGAGCGTGCAAGCAAAACTGTCCCTACATTAACTAGTTACGGCAGTCCCTATTTTTGCTCATGGTCGGTTATTATTTATGGTTATTTATTTAATTATTTATTTATTTATTTATTACAGCGAAGCTGTTAGCCTCTCGTTGGTGGGAAAATTTCGCGTCATAAACAAAAAACCCAGGCGGGAGCCAGCAGTTCTCGCCCAAGACGCCGAGCGCATGCGTCAGGCTAATCAGGCACGCAGCATAGATCTCAATATTCGTGCAAAGGAAAAATCGCAAAGCAAGCATCGAAACAGCATTATGAATGATAAGGTGCCGGCAAAAATCGGACCCCCCCCCCCCCCCCCTCCATGTGTTCTGGGAAAGCTTAAGTTTGCAGCTCCTCTCTCGAAAAGGGAGGGGGTTGACGTCATCCGGGGGCTAACACATGCGCCAGGAGAGAAGCCGAGAGAAGCCGTATCTGCCGCTAGAGAAGCCGAGTGCGACGATAAGCCCACCGAGACAACGAGGAACGTTTCACACCCTCCCCCATCGGGATGTGTAGTGGTATATAACAGCTGTGCTGGACATGCACTTTCGCAGGGCGAGTTGATATACATTTATTTATTTATTTATTTATTTATTTATTTATTTATTTATTTATTTGTCCATCCATCCACATCGCCATTACTGGCATTACAGTGGAGGGGCACATGCATTAAATTACAATGCTTTCTGATGGAGGCGAAAAGCGAAAACGCCCGTGTGTGCGAGATTTCGGCGCACGTTAAAGAACCCCAGGTGGTCAAAATTAATCCCGAGCCCTCCACTACGGCGCGCCTCATCGCCTGCGTTGCGTCGGCGCGTTAAACCTTACAATCAATCAATAAATTACAATGCAAGCAAAAACAGACAGAGTAACATCGCACAATTTACACTAATACATGCGCACACACATTTTCACAAAGCCTTCACAAACGCTTCATTATCAACAATGGTGATGGTTGTAGAAGGCAGGGCGTTCCATTCCCGGATAGTCTTGGTAAAGAAAGATAACTTAAACAACTCAGTTTTGCTACGATATTCACGTACTTGATATGGTCGTGGTCGAGTCGCTGCGACATGTAGTGTGGTGAAAGTAAGTACTTCTCGCGGGGTATCCTAACTTGACTGCAGTAAATATTATTAAATAACTTTAACCTCAACTTTTTCCTTCTTAGTTCTAGCAATTCCAACCCCAAGGACTCTTTTAAACTCGTCGTACTTTGAAGTCTCGCGTAATTTCCAGAAACATAACGAGCTTCTAGGTTCTGTACTTACTCTAATTTTGTTATATGTCTTGCAGTTGGTGGGTCCCACACAGTGCAATTTTTTTACAGCGAAGCTGTTAGCCTCTCTTTGGTCGGAAAATTTTGTGTCGTAAGCAAAAATCCAGGCAGGATACAGCAGCTCTCGTCGCTCGGACAAGACGCCTCGGCGTTTCTCGCCAAGACGCCGAGAACATGCGTTAGGCTAGGAAGGACCCAGCATTTGCCGCCAGAGAAGCCCAGCGCAATCTTTCTTTGCAATCAGGCGCATACAGCATAGAGTTCAGTATTCGTTAAAAAAAACCCAAAACAAGTATTGAAGCCGAATGATGGATGATAAGGCTCGTGTGAACAATGGGAACCCGCCATGTGTTCCTGGCAAAGACTAGGTTTGCAGCTGCTCGCGAAATGGGAGGGAGGTTGACGTCATTCGAGGTCGAGCGCAGCGTCAGGCTCTGCCGCCAGAGAAGCCAAGCGCAAGTGACAAGCCCGCCGAGACGACAAGGAACCTTCTGTACCCTCCCACACCAGTATGTGCAGTGGTTTCCAAAAGCTTCGCTGGACATCCACTTTCACCAGGCGGGAGGGCGGCCATTTTTTCTTCTTTTTTTTCTTTCAAATATGGTAACAAGAGCAACACTAATGTAATTTCTGTAGGCAGGCTATGGGGAGGCTAGGCGGGTGTTACTTGTGAGAAAATGCGCTGTTTACCGATGATTGATTACTTAATTTTTCATTAACTCGTTAGTCCCAAGCTTTAGAAGACAGGCTTATGTTGCGGAGTCGGAGCCAATAGTTATCTAAGGCCACCCTATTTTGTCGAGCATCTTGTAACGCCAACGCATGTACAGTCCTCAAAAGTGTTAACAACAAAGAAGCGGGTGCTAGCCCATGCCCGGAGCGGCAGCTTACGATAGCCCCCGGTGCATCTTCGCCGGCTGATAATCGACGCTGGCGAGGATGCCCTTCTGCACTCAGCTGCTCCGGCGCATGCGCACCTCGCCGATAACCCGCGCAGCATCGCGAGCAGCCGCTCTGTGCATAGGCTGACGCCCACTTCTTTGTTGTTGTTAACACTTTTGAGGACTGTACGTTGATATAGTCATCGCTAAATTTAGTCACGGAACTCACCCGCTATCTAAATCAAGCGTGAGAAGAGCGCCGCGAGGAGTGTTGTGACTGAAATAGCAACTGATGTTGCGTTGATGATTAAGACTCCACAGAGTAATGATACAATTCACAGTGTGCCCTTGATGTATGTTAAGGTTTCGTTGCCACTGTTTGAAGTATTTAAAACCAGAATGTTGGCGCATAGGCCCTGACGTAGCTCACAATGTCGCGCATAAAAAATGTTAAAGCAAAAATTTGCGACCCGATTTTGTTGGCATTCACGGAAAGTTAAAGTGTGCGTGATTAGCTACAGGCGCTATCAATTTCAGCGCTCAACGTTGGGAACCGTACTACGGTAACGGGCACCTGATTGAAACAAAACAGTTTACCTCATGCTAGATCACTAGTTACTCTCGGTTATGTTCTTGCTCCGACACATCAGACAGGCTGTAAGTTGTGAACTATGCGAATACGTATCCTGAGTCTAAATTTCTCCATCGCCGCAATTCCTCCTTGTTATCGCCAAGTCCTTCCAGTGTTTTAGTAATTCTGGGTTCTACCTTCTGTACGCGGACGAGCACCTCCATGGGTCTCCTTCCGATAATTGCGTTATTTTAGCGCAAAGCGGTTAGGGCCCCGTGTCGCAGAAAAAAGCCCGCGTTGTCGTTGTCATTGTCCGTGAGTGAACAATCCCGTAGCGCCACCTTGTGGCGCCCCCTGAAACCCCCGGGATGGATCGTAAGGCGCTGCCCCAACAAAGTACGTGCGAGCGAAAGCGGAAAACTTTCACCGCTCGGAAAGTTTTCTTGCGGTTCGAACGGGCTAGATAACGCTATCGCGTTCCACGCGTAAACATGGAGCTCAAGTGTCCTCAAAATTTTTCGGCCTTAGTGGTATACAGTACCAATAGCTTAAAACAGCTTTATTTGATACTGATGTGTACCGAATTACAACATTTACAAACAAGCTTCGTTTTTTTTTTCATTCGCGTGTAAACTCACTCCCGTTCTCACTGTTACTCTTGATAAGAAAACATTACGCAAGTTTCCGAGGAAATTTTCGTTGTACAGTACCAAAATTTAAAATAATGTAACCACAGTACGCGTTCACCACTAACATATATTTTGGTAAACACCTACGAATATGAGAGAATGTATTGTTTCCAGATACATATGGCTGAGTGGTATCTCTTTTTTACGCAATCGTGTTGGCGCAGTCTATCTCACTCGAAAAAAAAAAGGAACACATATTAACCATTTGCTATGTATCGTATTTGTAAAATCAAGCATTTGGCGTTGGTAAGTTAAGGCATTTAAAGGCCCCGCGTACTCCAAACGTTCCCCTAGTCATCTCGCTGGCTGGTGCTGGAATTCAATGTACTAATCACTGGTAATGATTTTAAGCGTGTTGAAAAGGGTGTTACCGTTAACTCTCTTTACCATCAACTGTCATCCAACTGATATCATGAAAGCTTTACAATCGAAGTTTAGCCCAAATCAGGCAAAGTAAGCGGTACTACTGTTTTCCCCAGTCAGGTGGCGTCACTCAATCCTACAAATAAAATAAAGTTCCTCCTTCTACATCGGTGTACTGAAACGGTACTCATTTTTGCGATAGATTCTTATATTTCTTCTGATGCTTTGTTGAGTCGCGCTTATCAGTAACAGCTTGTGTAGTGGCTAATCACTTTATTTAACAGCGCACGTCTAACATGTTTAGTCATTGTGAACCGTGGGTTACCGACTGTGCGCTTACATCAAATCTACCCGCCTGCTTAATAACCTAACAATTTTTTACAGCAGCAGCAGCAGCAACAACAACAACAGCAGCAGCAGCTACAGCAGTGCGCACAGTGCGGTTATTTGATACGTTTTTAGGGGCCAAATACCAGTCCAAAGGCGTGTCCAAGATTGGAGAGACAAAGGAATGCCGATTGGCGACTGATTGGGTTCGTGCCAGATGAGACATATGAGGCGTTTTTTTTTTTTTTTCCGAAATGAGCCACATTCAGAGACCGAAATTAAATCGAATAAAACTGCAGTGACAAGAAAAAATCGCGCCAATCCACCCCGTGAATGTGGTTGGAAAGCAAAGCTGTAAGCGGCACCCATAACGATTACCCATGCGACGTCACTTAAATTCACTCACATCGCTCTACAAATAGTAAAACCAGAGAGAAGTGAAATGCACTTAACCACACCATTTATTACTTCAAAGAGATATTCTTGGTAAGGTTAAATCAATGCATGATGCATGAACGGTGTTTGGTTGAGTTGTATTGGTGTAGCACAAGAGTGGAAACTTTTTTTATAAAATTAAAGTACGCTCCAACCCGGTGTTGGACGATCTCACTTCTCTGTCTCTGCGCCACGGACGGAGGCTACGAGATTTGCGGCAGAGAAGGAGGAGGAGGAGGAAGAAATACTTCTGTTCAGATTTCTGAACGGCTCAGAGTGCCGCCCTAGGGAGTCATCCCTTCTTCTGTGGGGCCCATATGCTGCCCGCGCGGCCTGTGTTCTGTCCACCCGCTGAAGCTGGGTAGGTAGAGGACAGCAGCATCTGGACAGCAGCATATTCCATTGCTCTTGTTGGGTAGTTGGCGGAAAGGGAGGAGGGTGCTCAGGGCTAAAGTCGCACATCCCCATTACGGGGCGGAGTGTTCCTACTTCTGAGTAAAATTTACATTCAGCGTCGTAGTGATTCGGATGCATTAAGTGAAGACGCGTAGGCTGTGGGAAGGAGCCCGGATTGTATGAGCCGTAGGGTAGTTTGTTGTTCTCTGGAAAGGTCAGGGTAAGGCGGAGGTACGGCCTGTCTCAGAAGGCGATAATGCTGGGTTATCTCCCTGAACGTGACAAGCGGGTCACTGTCATCGTGCAGCTCCATAGCACGAGAGGTAAAAGCGCAGGATTGTTGGGTGGGCGTATTTGTTGCCCTCCATTGAAGCGTGAGGGGGTGTCCAGATGAGCTGAATGGAACCGTTTGGGGAGTGTTTTTTTAGCACGCGCAGAGCAGGTCAGGACACCGAACCCGACTGGTAATTCCAGTAGGCTTGCTGGGAATCGGTGACTACCCTCCGAACCCCTGGTTGAGTGAGAGTCAAGCCTCTTCTGCTGCCGTCATTTCTTGGGTCCTAAGCTAGGTACACCCAAGGAGGTCGGTTCTGGAGGTAGCCACGATGATGGCGTATTGCTGCCCTCGATGTTTGTAGGCGTCTGTGTAGATAACTGCACGATCCCCACCGAGGGTGGTGTTTAGCGCTTGAGCCCGTGCTTTTCGGTGACCCTCGTCATGTAAGGGGTTCATATTTCTAAAGAAAGGGAGCATCTTTAGTTTTAGTCGCCAAGAGTCTGGGAGTACGTCAAGAGGAGTGACATTCTGGGCTGCCCAGCCAATCTGGTGAAGCATGCGGTTACCCACCGCAGTTCTGAGTCGGACCTTCTGGTTAGAAAGATGGCCTTCTATCAACTCTTCCACAGTGTTGTGGAGCCCCGTGCTAAGCAGCCTCTGTGTGGACGCACTCATGAGAAGACCAATGGCCTGCTCATATAAAGCATCTCTATGTCTTCCTTGATGAGAAGGAGACAGGGGGTTAACGTAAGTGACTGTCGAGAGGACAAAAGCTTCAATTAATCCAAAGGTACCGGATTCCTTTAGGCCTCGCTTCTTGGTGGCAACTCGCCTGATCATGTGTATGATTTGATTATTGCGGTTTTTGAGGCGCTGCAAGGAGCCGTCACTCTTGGTGTTAGCCTCGAGATGTAAGACCAGAAGCTTGATGCTGGGGCTTGGAGTGATGGCCTGGCCATCAAGGAGTATTTGAATGTATTCCTTGATTTGGCGTGCGGGCGGACGACAAGGAGCTGTGATTTTTTACGTGAACACTGGAGGCCACAGGCTTTAGCACATTGGCGTACTAGAAGTGAGATACCATGCATTGATGTGAATTTCCTTTAATTTTTGTAACTCTTAGCACATGAGCAAGGTGCGCACGTGGCCGCTAGACGGGAGTGAGTGGTCACGTGACGCTTTCACGTGGCATTCAGCGAGAACGCAGGGGGTAAACCCGTAGATGTGCTTGGTGAGTACACCACCTGTCTTCTCCGTCTCCGCGTGGGCTCGTAGCTAAGTCGGTAAGACAACGGGCTCTCGCTTTGTTGGTCTATTGGTTCCAGGTTCGATTCCTGGCGGTGCCAGTGAATTCTTTTATTTATTCTCTGGAGTTTTCTGGTGACACCAACGGTCGCGATAGAACCCTTGGGGGCTAGAGGTAAAAAGCTTTGCTTTAAAAACTCGGCAACTTTCCCCTGAAATAGGGGTGCCAAGAAAACAGTCGAGATAACGCTCTGAAAAGTGTACGGAGATCGTAGGTAGTATCGAAAATGAGCCACATCCTGCTCTTTCACGGATAAAAATGGGCCAAATTCATTTGCCCAGTGGAAGTTTGCTTTTGGCTTGACTATTCAGACTGTTTCGTGGGTGTTTTCGGAAGTTTCTTTTTCCGCTTTTTGGAGATGGCTTCTTGTGAATTCAGACGGCAATTAGGAGATCGGCGAAAGATCAGGCGCCATGTGTTAACGGCAAAGGGAACGGAAGACGAAGTGAACGGAATGAAACTGAGACCGAAATGAAATGAAACAATGATTTCATTTCGTCTGACCCATCCCTATAAAATAATTCTGGTTATCTGTATTTTTTTACTCCCATGTTTATTATTTTAGTACTGAACTAACTAGCCACCGCTTACAAGCACTGGCAAATCCCCCCCCCCCCTCTGAGAGTACGAACCACTTCATTGAAGCATTTTGCAAATTCATGGCAAAGCAATGAAAAGCTTGCTTACTTCGTGAGTGCCTTCAGGCGTGCCCAAGAAAATTATCCTAGGGAAAAATTCGAAAAGATCTGCTAATGGTGCCAAGAGGACTCGCCTGCTCTCCATGAATATTTCTACAGTTCTTGAGGTCCTGTTGCATATTTGAATGCTTTTTCCACGAAAACTCAATCGCACCATGCTTGAAGGTCAATTTAAATTATGTTTTCATAAGAATGCCGCATCAACTCGAGTGTTTCAATTCAATATGAGCCAAATCCAAACTTATCACCCCAATATTGCTCAAGTTTACGGCATAATTTTTAATTAATCGCGGCCATAAACTTCGCCTAGCTGATATATAAAATATATCATACAATATCTTTCACGGTGTTGCATTTAGGTCCGGAAACAAACTTCCGCTTGTTTCTCAAATTCGCGTTAGGTGGATCAGGCTCATTTCGAAAAAAAAAAACAAAAAAAAAAAACGCCTCATATATGTGGTTTCAACGTTTCCCCCGGGACGTCTCTGCCAGTATTAGCTACGGAGCCTATCGTATGTAACTTGTGTGCACGGAGAATGAATACATATTACTTCGTGCTTGCGTGTAACTCACAGCCAACTGCAGGCAAACGAAAACTTCGAGACGACCCGGCAAAAACGGGATCGGTTTCACCAGGAAGTACTTCAGACTGGCCGGGCCAACGTTTCAATATACAGGGACCGATCCCTGCCCCGGCCTTAACAAATACAAACGCCGTCGACGTGATCGGTTGACTGTTTGTTGATCCTCAGCTTTAATCGCGTCGGTCTCTCCCTTCAATCGTGCGTTTCCCGGGCACGCCGTCCCCAAGTCGCACCCACGCGCAAATCTCAGGCTGCGCTGCTGCAACACGAAGGTAACAATTCCCAGCGCACGCCGCCCAGCGCACTCCTCAAACAGCCAATACAGCCCGTTCTCGCGGAAGACGTCTTCCTCTACGCTCCAACGCCGGCGACGGCTCCGAGGAGCCTGCATGCGCGTAGCTAGACCCGCCCGACGCTGCTGCACTGACACAAGTTGCGCACACCAACTGCTACACGCCGGGCAGCGCGAACAGCGCCGAAAGCATAGGGGTCGGCGCAGGTACAAAAGATATAATCCAGCCGACGATCGGCGGCCGCCCCTTCCTCCCGGTCACGGATGACACCGCGGCCTTTCGAAACCGATTTGAGGCGACGTGACGCGCGTGCGCTACACCCGATGGCCGGCCGGCCGGCTCGCTTTCCAGCGTGCGCCGCACCTCCGCCTGTCCCGAGCACGCGCAAATCGCGCACGGACACACCGCGGAAAGCGACGCGGCTGCGAGGCGCGAGCCGCGAGACAGGCCCTGACCCAGGGGGATTATAATGCGCCGTGTCACTGACGACCGATGCGGCCGCGTACACTTCTTCGACAAAACGTCTTCTTCTGCTGCTGCTCCCAGCTTGGGCGCGACGGCAAGGAGGAAAAAGAAAGGCGACACTAATCCATCCTGCAGCCGCCTCCTGCGTACGGTGGCTTACTGCCGTCGCGCTCGCGTATGCGAGGTGCGCGACGCGTCCTTGCGACCCCGCGCTTGGAGTGGAGAAATATGGGCCATATTTTGAAGCTTCATTCGCCACACATGCTTCTGAAGGACACGCTCAACTCGCGAGGCTGCGAGGGGGCCCATTTCTTATCCGTCTAGCGCGCTACACGACGTCCAAGTGTGCTCTCGAGCCAATGACAGTTGAAAGAAGACAAATCATGAAGTGCAAGGCGTATTTTCCTGCCCTTTGGTGCTGTGAAAAGGTTGCCGTGGCGCGGAATCAGGAAGCTTTCCACTCGACAAAGCCAACGGGATGGGCGGAGACAGATGCCGAACCAGTCCTCAGTTCTTCTTGATGAAAATGTCTCAAAGCCCCTCTTCTCCCCGTGGGGGAGAGGGATCCAAACACGAACGGACTTCCCGCATTGTCCCTGCAGTGTGTTCTTATTTTGTGTCCAGTTTTGAAAGCAATGCGTGAAGTATAGATTAACGACCAACTAGCACCAATCCTAGCTCTGCTGACTGCAAATTTCGTTTACACTTAGAAAAACCATTCTTTTACGAAGTTGCGAAGGCACCCTGACAATCAACTGACACGGAAGCTAACGCCAAACATCATAAGCCTATGCGATTGCACTCGCAGCACACGGGACATACGGTTTCGGTAGCGTCATTACAAATAAGCAAGCAGGAGGAGGTGCAGGAGTACTTTTATTAGAAGAGAAAATAAGGAAGCGCCGCTGTTAGACACTGGCCCACGTGCTGATTTCTAGAATACTCACTAAAGGTAGATAGCAAAAAAACCCAAGCTATCAGCAACGCTTACTAGGCTGTCTTGCGTGATTCCTTGAGCCCAACGCGCAGTCACCAGATTCGCACTGCATCCAAAGGACGAGTGCCATATTACTCGCTTCCCAGTTGACCTATCTTAACGTTAAATGAAACTGGAACAGAGTGGCGAATGTTGTTTCACTTGTAGCAATATACGTCTTCGCCACTGTCACGGTATCGTTGTGCGACTTTTATCTTCCATGCCGCAGCGGATAGCCGGCCCGCAGTTTCACGAGCTTTAATTACGAGTGCTTCACCGATTTGGACTTTCTCCGCTGAACTTGAAGTCCGGAATGCCTGATCCCGCATCCCGAGTATTTGAAAGACTAAGGAAGCGCGCAAAGCGCTGAGACGCCGCACCCTCTTGTCCCGTGGGGAGGAAGAGCTTGACCTGTTCGACTGCGAGAGAATATATGCAACCTTGGCGCGAAGCGGACGTTTAGTAACGCTCGAAAGTTGTCATCACATGAAGGCAGAGTGACTTCGCAACACCTCATTTGTCGAGTATACGGCTTGGACCATATCTTCCTTTTCCCGCAAGACGCCGACGACACGGAACAATCAGGCGCCCGTTAACCAAGAAGTTCCCCAGCTCGGGCGAGGTAGAAGCGGTGGCGACAACGTCGGGCCAGGCCTCGATCCACTGAAACGGTAGTAGGTAGCCCTTGCAGCGCGGCCGAGGCTGAAGTCGGCGGGGGAGGGCAGAGCAGCCTTTCAAAGCCGCCGAAACCCCGGGAGAGACGCCGTGTCGCACGAGGGCAGCGGACGGCAGAGGTTGCGCGCGCGGGTCGCGTTCCCGGTTCGCGTTCTGCGGCGGCGCCGGGGTGGTCTTCGGCAAACGGGCTGATCACGACGCGCCGACCGCAGCCTCCACGGTTCTCGCGTACGGACCGCGCCATGGAAGGCGGACACGCGCGCGCGCACCTGGCTCGCCAATCGGCGATACCCTCGCGCGTGCGACTGGCCGGCACTCGATCGCGGCACCTCGCGAGCTCTGCCCGGCTCGAAAATAGCGCCCGCAGACCTCCTGAGAACGTGTCGGCCCGGGCCTGCACGAGCTAGGCTGCAATTGCGCGTCCAGCCAACCCGTTCGAACATGGCGGCCGTGGGAACAGGCCGACCGCAGTAACAAGACCGTGCGACGGACGGGACAAAGATACACCCGAGCCGGTACTGACATATGGGACCTCGTCCGTAGATAACGTGATCGAAGAGTATCACTCAACTCAGAAGTCGTAGACCTGTCGCTTCTGGAGACGTATGATTTTGTGCGGTGCTCATCAGAGAAGAGGGGCTGTTGCAGGCATTCGGTTAAAAGGAGGAAAATATTCAATGTTTTGATTTACTCCTAAAACCACTGTCAGTTGGGGACATTTAGAGAATTTGTTGTCACAGCGAGCAGGCTTGTCGTGGCCTCGCGCGTCACCTCCTAGGGAATTCCCTGTAAGAAGCAGACTGCCGGCGTCTAGCAGCAGACTACGCATGAAACGGTTGGAACTGACGCTTCATTTTGTAATTATTTCGGTTTTGACGGGTGTCTTGCTGGACATTTTTTTTATGAATGCGGAGCGTGCCTGCCTGACCGTGTCCATGGTATCGCCTTGAGTTTGTCCTGCGCTGGTTCTTTTATTCATATAAACTTCAACATTTTTCCCCCCTCTGTGGGGCCCTAATATTACTCCTGCCGCACCAACCAATCATCCCACTTGGAGGACGTCTCCTTCATTATTTCTCCGATACTAAATTACCTTTGCGTTTAAGTTTCTTGCTTCTTTCAAGAACGATTAGAAAATCAGAGAAAAATTTCCTGCAGAGCTGCGAAATTTCCTAGAAGCATGCGTGTACCAGGGAGAACAGTAATCGCAATAGCAGTTTTACTTGTGCAGTGTGCCACTTTTAAAGTAAAAAGAAGAATGAGATATTGCTCTTCGAGAGTTTCCATATCTAGTCATTCCAAAATGCAAATTTATTGGCGATAGATGGTAGCGTAGCTTATTTAGTGGCTATAGTCTAAACAAGTTTGTATTATTGCAGGATGCTTGATTGCTATGACACTAGCCCTTTGTAGTAACCGATGTAGAGCAAGCATCAGATTGCTTCCAAGTTAGATGCTCTAAGAGCAGATGAGAAGGCCAGGATTAAAATGTGCAAAATTTTTAGCACCTGCTCTTGTAAGTGAACCTGCAGTGTTGCATCTCAATATTTATCATGTCCTCTTGTGAAGACCTTTAAAATTTTCCTCGGACAAATGAATTCTAACTTTTCAGCTTGAGAGGTACAATTTTAAATGATTGTGAATGTTGGCTACCTGGCATTTCGTTGTTTAAACTACAGCACAAATACCAGATAAGTGACCAGCGGGCGATGACATGCAAGTGCTCGTGTATTGTCCTCGATATTATTTCCACGTTTCTGCACTATTTTGTTTTAAAATTTTAAAAGGAATATACCAAAGAAAGGAGACAGTTTTTAGTTTTATTTATTCCCAGTTTCACAACCACAGAAGATGACAGGGGTCAGAGGTGCCCAGCACAAACGTTGCAGGTGCATCCAGATGCTTGTTGAAACCTCTGTCACTGAAAAGTAAAAATGAATCACCATTTAGAAAACTAGTCAAGCACTACAAATATTTTCTTAGAAGCCTCTCATTCAAAATTCAAATGACCAAATAGCTGAAACACAGTACACTATTATTGTGTTTCTTGCATGTATGTTTTTTTGGTATGCGTATGGACACACTTTGACGTTTCTGCTGTATCCTTTTTTCTTTCCTTTTTTTTGTACGCGCATGGCAGCATTCTCTTGTTTTATTATTCTTCATTTAATCTGCTCATGTAACATCCCTCATTAATGCCCGTGGGGCCATAAGAGTATCCTTAATAAATAAATACAGAACACCAAATACATGGAACTGCATGTACAAAAAATGTACAAATTAATGTTCCTGTAGCAATTAAACAATTTATAAAATGAATTATAAAATCGCACATTTCCACAGGAACCCCTAAGACCAATAAAAACATGTGCAACTCCAACTTTCACCAAAATTTTGTACACCAGTCTCTTTAAACCAGGCAATGAAACTGTAAACATCTTGCATACAATTTTGCTTGCATGTAAATTGCAGGCAGCCCAACTTGGGTGTCGCAGAAGCTGTCATGCAACGATGGCTTACTTGCTGTTCTCTGTTTTTTCTGATTTTGCCCCACTACAAACAAGTCACATCCTGCAGCCGCCATGAGGTTGGTTGACATGTGAACACGTTCCAAAAAAGAAAGCTATTGTATAGTGCTTTTTTCTAACACCATTTTAAAGTTCTTATTCTCACTCCTGTGACACATGAGGCTTAATTTATTTGGCTGGAGAGCACTTTTATGTGGGCAGCAAGTTCTATATTGATTCAAATATTCAGCAAAACAAAACGCTTTTCTGATGTAAGGATGATCCTCTACCAGGTGAGTGCAAGGGTGGAGATTGCTCGACCTTAGCATGATAATGCATTAATCACCACTAAGTTCAATTGGGTGTCCTCGACATTTCGGGGAAGTGCAGAGCAAAAAATGTTTTGAAGAACGACTTAGAAATACTGATGACCAGAAATGGGCTGCCAGAATGTTACGGTTTTTCTTAACACCAAACTCAAAACAAGTACAAAATACCTAAAGAAGTAGCACCACTATTTAACGTTCATAACATGATTAGACTCTACTTAAAGGAGTACTGACACGAAATATCAAAGTTGTAATAACTATGCAAAAAGTTTCCTTTGCATATGAAGATTTGAATAGCAGCCGTTCCGTATAACGTATTTTTAATCAATATTAATCATTGCATGCACGAGAAAGCTCAGAATGAATACCCTTTCGACAGTGGCATACGCAAGACATGTGTAGTGCCTCACTATGCACTTCGCCCCAAACTGCTGGCATCAGGGCTCCAGTGACTTGCCAACACACTGGCTGCTGATGGTGCACGCTGCACTTCCTTGCGTATCACGTCACAGTTTTAGGATTGACATCGTGTGGCCCGGGCGCTGCGATCACAGCCAGCCTGGGCGTGCTCGCTCACTCTAGCGCGGCGCGTCAAGACTAATCCTGATGCAATGAGGACAGTGACATCAAGAGCACCATTCTCTCATGGCGGCCGTCTTGGTGTTCGTTTTGTCGAAGTCCAAACTGGCACGAATAAACAAGGCTCAAAATAATTATTTACGCTGCGTTCAACCACTTAATGTTCCATTTTATGATTCCTGGACTGGTAGGCACCCACAGCAATGAGGAAAACGTAGCACAAAAATTTCATACCAGTAGTTTATTTACATAGACACATAAACTGCATGCTAATGGCCCTTTCTGCCACTTGTTGCCCCCATCTGTCTACCATTCCTCAGCTGAGCATGGAAACTGATACAATAAAGTATCAAGTTTAGATTTGACAAGTTTACAAGTTGAGTGATTCAAATTGAACTTTTGGTGATCTTTCTTGACGAGGATTTAACCTACAACAATTCCTCACTGGCTTGGCTCATGTGCAATGCTTAAGCTTCATGCACATACTGTACTTGGTACAGTTTCATTTAATAAAGCGGAGTTTCCAGCCTCTCCCTGATGTGTCTGCAGCCCACCCAAAATGCACAGAAGGAAAGCCAACTTTTTCATATGATGATGATGATGATGACGACCGTGGGTGAAGTGAAAAAAAACATTAAAACGGTTCCTGCGATCTGAACCGAACCTGGGTCCATCATGTTATGAAGCTGACGTCTGTCCCATTGCGTCATTCCAGCACAGTCGAAGCAATTTGGATTTGCATATACGGGCAAAATTACACAAAAAATGCAGACCTTCATCTAACAACGACAATGGTTGTACACTATGGAAGGTCATGGATTGCCTGCATCAGTAAAGCTCTAGAAAACACAATTGCAGTGCAGCAAACCGTCCCGATAAGAAACAGGCGCTCACTATAGTGCTGGTTAATTTGGTGCTGGAGTTGATTTCGGAAGGCTTCACGTTCCCTATTGTTGTCATTTCGACAGAGGAGTAGTTGATTTTTATTAGGTCTTCCCATCAGCAACTAGGTCACAGCTACATATTTGGTTGGCACATAACTGGGGTGGCCTGCGAGCAGACACAGTCTGTCTGCTGGTAATTTCGAGTGGGCCACAACAACCGCCATTTCTGGAGGCATTCACCTGCTTTCCATGGGTACTCAGAAATCTGATGTAGACCAAGGCTTGACGTCCAGGCTCTGCACCCACACCGTAGGGGCCAGGTCCAAGCACTTTTTTTTCCACTGGAAGCATTCTTATGCAGATGCTGCAGGAACAGGCTTGAATGCTGTGTCAGCATAACTGAAAGTTGGGTGAGCTGGTAATACATCTTTGAAAAACAAAATGCGTAAAAGATAGCGACGCGGAATACACAGGACAACCCACTATTAGAAAAAGAATGCATGCACACCAGTCTGTGTGTTGTTTTCTGCAAAAGCAAAAGTAGACAATCTCTGTCGCATTGTTAATGACAAGGATCGCCCGAGGAAAGGGAGGAACGAGTGCGGTGTTAACCATGTGCAGCCTTTAGTTTGTTGTGGGATTGGCATGGTTTACATAACTCCGTTGTCATGTAAGTGTGTGCATGTGGGCCAGAAAGGATGCTGTCTAAATGCCCGTCTGAGAGAGCATGTGTCTATGATAATAAATTCACCTTCCTGCCCATTATAAAATCTTCCTGCCCATTATCTTCCTGCCCATTATAAAAAGTGTGGGTGTCACCCTTTGCTCGATGAGACTGTGGTGTTGTACAGGCATAATAATCAGATTGTTAGGGAACCGGTTGAGGCCTTCTTTATCAATGAGCGTAGTAACAATTGTGTCAGCCAATCGTATATCACTCTACGCGGGTAGGAGCATACGCTAATCGGCATCATGTTTCTCCAATCTATGATTTGTTTTCGCGTATAAATTTTGTTTTTCAACAAAACGGCAGTTGTGAGTAAGTGCTTGTGTGTATCCCTCCTGTCTGTACACGTTATTTGTGCGTTTTCAAGTTTTCGATGGCTTTATGCCCCGCCGCATACCATTTGTCCCATTCCATATGCAGCTTCTTCCCTTCACCTTCAATGTACACTTTACTGACAGTTGCTCCTGTTGCTTCCTCATAACGTGCCCAAAATGCCACATAGCCTTCATAGCCCCTCGGACGCTCTGATTCTGCCGCCGTCATTTATTCTATCATCTCTCTCTCTCTCTCTCTCCCTCTCTCTCTCTCTCTCTCTCTCTCTCTCTCTCTCTCTCTCTCTCTCTCTCTCTCTCTCTCTCTCTCTCTCTCTCTCTCTCTCTCTCTCTCTCTCTCTCTCTCTCTCTCTCTTCTAATTTGGCTGACAATGTCACGGTTTGTTTTTCTTGGACGCGATATTCTTACGCTTTCAGTACAGAAGCGGCGTTTCCCATTTAAACTCCCACGCCCTAATGCATCTTAACTGCACGAAGAGCTAGAGCTTTGATGCGTGCACACGACATACCCGCGAGATTAACGCTGTCAAACAGATGTATACTTACGTTCGAGACACTGCACCTTACACTTCCCGGACTGCACTTTGGGGAGTACACGCCACCGGTTCGATCAGCCTTGAGCAATGTTACGGGATCGTACACAAAAGGAACAACAATGAAATGCTTTAAATTGCGGCCGGAGTGTGCGGGGACATGGAATCGTAATTTGAATTTAGCATGTGCTGCAACACTTGAACGAGGAACAGGGTCACTGGGAAATGAAAAACCGCCCGTTGGATACACGAAGCAGGCGTTGGTTTGCGCACCAACGTCTGGTTTGCCTTTTTCCACTGTCTCTGTTTTTCGTCCAAGTATGCAGCGCACGCTAACTCTGAATTCAAGATTTTACAAAAAGTGTTAACATGATAATACGATCGGGAACGAGAAGGACAGCTAGGAGGCCGAGGCGGCAACGCAAACAAAAAGAATTCACGCAGTTTTAACTACACAGCACAAACACAAAAACTACAACAAACATAAAATAACGAGGTTACTAAACTTGCTTGGAAAATATGCTCATAGATGACCTCTTTCCCGCTCTTCGGTGTCTGCGGCAAACGGCGGAGACTCTCTTGAAATGTGGTAAGTACACCTCATCGGATAGGGAGCACGCACCAATTCTAACATTCACGGTATATTCACGCAGCTGCAGCTTCCTTTGGTCATACTTTGGTGGCAATTAACACAAATTGACACGCTGGATACTGACGCTGCAACGCGTTCACTCGGGGACCCAGGGAAACACTGCGCCAATTTCGTCGTTGTCCTTAGAGCTTCAAGTGACGTCACGTTTTGCTCACGTGACTTAAGGATTTTCTTCCTCCTTCTAGCCGCTCCGCTGTTGCAGGTCCTGATCCAAAAATCCTAACAGTTAATTTCATTCCTGAAACCGAAAGTACCCGAGGGCATCATGTAAGGGACATTGAATCGTTACCAACGGGTGATTCGTGTACAAGCAAAAATAAACGAGCAAAACTAAACATGAGTAATAGGATAGAAGCAAATACAAGAACAATAAGTTGGCTTGACAAACCCGAGTACCTGTGGCTGCTTCGTAACCTCGACAACTATTGCGATGAAAATCGTGATATGCAAGCCTCTGCTGCTGTCTAAGCACAATCAGAAGTCACTTAGGACTTAGATCAATTCGGAGTAGTCAGGTAAAATTATATCGATACTAGCCATTGTTTTTTTTTACTCTGCGTAATTTCAAAACGCTACCGATAATTCACGATCGATAGGACTATGGTGAGGTTCATGATACTTGGTTAGCCATCGGACATACCAATCCGAATACTCCGGTTCTCTTCCGATACTTGGTTATCGGTTGTTATGCAATAGCTAACTGCAGACGCTGTATTGGTAGATTTGCGCAGGCTGTATGCAGTGGCGCTCGTATGCTGCAGCCATATCGTCTTTGCTATTCGTCTACGGAGAATGGATGCAATTACTGCAGCCGCAGCTTGTTGCCCCTTTCTTCCCTGCACACATCCGCGCTAGCTCAAAAGTATGGGTAAATTTTAGGCTAGAAGTATTGAAAGCATAATTTTTTTTCGAGAGATAATAGGAACTGGATCACGATAAATAATAAAATTATAATTCTCCCCTATGGCGTTCATATCTATGAGAATGTGAGCTAGAAAGTTAAGGTGTACCCTTTTCATTCTAGCAATGGGCGCCAACCAAAGCAACACACAATTATTTTTTATGCTCGTAAAGTCTTCGAACATATAATGAATCTCTATCTCTGGCATCGCCTTATATTTTTGGCCACATTAGTAGCATTATAATGAGAGTTTTGTTGGTATCGCAATACCATCGAGAGTTCATCGATAGTCCTTCGCCGGCCTAATGTGGAATGTTTTGCGTCACTGGTGGGGCAAAAAATGTCAACGGGCAAAAATCATGCCCGGCGCTGTGTGCACGCTGTGAGATTGGGCACGGTGGGCTGTGAGAATTGGGCTGTGAGGAATGGGCACGGTGACACCGCAACGGACATGTCATTGACGAACCACTTCGTATTTTTCGTTCAGGTCCTCGGTTTTTTCCGGTTTGGCCAAGGTGGTTGCGACTGCGCATGGATCCTTCACGAGGCAGCATCGTCAAGCGTTGCTCACCCCGAGCAATGTGACGCGTCGGAAGCCTATCTGCGCTACGGTCCCACCCCCTTCAAGCTGGACGAACCATGCTACATGTTCATCGGGATTACCTCGACAACCGGAGCGTCATCGGCATCTGATGGCTATATAGCAAGCATCCCTCCGGGCGCGGGCAATGGGCACGGTGACACCGCAACGGACATGTCATTGACGAACCACTTCGTATTTTTCGTTCAGGTGAGAAAACGCTTCGGTAAATGTTACAAAAGCAATGACGTATTTCTGTTGGTGTTGCCGTGCCCACGGCAGATGTGTGTGCTTGTTGGTGATTGCATTGTTTCAATGAAATGGCTATTGTTGTTAGCTGGTGATATCGAAAGCAACCCCGGTCCCACTCTGGAGCAGCTTGCCACGGAAATTCGAAAAATGGCCGCGGACGTAACTAGTATCAAGGAAAACAACAAAACACCGCATGATTCACTCGCCGCGATTCACAAGAAGTTGGATGTGCCGACACACCTAGAAAGTAGAATAACTGAAGTTGAAGAGAGAGTGGATGGAATCGAAGCTACCCTGTCAAGGTTCGGAAAACAGATAGATGACATGGAAAATCGTAGTCGGCGCTCCAATCTTATCATCTACGGCATTCCAGAAACAGAAAATGAAACAACTGAAGACCTTGAGTCCGAGGTGGTAAACAAGCTAATCCAGGACAAACTTAAGGTAACCATCTCTGGGATCGAAATAATACACCGTCTAGGAGCTACTCGATTTCAGGGACAAAATAAAAATACTTAAGAACTGCCCCAAACTCAAAGGTACCAAGATATCTGTCGGCGAAGATTTTTCTGTCAGAGTACGTAACATCAGAAAGCAGCTTTGGGAGAGTTGCAAAATTAACCGGGATAACCGTGAGAAAGTCTCGCTGGTATATGACAAGATCAAGTTAAATGATACACTCTACATGTGGGACGAAGAAAGGGGCGTCAAAGTAGAAGTACCAAAAAACCGCTCAAGCCCAAAACCAGAGTAAATCAACGTGAAGTACCAAAACGCATCTCTGTGTTTAATGTAAACGCGAGAAGTGTGGTGAACAAGACAGTTGAACTGGAAGCGTTTTTACTGGAACATTCCCCCGACATTGTTACCATTAGTGAAACGTGGCTTTCTTGTGATGTGTGCAGCAGGCATACCTTCCCGCCGGGCTATGTTGTTCTCCGAAAGGACAGGTGCACTCGTGGGGGTGGCGTTGCAATCCTAGTCAGAGATAATGTACCCGTTACACCAATGCCTGACGTTGACGGTATAGAAGCCCTGTGGTGTAAAGTTACGATAGGCAAGTTTTCCATTTACGTGGGAACAATGTATCGTCCGCCGGGAGCAGGCTCTGATGCGATACATGTCCTGAATGAATATATGCGACGGCACCTTCATGACTCAAAAAAAAAATTGTTCTGACCGGTGACTATAACCTTCCTGGCCTTGAGTGGGAATACCTTCAAAGTGGAACTGCCGAAAAGGCCAGCGCTGAAGCACTGCTTGATTTAACCTATAACTTCGGACTAAAGCAGATAATTTTGCAACCCACACGTGTCACTGCTTCTTCGCAGAATATTCTGGATCTAACATTTGTGAGTGATACCATTTTAACAGATGGCCTTTCTTGGGAAGTTACAGATGGCATATCTGATCACAAGGCAACAAAATGTTGGTTATCGTTTCCGAGTGTGCGTAACGGGAGAGTGAAAAAACGTATATATGACTGGGATAACGCTGATGACGTCAGTGTGCTTGACTACATGGAAATTTCATACCCAGCTTTTGAACTTCTTTCAAACGACCCAATGGTATCAGTTGACTGCTTGTGGATACGTTTTAAGACAAATGTGAAAGACTGTTTATCTAAATACATTCCAACTAGAATAAAAACCGCGAAAAAAACTAACCCTTGGATAACAAGAGAGATCATACATCTCAAGCGCAAGCTATCAAGACTTCAAAAGCTCAAAAACAAATATTGCTCACAAAGGTATAACAACGACATTGGCATAAAATCTCGAACTCTTAAAACTTTAGTTCGAAATGCTAAAGATAAGTACATGAATGTTACGTTAGGCAACTTTATAAAAGCTTCCCCGGATAAGTTCTGGCGATACTTAAATTCGGGAAAACGCAAACATAGTAACTTGCCGCCTGCAGACGCATTGCTTAAAGCTGAGCAGTTTAACAATTATTTCCAGTGGTCGCGGGTTCGATTCCCGGCCGCGGCGGCCGCTTTTCTGATGGAGGCGAAAAGCAAAAACGCCCGTGTGTACGAGATTTCGGCGCACGATAAAGATCCCCAGGTGGTCAAAATTAATCCGGACACGATGTCGCGGGTTCGATTCCCGGCCGCGGCGGCCGCTTTTCTGATGGAGGCGAAAAGCAAAAACGCCCGTGTGTACGAGATTACGAGTGTACGAAAACGAGTGTACGAGTGTACGAAAACGCCCGTGTGTACGCACGCACACACGCACACACGCACACACACACGCACGCGCGCGCGCGCGCGCGGGTGTGCGTGTGCGTGTGTGTGCGTGTGTGTGTGTGTGTGTGTGTGTGTGTGTGTGTGTGTGTGTGTGTGCGTGCGTGCGTGCGTGCGTGCGTGCGTGTGTGTGGGGGGGGAGGGGGGGAAGGGGGGGGTCGACGTTCGGACAATGATTTGTACAGTTGATGTAGCGGAAATCATAAAACGAACGTAGTTTCATCATGTGATATTTTGAGTACACGCGGTCGGAAGACCATAGATTTGGCACATTTGCTATTGCTTTCAATGCACCATTCTGTAGCACTGAAAGTTACCATTTGTTACTATTTGTTGCTGTAGTGTTACCCCGCATGAAGTTACAGTATCTTATATTGTGTTCAAATGACTAAATGTATAAAAGAAGCTTTGTTTTTACTGGCAGCATGTATTGCAATTTCCTAAGTATCCCGACTGTACGAGCGAGCTCAGCCTGCATGCACTCGACATGAGATCCCACAGTATAAACTCACTAAAGTAAAAACCCAGAGATTTAGCAACATATAGTTAAATGTATTTCATTGCCCCAGTGAGAGAGTACTTCTGAGGTCATAAGTGATGCTTTCGTCTTTAAAGAAAGCAAGCGGCTTTTGTTTTGTTTGAGTTGACCAACAGAGCCTTTTTGATAGAACATGTGTGTAGTTTAGCGAAAACTATACTACCTTTTCCTACCATGTTATTTGCGTCCTTGCCAGTTAAAAATAAGCTAGTATCGTCTGCATACATTACGTACTCAACTTCTGTATCTATTTGTGTGGGATCATTAATATACAGGGTGATCAAAGTTAAGTCGACAGGTTTTTTAAGGCGAAGCTTTTTACCTCTACCCTTACAAGGGTTCTGTCGCGACCGTTGTTGTCAACAGAAAACTTCCGCGAAGAAATAAAAGAAGTTACTGGCACCACCAGGGATCAAACCTCGAGCGATTAGACAAACGGAGCGAGAGCCCGCTGTCTTACCGATTAACCTACGAGCTCACGCGGAGGCGGGGTAGACAAACGGTGCACTCACCGAGCCCATCTGCGGGTTTACCCCCTGCATTTTCGCAGAAAGCACGTGACAGCGGGACGTAACCTCTCGCGCCGCTATGCGCTCCGCCCAATGCACGTGTAGCTGCCCTTGTGCGCTCTTGCCCATGCGTCAGGAGTTATGAAATCAAAGGAAGCTCACACCAACGCATGATATCTCACTTCTCCGTTTCTGCCGCCGATCTCGTCGCCTCCACCGGCAGTGGTAGAGACGGCGGAGAAGTGAGATCGCCTAACGCTAGGTTTGAGCTTCCCTTAATTTTATAAAGAAGGAGTTTCCACTCATGTGCTTCACCAATACAACTCAGCCAGCCAGCGTTCATAAATAATCCATTGATTTAACCTTAGCAAAAAATATCTCTTTGGAGTAATAATGGGCGTGGTTAAGTGCATTTCACTTGTCTCTGATTTCACTCTCTCTAGACCCTCGTGTGTGAATTCAAGTGACGTCGCATGGGTTATCTTTGTCGGTGTCGTTTACAGCTTCGCTTTCCAACCACCTTTACAGGGTGGATTGGCCCGCATTTTTTTTTAAAATTAGGCGCTTATATCTACGTGAACCCCACCTCTACATTCAAGTTATTCGCCCGGGGGGACACAGCATGAGGAGGTAATTATTGATTGCAGGGGCCTAATTAACTAAAATTGAGTAATTACTTTTTGTGGCTGCAGTAAGCAGACATGATGGTACTGAAGTCAGACGCCATCGTGTGTCTACACAGTTTCATTTGGCAGAATTCTTCTAGTGCATCCGCACTCCGAGATATCGAACTGCGAAGTTTAATTGCCGTTTGCATTATTACGAATGCAAGACGACGAGGACCGGCGCTAAGTACCTCTCTTTTGTTGCGTGCTGGATAAAAATTTACTGGAACCCAGTGGATTCCAGTAAAGTTTGTGTTATTAATAACCAGGCTGCTAGTTACAGTTGATTGCTTGTTGCACAACAGTGTGTTAGTACGATTTGCACAACGCAAATCGTTAGTAAATTTTAGAAGTTGCGTTTCGCAAGAAAACATTTTTCTGAATACGTGCTGACAGTTAGTATAAAAAAAGGAATTAGACTCAAGAAATTCCATTAAGTGTGAATATATTATGTGTTACAACATTTTACAAGGTATAGATGTTAATGAGATGGGGCGATAATTATCGGGGCGATGAACATCACCAGATTTGTGAACAGGAGGTTATGTAAAATGGTGAAGTGATCGGTCAAAAATTTTTTGAAAGAATAACAAATGAATACACTTGTGTACATTTCGGCATTTTAGAATTAATAAAATCGGGGCCAGCAGAGGATGATTTTTTGAGATTACGTATCAATTACGTAACATGATTCATTGACAGGAGCTTCGTAGGTGTAAAAGGTGGAAAACGGTTAGAATAACGCGATTGAAAGCAGTGAAAATGTATTTTTTAGAATGGAACATCATTGGCTTGGGGAGACTGCTGTATTTGAATGAACAAGTTGAATAAGCTTGTTTTGAGGGCCGCTGACTACGCCCCTTAACTTGCGTGGGTTAAATTGTAATAACTATGATAGCGTGTAAAATGATTTATTGTCATTCGAGGCGGCTACGTTAAAGTCAGTACTAAATGTATGATAGGCCGACCACTGGTCAGCACGATCTGTTCGCTTTGCCGACAAAACATGAGCTTCTTTTTGCTACGGAGCCACTTTAGTGAATTTGTAAACCAAGGTGAACACGAGTTATTTGCTACCTTTCTTTTTGACTCATAGGGTATTAGAGTGTGGTGTATATAGTGTGGTGTATTAGAGCTAATAGCTTCTTCTTAAAAATTTCTTCAACCGCACGATTGGAAAAGCTTGGAATATAGTCGGCGATAAACACATCTGACAAAGCTGCGATTGACGCAACATCGGCTCTGTTGCAGTGGTTCTGCTGTATTACTTCCAGACTTATTTGAAGGTTCCCGAGCTTTTAACGTAAAATGAAGTATATAATGGTCGCTTATGCCTGGCAGGTAAGTTATAGAAGAAGCCAAATCTGGTGTAGTGGAAAAAAATCAAGGCCAAGCTGTTAGAGGATGTAGCAGCAGTTCGCGTTGACATGTGATCAAGTTGCGCGAGATTGAAATCACTGCAAAGGTTTGGAAATTCTGTGCACTGTGCAGAATTTGTTTAACAGTTACTGAATCATGTCGCCATTGTATGTTAGGCAAATGAAAATCTCCCAAAATGAGCAGTGGCGAGTTAGGGTATCTAAGGCACACTTTATCGACTACGTCGCAAAATTCGCTACAAAAAGAATTTCGAGCACTTGGGGATCTTTATCTGGCACAGATAATAAATTCGTGGCTGGCAAGAAGTGTACGCACGCAAACAAGTTCAAGTGGCGTCACAATGCGGATTACATGCGAAACAAGTATATCGCTAACCGCTATAAGGACGCCCCCTTCCGGATCGAACGGCTCGGCCGTATGTGAAGCAGGAATACGATTTTACGTAGTTAATATCTCGCTATTCCTAGATGTACGTCTTTTTGTTGATTTTAAGCTTATTCGAACGCCGCGAGTAAGCCTGGCCGCTAGCTTTGACGGATTCAATTAACTTCTTTCGTGATTGACGCATTTCACGACAAGAATCCTCGCTGATGGAAACTCCTGTGCCTTTCAGTTTCGCTTTTTGCGACAGAATACTATCCTTTGTATTAAATGAAAAAAAATTCTACGACAATCGGACTTGTTTTATTTCCTACATATGTTCCGAGTCTATGGGCTCGAACGATCAAGTCTTCTGTGAGGCGCATGTTGAAGTGACGGGACAATAAATCACGAACGCATTTTTTCGGATTCCTCCCACTTTTCCAGTTGGTTGTCAGAGATACCATAGAACAATATATCGTCTTGTCGGCATCCTTAAGACGTAAATTTGTGGCCTCCCTTTCGTTTTTAACAACCTCACAAACCATGCTTGAAATGTATGTTGTTGGGGGCACGCCTTCAAAAGACTCGATCACTGCTTCTACGATGGTCAGCCTTGTCGCCAAGTCGGACACTTTTCGGCTAGTTCAACCTCATTTTGCCTTAGGTCAGTGAGTGCAGCCATAACTTCTGCATGACAAGAGCCTTGGTTGTCACGAATGGCCTTGATGGCTGCAAGTAATTCATTGTTCAGCTTGATTGTTTATTCATCCGGCGGCCGCGGGTTAAGCTTTACATCACCACCAAGTAGCAATAGTCAAACAACAAATATGCAATCATATAAATTCTCGTAAACTACATTTGGGCATTGGAGAAGCAGCAGAGAAATGTTGCTAGAGCGCTTAGAATACAATGATTGCGCTTTACCAACCTGCACAAGAAACAGGAAGGGATTGTTCAAAATCTTTGGAGTTTTACGCATGAGGCTACCCATGGGAGGTCTAGTGAGGCCGGAGGTCTAGTGAGACCCATGGGAGGCCGGATGGGAGGTCTAGTTATTAGTTTAAGCCTTTGGAAGTCTTTAACATGCGCTGAAACCTCAAAACACGGGTGTTTTCCTTCTTCGTCTTCATCAAAAATTACTCCCACCTCCCCTCGCGGGAACCCCTGTGTAGATGCGACGCATAGGGGGTTCCGTTGTTGTTTCCGTTAGGTTGATTCTCCCATCGCGTGAAACGTGCCGTGAACCCCCTGCCGCGGCTATGACGCAACGTGGCGCGGCTATGACGCAACACAATCCAACACAATCCACTTTATTCCAATCCAATCCAAATCCAATCCAATCCAAGCCAAGCCAAGCAAAGCCAATCGAATCCAATCCAATGCCCCTCGCGAGAGAGTGTTCGCTATCAGAGAGGAGAGGGGGTGAGCGGCGGAGAGCGCAGCTCGCGCGGCGCGGAGAATGGGGGAGGGGTGTGGACGGACAACGACGCCGTATGGAGGGACAAGGCGAGTGAATGAGATGCAGTCGCATCTAAAAAAAAAAAACGGTTGGAATCGAACCCGCGTTCATGGGCTCAGCAGCACGACGCCTTAGCCACTGAGCCACCACGGCGCGTTGTACGCTGTTTTTGCGACACTCTCGTCGGCCGCTCTAACCAAGAATTTGCGGCGTGCAGAAACGAATGGTCACGGTCGCAAGCCGCCGCCAGAGCGGTTTCAGCATAAGTGGGCTTCCCTGAGCCGACGCAAAGAGCTCAAGCGCGCGTTCTTTGCGTGTTCCAGGAAAAGCAGGGAACGGTACTGCACGCCGGCATGTAGAAATACCATTTCAACGACGAGCTCACCGAAACTGGAATAGCCCTATCTGTATCGCTTGGGCCTCGTGACTTAGTTGTACAACCCGCCCCACAAGTTTCTCACCTCTGCGTCCTACAAGCTCACGGTTTTTTACTGTACCTTGCCGCGTAGACCCTTCCACATTTTTTTGGTATACAGAGCGACCAACGGGTTTACAGAGTCCTCACTCTTACTGTCGTGCGCTTGATTCGATTCGCCTTTTAAAGAAAGCAAAGAAAAAGCGCGTTAGCTTTTGGTGCAAAAATCTTTCTTCGTTTTGTCCCACCACCATCATAGGTTTGAGGGCTCTTTCATTGTTTCTTTTTTACTTTCCCCTTCGTATAGTGAACGCATCATCAACCACGATATTATTGGAGAAGCTGAAATATAAAAAAAGTATAAAAGAAGGATTTAATGGCCCTGCTTTCGGACGGCATTAATTTGGACCACCTTAGTATCTGTAACGCAGTCCTAAATCTTACATCCACGGTTTTCTTTTTTGCTTGTGTGCGAACGGGTTGGGCGTGTGTTCGAAGAGGATTGAAGGCTACTACAAAATTATACAGCGGTATCGCGCCCACTAAGCTAACTGAACAATACCGACTGAAGGTCACCGCAAATAAGGAACCAGGAGCAAGGGAACTGGTTTGTGAGCGCCAACGGCCGAGTGAGGGCAGTGACCAAGAAAGCGCTGCTGAGTTCTTACACCGAACCTGCGAAGAGTTGCGTTTACCTTTTTTTTTTTTTTTTTTCTTTCGTAGGCGTCTCTTTCTCGTTCGTTTAGGGCAGGAAAAGGTTATTACGGATAGCCCACATAATTAGATTTTACAAATAGGCTTGCTGGTTTTGTTCTTAATTTTTCTGCCCCGTATATTTAGTAAGAATGCTAAACTGCTCTTGCTCTTTGTCTTAAGTAAAAGCTATTGAGGGTTGGCCGCAAGAAAAATTACGGTGTGCGCAGAAAACAATCCACCTGTGGTCAAGACTGCTGTCCTACATTCGCGGTCCGAGTGCCGACCTGGACATCCATTACCACGTCAAACGCCCATTGCGCTACTGCACATCGAATGCCTGTCATTTTACTTGACGTTCAAGCGTACGGCCAACCAAGGCAAGTGGAGGATCGAGAGCGCAGATGGGGGCCACAGTAACGGAGGGAATCAGGGCGTCAAGCGACATCGGCGCTCGGGAGCTACCACAGCTAATATTAACTTTTTAAAACGAAAAGAGAAGGAAAACCCGCGGGGGACAGGGGCAGGGGACAACGTTACATCGGCAGAATCGTCCCGAGGGCGACCGGAACCGGAAGCGGCGAGCTTCCGCTTCCGGACAACTGGAACGCACGCATGCGAGAAAGGCGAGACCTCGCGTGCGCTCACGCTCGAACAGCGAAACGTGCGGCACGCCAGAGGCGGAGTTCGCACGGGTAGGTGCGGCGGGTGCAATGCATTTTCACGACCAACACGGTCACACGCCTTTCTTTGCTCCTCCGTATATGCGTATATACACTCGTTGCGGCCTCCCGGCTCTTTCTTCCGCCTGCGGCGATTCTGTCCTGTCGCTGCCTTTGAAATCGCGTGCAGAGGTCGTCGTCGCCGTGGGTTTCATTCTTATGCGAAACTGTCCGGCGACTGGGCGGCCGCAGTGCGCTACTAGTGGCTCCATTAAGGGACAATCCGTTATCTCGGATCGGCCAGTAGACGTCCGCGTGGCACGCGAGTTCCCGCTAACAGTGAGGGCACTGGTCGTTGTGTTTTGGGCAAACGGTCGTTCAAGAAAAGCCGAGCCATGACACTCCCTGCAGTCGTTCGGGCCAAGGACAAGGTCAAAAGTCCCAGAACTAGTGGACAGCCATAACTGCCAAAATCACACAGCATCGCCCGTCACGCTTCGAATGCACTTGGTCCATTAGCTCAGGGCCTGGTAGGAGCGTACAGGAGGACCCAGCCACGACAGGGGTGGACCCAGCAAGCACAAAACAATACATAAAGCACAGAATGTTTCGTGAACCAAGGAGTGTAGGCCTAAAGCGTAGCTTTGGCATTGGGAACGTAACTCAGGGCATTTTAACAGCGGAGCTGTTCTAGGGCTGTCCATTGACGACAGCCTCTGCTGGTATCGGGTCACGCTATATCTGGAACAGGTTTCCCCGCCGTGCAAAAACCAGTTCCCAGTATAGAAAAACTGTAGGTTGATTCCTCTGTCATAGGAATTAGTAAAACACGAAAGTGAAATATGCAGCGAAATCTGCAGCTTAGCATGATTTGCGGGCCGGCGGCAGTCTTGTGGGTGGGCTTGGGGACCGACGTCCTGTTGGCGGGTCGCTACGGCAAAGGTGCGCTGGCGTCATTTCCGTGACGGATATGACTTCAGTGAAATCTTGGGGGCAGAAAACACTTTTGTGTTAAAATATAAAACCCGAAAACGAACAACCCTAGTTTTAACGTGCTCTTTAGCACTAAAGGTTGCTTCCCTGCAAGAAGACCCTGTGTGTAGGGGTGTACCCTTTACAGGCCGCTTGCTTCGTTGTACTGGCGTCACTTCCATGACGGATATGACGTCAGCGAAGTCTCCGTCTATCCGGGAATAAAACACTTTCGTGTCAAAAAATTATGAAAATGATCGCCATTCCGCCATGTTAAAGTGGATTTCCAGCGAAGATGTTGTAAATCATTACAAATGCTGGTGGGGGAGTGTATGAAATGCTTCTCGTCGTCTCGGCGGGCTCCTCGCTTGCGCTCGGCTTTTCTGGCGGCCAATGCTGGGTCCTGCCTGGCCTGACAAATGCGCTTGGCGTCTTGGACCAAGCACTGCCCAATTTAGTGGCGCCAGTCATACCTGGCCTTCAAACATAGCCTGCAAACATAATCTTTCCCAGGTAAACATGGGGGGGGGGGGGGGAGGGTGGTTCCATAGTTCGCAGGCGCTTTATCATCCACAATGCGGTTGCGATGCTTGTTCTATGTTTTTTTAACGATTACTGAGCTCTATGCTGCATGCCTGAATAGCCTGACGCATGCGCTCGGCGTCTTGGCCGGAACTGCTGGGCCCTGCCTGGGTTTTTTGTTGACGACACCAAATTTTTTCACCAACTAGAGACTGACAGCTTCGCTGCAAAAATAAAGAAAGGTCCTGGGGCCTTCACATTTTCATATAAGACGGCTTATATTGCTCCTAAAAATGACTTTTCATCAATGCACTTATGTGTATAGGTAAAGCCGACTTAAAAAAAGATCAGTATAAGCTTGGTCCTTGTAAGCTGGCTTTGCCACTTTATGTGATGCACATTGAAGCATGGCGATCTACGAAGGGAGCATGATAACAGAAAACGGCTCTAACTCTTATGTTATCGAAAGTATCCCGAAACAAATCACACGAAAATAAGTCGCTATGACGAATCTAATATTCTGCCGAGTTTCATTTACTTGTCGTAATTAGTTAGCTCACAGTGAAGTTTTAAACGTTACAGAGTTACAGTCTGCAGTCGATACATTGCCAGCTACGGAGGAAGTATGGTTACAGAAAACGGCTGTAACTTGTTTTACCGGAGATATCCGGAAACAAATTATATGACAATTAGCCCCTAGGACGACTCTAACATTGCGCACCACAGCTTCGCTGGTCATCCTTCTTCACAGAGTGGAAGGACACTGAATTTTTCTATGTTTTTTTTTGCGGCCTAGAGGCTAGATGTATGGGCCAAGGACTGACGTTTTATGTCGACTTTGATCGTGTGGGTGTCACTAAACTGACGCGACAGCTATGTCACCATTCTGTTACCCGCATCCTTGACGTTCCGTGTCTTTCACTTGATGCCAAACTGACCATCTCCACATAGCGAGCTAATTGTTGTTGTAACCGACAGTTTAGCGATCCAGTCGAGGTGAGTCAGGCCTCGGGGCTGCGGTGGATACGCGGCACCGTTACTTGTAGAGAGACGCAGCACTTTGTCCCGCATCAGTGACACCACAATGAAGTGAAGGACGACCTTCTGGGGAAACGCTTCAGCGAGCATGGGGAGCCCACTCCGTCTTGCCGCCGTCAGATCTCGAGCGTAAAACAACAACCCCTTAAGTGAGCCCGCCGATCCTAACGGATTGTCAAATAACTGTAGTTCGATCGAGGCATCCGCATTAAAATTGTGCTCATTGCGAGTAGTTCGCTGCCCTGTCTGCCTTTTGCTCCTCTACCTCACACGTTACCCAACTCCCGACACCTTGCTGCGTTCGACACTCGCGATCTTTTGCGATGCGTTCTTCGCACTCATACGGCGTTTCTTGCGAGAGACATTTAGCCGACTCTCCGGCTGCTCTCTTTGGCGCTCGGACCAACTTCCTTACCCGAAATAGCAGTTGTAGATGTCGAAGCTCCGTACATTGCTTTAACTCGATCGCAGCTTCTGTGCATTTCTTTACCGCCGCGTCAATGCAAATTGGCTCACCGTACCGTCTTGTTGCACCTTGGTCGATTTTCCATCTGCAGGAGCACCGGCGTCTCTGCGGGCCACAGATAACACGTGCACCAATCCCACTTTCTGTGTATAGCTCCCCACGGGAGATATATAGACGAACTCTACTTACGACAAGTACTGCCCGCCACCTATCGACCGCCTAATCTGCAAAGCCTCCCGGAGGATCGAGAATGAGAGGGACGCAGATAGAAATTCACAAGGAGCTGTTGAAATAAAAGTACGCTCTAAAAAATACCATGCGTCTTCTTTGCCACAGTACACTTGAATGACCATTTGCTGCTTCCAAGGGGAAACATTTCATGAATAACGAGGCTCGACAGCTTATTTGACTCGAAATTCGCTATAACATCTGACAATGCAAACCGTCATGCTCGCCGCAATGACGCACCACAGGCCGAATTTTTCGATTGAAGGGATGTGTTGGGACTCACCATTGAACTACCCTGACCAATCACTCCGATCAAGAGGTCGTTTTGCTGCGTTGGCGAGAACCAAAGTCATGCACATTTCAAGGAGTAGCGCGCTTTAAAGGGGACCTGGAACATTTATTTTTAGGGACGAAGCACCTTTAAGGCCGAGGCTTGTCCGGCGTTCGTGCTCACGGCACAGCACCGTGTAAACCGAAACACCTGTGAACAAAAGGTTCACAAAAGGTTAGAGAGAGAGAGAGAGAGAGAGAGAGAGAGAGAGAGAGAGAGAGAGAGAGAGAGAGAGAGAGAGAGAGAGAGAGAGAGAGAGAGAGAGAGAGCTTCTGGAGAGAGAGAGAGCTTCTGGAGAGCCGTGCTGCGCATGCGCGAGGAGCATGAGACTGGATTGGATTGAATTGGATTCATCAGAGTGGTTTCTTGGACGAGTTGGTCATTCATCGTGTAAGTAAGCGCGAAATGAACAAGGACCCATTCACTTCGCTCGCCCTTGTTCATTTCGCGCTTACTTACACGATGAATTAGATTGTATTGAAATGAATTGGATTGGATTAAATTGAATGGTATTAGATTAGAAATCGGTTTAGCAGCAGTAAGCACTCTTACGGGTGATTTACGGTAAGAACGATCCCCAGTGCTTCGCCCACTCGTCATGATTCACTTCGTGGAGATGCGTGATTTTCTTTTACTTCTTTTTCAAAACCTGAAATACTTTCACAACGTAGTCAACAAGCGTATCCAGTGCTTAAATCGGCGGGTCACAAAGTACCCCAGCCAAATATCAAGGTTCTGCGCCCGTTAGAAACGTATGAAATCGCTCGAAAGATTTTTCTCGTTTTCTCGATCTAAGCACTGTTTCGCGCTTGAGTGACGCCACTCCAGCTCTATCTGGAGTGGCGTCACTCTCAAATCAATGAGTGGCGTCACTCCAAGTGGTGTCAGCCACTCTAAATTGATGCGATACAGCGATTTCGAGTGGTTGGCTTCTTTTCAGTTGCAAAAATAAACGCATTTGATCGCCACTTTAAAGAAAATCGCCACAAAAGTAAGGGAGACGCTGGAAGGCGTATCTACTGCGACGAGCAAATCAAATAGTGCCGCTCTGGGGAAGCGATAGCTGTTCCTTTCGCTTGCTTCCAGGCACGAAGGAAAAAGGCGCCGCCAGGACTTTGTCTTGAGGGGGGCGAAGCCGTTGTGTCGAGGGGGGAGAGGGCTGGGAGGAGGGGGCGAGTGCTGGGGTGTCTTGGGGGGTGGGCAAATGCCCCTTTGCACACCCCTGCCGACGCCCACGACGTAAAGGACCCTGCAACATTACCGATAAACGCTTTAATCTATATAGCTTGATTATTCGGGCCGTGGTGGAGCACGCTAGCCTATTTTCGTTCAATAATAATATGAGTGATGTAGGCGTACAGGCTGCACAAATGTCTGCCAAGCCAAACGCGCATGTCAAACCTCGCAGCACGTGGCGACGGACCAGAGGCCGACGGGAGAGCGCCCGCTGACGACCACCCGTGGGCCGCGCGGGCCCGGCTGCACCGCAGGCCAGCTTCGCGGCAACGACAGCAGAGTCGTCGCCGCGGGGGCCGTGTGTCTACGCCGAACCTCCAACAGGGCCCACGGCGGCGGCCGGAAGTGCCACTGCACGGGCACCGCAGCACGCGGCGGGCTTCGGCGTGCTGAAAGAATGCACGTTCGCCGCCCGAACGCCGACGACAACGAAGGTCGCGCCTCCCGAGCCGAGGACGCGCGCGCAGCGGGGCGTATGTGTGCCACCGGCGCGACGACACACACAGCAGCGTGCTGGTGCAACCACTGCTCGCCGCCGATAACCGTATCGGCCACGCGGCGTCACCCGCAGCCTTCTCTGGGACAATGGAAGCCGTACGTTTACCTGGCCACGCGAACGACGACAGCGCGAGGGCGAGACACAACAAACAACCGGCTCCCAGAGCGAGATGTCCCCGTTGAAGGGCGAATAAATCCCCGCTCCTTCGCCGTGAGTTGTAACAAGGAAATGCGCCATCCTTCCGCGCAGAGATACGCACGAAATCCGAGGCACGTCCCACACGGGGGGAAACCGCGTCCTCGCGGGGCCCTGCAGACTGCTTCTGCGAGGCAGGTTGCCGCACCAAGGTCACGCATGCACCCGGGGTCAACTTAAGAATTTAGCTACCGCCAGTTTGCACGGAAGGGGGCATGATAGGCCGTAGAGAGGGAACGGTCGAGGGGTTCGTAGGTGCGCCCCGGCGAAGGTAACAAAAGCTCAAGTATGTAGATTCTAAGCGGAGGGAAGGCTAAAGGCGTACATCAAAAGGGGGTTTTCAGCATCCCTCTTGTAATTAACGCTTCCGCACAGGATGTGCTTGATTGGGGAGTTTTCAAGTGGCAGTCATGTATCCTAAAGGTAGGCGAGAGCGTTCTTGCAAGAATGCCGAGGAGCCCATAAGTTATTATTATTATTATTATTATTATTATTATTATTATTATTATTATTATTATTATTATTATTATTATTATTATTATTATTATTATTATTATTATTATTATTTCTTTTTTTCACTACTTTTATTTTCACTACATTTATTTCTGTCATTTTCACTACTTCAATTTGTGTGTGTCTTGTCGCTTGTTTGTTTCTTGCTATATGTTTCTTGTATTTTGTTTTCATGTAACTACCCGTGCGCCAGCACTCAGGCCTCTGGCTGTTCCTGGGCACGTAAATAAACATGATTGATTGATTGATTGATTATTATTATTATTATTATTATTATTATTACGTTGGGCTGTATGGCTACTTTTCTGCTGCCCCTTGGTCAACAGTCATTGACCACTCTGATGTCAATGAACAAGTTGACCGTTTTACTGAGATTGTGCTTTTGGGTATGAAGAAATACATCCCGCAATATTTACCAAAGAAGTTCAAGTTCCCACACTGGTTTTCTTCTGAATTGCGGGATGCCCTGAAACTCAAAGAACGCGCGCACAGAAAGATGAAGCGCTCTGGTGCGAATCAGTTCGTTCAGGAGTTCCGGCGCCTACGTGCCCTATGCAAAATATTGCACAAACGTGATCATGCTTTGTACCTGGCGTCAGTTGAAGCTAAAGCAACTCATCAGCCGGGAGCCTTCTGGAAGTACATTCATTCTAGATCTAGTACAACGAAAGAATCTATTCGTCTACTGGATTCCAACGGCGATGAGGTTGCAGATGCGGCCGACTGCTTTGCTCGTCAGTTTTCTTCTTTGTTTGGGCTTAGCGGTGGTAGCGATGACGGCAGCGTCTCTTGTCACCAGGACGGTTACTCCGCTTGTTTCCAATTGGATGAGAACATCGTGCGGGCCAGCATCAAGCGGCTAAAGCCCTCGTTTTCTTCTGGGCCAGATGGTATTCCTGCTGCAATTCTAAAAACGTATGCAAATATATTTGTTCCTGTGTTCACCTCAATATTTAATAACTGTCTCCGGTCTGGCACGTACCCTCGATCATGGAAAATCTGTCGTGTATTCCCTGTTTTCAAGTCAGGCCCAAAAACCGACCCCATGAACTATAGGCCAGTGTCGCTTCTTTGTTCTGCCTCTAAAATATTCGAGTTATCTCTTCATAAGGTCTTGTCTTTCTCACTTAAACACGTCCTCATTCCTAATCAACATGGCTTCATGCGTGGTCGCTCAACTTCCACAAACCTCGCATGCTTCATGGAGCAGGCTGTCCCAGCAGTCATTGGTAGAAGCCAGCTTGATGCGGTCTACTGTGACATGAGCAAGGCCTTTGATGTAGTCAACCACTCGTTATTGCTTGCCAAGCTCATTCTGTTAGATGTTCACGCTTCCTTAGTGGGTCTTATACGTTGCTATCTCCAGGAGCGTTATTGCTATGTAAGTGTTAATGATCAAACATCATTTAGGTACAAAGCAACCAGTGGTGTACCCCAGGGCTCCGTTCTGGGCCCCCTTCTTTTTTCCATTTTCATTAACGACGTTGCTTCTGCCATTAAAAATTCTTCTTTTTTGTTGTATGCTGATGATGTGAAAATCTTCAGAGAAGTGCGTAATGTTCAGGACTGTAATTCTCTTCAGGCTGATATCGTGTCATTCCATCGTTGGTGCACCAAAAACGACTTAATTTTGAACCCCTCAAAAACGAAAGTTGTTTCCTATAGTAGGAAAACTCAGCAGATGCAATACTCCTATAAAATAGCAAGCACTGCACTGCCGAGGGTGACCGAAATTCGGGACTTGGGAGTACTATTTGATTCTTCACTGACTTTCTCTTCCCACGTTACACAAATTACCGGACGCTCTCTTCGATGTCTGGGTGCTGTCTGCAGGTATTCTAGAGAGTTTAAAAGTCCTCTTCCTTTCTTAAAGTTGTATTCGGCTCTGTGCTTACCTCTTCTCGAATACGGTTCTGTTGTTTGGAATGGAACTTGCAAGTCCAATAGTGACCGCATCGAAAGGGTTCAAAATAAGTTCCTTTCTATCTTTAGGCACCGTTTCCGTCATGTACAAGAAGACGCAAACGGCAGCACGTCTTGTCTCAAAAGTATTCCTTCCCTTTGGTGTCGACGAATGAGAGCTGACATTATCTTTCTTTATAAACTTCTTCATGGTGATATTTTGTGTGATGACTTGGTTGCACTTATCAATGTCAACTTGCCGAACAAACTTTTCCGAAGATTTCGAACTTTCAGAACAGATGCTTTAAGTAAACGATGCTCGTCCATCTGCAGAATACAATGTGCATATAATGAATATTCCGATCGTCTTGATATATTCCAGAGCTCTTTGTCTTTGTTCTCTAATGAATTGAAAACTGTTGTAACTTAAGTGCCTTTATGTCATTTATGTGCCGTATTTCTGTTCAGTATTTATTTTATGCAAATCATCATCTTGCTTGTTTGTTTTTCACTTTTCCTGATTTTGTGTTGCTTGAATTTCTGTCGGTTTAAGTGTCAGTGCTTGTAACGCTGAACTTCGTTTTTCCATTTTGAAACTTCCTGACATTTTGTTACAAAACCTTTGTTTTATGTGTATAATCTATCTCCGTCATGTGTATTGAGTATTTGCTTGTGTATTTTCAATTTTTCACGTGCCTTCAACGTTTTGCTGGCCGGGTGTCATGGCTTCTAACACTAGGCTTCCTTTTTTTTTTTTTTTTGCTGTTTTGCTGTTTTGCTTTCTGGGATCTCTGTAACTATTTTTATCTTATTGTTTCTTTCATATATACGGTTTTCTGTGTTGTGTTGTCTTGATTTTAGTTTGTTTTTATGAATGCTTGTATATGGTGTACCAGTACCAAGACCCTAGGGTTGTTCCTGGGCACCAAAAATAAAGGTTGATTGATTGATTGATTGATTGATTGATTATTATTATTATTATTATTATTATTATTATTATTATTATTATTATTATTATTATTATTATTATTATTATTGAATAAATTACTTAGTGAAGTTGTTGAAGCGCCTTCTGTGGATATGTTTGTTGCTAAATCGAGATATTGTACAACCCTGATTACCAATGAAATTGTGTTAACCTGTGAAATAAAAATGTACATCGCCATGATTAGCCCTTCTATGCTAAACACCTTTGCAGGGATGCGTAAAGTGTTGTATTCTTTGCACTGTACCACTCCTGTATGAGCCTTCGAATAGGCTTACTGTATGAATAAATAAAATAAATAAAAATATTATTATTATTAGTTAGTGTTATTATTTCAGATAGCATTTTCAGAGATTATGACCCTGCCCATTTCAGACCGCACTGAAGGACTTGTGTCCTTAGCGCGGCCACGTGAAGTACACGTTAATGCCAAACTGCAATTATGGAGCTGATAACCATGCCTAAAACCCGCATTGTGGAGTAAATATGTTATAGCTCTCACTAGGAAGTCGCAGCGTTATCGATTGTCACTATTTTACTGCGAAAGGTGTATTAACAACACTCTCGGGCCATATCGCATCAATTTTCGATGAAGCTATTCGTAACTCCAAGATCGTGGTGTCATCTGGCAACAGTGGGCAAAACAACCGAGATGGCAGGTGCGCGCAGGTTCGCGGCGCAGCTTTCAAGAGCTTCCTGACTGGGGATTTTCCGTTACACCTCATAATCGTAGTTTCTTATCGAAGCGGAGCTCATAATTGATCGCGATAATGCACTCCGCCTTCATGAAACACGGAATGATTAGGGAGAGGCTTTGAGGGACAGCGCCAAAATCGTCCTTTGCTGGGAGCAAATAGCCGGGCAGCTCAGCGATCACGTGGCTTTTCCAATAGGCCTGAGGTTGCAGAATATATGCGTCGTAAGATTGTGCTGCTTGAGAGGGATACTATCGTGACAAATTGAAATACGAACAACGGAGCGCGTGGCCTCCAGTACATACCGCGCATACCGGCGACGAGCCACGCATGCGCAGTGCGAACAAGTTACGAGAGTTCGTGACCGACCTTGATATGTAAAGACCATCGTATTTCCATCGTCCGCGGCGCGCTCAGCACGAAATAAAAAATAAAGGAACATAGCTGCGTGCGCCGTTTTCACTCATCGCAGCAGCAAAGTTAGATAACGCTTGCGAGAGTGGGCGCCGAACGCGGTGGGAAGACAAACCAAAACGCTCACACGCCGAACGAAGGCGTTTACGTACCAACGTTGGACACGAACCCTCGTAACTTGCTCGCACTGCGCATACGCAGCCCGCCGCCAGGATGCCCGGCATGTACTGAAAGCCACGCGCTCCGTTGTTCGCATTTCAATTTATCACGATAGTACGTATGTGCAGCGCTCATGCATTGCTTCGTATTTTGACATGTCCATGGCGAATAAAAACGGACTGAAAAAACGCTTGTTGTGGGCGAATGAATGACGACTTGGGGATAATACAAACTGTATGAAAGTAACAGTTTGGTAGGAAAAGAAAGAAGGAAGCGCTCACATTTCTTTCGTTCTTTTTGTACTTCGCGCAGCGTGCCATCGCGTGTTTGAGGAGAGGTGCTTTTTTGTATGATCAGTTGTTTGTGAAGTAATATCGCGCTGGCGGAATTATAACCACAGCGGCGGATCGCCGATGTGCCGTTGAGCACGTGGTCGCAAGTGCAATTTGCTAAACGCGAAATTTACAAATGTCGATTTTTCAGAGACCACGGCGCACGTTAATAGAATCTGCAGGAATTAATTACGACGCGCTTCATGGGTCAGCTAGCGCGTTGAAGAACAACATCGTGTTAACCCCAATGCAATTGTTTCTACCAGTGCACGTCGTACTTCATAATTAACTGCGGAGCGCGGTATAATTATGCAGCAGATTTAACGAATAACATCTAAGCTGGTCGCACATGTACAGTCGGCCGCAAAATTTTGTGGGATCTGGAGTACGGGGCAGAGGGGCGCAAAACTAGAGTTCCTGTATATAGCTCCCTCTCTCTACGCAAAACTGCATTGCTGGGCCATCTTCCGCCACAGACGGCCACGTCGAGGCTCGCGAAACTTGTTGGCCAGGCGCGCTTTGCGCATGCCTGTCCTTCCTTTGCTATCAGGCATCTTTGGGTCTTTGGTCACTCGCTTCCCGGTGGCATGCTTTCAATTATCCGCGGCAGCCGCTGTGGCGCCGCGGGACCATCGCCGCTAAGGTCCCTGAAAGAATTTTAGGGACCTTAATCGCCGCGGGTCTGCCCTACTGGTGCAACACATCGCGTTGCTCGCACCCGCTTTTTACGCGGGGATCAACGTTGTCAAGATATATGCTGTCTCCCAAGTGATGGAAATATATGCTGTCTCCCAAGTGACTGTCTCTCAATGTTCGACCAAGTGGTCGAACATTTAAGGTATAGAGTGAAGTTATAAGTTCGGTTCTGGCGAGAACTGCGTGCGTTGCCAAGGTGGGCAGAAAAAAGTCGCGTCGACAAAATCCATTCTTGTGGCAAAGCCAACTTTCTGGTAAATGCTCTGTGGCTCGAAATCTCATGTCGCTATCTTGGAAAAAATTCATTCTAAAATAGGCCGCTGGGACGACTCTGTTATCACGTCGAGTTTCCACTACTTGTCATAATCCGCTAGTTCACAGTGAAGATGTAGACGTCACAGAGTTCAGGTCTGCTATCAGTACATGGCAATCTACTGAGGGTGTATGGTTACAAAAAACGGCCGTAACCCTTGTTTTATCGTAACTATCCAAAACAAATTAAATCACATTTAGCCACAAAAAACGACTGGAACATTACGCCACGTTTTCCTTCCTTTTTTCTATAATTAGGTAGTTCACACTGACAATTAGCCGTTAAGGCGACTGTAACATTACGCTGAGTTTCCTTGACTTCTTATAGAATTACCCAGTTGATGGTGTTGTAGCAAATATTGCACAATTCCTGCCTGCTGTCATACATGGGATTCTCTGGGAGTGGAACGGACAGCCCCATATTTGCCCGCTGGAATGAAACTCTAGTCCGTAAAAGCTACGGTGGTTATCCTTTTTCGCAGCGAGGAAGGGCACTAAATTTATTTATTTATTTTCAACTATGCTCAAGTGTGTGTTCCTCCATTTACAACCGGTGCACATTCTCGTTATCACATGAAAAAACTTGCGTACGAACTCGGATATTTGCTATACATGGAAGAGTTCCGAGTTTCCCATTGGCTTGTAGAGAAGTGGTTCGTAGTGATGAGTCGTAATTTATTGCCATTTTGTCGTCCTAGCGGCCAATTTCCGAATGACTTTTTTTCCAAGATAGCGACATTAGGTTTTGAGCCACAGAGCATTCACCAGAAGGTTGGCTCAGCCGCAATAATGAATATTATCGACGCGACTTCTTTCTGCCCACCCGGTCAACGCACACAGTTCTCGCCTGAATCTAGCTTGCAACAGCTCTATAAGTTCAATGTTCGACCAGCACATCACTTGGGAGATTGCACAACGTTGATCTCCGCGTAAAAAGCGGGCGCGAGCGACGCGATGTGTTGCACCAGTAGGGCAGACCCGCGGCGATGGTCCCGCGGTGCCACAGCGGCTGCTGTCTATAATTGAAAGCATGAAGCGCGTGACCAGGGATGCCTGATAACAAAGGAAGGACAGGCATGCGCAAAGCGCGCCTGGCGATCAAGTTTCGGGAGCCTCGACGCGGCCGTCTGCGGCAAAAGATGGCGCTGCAATGCAGTTTTGCAGCAGTGATCGGGAAACTATAGACCATATTGTCAGGTGCTGCACAGAGATACGACCGCCGCGGGGGGAGGGGGAAACGACGCTGGCGGAGGCTTTGGGATTTGGGGCGAGGGAGAAACTCAACTTCAAGGATATAGAGGTGACGAAGAGGCGACTGGAGTGGTGGTGGAGGAAAAGTAGGGAAGGGATCGGTACGCAGGCGGAGTAATCATAGGGATGAGAATTTAGAACAGCGAGGGGAGAAAAAAGGGGGGTGGGGGCGATGAGTTTAAAACAGGGAAGAGGGGGAGATGGGAGGGAGGAAGGAAATCTATTAGGTTAGCTGAGAGTAGGGCAAGTAAGGGTAATAAAACAGGCAAGTCGGTCGCTGACAACCGACGCCCCGATTCAAAGGGAGAGCCACTAATCATCACCATCAGCAGCAGCAGCACCGCTACGCCACGCACTCCAGATCCCGCAAAGTTTTGCGGCCGACTGTGTCGCTTCGATCTGGCCTCTGGCATAGCGTAGAACGGCCGTTTTCGAATATGAGAATATAATTCTGGGGGTTGGCCTACGTGTGAGTGCAAGTGCTATCGCCGCCTCTTCCGCCACTTGAGGGTGATGGGTTCGGATGGTGAGTGGTGAGTCATGAGTGGGAAAGAATCGGGTGAGTGAATCTGACCCCCTCCCTCTCATCACCTCCGTCGACCAGTGGGAAGCAGTGCTGGGTTGCTCAAACCTGGATCTCCAGAAGGCGCTCACGGGTCGGGCAGTCACAGTCTCCCAAGCACTACGGTCTTCGGCCACCAAGCTGCACTAACCCTTGGTTGGAGGAGGAGGAATAATCATTTATTTAACTGTATGAGTTCCGTTGTGGGAGGCCTCCTTAGTCAAAGAAGCCTTGGTCCTTGGCTGCCCGGCGGGCCCTGTCCACCAGTCGTTGCTGGTCTTGAGGGCGTGAGCTGGTTAGCTGGTCCTCCCACTGCTCCAGTGTTGGGTTTGGTAGGGGGGTTAATGATGGTGATTGTCGGCACTCCCAGACCATATGGTAGAGAGTGTTGGGTGTGGGCAGTGTTGACAAGTAAGTGTGTATGTTGTTGGGTAGATGGCATGGAGTAGTGTTCCGTGGGGGTAGGTGTTAGTTTGCAGCTGTCTGAGGGTAATGGCGTGCTCTCTGGTCATGTTGGGGTGTTGTGGGGGGTAAATGCGGCGCTGCAGTCGGTAATGGGTGAGGACATCCGTGTATCTTCTTGGAATGTCATCGCTGGAGGTCATCGATCGGTCTGCCAACGAGGGGAAGGCCCGGAAGGTATGCTCGCGGGCAGCGGCGTGGGCCGCTTCATTCCCCTCGAGGGATGCGTGGCCTGGGGTCCAGACTATGTGGAGTTCGGGGGGGGGGGACGGGGGGGAGGGGGGGAGGGGGGGGGAGGGGCTTTGTGGAGTGTTCAGGATGCGGATGGCTTGACCAGAAACACGACCTAGTTGGTAATTGCGGCAGGCGGTTTTGGAGGTTGTGATGACCGTGAGGCAGTCTGAGCCCTTGGTAGCTCGAGGGCGATGGCGATTTCCTCTGCAGACTGTGTGTCCGGGATTGGGATTGTGGCCGACGTGAGTTCTGTGCCATGATTGTTGACAACGCTGATGGCATGCGCAGACTTTCGAGGGTATACCGGGCAGCATCTGTATAGCGGACCACTGGTTTGTTGTCTCCGTAGGATTTCCTGAGGGTGATGACCCTGGCTTTTCTTCGATATGCATTGAATACGGGATGCATATTTCTGGGGATGGGAGCAATGGTGATAAGTTGGCGTAGAACCAGGGGGATGCGCTGTTTACTATATGATGTCTCCTGTGCATCGTAGCCAAGCCGACGTAGCGTATGACGACCCGTTTTGGTGAGTTTGAGTCTTTCGAGTTGGCTGGTTTTGTGAGCTTCAGCGAGTCCCTCCCAGGTGTTCTGCAGACCAAGTTTCATTAGCTTGTCGGTAAAAGTTGTCGGAGGTAGACCAAGTACAAGCTTGTAGGCCTTCCGGATAAGAATATTCAGTTTGTCGCGCTCGCTATTCTTGAGGCTGAGGTATGGAGTGCCGTAAGTAATCCTACTGATGATTAGGGCTTGGGTCAAGCGTATTGTGTCGTGCTGTTTGAGACCATGGCGTCTGTTGCTTACGCGGCGAATTAGATGGGTGACTGGAAGTACTGTTTCTTGAACTTTTTGGATGGTTGCAAGGCCTGCTCCGTGTCTCGGTAAGGTTAAGCCGAGAATCCGTAGGGTATTAACCAGGGGTATGGGGTTACCCCTAACTGAGAGTTCAAGGTCGGGTATGGGGGTGGGTGGGCGACCTCTGCTGTGTTTTTTGAGCAGTAAAAGTTCCGATTTGTCAGGGGCACAGGAAAGCCCGCGAACCCGGAGGTATTCTTCCGTGATGTTTATTGCTGTTTGGAGTGCGTCTTGTTGTTCTCCTACTGAGCCTGTACGCGTCCAGATAGTGATGTCGTCTGCGTACAGCGCATGGCTGATTCCTGGTATTTTGTTCAGGGGTGGCGGCAGCCCTCGCATTTCCAAGTTAAAAAGCAGTGGAAAAATGACAGAACCTTGGGGGGGTGCCTTTTGGTGGTGTTTTTAGTGTTGCCGTGCGGAGCTGTCCTACGCCAATTGTGGCCGTGCGGTCGGTTAGAAAGTCGCGCACATAACGGTAGACTTTCTCTCCGCAGTGGGTGGATTGCAGGCCTTCGAGTATAGCTTGATGAGTGACATTGTCAAACGCGCTTGGTTAAATAAAATTTTATCTCTCTCTCTCTCGCGCGCGCGCAAAAGAGAAATTGCAACTATCCTGTCGCGCGAGCCGTATGAAACATGGTATACACCACCTCCTCCCACGTTCCCAATCTTCGCGACTGCTTGGAATCGGAGTTGCGCTCCGCTGAAAGCAATAAAAACTGTCGTCTCATACCTAGAACACACACCTTATAGCAATTACACTTGCGGGAGATCAGCATGCGGCAGTAGCAAAAAATAATAATAATAATAAGGTCAGAAGGTGAAGCGAACCGACAACGGTAACGAAACATGTACAGTAAACCCCCATTATAACGAAGCCACTTTATTCAAAACCTCACTTCCCCACGGCAGTGTATTGAGACCCAACCGCCTCCGCTTTAGCGAAGTGTCCCTTGTAACGAATCCACTTTTCTGTCCCTGATGACTTCGTTATAAGCAGCGTTTATTGTATGCATGATTCGCATGATTTCAAGGCAGAGTTTCCTTTCAATATAAGGCAAATCACCGCTTTCTGGAAGGTGGTAGTCATACAGAGCTAACTGTTTCTCGCCGCAAGCTGCCGTGCTTACCACCACTCATTAGGGATTCTCCGTTTACTCCTCCGTAACATTCTCCGGGACCTTCTGTCTGCTACTGATGGGTACTGGGCAGGGCTACCAGGTTCTCGCAGAGCAACCCACCAAATTGTTTATCAACCTAGTTCAAACGTAGCCATATGTTGACCCACAGAAATAGCCCAATAGCTAAATAAGAATAGTTCCCACAATTCATTGCAAACGTTTATTCAGATGCCTGTAGCGACTAGTTGGTTGTATTTACAGCGTGATTGCAAGTTATATAACAAAACAGCGCTCGTTTGGAGCACATACAGCTGCACTTTTAAAAATGTAAGAAACAGCGCGAAGGACAGGACGTAGATTAGACGACAAACACGCGGCGCTAACTAACAACCAGGTTTTATTGCTTGCAGGCGGCTTATATACACATTTTTAAACATGCACCAACCAGCCCACTTGCTCCCCGTTCTAAGATGCACTTTTAATTTCCGTTGGGTCGAACCGGCCTAAAAAGATATCGAGTGTCTTCGGATGGTGGTGAGAACTGTGAAGTCCTTACAATCCTTGCCGTCCTCTTCCGCACGACAGTTTTCGTGAGAGTTACTTGACTAAAAACTCGTTCAACCGAAAAATTTCAAACTGGCAGTGTGAGCAGTGAAATGGCTATAGTTGCCACAGCAGTGCAAACATTCGGACATCAGCTCTGTATATCATGCAGCGCTAACCTCCGTGACGGGGTCGTCACGCAGGTAATCGAGCCTACATTGTGGCCAGCAATATTCTGACTCCTTTGCATAAATATTTGACGCCGGAATGAACTTTCCAAAAGCCTAGAACAGAGCATCGAAACAATTTACTTATGATGTTGCAATGCAAGACATGGAGGACGCCTGACAGTGCCGGATCGGATGGAAGGCGCTTCAAGGTGCTTTTCACACATGCGATCACAAATGCGCGGCACTGCTGAAGAATAGTGGTCTTCTTGTCCTTGCTAGGGGAAGACTTTTCCAAGGAGTTACTGAAAACGCTTCCCAGTTAGCAGGCTCGAACATGCATTAAAATAGTTTTCGCAATCGGCTCTTCCAATAGCCCTAAAATAGCCAAATAGCCAATCAAAATATTTTCCCGCCAACCACGAGAACAAGTAGCCCAATTTGGCTATTCATAGCCCAACCTGGCATCCCTGGTACTGGGGCGAACGGATGCTCGTGCTTCTTGTGTTCCCACCCGGACGTCCTTTTTTTGCACCCCGCGCTGTTGGGTGGCGGCTTTCCAGCTTTTTATTTTAAAGGTTGCAATCAGAAACGGGCGCGGAAAGCACTGAGTCAGCGGCGCATCACTGAGGAAAAAAAAAATAATTCAATCCGACTTCAATGTTACAAGAAGCTCGCTCTAACCGGCTCCAGATGGCGAGAACAAACTTGCAATCACGAACAGCGAATTCCCATTGGCTGCGCCGCGTTCCATAGGGCGTCCATAAAAAAAAAACAAAAAAAAAAACAAAGAGCGCCTACGTCAGAAATCCTGCCCGCAGTCTAAGTCGGTCTTCATCCTTAGAGTCGAAACAGCATTTATAGCGATTATGCAACAAGTAGCTGTACTGAGCCCGATGTCGAGGTTGTAGGCAATAGTCGATATCAGTAGAAATCTATTCGACGAACCTAGTCAAAAGACACGTCTCATCTCATAAGAATGCGTTCATCATCTGCAACTTTTTCTTTTTCCTGCTACCTAAATGTAGTCTGATATAAAGAGAGCTATTCTTTTATTGACAAAACTCTGCAGCGGTGCTAATTAATGATTTCTCTCTTCGTGCCTGGAAAAAGCGGCACTCGATTTTCTCGCTTCAGCAGGTACCTTTTTTTTTTTGCTCTCGATAGTTACTTCCTTTCTTTCCTGTAATTATAAAATGATTTTTATTGCTTCAACAGAACCCAATCTGGTCAATAGCTCCTGTATATTGCTCGTAGGGCATCCCATGAACATGCAAAGAATTTCCGACATTCAGGAACGCCGGGAAAGAAGTAGGACTCTTTTGGCGGGTTTTTAATTATCTGCAGGTAGTAGAGAAGTAATATTGCCGCAAGTATATTGTTCCGAAGATGATGTGGTGAAACCTCATGGCTTCCGCCTGAGAGACCATGGGGCTATGTGCCTATCGCTGACAGGGAACGAAGAGGAAGACGAGGATTTGTCTCTCGCTCGTATTGCAGCCATCTTGCCGGACTGGTGACTATTTCTACTGGGACTGATTTTGTGTAAATACCTGCGAATACACCAGTATTCCTTGCGCCTTCCTCGTAACATCTTATGGTGGAGGTTGCGGTCTGATCCCTATCAGTCAAATTCACCCGACACGGAGCTGCGTAGCGGTCGCCACATCGGTCTACAGACCATGTCATCGACTCAAGCGCCGGTTGGCACGGCACCGGTCGTCATCGTGTCCCATCCAAGAGAACCCGGTACGTTCAATGGAACAGATGGCCTCGACGTTGAAGACTGGCTCCGCCGGTATGAGCGAGTTAGTTCTCACAACCGCTGGGACGACACTTTGATGCTGGCGAACGTCTCCTATTCTTTGAGGGGCGCAGCAGAGACTTGGTTCGACACCAATGAGGCCACGGTAACAAGCTGGGACGACTTCAAGCAGAAGCTCCGCGCCATTTTCGGCCAGCCCGAAGCTAACCGCCTTGCTGCCAAAAACAAGTTGGCCTCCCGTGCGCAAACGTCTACTGAATCGTATGTGGCGTACATTCAGGACGTTCTCGCACTGTGTCAAAAGGTCGACAACCAGATGTCTGAAGACGACAAAGTAGCGAATGTGTTGAAGGGCATCGCCGACGACGCTTTCCACCTGCTTGTCTGCAAGGACTGCACGAGTGTCGACGCAATAATTAAAGAGTGCCGTCGCTTCGAGCAGGCAAAAAGTCGCCGCATCGCACCGCAGTACGCCCGCCTCCCCAACACTGCCGCGACTTCGTCGTGTGAGGACCTTACCCCACGCCCTGCTTCGGCAGCTGAGGTTAGTCCTACCCGAACTGCAAGTATAACTCAGGTCGTACGTCGGGAGCTGGAGGCAATGGCCCCGGCACTTACCAACCAAGCGCCTGATAGCGGCATGCATATGCTGCCCCTCATTCAGGCCGTCGTGCGCCAAGAAATTGCGACCATGGGCATTCCTACCACCTGCGCCGCGAATTGCCGCAATGTCCGCCCCAACTCCGCCTTCTCCGAACCGCAGGCTGATTTTGGCTTTCCTCGCTCTCGGACAAGAAACCTCGCTGAATGGCGCACAGCAGATGATAGGCCCATTTGCTTTAACTGCCGTCGGGTCGGTCATGTGGCCGGTTACTGCCGGTCCCGCTGGTTTTCGTCGCGCCCTGTTGATTCTTCTCCCGTCGACGCCAGACCTCGCCGCTTCATGAATCCCGATTCGTCGCCGTATGCCGAAACTTCCGTCCACGCTCCCCGATTCAGCCGTTCTCCATCTCCGCAGCGCCGCCAGTCCCGCTCGCCGCAGCCTCGCCGCTTCCAGTCACCGGTTCCGGGCGGACGCACCTCCTCGGAAAACTGAGAAATGCAGCTCCCGGAGGTGACGCTGCATTTTCGACCCCTGACCGAAATCCTCTTCTTACGATACCGGCTCAACATAGCTTACTGGAAGTACAGGTAGACGGTGTGCCCGTCAAGGCCCTCATTGACACTGGTGCGCAAATTTCTATTATGAGTGCTGCCCTTCGTCGTCGTCTTCGTAAAGTACTGACCCCTGCCCCTTCTTGTGCTGTGCGTGTCGCTGACGGAGGTACGCCTTTGGTTGCCGGAGTATGTGCTGCCCGTGTCAACATCGCTGACCAACAAACTGTTGTTCTTTTCACAGTGTTGGACCAATGCCCATATGACCTTATACTCAGTCTTGATTTCCTTTCCGCCCACTCTGCCCTAATTGACTGTTCCGAAGGCCTACTCCATCTTGAGCTACCGTGTTCCGACGCCGCGATTGACGAAATTCAGCAGAAGGCACGGTTCGTATCCGCAGACCACACCCGGTTATTACCGTATACTGCCGCTTATGTCCCATTGACGCCGAGCCCTCCTGTTGCAGACGGCGTATACGAGGTTTCGCCCATTGTTGAGGTGCTCCTCACGCGGAATGTGGCGCTGCCTCACACCCTGGTCACTATAACTGACAACCACGTTGAACTACCATTCATCAACTTCGGCCCCTCTGCGCAGCTCCTACCGGAGGGCATGTCTCTCGCAACGATTTCCCTTCTCGAAGACTACCACGTTGCCGCCCTGACCGTCGATGATAACCTTGATCATTCCAACGATGAATCACGAACTCCAAAACCCGACCACCATTACGCTGCCATGATTTCCACCGACCTACCACCCGCACACGCCGATGTGCTCCTCAATCTCCTATACTCTTACCGAGACATTTTTGACCTTGACAACCGTCCACTCGGCAAGGCAACCGCTGTGAAGCATCGCATCAACACCGGCGATGCCAGCCCTATTCACCGAAGGCCTTACCGCGTATCCCACACTGAGCGTAAAATCATCCAGGAGGAAGTGGACACCATGCTCAGCAGAGATATAGTAGAGCCTTCTTCGAGTCCTTGGGCTTCCCCCGTCGTCTTAGTAAAGAAGAAAGATGGCAGCTGGCGTTTTTGTGTCGATTACCGCCACCTAAACAAGATTACTAAGAAAGACGTGTACCCTCTGCCTCGTATAGATGATGCCCTTGATTGCCTCCATGGTGCCAAATACTTCTCCTCCATCGACCTCCGATCTGGATACTGGCAGATTGCGATTGACGACCTTGACCGAGAGAAGACAGCCTTTGTAACACCGGATGGCCTTTATCAATTCAAAGTCATGCCGTTCGGCCTCTGCAATGCGCCCGCCACATTCGAACGCATGATGGACTCTCTATTACATGGCTTAAAGTGGTCCACATGCCTCTGTTACCTAGATGATGTCGTAGTATTTTCCCCCGATTTCGACACTCACCTTCACCGACTTGCCGACGTACTTGACGTGTTCCGACGGGCGGGTCTTCAGTTAAACTCGAAGAAATGTCGCTTTGCGCACCGCGAAATAACCATTCTTGGCCACCTTGTTGACGCCAATGGAGTCAGACCTGATCCTGAGAAAATTCGCGCCGTCCAGCACTTTCCTAAGCCGCAGTCAACCAAAGATGTGCGCAGCTTTGTCGGCCTGTGCTCATACTTTCGCCGCTTTATAGCGGACTTCGCCACTATCGCCCGTCCCCTCACCGAGCTTCTCCGAAAAAACGCGACTTTTTCTTGGGGCCCCGATCAAGCGGAAGCATTCTCAACCTTGGTTTTTCTGCTTACAGCATCCCCTATATTGGGGCACTTCGACCCATCCGCAGAAACGGAGGTCCGGACAGACGCCAGTGGCCACGGCATTGGTGCCGTTCTAGCACAAAAACAACATGGTCGCGAGCGCGTTATTGCATATGCGAGTCGTCTCCTGTCCACATCCGAGCAAAATTACTCGATCACAGAGCGCGAGTGTCTCGCCTTGGTATGGGCAGTTGCCAAATTTCGCGCCTACCTCTACGGCCGACCTTTCTCTGTTGTAACGGACCACCATGCACTATGCTGGCTTTCCTCGTTGAAGGATCCGACAGGACGTCTGGGCCGCTGGGCTTTAAGCCTTCAAGAATACACCTTCTCCGTCGCGTACAAGTCTGGCCGTCTACACCAAGATGCCGACTGTCTCTCCCGCCTCCCCGTCGACCCACCTGATACGTGCACATTTGATTCCGACGCGTGTGTCATGGCCTTATCTGATTTCCTGCACATAGGGCAGGAGCAACGCCGCGACCCTTCATTGCGACGCATAATTGAACAGATTGAGTCTGCAAATGCCGACCCGTCGCTTCACGCCTTCTTACTCCAGGATGGCGTGCTGTACCGCCGGAACTTTCGTTCTGATGGTCCCGCCTTGCTCCTTGCTGTTCCCGAGCACATGCAGTTGTCGGTACTACAGCAGCTCCATGACGTTCCCACAGCTGGTCACCTTGGTTTAACTCGCACCTATGACCGCACACGCCGGCGCTTCTACTGGCCTGGCATGTACAAGTCAGTGCGCCGCTACGTCCAAGCATGTGACTCCTGTCAACGGCGCAAGACCCCGCCTGTGCCGCCAGCCGGGCTGCTACAACCGATAGACGTCCCCAATGAACCGTTCCATCGGGTTGGCGTAGACTTACTAGGTCCCTTTCCTGAATCTACCTCGGGCAACAAATGGGTTGCGGTTGCAACGGACTACACCACGCGTTTTGCCATTACCCGTGCCCTTCCGACAAGCTGTGCGACTGACGTTGCAGATTTTCTACTCCGTGACGTCATTCTCCAGCATGGCGCCCCTCGACAGCTTCTTACCGACCGAGGTCGGTACTTTCTGTCCCGAGTTGTCAGCGACATTCTTCGTTCCTGTTCTACCGCCCACAAGGTTTCGACCGCCTACCATCCTCAAACAAATGGTCTTACGGAACGTCTTAACCGAACACTCACGGACATGCTTTCGATGTACGTGTCAGCTGACCATCGAGACTGGGACAATGCGTTACCGTATGTAACATTTGCCTACAACTCTTCCCGGCATGACACGACTGGATTTTCACCCTTTTATCTTCTTTACGGACGTGAGCCGACATTACCGATGGACACATTGCTTCCTTCCTGCCCGGTTGCTACGGAATACGCAAACGAAGCAATCACACGGGCACATCTCGCACGCGAAGTGGCTCGTGCAAAACTCTCAGCGTCTCAAACGTCACAAAAGATTCGGTATGATCGCAGCCACAGGAGTGTTCGCTATTCCCCTGGAACACTCGTTTTGTTGTGGTCACCGAGTCGTCGTTTGGGCCTGTCTCAGAAACTTCTGTGGTGCTACAACGGTCCGTACCGTGTTTTGCGCCAGGTAACAGATGTGACCTACGAGATTTCGCCAGTACTGCCAACGGGTTCACCAAGTGGCCGTCCATCAGATATCGTCCATGTGACACGACTCAAGCCCTATCACGCGCCCACACCTCTACCTGCTACCTAGCACCGGGACGGTGCTTTTCGTCCCGGGGGTTGTGTTCCGAAGATGATGTGGTGAAACCTCATGGCTGCCGCCTGAGAGACCATGGGGCTATGTGCCTATCGCTGACAGGGAACGAAGAGGAAGACGAGGATTTGTCTCTCGCTCGTATTGCAGCCATCTTGCCGGACTGGTGACTATTTCTACTGGGACTGATTTTGTGTAAATACCTGCGAATACACCAGTATTCCTTGCGCCTTCCTCGTACCAATATACTGCAGCATACTACGAACTCCGCCGTCAGTCACTGCAACAACTCCAGCCGCCGCTATCAACTGCATCCACTGCATCGGAGCTCAGCACTGTTTATCTTCATCATCATCAAACTATCATTTGTTATCATCATCGACTGAGGGCGAAAGAAGACGACGTCATTGTTTTGTCTCGAAAAGCGCGTAGACGCTGTTCTTAGCATTATGGCCAGTTCGTGGTAATAAAGCCACTATAATACCCCCAGAGAATCAAGGTCCATCATCTTATCGGTGACAATATTTGGTTCGGGTGTTCCGCATCTTCCGCATCCTAAAGAGTAGCCGCGCTTATTGATCATGGCCTTATTCTCGAGTTCCAAAATTTTCTCGAAATTCGCTATCGTGACCGGAAGCGTCTTCTGATTGACTCTCAGTTGCATGGGCGTAGCCAGGCGGGGAGGGGGGAGGGTTGTTTTGGAGTCAGAACACCCCCCCTCCCCTTCCCGAAATTTTCGGAGCACTGCATCCCCCTCCCCCCTGGAGGGTGGCATCTTCTCTTTTCAAAAGGCTGTTTTTTTAAGCAGCGGATAACACCCCGAAAAACATTTTTGGCTACGCCACTGTTCAGTCGGGCCATTGATTGATTGATTGATTGATTGATTGATTGATTGATTGATTGATTGATTGATTGATTGATTGATTGATTGATTGATTGATTGAGTGATTGATTGATTGATTGATTGATTGATTGATTGATTGATTGATTGATTGATTGATTGATTGATTGATTGATTGATTGATTGATTGATTGATTGATTGATTGATTGATTGATTGATTGATTGATTGTAGGGTTTAACGCGCTCACGCAACGCAGGCGATGAGGCGCGCCGTAGTTGAGGGGTCCGGATTAATTTTGACCGCTGGGGGATATTTAACGTGCGCCGAAATCTCGTACACACGGGCGTTTTTGCTTCTCGCTTCCATAAGAAAAGCGACCGCCACGGCCGGGAATCGAACGCCGTCCTCGTGCTCAGCAGCACAAGGCCTTAGCCACTGAGCCACCGCGGCGGGTGAGATCATGGATTTGCGGCTGACAAAATTCCTCTGCGTTCATTCGCATGTTTGGCGTTTCATGGCGCTTAATGGACGGGTTGTTAGGTCTACATTTGTTACAGCGAAGCTGTATGTGGCTAGGATCCAGCAAATATCGTCTCCGGCCATAGACCGAGCGTAGATGAACGATTTTCCGAGCGTGAGAACAATAAATAAAAAATAATGCCATGTTCTAGGGGCTCTGTATTTTGTTTTTGGGTGGCTTATATTGGCCCAGGAAAGATGTCTTTCTCGTAGTGCACGTGTGTTTAAAGCTGAAGCCGACTTTAAAAAATTGTGGTAAGCTTGGTATTTGTAATTTGGCTTTCCCACATTACTTGTTGTCCAGTGAAGCCCGACAATCTAGGGCGGGGGTTTGGTTACAGAACCACTTTATACTCATATCCACCGCCACCGCCTATTTACCCAGTCATGTATACCACTCGCTACGCGTGGCGCCTCTCCAGCCCCCATCCCTCGCTGGAATTGCGCAATGCCGCGCTCTTAGACGGCCACTTGCGTGATTGACGTGATTTGCGTATCCGCGCTATAAAAAAAACGTCATTGTACCGAAACACCAATCGTGTGTATATTTAGTCTGATACTGGCGATCGCACCGCTGTCCTTATAATTCAAAGTAGCAGATCCCACCACAGCGCCAGCGTTGCTGGACTTCCCTCGTCACAGAGGTGAAGAGCTCTGAAATGTTTTTTTTTATTATTATTTTCAGTGTTTCAAATTTATGACGGGTAATGAAAAACCAGGATAAATGTACCAAGGACAGCGATGTAGTTTTCAGTTGCTCTTCCACAAAAATACCGCGTGCCTAACGCCTAAATCTAATAGCTGCAAACTCACGACGTATTTTAACCCTTTGGCGAGAACGATTACGCCACACATAACATAAAATTTCACTAGCTTATGGCCCCGTCAATTTGGTGTGAAGTTGTAGCAGCCGAAGTTTGGTACGTGGTGCCGTTTGGAGTTGTTTACCAGTCAAATGAATCGTAATATATGCGGCTCAGTCAAAAATAGGCGCACGTAAAAAAAAAAAAAAATCCCGGACCATCTTCCCTAACGTGAAACCTGGTGAGGGGCGAACCATGCGGTGTATAAGTGTATTCGTGGCACCTTGGCATTTTTGCCAACGGAGATGAAACCCTTAGGGGTAGAGGTATACAGCTTTGCTGTAAAAGTCCCTTGTCTTTGACGCACGAAGCTCTCTAGCACGAGGCGTAAACGAGTGTCTCAGTGTTTTTTTAGCACGTGTTACTTCTAGCACGAGGCGTAAACGAGTTTCCCGGTGTTTTATTACCGTGACTACATAAAACGACGATTACAGCGACGAGAGGAGACGCAAAAAAATTGCAGAAATCGCCTTTAAAATTTGTCGGATAAATGCGTAAGCAGATCTGCTGTACACCGAGCGTTTTTAAAGTCGGATTAACTACAACACAGCGCCAGCATTGCTGGGAATGCATTGCTGGGAAATGCATTGCTGGGAAATGCATTGCTGGGAATACATTTTTTTAGCAATATAAGTTGTCTCGTGTCAAAGTAGGAAGGCCTCTTATTAAACACATTCATAACGCCCCATGTATAGCTATGAAACGCTACACACCGGTCTCCTTAATGTTGCCTTCACTACTTTATCCAAATGCATTGCTAAAAAGACATCCTTTTGGATGTCTTTTTGTAATCCTTTATTATCAAGGGAAGGCCGTGCGACCAAAGTACGGGAAGAGGGGTGAGAGGGAGGTGATATAGCCGGCCTTATATTAAAGTATCAAGGATCCAGGGCCTTTAATTACTAGTATTTTCTTACGTGTTGAAATTGTGAGCTGCTTTTATACTTACTGGGTACACTGTTAGACAACTTTCTTGAAAATTGATGTAAGCTGAAAGTCGAATTAAAGAGCGTTTCGCGACCAATCTTGGCGCATACGTTACTGATTAGTTAAGTAAAGCAATATGGAGGACTAGCTAAAAATTCACGAAGTCGGGAGGAGCGCGCCATGTTCTACTATCGCTTTAAAGAAGCAGAAAAATGGTCTGTGGGGGCACTTTAATTAAGTAGGTTTAAATACTTAAGCCCAAACGAAGTCCAAAGCAAGTATTCCAAGAATTTAGCGCTGCTACTCACTGAATTTAGCTGCAAAGTATCTTTTATGACAATTATGTGGTTAACACATTTATTTATTTTTATAATGCACAGGCTTTTGCAATTGAAGAGCATAATTTAGCCTTCTAGGTGGTTATCAAACTGTCCACTCATTAGGAGCGCGCACAAGTTGGAGAACGAAGCAGGCCTTCATTTCTTCGCAGGTCACACGCGATGGAAAGTTTTAAGTGTCTCATTAGAATTATACAATGTCACTGACTTCACATTCTTACATCATCTTAATGGCTCACGATCAGTTGGGAGGAGCTCAGCGAAAAGAGAAAACAAAGCATACAGAATCACTCAGTATGTTTCATCGATGGAACGCGAAGGTGCTTCCTTATGGCGCAGTACCATTGATCAAATGGTAAGATCTGCCTGTCCAAAATGAAAGTCCCTTCTGTAGAAGCCAACGCATTGGTCGAATCCTTCTGGAAGCGACATAACGCTCGAGCAGCGTATGTTTGGATATTTAGTGTAAAGTTACGTAATTATCTATGCGACCTAATCTAATTGATCATGGTAGTCTACCATGTCCCCCAGCCACCAACGTATAGTTAAGTATGCTGATTAACTTGATGGAGTCTATTTATGGCCATTTCAGAGGAGACGTGCACTTTCCCAGACGAAGATATCATGTTTAATCTATTTTCAAAATGGATGTACGCTCACCAGCGCATGCCTATAAATAACAATACAGCTTTCAATAAACCGGTTGCTAGTTTGCGCACCATCGTTTGGTTTTGTCTTTTTCGCTGTCCCTGTCTTTCGTCCAAACATGCAACGCACGTTAATATTGAATTCTAGCTATTTGGATGTTCACCCACTTAAATAAACCCTTCAAAAGGACAATAGACGATGTTCTTTCCAGATACCCCGCCGTGTCATTCGGCCGCCTGCGCTGCTGAACTTGATTGATTGCATAGATTAAGGCGCCGACGCTACACGGGCGATGAGGTGCGCCGTAGTGGAGGGCTCCGGATTCATTTTGACCACCTGGGGATCTTTAACGTGAGCCGAAATCTCGAACAGCCGGGCGTTTTTGCTTTTCGCCTCCATCAGAAAAGCGGCCGCCGTGGCCGGGAATCGAACCCGCGTCTTGTTCTCAGTAGCAGAACGCTATATCCACTGCGCCACCGCGGCTGGTGCTGCTGAACTTTCGTGCTGATTCCCCGCTTATTTCTAAGATGTTTCGATGATTTCTTTTTTCTTAGCGCTCCTATAATGACACGAAAGATGATGAGACGAAAATTACAATTTCACATTCGAAAGCACACACCACACACAAAAAAACACACACACACAAACAAACAAACAAACAAACAAACATATAGTTTGGCTGCGCGAACCACAGAAAATCGCGTGAAAGCAGCATGCATTCCTGTTTACAAAGCGTTGCCGAATACACCACCGCGTGTATGTGCCACTCTGTGGGTACTCTGCCGAAGCAACTACATTGTGGCTGTGTTCCCAAATTCGACAGCCTTTTGGCCACACTAATGGTTAACTGCATCGTTCCGAGCGATCAAATGGCGGTAAAAGTTAAGGAATATTGAAATACGGGCAGTCGCACCACACGATGGACCGTATTCTGAATTCTAAATGTGGCGCATAATGATATGGCCTATTTCTGAAAGCTGCTGGAAGCACAAATTTCGGACTCTGTGCATAGAAGCACCCAAATGCATGAGCCGCCCATATGCGAGAAGCACGGTAATAATCCGGGCCACTGTGGGTTTAGTTGAAGTACACGGAGCGCTGTTTACGCTAGATTTCTTTTCTTTTTTTTTTTCAATTTCGCCTGCACTGAAAATGCAACCACCACGACATGGAATAGAACTAAAGCCACCATCGTCTGTATTATTAGCCGCCTCCCATGCCTACAACCCACTTGACGGTTCATCATAATCCGTCTAACTTGCTTGCCGCGGTGGCAGTGGCTAAGGCGTTGCGCTGCTGAGCACGAAGACGCGGGTTCGATTCCTGGCTGCGGCGGCCGCTTTGCTGATGGAGGCGAAAAGCAAAAACGACCGTGTGTACAAGATTTCGCGGCGCACATTAAACATCCCCAGGGGGTGCAAATTAATCTGGAGCCCTCCACTACGGCTTCCCTCATCACCTGCGTTGCGTCGGCGCGTTAAACCCTACAATCAATCAATCAATCAATCAATCAATCAATCAATCAATCAATCAATCAATCAATCAATCAATCAATCAATCAATCAATCAATCAATCAATCAATCAATCAATCAATCAACCAATCAATCAACCAACCAATCAATCAATCAATCAATCAATCAATCAATCAATGATCCGCCTAACTTCGGTATCCCAAGGCCTGAGGTTTGATGCGTTAGGTTCGGTGGACGCCTGTCTATGTACACGTAAGTTGGCGCGTTGAACGTGTGGTAGCCACACACGTAGGCTACCACAGGTTACCACGTGGGCTACCACGCTTTACAAAGTAGGCGATTATCATTCATAGCTTGCCTGCCTGCGAATCTCGGTGTAATGACATAATCATTGTGCACGATTACACAAAATGTTGCGCAATTAGCTCAAACTAGAGCGGCGCGAAGCGTTCCGGGGAGCACTCAAAAATTAACTGCCTCAAATTCGGCTCGAACTGCTGGCATCAAGGAAGGAGAGTGAGAAAGCTGTTGCACGCTGGGAAACCTCGAGCCCACTAATATGTCACACTGCGTACCCCATTTTTTCACGCGTGCATTATTATCCTTTGCCATAACAAGACAACTTGAAACTCGAAAATGTAGCGCCCCGAGTGCAAAACGTCAGAGAGTCCCACGCGCGGGTGAGGTAGCTCCCACGGTGCGTGTTCGTCGTCGAAGTCCCACCAGCGTTTCACCTGATGCATACCAGTCGACGCAACACTCTGCGTGGCCGTAAAGAGGGGATGGCCGAAGAATGCGGCCCGAAGAGCTCCTTGGGAGCAAAAAGAAGGAAACGAGAGCCGGGCGTCGACGGCGGCACGAGGAAGGAAGGCGCGCCATCAGCCGCAGCGCAGGACGGGCCCTGCAGTGAGGGAAGCGGCCGGCAGAAACAAAACAGAGCGCGGCCAGCAGCAGAGGTAACGAGATGGGACGACGTACGGGAAGCTGCTGCGCGCGGGCACCGGCGCTCGCTCCCCCTCTGCTTCTTTTGCTCCGTGCCGCGCGGGTGCTTCCCCTTGTCGAAGAACTCTCAGCGGTCAGTCACGCTCCATTTAACGGAACAACCTCGATCGTCGCACCCGCACGTCGAGCCTTCCCTCTGCCATCCTGCGAGCAGAAACTCAAGAGCAATTAGCTTTACAAGAGCTGGCGAGCGATACTACGTGCTACGCTCCCCCCTCTCTCTGGATCCCTTCTCGACTTTCGCGTGTATGCATTCGCTGCCAAAGCGTCAGTATACACCCACGGCGCACGCAAGAGCGCGGGAAAGAAAACTCCCTTCACGTTTCATTACGCGCAGCGTATCTCTGCTATTCTCCGTGCACTGTCATGCCGTAACCTCTAGCTTGCGCGTTGTTTGCTACCGTGGGTAGCGATGCGAAGGTACTTTATAAGTCTCCGGCCAGAGGAAAGCATATCTAATACAAAACAGACTGCACTCCTCGGGCGCTCTAGTCGAAGAACTGACCGAACGAATCATTTTTTTTCCCGGGAAACGTAAACGAAGACTGTATTAGAGCAAATGCCGAAGCTTATCATGCTCATCTTTTCAGGATAGTTTCCTACAACACGGGCCTCCTGTGGCCAAACCTCCAGATGGAATTCGGATGGCATCAACAGAAAATAAACAGCGTTTAGCCCGAACATAGCCAGAACATAGCGAGGGAATGAATAAATGAATAAATATTTAAGAGCGAAGCTCTTTAGCAAATCGCAATTTTTCGTGTCCGCACATAAAAATACCAAGAAATTGCCGAGCGCGTGCACGTGAGTGCGGGCCTATGGGCGACCGCCTAGCAGGTAACAAAACCAAGCAAAGCGCCCGAGAGCGCGCGCACGTTAGCTCGTACCTCGCGACGACCACCCAGCAGTTAAAACACTGGCGCACGTTTGTCACGCAAAACATACCCACTTGTTGAGATTTGCCAAACTTGCCCCCACCCCGGCATCCCCGCCCAAGAAAAAAAAAACGCTCCAGCATAATCGTGGCAACATTTCCATGATCGCAATCACACTACACTGCTCACGTCACTCGCTAGTTACGGCTCCGGCGCACGTTTGTCACGCCAAACATATCCACTGGTAAAGATTGGCCAAGATTGGCCAAAAAAGAAACTCCAACGTAATCGTGGCAACACTTTCGCTATCGCAGTCACACTGCTCGTGTCACTCGTCGACGGCTCCGCTCATGATAGAGGGCTGTGCGTTCGTCATTCGCATGCGTCTTAGAAGTGCGCCGGCTCAGGCGCAGGGATGGGTCGCCCACGGGTCGTCTGCACGCCCAATGAGGAGGCCACTCGCCTCGAGGCTCGTCGCGCTGGGGACCGAGAACGGAAACGAGAGAGTGTGGTGAAACGGGCTAATGCACACACGACGTCCAATGACCAGTGATTATAACTTACAAAAATGAAGGAAGCTAACACGTATACCAACAAAGATGAAGAAAAGGTTGTTGCAGTAACAAACACGCAAATCGGCCATGAAGGCTGCGTACAGTTTCGCTATACCTACAAGTCTTGCGCGTTAGTGTGAGCTTCCTTCATTTTTTTACAAGGATGACAGTCTGGTCTGTTGGAGACATACGGGAAGACGTTGGGGGTTAGGGGCCGATAAAGTTCATTTTCTATTGACGAAGTGAGCCTCCGACCACAGCTGAAGCAGCGCGTTGTTGGCAACATTGTTTGGGTACAGCCAGGAAAAAAATGTTAATCCAAGATTTCACCGCCAGCAGCACAGGGGGCCACATAACAATTGCGATTTTCGACGACCGCGCAATGGTGCTGTTGGTCTGCACGAATAGAATGCTTCTATTTTATCGACTTCAGATAAAAACTACGAAAACTACTATGTTTACGGCCTTTTCGGTGACGAGCTGAACACCGTCGTTAAACACGCGCGTTTTCGGGAGCGCGGCTACGCCCACACTATGCCATCTTGACTTCTGCGTGAAACAGACAAGGCGGAAAGTTGGGCGAGTTGGTAACGAGCATAATACGACACAATTATATGGTAATGATTTATCGAGTTGTCTTTCTTCTTCGAAATTTACATTATATGCAGATGATGCAACTTTGTATAACTACGGCCCTACTGTTACGCCATTAATTGCTAAACTAAATATCGTTATTGGCAACGTGGTAATTGGTTAAAAATTAAGGTCTCAAAAACAATATTTGTTGTTCTTAACTCCCATCAAGGAAGTATAGCATCCACACCATTTGTGTCTATCGGCAACCCATTCGCAGGTTCCTGGAAGTGAACACTCTTCGTTACTTGGGCATTCAACCCGACTCTCACATGAAGCACCATTACCACATTGATAATACCAAGGTAAAAAACTGCTTATGGCATACGCACTCTTATTGAAGCAAGATTTTACTTAAGTCACTCGACACTTACATAACTAGATTTCTCATTTATTCATTCACTTATCGGGCGGGGGCAGCACATTCACCACTCACCTTGAAGCGGTATAAACAGTACGAAATCAAGATATTCGAAAATTCTTGATTGATTGATTCTAGGGGTTTAACGCGCCGACGCAACGCAGGTGATGAGGCGCGCCGCAGTGGAGGGCTCCGGATTAATTTGGACCACCTGGGGATCTTTAACGTGCGCCTAAATCTCGTACACAGGGGCGTTTTTGCTTTTCGCCTCCATCAGAAAAGCGGCCGCCGCGGCCGGGAATCGAACCCGCGACCTCGTGCTCAGCAGCGCAACGCCTTAGCCACTGAGCCACCGCGGCGGGTATCCGAAAATTCTGATTTAGTTCATATACTGCCAATGTTCAATCATTGCTTCATGGGAATAATATTTTTGAGAGTGCCCATTCTTGTTGGCTATAACGTCAGTATATATATTTTTTCAATGTACTTAACAATCAGTTGCCTCCTTTCTCATTTTTCGTAACCAGTCTTGTTAGTATCAATGCCGCTACTGTTTGCTTCTAAGAATAATGTCATTATACCAGAAGTAAGAACTATTTACGACAAGCAGACGGTGCACGTCTCGGCAATATTACTATGGAGTTCTACACAAGCCCAATTTTACCTTCCAACACATTACAGAAATTCAAACAAAATAAAGTGCTTCATTGTGTCCTTACATCAGTCATAACCATGATTCTTTTCGAAGTTCCGTTATTCACGGTTTCTTCATTTGATTCTATCTGAGCTATCGCTAAAATTCCCTTCAACTATTGACTCTGTTTCACATCTTTTGTGTACATATACTGCATAGTTATTTATATTGTTAGCTGCTTTTATTGAGCTCATTCTATTATTTCATGCAGGAGGTCCAGTTACAGTCTCAGGCCTTGGAACCTTGGAACCTCCTTCTGAATATAAACCCCGTATAAATTTCAGAGACGAAAAAAAATTGATTGATTGATTGATTGATTGATTGATTGATTGATTGATTGATTGATTGATTGATTGATTGATTGATTGATTGATTGATTGATTGATTGATTGATTGATTGATTGATTGTGTTACTAGAGCAACTGTTACAACGGCGAAAAGAAGAGGCACGGGACGACGATAGTCCCGTTTAGCGAATTATGGCCGGACGGAACGCAAATTATGGCCAAAATTAGGCCGGATGGAATGCGGTCGGGCCAATCAACGGCTGTCACTGTTCAGGACAGGCTTTCACTTAAGATAGTGCCTTCTGGGATCTTCTAGCGTCGTCACGCGTGCATCCAAAACACGCGTGCGTGTTTTGGAGCCTGTGTCTCGGAGACTGCATGGCTTATGAAGACGCTACAATAGTCCCGCTGTGTTTCGAATATGGTTTCGTGTTGTACTTAACATAAGTGTGTTTCGGCTTGCACGTAAATTAAATACTCTATCAAGATTATCATCACCATCAACTTGTCTATGCCCACTGGGATACAAAGGCCTCTCCCACATCCTTTCAACCACTCCTCTCTTGCGATTCCCAAATCCATTCTTGGCTCCCAATTTTCTGATTTCATTCCTCTATCGAGTCATCGGTCTTCTCCTACTTTTAGTCCCGTCTCTCGCCAGTCATCCTGTTATCCCGGTGGCCCAACGGTTGCCAGTATAGTACCAGTAATCTATCAGGTTTTTGCACCGTAAGTGCTTTTGTGATTAACTTGGTATTTTACAAATATTCTTCGAAGACAGTATTTGCACTTTCACTAAAATACTCCTTGCAGTTAACTTTTACTCAATTCGTAAGTTACTCTCAAGTTACTAAAACCTTTTTAGGGGAAGAAAAATCAGAGCCCGTCAACCCTGTCAAGGGAGGAATCGAAGCTGGCGCTGTGGGGGGATTTGTGTTGGAGTTTAGCTATATGGGGATTTGCTATGTGGTATTCTAAGGACAGTGGTGTGATCTCTACGTCACGGATAAAGGACAAAAACTATTGATGGGTAGAGACAATGACGTGTCTAGTGCGCCGCACAGGTGGATGCCAAAGAGCGCGCGGCATAGCGCACTGTCAGGGCGGACAGAGACGCCGCGCGTGGGGAGGGGAATGCACGACTCGGCAAATATGCAGCGGAAGTGAAGAGGAGTGTAAAGTGGGGCTGTAGCCGTAGTCCCTCCGAGTACTTGCCACCCGGGCATACGATGTGGTATCTACCCTCCGTGGAGCCAGAACAACAAGGAATGGTCTCCTGACCTTCAGAGAGACCACGTAAAATTACCGCCTCTCCCTCGGCAACATTCCGCCTGCCCACTCATCCCTCACTCTAGAAGAAGAAAGCCTCTGGCGTCAACTACAAACGTAATCCTTTCCATACAGAGCCGTCCTGAATCATATCTATCCCCATCCCACTCTGCCCATCCCACTTTGCCCCCGCTGCGGTGAAGGGGCCACGGTCCAACACCAAATGTGGGCTTGTGCAGAGGACCCCTTCCCTATTATTAATTCCCGTGACCAGTGGATGGAGGCTTTGGGCCGCTCGGACCCCCAGCTCCAGGAGCTCGTAACTCTAGCAGCTGAAGTTGTTGCAGCTAAAAGGTTGCGCCCTCCGCGCCCTAATCCACTATGTATATAAAGTTATCTCTCTCTCTCTCTCTCTCTCTCTCTCTCTCTCTCTCTCTCTCTCTCTCTCTCTCTCTCTCTCTCTCTCTCTCTCTCTCTCTCTCTCTCTCTCCGTAGATGGTCATGCTTCACTGTGCAACACACAATGTGGGAAAGCCTGCTTAAAAGCCAACTGCACTCAAATTTTTCTTTGCTTGATCCAAATAGATGTTCTATGCTTTAAAAATCACAGTAGTGATGTTCTAAGCCCGATATCCACATAGCACAACGACTGCAAGCGTTCGAAGTAGCTCTGTAGTAGACGACGTTTGCATCTGGCGGAGAGTCGCCGAAACAAGTTCGAAGTGGCCTGTGACGGAGAAGAGGAACATATCCCGTGAAGCTCGCGCTTCTTCGGCGACTGTCGCGGCGCTCTGCCGGTGCGGAGGGATGCGTTCGCAGGGGATTTCTCTGCTATGCCGCCGCCCTGTGCCGCCGTCGGCATCAGATGTTTCAAAACTAACCGCATAGTCAGCAATATCACCCACCGCGGTGGCACAGTGGCTAAGGCGTTGCGCTGCTGAGCCCGAGGTCGCGGGTTCGATTCCCGGCCCCCGCGGCCGCTTTTCTGATGAAGGCAAAAAGCAAGAACGCCCGTGTTTTCAATATTTTGGCGCACGTTAAAGATCCCCAGGTGGCGAAAATTAATCCGGAGCCCTCCACTACGGCGCGCCTCATCGCCTGCGTTGCATCGGCGCGTTAAACCCTATACAATCAATCAAGGTAGCAATATCCACATTATTTTCAGTGCAATAAAACATAATAGAAGTGCAATAATAGAAGTCTACAAACTGTACGAGCGCTTGCGATGCTTCTGGAGTCAGCAAAACGTCTTTTTACTTGAAAATAAACTTCTCACTCATTAAATTAGCGCGAAACAAACACTAGCTTGCAAATATATCATTCCTATTGCAACTGTCACAGAAAAAACTGTCAGAGATCTTTTATAAACCCTTGACCACTTGCACTTCGGTGTGCAAATTTGCTGTGTTTGGGCTATACCAACGCCACTTCCACACCTTAGATCCCTTCAAAGGTTTGACGACTTAACTAGAGCCGTTCTGCGCGTGGGTGTAAACATTTGTGCGACTTTTTCCTCATTCACTACGTGACCAAATAAGCCTTGCTCCTGGTAACAAATACATCTGCACAAAAATAGGGCGTTAGCCGTTGTCTGCGCGAAGCGCGAAAACTAAAAACTGCTCCTCTTCTGAACGATGAACTACGTTATTTTTTAGATCACGAAATAGAGTATTTACTTTTATTGAATGTTAGATTTAGTTCACCTGGAAGTAAAATGTTATCAACGGCACATGTCACTGGTGAAAGTAGCAAACAGCAATACATAAGTAACCTTTTCTGCGCTTGAGTGCCTCGGAGCCTTGGAGGCTTACAAACGATTTCAAACCGATTTTACATATCTATCCTCAATGTGCAGCGAGGTGAAATATACTGGGCGGGTATTCCAAAGGCGAGGGAAATATACTGGGCGGGTATTCATAAAGACATTGATTGATTGTAGGGTTTAACGCGCCGACGCAACGCAAGCGACGAGGCACGCCGTAGTGGAGGGCTCCGGATTAATTTCGACCACCTGGGAATCTTTAACGTGCGCCGCGAAATCTCATACACACTGGCGTTTTTGCTTTTCGCCTCCATCAGAAAAGCGGCCGCCGCGGCCGGGAATGGAACGCGAATTCTTGTGCTCAGCAGCACAACGCCTTAACCACTGAGCCACCGCGGCGTATATTCATAAAGACATAGTAAAAGCAATTTGCGCTGGATCGCCACCCGTGCGTGGTTTGTCCCCCTCAAAAAAAAAAAAAAAGCGAGATGATAGCCAAGGCGTCGGCTAACCACTAAAGTTACTATTCGATATCATACCAACGAACAGCTTTGTAAATCAGGGCCCGCTTTTTTAATCACAGTGCCGAGGATTGCTACTCCGGCAGGTATTCTGACGCAAAAATAACTGCCGGGCGGTGTACTTCATTGCGGTTGACAGCAAGGCGATGTCGTAATTGTACTTAACTCCGTTAGCCTGGGGAAACGTTAGTGCAAGTGATTCTGTGGAAACAACAGAGCGAGAGGCGACCCTACCACGCACATTAAGAGGCTGCTGTGAGCAGCCACGAGTATTGGGGCGCACGCTTCCGTTCCATCAGCTACGTCACGTCCGGCCGCCGGAAATGGCCGCCTGTTCTTTTTTTCAGTTTCGGTTCTGAAAACGCCAACCTTCACAAGCCGTTTGCGTCGCGCGCGTTCGTGTTTGAAACTCGGTATTTGCAGACAGCACTTTTTTTATGAGTACTATAAGATAACATTATTTTTAGGTTGTAGAAAATTTGAGTGCAGTTAACTCAGGCTCGCTAACATCGATTCCCTTAAAGTTGGCTTCACCTCTCAACATGAAGGCATTACTAGGAAGACATTTTCCGGGAGCAATATATTCCCTCTTATTTCAAAATATGGAGGTGCTAGGACCTCCTTTTACTTATAAAGTTTTACCCCGCGCTAAAATTGTTGGTCTACGCTCGGTCTGTCCCCGGATCCTAGCCGGATCTGCAAGATCCTAGCCATAGACATCTTCGCTGTAAAAATATAAAAAAAACGGGCCATCTCCACTAACGGGAAACCTGGAAAGGGGCGAAGGATTCAGCGTATAAGTGTATGATGCGGTTTCGAAGTTATGCTGAAGTGTATAATTCGGTTTCTATGCTGAGAGCTCGGCGTCTTGGGCCATGGCGCCTTGGCGTTTTTGCCCCGGAGATGAAACCGTTGGGGGGGTGGAGGCCCACAGCTTTGCTGTAAAAGTCTCGTGTCTTTGAAGCACGAAGCGTTCTAGCGCGAGGCGTTGGAAAAGGTATGTCCCTGTGTGTTCTTCTAGTGCGCGTTTTTTCCCATGGAGATGAAACGTTCTAGCGAGAGGCGTTGGAAAACGAGTGTCCCGGTGTTTTAGTACCGTGACTAAATGAGCCGCCGACAGCCCGAGCGAGGCGTTGGAAACCGAGTGTCCAGGTGTTTCAGTACCGTGGCTACATGAGCCGCCGGCAGTCCAATCGAGGCGTTGGAAAACGAGTGTCCCGGTGTTGCAGTACCATGACTACATGAGCCACCGACAGCCCGAGCGAGGCGTTGGATATAAACGAGTGTCCCGGTGTTTTAGTACCGTGACTATACATGAGCCGCCGACAGCCCGAGCCCCTAAGGTGCTTCGCTCCTAAGGCTTTGCCTCTTATTTGCACTCGTGCTCAGAGGAAAAAAAGCTTCTTTGCATCAACTCGGGGCAACGAATAATCACAAACAGCGGTTGTTTGACACTCAATTGTAGCTTAAGCCCAACTTGCTACTTGCCTTCAGTGTCCCTTCAAAGGCCAACTGCACTCAAATTTTCGACAACGTAAAAATAATGTCGCCTAATAGTACACATAAAAAGAGTGCGAAATCCAAAGTACTACGTTTCAAACATGAACGCGAGCGACGCAAACGGCTCACGACATTGGCGTTTTCTGAACCGAAACTGAATAGAAAAGGCAGCCATTACCGGTGGCCGGACGTGCATGACGTACATGATAGAACGGAAGCGGCCGCGATAGACGCGGCAGCCGCTCAGAGCCGCTTTCAAGTGCGCATGGTAGCGCCGCGTTTCGCACTGTTATTTCCACAGAACTCCCACTAAAGTTTGCCCAGGATAATGGAGTTAGGGGCAATTCCGACATCGCGTTGCTATCAATCGAGATGAAGTAGACCGTACAACAGTTATTTTTCCATCAAAACAGCTGCCGTTGTAGCAATACTTGACATTGTGAGTAAAAAAGCGGGCCCTGATTTACAAAGCTAGTTGCTCGTACGATATCGAAAAGCAGCTTTGGTTAGCCCGCGCCTCGGCTGTCACATCGCTCTCTTTGAAGGGAATAAACCGGACGCGGCGATCAATCACTATTTTTACTATACATTACGTGCAAACAGCTTCGTGAATATCAGCGCCGTGTTTTTTGCCCTGCTTCACAGCGAAAATCGAATTATAAAAGGGATCTAAAACTATAAGCCAGCTTCCACAGCTAAATGAAGCACTAAATACGAAAAAGTTACCTATATCTACAGCTGTTTTCTACTTTCACCAGAGACATGTGCTGTCAAAAACATTTTACTTTCAAGTAAACTAAATCTAGCGCTCTACAAAAGTAAATACTTCATTTAGGAATTGAAAAAAAAGTCATGTTTATTGCTTATGAGAGGAGCAGTTTTGTTAGCTTTCGCACTTCACGAAGACGACGGCCGATACTTGTGCGGATGTATTTGTTACCCCGAGCAAGGCTGATTTTGGTTCACTAAGCGAGTGAGGAAAAAGTCGCACAAATGTTTATACCCGCCTCTAGTTAGCTAGTCTAGTTAGGTCGCAAAACTTTGGACAGGTTTAAGGGATGGAGGTGGCGTTGGCCCAGCCCAAATATTGCAAATATTGGATGCGGGAGTGCAAGTGGTCAAGATCCTTTTTTTCTGTGATAGATGCAATCGGAATGACAAATGTAAGGCAAGTGTGCGTGTCGCACTATTTTTTTAGTAGAAATATTATTTTCAAGTAAAAAGAGCTGCAAGCGCGCGTATAGTTTGTAAGCTTCTAATCTCTTTACTTCCCCGAAAAAAAGGCGAATATTGCTACCTATGTGGTTAGTTTGAAACATGTGATGGCGACAGCGGTACAGCGCGGTGGTGTAGCAGAAAAACCCCGGACGAATGCGTCCCTGCGCCTGCACGGAGCGCCGTGCAAGTCGCCGGAGAAGTGCGAGCTCCACGGGACAGGTTCGCCAACCTCCGTCACAGGCCGCTCGGCACTTGTTGCAGCCACTCCGCCAGGTGCAAGCGTCGTCTGCACGGAGCTACTTTGAACGACGATACCTAGTGTGCTGTGTGCTTACGAAGCTTAGGATTTCGCTCAGGTGATTTTAAGAGCTTGGACTGCTTATTTGGATCACATTTGAACAAAGAAAAATTTGAGTGCAGTTGGCCTTTAAGAATGCCTAGAAAGTAAAGGGTTGCTCTTTTCGAGTATTTATTACTGCACTCAAATAGTTTTTAGTATTTAGTACTATGCTGAGTTACTTTTTAACCTGGTGTACAGCAACCTAAATACTTTTGCTCAGTGTCTTCTATAAGCCTGGGCGTGGGCTAGTAACATGTTCAAGTAGCGCTCTCCAAGCTCTCTAAGGGATTTGAACCGTTCCTCAGAGCTAGATGGGTCGCTGCGGCGGTAGTTAGCTGGAGGGATGATTTGGGGTGGTTGTTATACTTGCGCAAGTCCAGAGTGTGGGTTCATTGTTGCGGTATTGGTCACAACAGGAACATTTTGAAGCGCCTGGAAGTCCGTCCATGTAGTGTTGTGATGGCAGTGTGCACGTTTGTGCTGGTCAAACGGGGACAGCGTCCGGGCGGGTGAACTTTATAGGGTAGAAAAGGGTGTTCCGTCGATTTCTGACGTAAGTAGTGCATTCTGTATTGGGTTGGCCGCTGGATTGGATTGGCAACTGGATTGAATCGGCTGCTGGATGCGTGATTGGCAGTGTTCTTTTGCTTTACAGAATCAAGGCCGTTGTACTGGGGCGCCGCATCATGATGAGCAGCTCGAGATAAGGCGTGAATCTCTCATTCCCTTTTACATCGTGTCCAGGGGCTCAAGTCACTGTACGATGAAGCGTAGGACGGTTGCGTGTGATATTGGCGGGTGTGTGGCGGGTGTGGGGTTATGTATGGTTACCCTCGGAGATTATGAATTTCCCATTCGCTGTCAGTCATTGTGGCCAGTTTCGCTTCGTCTTGGAGTTGTTCTATGGCGTTGACAATAGCTTGTAGCTCCGGAGATGTTGGGTATGGCGTAGAGCGTACGTGCACAACTGTTGCGCAGAAGACGTTGCTGTTATAAGGAGTTGCTCCGACTTTGTTTCTGCATTACATGTGGTGTCAGTGAAAATGACTGTTATTCCTTGGAGAAATGCATTCTGGTAGCGGTTTGGAACCATATTTTTGGATATGACCTTAAAGGTCATTTTAGAAGAACAAGACCAAGTTGAAAGCTCTGGTGGAATATGCCGGAGGAAAATGATGTCATGGCTTAGACATGAGAGGATGACACCCCCTTAAAAAGATGTTTGTAGTCTTTGGGTTCGCGCCCAGTGGTGTGTGTCAATCTTCTCGTCTAGTGTGTTAAAGGCGCCAAGGTGGTGCTTGTTGGGGTGCTTGTTATGACCACGTGGCGTTACAGGGAAGTATCCCGCTGAACGCTACCCCGGCGCGACAGCGAGATTTGTGCGGGAGTTTGTGGCCCACCAATAACCAACAACCAGGTCCGTATGTCATCCGCCTTCACAGGGTGGAACGCCAGTGAATTTCTTTTTCACTGTTCCTGCTCTGAACGAGGTAAGAGATATGTAATAAATTCTGGATATCGTGCCTCAGAAATCGCCGTGCTCCAACACTGCGCTCCAAAAAGTTGTCCGCATAACGTACTATGTATATATCCGTCAAGCTGTGCGCGGCAGTTCTCTAGAAAATGATGGCTGACGACGTTACGACGTTACTGTAGCTGTAGCAAGATTGAGAATCCAGCACACTCTTGGTGGCAGTAAGTAGCTTTAAGATTGCCGCGCTACTTGTTGTTTTTCTTTGGGCGGCGATAACGCCCTTTATCTAGGTTAATGCATCTTAATATCTCTAATTCCACCCTAAATACCCTACGACGCACCTTTCGCCACAGACCGACCCATCGCGAACCTATGGCCTCCGCGATCGGCTGTCGTTGGCGCGCCGGCGGCAGCCGAGCGCGGAGGCCATGGCGAAGCTTACTGGTTTGCTTTGCCTCCTCATAGATGGAGCGGGAAATTTTGAGGCACGGGCATAAAAACTCTATGTCGACAAATACAGCTCCGCTGTAACACGTGTGTGTCTTTTCCAGTGATTGAACACGTCTTTTACGCTCTATGTTTGAAAAGGCGCAAAAAAGATGGGAGCCTTGTTTGTTTACCCCTCAACCTTCGTACGTGTCTTTTTTGCGCCTTTTCAAACGTAAACATTAACCAACTCTGAGAAGGACTGCAAGTTGGGCGTGTTGGTAAAGAATCATGTAGGGAAAAGCGTGAACAATACTTGGACAAGGAAGAAGACAGAACGGAGAGCTATAGCGCTCCGCCCACTCTATCAACCCTTTTGCCAACAAGGCCAATTCAGTCTGTCATGTTACCAGACACTGACTTGGCTTTGTTGGAAAAGGGTTGATGGAGTGTGCGCTGTCGTTTCCTTCTGTGTTTGTGCACGTGTGGTGTGATTATATGCAGTGGTTTCTTGTTTACCCGCGATCTTGCCGCGTGGTAGATTCAATGTACACCTTGTGATGACGGTGGCTTTGATTGTATGTATAATGTATGTGTGTTCACGATTAAACTTTTCAGTTACTAGTAGCGCTCCGTCCTGTCTTCTTCCTTGTCCAAGGATTGTTCGCGCTTGTTCGATCTGGAAACTAGATTGTTCGATCTGAAAACTAGACTCGCAAAGATTGAGTCTGACTGTGCCTCTGTCGCGATGGTGAAGTCGCAGCTTAAGATGGTCGAGGCTACTACCACTGAATGTTCGTCTCGCGTATCTGCCATATCTGCCCGGGTGGATGACCTTGATGACAGATCCCGGTGCTCCAATCTGGTATTCTATGGGTTGCCGGATAACCATAATGAACCATGGTAATCTACTGAGAGCCTCGTAGTTGAACTTTGTAAGGATCATCCCGGCATCACCCTGCAACCACACGATATAGAGCGCGCGCATAGATTAGGAGTGTTTCACCCAGATAAAAAACGTCCGATTATAGCTAAATTTGCCCATTTTAAAGTCAAGCAGCAAATTCTTACTTCACGCAGCGAACTTAAAGACACAAATTTTAACTTAGCTGAGGACTTGTCAGCTAATACGAGGCTAGTTCGCAAACACCTCGTTGAATTCGGCAAGGCACAAAACAAACCCTTCAAGCTCCGGTACGACAAACTAACATGCAATAAAAAAAAACATACGTTTATGACCATGCGGCGCAAAGGGTTGACGAGGACAGTTCATAGCAATCGTCTGAAAAACCCAATAAACCTGGCCAAATTCGGACCTTGGAGCTGTCGTTCATATTCACAAATATACGTAGCATCCTTCCCAAGCGGGATCCTCTGTGTTCTCTCGCCAGCTCATATTCTTGCAACGTCATCCTTCTAACAGAAACATGGCTCAACTCATCCGTTCTTGATTCTGAAATACTTCCGTCTTTGACAAATTTTGATATATTCCGCAATGACCGAACCGATACGCAACGTGGTGGGGGTGTTTTAATAGCCACCAGTCGTGATCTCCAGTGTTGTGTCGTAAATATTTCTTCTCCGGTCGAAATCATTTGGCTCTTGTGCAAAGCTTCTTTCCCACGTGTTTTGATTGGCATCTGCTATCGCTCTCCGATCTCTGATGACTCATTCGTACCGCTTTTCCACGACACTCTAGACGCAGTCTCAAAAATGTACCAGAACATTCCAATCTTGCTCTTTGGTGATTTTAATTTCCCGTCCATTGCCTGGTCTGATCAAGCTTCCACTCTACGCCATAATAACGCAGCATCTGAATTTGTAAACACGTGTTTAACTTTTGGACTATCGCAAATTGTAATGCAACCCACCCGCTCTACAAACCATTCTTCGAACATCCTCGATCTTATCCTAACAACACACCCTCAACAATTTTCTTCTATCATTCACCTACAAAGCCTCAGCGATCATGACGTCCTACATACCACTTTTTCTTGCTGTATACAACAGGGTAAAAAAATAAGGAAAACATTAACCCTCTATGATAAAGGCGATTACGAAGGCATCACTCGCGAACTCTCCGCTTTTGCCGACACCTTCATCCCAAGCTTTCTTCAGCGCTCTGTCGAATCGAACTGGCAAATGTTCAAGTCTGAGATGCTGCGACTAATGAAACTCTACATCCCCAATATTACCGTTACCGAGAGGCCTCAGTCGCCGTGGTTTAACAACACACTAAAGTGACTAAATAACAAAAAGAAGCGCTTGTTTCGATCAGCAAAAAAGTCTGGATCTGAAATCGCATGGGATAAATACTACAAAGCTGCAAAAGAGTATAATACGCTGACCATGAATGCCGAAAAAAAATTCTTTTCCACTACCTTGCCTGTCATGCTAGAAAATGACCCCAAGCGTTTCTGGAAAACAATTAACCCTAATCAACCCAATCTAATTTCCTTGCTCGACAACTCTGGCAACAGCGTCTCAGAAGTGAATTGTGCTGACGTTCTGAACAATTCTTTCTGTGCCGTTTTTAACCACGAGCTTGCTAATAATCTTCCGGACGCGCCTTACCTTTCACATACCCCAATGAAAAGTATTATATTCGATCCTCATGGCATCGCTAAAGTGATTGACTCATTATCGAACTCGTCTTCTATAGGAATTGATGGCATCAATGCAAAAATCCTGAAGAACACTAACCACATAAGCAGCATCCTCTTATCACTCATATTTCAACAGTCACTTGACACAGGCTCTGTCCCAGAAGACTGGCGTATCGGGAAGATTACTCCGGTTTTCAAGAAAGGCGACAGGTCATCACCTAACAACTATCGCGCCATTTCCATTACCAGCGTATCTTCTGAAATCATAGAACATGTATTGTACTCCCATATAGTTTCCTTTTTATCATCTGTGAACTTTTTCCACCCAAATCAGCACGGTTTTCGTAAAACTTTATCTTGTGACACCAAGCTTGCCCTTTTTCTTCACTATTTGCATACTTATCTGGACAAAAACGTTCCCGTTGATGCACTATTCTTGGACTTCGAGAAGGCCTTCGATAAAGTACCTCACGCCAGGCTCCTACTCAAACTTTCCCGTTTAAACCTACATCCGGATGTTCTTAATTGGATACAAAATTTTTTAACCCACCGCAAGCAGTTTGTTTATGTAAATTCGCACTCTTCCTGCTTATCCCCTGTACTATCTGGTGTTCCCCAGGGAACAGTGCTCGGCCCATTATTATTTCTAATTTACATTAATGATCTGCCGCTTACTGTCTCATCTAATATCCGTCTTTTCGCAGATGATTGCGTAATTTACCGTCCCATACTAACCTCAGACGATACCGCTATCCTTCAACAAGACTTATTTAATATCCAGGAATGGTGCCTGAAATGGCTAATGAAAATTAACGTTAGCAAGTCCTCATTAGTTTCCTTCAACCGACGTCGCAATTATATAAATTCCACGTATGTCTGTAATAACGCCACAATTGTTGCCACTGACTCATTCAAGTACCTAGGTATTATCATCTCCCATGATCTAAAATAGACCCATCACATCAACTGCATTACTAATTCTGCTAACCATGCCCTCGGCTTCTTGCGTAGAAATCTGTCCTCCGCTCCGGCTGCAATTAAATTATTAGTGTACAAAACATTTGTCTTGCCGAAATTAGAGTATGCCAGTGTGGTCTTTGACCCGCATCAAGCTAACCTTTTGCACTCCATTGAATCCATTCAAAATCGTGCCGCGCGCTTCATTCTATCAGTATACTCTTTCCGTTCTAGCATCTCAGCATTGAAACGTCAGCTCCACCTGCCATCATTGGAATGCCGCCGCCAACTATCTCGTCTCTGCCTTTATCACCGGGTTTTTTACTCTCTCCCCCGCAATAACCAGATATTGTTCCAGCGCAACGTATCTCTCGCCATTCTCACTCCAACGCCGTGTATGTCCCACGCACCCGGACCACAACTTTTCAACGTTAATTTTAAATGCAAAGCGTTTCTTTAACTCACGATGTTATGCGTCCGTAACCCGGAGTCCGCACCACGGCAGCTGCGCCCTCTCCCCCACTCCTCCTCGCCCTCAACACGCTTGCAACAACAGGTGCAGCGCGCGCTCCGGCGTTGCAAGCACCGTAGCAACAGCAGGTGCGGGCGCGTCGTGGCGTGACGGTGGCGTGATAGCGCGCTCTCTCTCCGCCTCCTCTCCCTCTACTGCGTTCGTTGGGAATATAAACCCGGGTGTCGGCGCGTCAGCCGCACTCCAGTTCTGCTTCGCTCTCTTCTCGTCGCGGTTGTCGCAGAGGCATCTACCGCGTCCGACGCAACTCGCAACACCCACCTCCAACCGTCCCATCCACCGAATGCCCCACCGAGAGGGACTAGAATAAACCGAGAGGCATCTACCGCGTCCGACGCAACTCGCAACCGTCCCATCCCAAGAAGAAAGGAAGAAAGAAGAAAAGAAGAGAAGAAATAATAACAAGAAGAAGAACAACAACAATGCAACAATAACAATAAAGATCTAATCCACCCATCGATCTTACCGCAAATAAATAATAATAATAACACTTGACGTTACCTAATATTCGTCTCGTTCTCTCTCTCCCCCAATCATACCAACAACAACAACAACCCTACCACCACCATTACCACACCCATCGCCACCGCCACGAGCGTAACGCCGCTAATGCTCTGCATTTACTCGTGCCCCTCCCGCGGGGGCATGTCGGGGTCCCTTTTTTTATCTTCACTGCGCACGAATGGAACAACCTTTTCGCCAACATTGCCGCTATTACCAGTAACGCCAAATTCAAGAGTGCCATTGAAAATGCTTATCTTGACTAATCGTCTTCTTTGTATTTGTTGTCATGCTGCTGATGTGTTTGCCCACCCCTCATGTAATACCCCCGGGGGCCTTTGAGGTGCTAATAAATAATAAATAAAATAATAAATAAATAGCATAAACCAACACGCCCAGCTCTCTGTTTTTTTTTTTTTTTACGTTCTAACATATTACTAACTGGCCAAACTACCCGACGAACAATTACCACGCATAAATAACACACGGCAATAGGCTCCTGCATGGCGTGTAAATGACATAAAATGTTATTTCTGGCGCTGTGCGACGTAGACGTGCAGCCGAAACGGACGAGCTAAGACAATGCCGCTTGGCGATCGCTTTGCACAAACATTTGTTTCAAACATTTTATGGGTGTCCGCCTGATCTTTATACGCAAAACGGGGACGGGCTAAACGGCGAAAGTGGGGGGAAATTATTGCTAACTCATTCCAGCAGATTTTTCATCTCCCCGATGTATGAGGAGGAGCACTCAGTGCAAAAATCTTGCATACGACACCGGGCGTCCTGTCCTTTGTGGTACAGTCTTTACATCTTTTTTTCTAGTAACATTCAAAAAACATTCGGTAGAACGCCTCACCTGGCACAGAAACTGCCCCTCTCGCCCACCTAAATTATCGTATGGTCCCCCGACAATCTTCTGGGATGGGAGCACTCAGCGGATAGAATGGCCAATAATAGAAAGGGGATGACGTACAAGTTGTTTATGTTTTTGTTACGCCGTTAATTTTGTTGCCCTGTCCTTTTTTTAAATGCGGAGCATTTCTTAGGCTCGCGATGTCACTCGTCGATGTTGTCGGCGCCGTCCACACGCTCACTGCGCATGCGCGTCGCGTCGAGGCGCAGGTGCGCGTCTCTCCCCCGTACCCTCCTCGCTCTCAACAACAGGTGCGGCGCGCTCCTGAGAGCACGGGGTACACGCGCTCCTCCCGCACGGAGGAGCGCGTGTACCCCGTGCGCTCCGTCGCTCTCAACAACAGCTGCGGCGGTGCGGGGGGAGCATGTCTGTGCGCGCATGCGTCGTAGCTACCCGTGCGCTGCGTCGCGCTCAACAGTAACGGCGGCAGGGCGTGTACACGTGATAACGGCGTGGTGGGTGCGTGGAAAGTTCGCGCGCTTGTGTACGGAAGTGTGCGCATGCGCGTCTCTCCCCCGTACTCCTCTCCCTCGAACGCGGGCGGTGTGTATATAAGCGGCGGAGCGCGCGTTCGGAATTCAGTAAAGGGCGTCTTTGCTTGGCTTTCGCTTGACTTGACGGTTTGCTTGACGGCACCAAGCAATAAAGACAGACTTTAACTTTACACTCCTTGCCTTCGCTTCTCCTTCATTCAATAAATAAGAATAATAAAGACGAAATAACAATTAAGCATTCCCAAACCATACCCAATTACGCAAGATCACGCGATACCCCCACCACTCTGCGGCGCATTTACTCGAGTTCCCCCCGTGGGAAGATGCGGGCGGGTTTTTTTACTCATACTGCACCTTTAAAGATGCACCTACCAATGGAAAATATTTAAGTCATCAGCTTTAATCCTTCTTTACTTAGAACTACGTGGGTCCCCCACACGAAAACCATGATAAAACAGAGAAAAAAAATGAGCACACGACTATCCGCTTCATTTGTATACGCACCAAAGAAAACACGCAAATACTCATTTATTTGCTTTTGACTTCTACGAGAATGAATAAAAAACGAAGATTTACCTGATTAACAGTTAACTAAGTAGAATCAATGCCTACATAACTGTTCTATTTCTTGCATAATTTGTTCGACAAACCGCTCGTCCGTTGTAGTTTTCCTGCATGCGATACGCCCTTCCATATATCGCCATCTTCGTGCAATGGCCATCGTCGCTGGGCACGATGATCGAAAGTAAACGACTTAAAAACATCAGATCCTTCACGAATGTTTGGTTCGCAAGTTGGTTGGTTAGGGCAACCGACGGAAATCGCGACGGCCCAACTGTCTCACCCATAGTTGGACACGTGAGCTGCCCCTTCCCCTTGCGCCCCCCTCCCAACACAGAGTTTATCTGTACGGTTCGCTCCTTCGCACCAAGCTTCATTTCATGTTTCCTTTTTCCCACTGACTTTCATCTCGTTTTAATTCTTCCCCTGAGCTTCCTCAAGATTCAATCTTCCCCATATTTTCGTACAAGTCATTTTCACCTTGGTTTCCTTTTGAAAGACTGACAAACGGACCTGAAAACACTGTCTCCGGCGCGTCACCGCAAAGACACCATAAAAAGCTAAGCGTTCATCATGAGCCCGTACACATTTCATGTGCGCAAAAAAAACCATGTGGAAAGCCGCCGAGGACACGACCAGTCTCGTTGCCCCTCTCCCCCCCGTACTGTTCTCGTCCGCCACCCTAAAAGTGGTCCTGGACGTGATGAAAGGGCTTTGTCGGCCGCACTGTCGTCCCATTGAGAAATAAGCTCGCTCGCTGCACCCCTCCGCACGTCTCAGTCATACCGACGGCACCCCAACTCCAGGAATCGTTCCTTCTTCGCCTCCGCTCATCCTACCGCCAATTACTCCTCAAGCCGCGGCATTCTCGGATGTCAAAATTCTCCTCGCTTTTTTTCCATTACACCACGACGCAAGTTTGGATAGGCTGGTGGGGACGTAACATGAACAGGCCAAAGCTGCGGTCTCGTTACAGTCGTATTTCAGTTTTCGACGTCCGCATTACACATTGGAGGGATACAAGTGGTACCCCCTTCCCCTTACCGAGGGGCTGGTACCCGGTGCCCAGGGCCCCCCGCCCCTTGTGTGGGCCACACACCGCAACGTCGCTCACTACCCCATCCCATTTCTTTTTGGGAGGCCTGGGTTGCACCTCGGCAGGACGACCTCTTCGTGGACAACTCTCCTTCAGCACCTGCTCACCATCAGGGGGGAGGTCGTTTGATCTCAACCTCCTAGAGCACGGACCCGGACATGTGTCGTGTTAATGAACATTTACACTCTCTATCTCTCTCTCTCTCTCATGGCCGCATGCTCGTGGGCGTCTTTTCGGCCGGTGTCCTCGCCGCGGCCCCGAGCCACGTGTCCGGAAGAGCGGGCGGATCGGCGGCGACTTGAGCAAACAGTAGCACAACAAAGGCTCGAGGAGTGGGGGAGGGGGCGCAGACGCCGTCGACGCGCGCTGCCCCGGCGGCGTCGATTAACCGCGGCTCAATCATTATCACGCGCTCCTCGCGGTCGGAAAGACGGCGGCGGCCGCACACGCCCGTCGTCGTGGCCCCGTTACTTATTTTTCTTTCTCCGTCGTTATCGCCCCTTTTTTCTGCGCACAGCGTCTCACGCTCGGCCATCACGTCGGAAGACAACGCTGTCAGCCAGACGTCGAACGCGCAAGGGGGTCAAGGAACCCGACCAATCTTGCGGCACACGACGCGTGATCAGATGGGAGAGGGGGCACATTCGAGGAAGACAAGCGAGCACACGGAAGCAATTACCTCGCCGCGTATACCGGAAGCTCCGTTCCGCTCTTCTTTCCGCACAAAACGCGCCGGCTGTGCGCGCACACACGGCTGCTGCGTCGACTGCGGATCCATGCACGCGCGCGCAAGTACGCGCTCTTCGAATGTGCGGCGGCCTCTTCGCGAAGCTCCGGCCCATCGAAAACGCCGCTCGAAAGTGGAAGTGATGGGAGACGTCACGCGTGAGTGCGTCCAAGGAAAACGGGAGCGGAGAAGAATAACCTGGCGGCTATAAAGCGCTCGATACAGCGCTCGCGGTCTCCCCTTTAAGGTCGGCCGCCGCCACAGGCCCACTGCGCATTCAATTTTACCGGCAGAGAGCTCACTCGCCAACGGGCAGCCGGAACGAGAGAACGTACTACAACGCACGGTTCACTCTTAGAGGCCCGCCTGATAACAAGGTACCGACCTAGTGAAATTAGGCAACCGAATATTGGCTTTCTCTAATGGCGGTGGTGAAAACATTTTTATTTGAGCCGACAAAAATCAATGAAAGAAAGATGGGTGGCCTTTTCTCAGTTCAGAAAGCCACGAGCGACCGCTGCTGCTCTATCCCGGGAGATCGGTTCCTGAGTCTCGGGCTGAGAGCTGGTCAGCCCGCACTCCGACTGCTCCGGGGAGGGGGAAGGGAAGCGGCTTGGGTGGTGTGCGCATGCGCATACTAGATGGTAGGTCGTATCGGGAGTATGGCAGGTAGGACAGTTGTAAGGGCATGTAGTGGCTAATATATCATGAAGGATAAGGGTTGAAATATGTTTGCGTCTGGAGTCTGCTCCATAGTCAGGCGTCGCAACCTGAGGGATGGGTGAGGAGGTGGGTAATGGCGGCGGCTCTGACAGTAGTGGTGCAGTATATCGGCGTAGCGACTGGGGCTGGGAAAGTTGGAGGGGAGTGCTGTCAAGTCGCCCGCTTCCTATGTGAATGCCTGGAATAGGATATCGCGGGCAGCGACGTGAACCGCCTCATTCCCGGGAGTTAGACATGACCTGGGGTCCACGGTTTTGCCTGGGTAAGCTTGAGGGCGGGAGGTGAAATGGACCCGGCCAGAAAGTTCCGGCAAGCTTGCTGTGAGTCGGTAAGGATAGTTACATAGCCGGCAGGGGCTGCACTGGCGGCGAGGGCTATGGCTGTCTCTTCGGCGGTAGTGGTCATGGTATCGGCGATGGTGGCGGAAGTCAGGATGGAGCCTTGGGAATCGAGGGCAACCATTTCACGGGCTCTTCGGTGCAAGTAGGTTGCGATGTTCGTGTGTCGGGTGTCGGGGTCACTAAATTAAATTTTATACCGAATTGTAGTTTAAAAGAATAAAGCCAGCGCGGGCGCTCGTTGACGAAAGATTCACAGCGCTGGAGAGAGAGAGAGAACTCTTTAATGTGGGCTGGAGAGGTCAGCTATGCTTGCGGCAGTGCTTGCTACGCTAGATGGGGATGATTACAATGCAGTGAGGTGAATGTTAAAGATTGGGAAACCAACAATTAGAGAGAAAACAAATAAAAAATGGCACGCAATGAAATTCTAGAAATAAAGCTCTAAATAAAGTTGAGGAAAAGAGTTGAGCGAATGGTGCCGAGGAAGCACAAAGCGCCTAACAACAAAAACGAGAAAAAGCGTACGTGCCGACGCGAACGCGTGCAGATGTAGCAGTAAATTTCAGGACTTCTCCGGATCCAGGCATGCGCCGCAGTGTCTTGTGTCGCCGTGAGGGACGAGGCAGGCTCTGTTATCCAAACTATGTACAAGAATATTTGCAGGACATATACAAGGGAGCAAAACGTAGCCCGCAGTGGGGCTTAGAAGCTTGCCGGGGCCTAGCCGGCGCAGGCGGGACTCTACCCACGACCTGCAGCAAGTTCAAAAGCAAAAGACCCCCATCCTCTCGCCGGGCTCGACATAAATACCCTCGGTGAGGGAAGGGGAAATGTTAAAGAAAACATTGGATTGATTGTGGGGTTTAACGCGCCGACGCAACGCAGGCGATGAGGCGCGCCGTAGTGGAGGGCTCCGGATTAATTTTGACCACCTGGGGATCTTTATCGTGCGCCGAAATCTCGTACACACGGGCGTTTTTGCTTTTCGCCTCCATCAGAAAAGCGGCCGCCGCGGCCGGGAATCGAACCCGCGACCTGGTTAAAGAAAACAATAAAAGGCAAGACATGCATTGCGCGCTGGCCGAGTTCGGTGACGTATAGGCACGGGGAGTATGCCACCCAAAGCAGTAGCGGTCCCAGATATTGGTTTTTGGGGGGAAGGGGGGGGGGATTTTTTTTTTTTTTTTGGGGGGGGGGGGGAATAAAGAACCACTCCTCTCCTTGCGCCAGTTCTGCGGAGGAGGTGATAACCATGCAGGCGAGTACGCGCATGCGGTATAACCCGCTTGCGCACAAATCCCTTAGCGACACAGTGGTTTTTGGCTCCTCTTAAACGGTACAACGGCTGGCTCGAGCCCATATTTCTGGCGGTCGCAACACATTTTCGACATCGCAGAAGTTGGATTTAGCCTCGCGTAAGTGGAATACTTAAAAACAAAAAAATAAGAATCTGATCACCTCTTTGGGGGGGGGGGGGGGGGATCGCCCCCTTCGCCCCTTCGCCGCCCCCCCCCCCCCCCCCTTGGGACCACCACTGCACCCAAGGCGGTGAAAGCACGCCGCATCCTTTTGTCCCCGTCCAGGCGCCGTCTAGAGCCTGTTGCGTCCAAGAAGACCCCGGTATAGGCATTGCGGTAGCGGTGACGAGCTAAACGTCGTGTAAAGTCGGCATGTTAGGCCACAGGCTCCTAGCAACAACCGTCAACGGTCGAGCAAGACTCACGTTCTGAGGTGATGCCTTTATTAGGCAATCCCAACTGCACATGCCATGATGCCAGAGGCAGACGCACAGTTGACCCTTTGCAATAGAAAGGGGAAGATGTTGCGTTTTAACAGGGCAAGAAGGGAAAGGAACACACTGTATGATTTGTATTGCTAAAAATACTTTATAAAAATACTTAAAAAGGCACTTCAGGGTTCAATCGCCATCGCCCCTCCCTCGCCCCCCCAGTTGGCTTCTGCATGACCCAATGTCGCTGCTTCGCTCCGAGGAGGAACGCGCGCTTCCTCACAGCCCTTTCTGTACAGCACCTGCAGCAATGCCGAATTTTAGGGAAAGAGCGGTGACCCCCCTTCCACCTCAGGCGAGGTCTACGCGTACCTTGTCAGTGTCCATAAAAACTTAAAAAAAAAATTAGCGTCCTTCCACAATGTGAATAAGGATGACCTGCAAAGCAGCACGCCCTACCCGGAGTGCACGAAACAAAACCCGTTTGTTTGTCATTTACGACTGAGCATACTTCCTGGCCAATTACCTGAATGAAATTTGGAACAGACCCGAACTTCATCCTAGCGGACAAACGTAGAGCTGTCTCTTTCCCTCCCGCGTCGTAGGCATCTTACCGTTTGTGTAACACGCCAACCCAATCCACTCTACAACAGATGACACCGGACCGGTCGCATCGGGCTGTTTGATGGCCACGTTGACCCTTACGCCAACACAACGCACATGTCATCAGTAAGGGTATGAAACCTATATCGGCTCGTGCCCCCCCCCTTCCCCCCCCCCTCCCGCCACCACCATCTTCTTCCAACCCGTGCACGCATAAACCGGCCACCGGTCATGAGCGGATGCTTAGAATTGAAAGTATCGATACTGTCGAACATGTCGCTCTGAAATCCCTTTAAGCTGAACGAGTGATATTGGCCCACGTCAGCGTACCAAGCGGGCCTGCAGTTGCTGTTCATCCGGGAGGGATTCGCAGCTACACGACCAGCTGGAACTTGATGCGGTAATGGCGGCGGCAGCGGCTTTCCGTGGTTTTCGTGCCCATTTACGCTTCTGTTCGGGCTGACGCTTATTAAGTTTCCGCTCTTCCTCCAAGCGAGCGACATGCGTCCGTCCCATATATCGAGTTAACACATAGAGAGCTTCGACCTCTATACTAGTGGACACAGACGTGGGTGTCCCATTCCAGATGCCCAGTCGGCATCTCATTGTCTGTGCAACACACCAACCCAGACCGAAACCTCTCGATTGCAAAGGACAGCTCATTGGGCGCATCGAGCCATGAGACCGCCACGGTTAAATCTCCCACCACCCCAACGGGTATGCCATCGGTAGCGGCATTAAGCCCTGCTGTGCGTGCATGCCCCTCCCTTTACCCCCAACCCGTGCACGCCTAAAGTGGCAACAAGGGAGAGCCACCTACTTAGGCGTGAAATACACTGGCGAATGGAGAAAGACTTTATATGCGACCAGAATAACATCTACTATTACTCTTCGGCCAGAAGAACTATGACTAGATGGTCAACGAGGGCCGCCGACGCGACAATGTTGCTCGGAATGGCTTTCAAGCTAAACAAGAATAATGTGCTCACGCGGGCGTTACAACAGGGCAGTTTGCTTTCAACCGGCAGGGGCGCGCAGCTAGTGGGCGAGGGGAAATTTGAAGCGTAAACGGCCGCGGTTACATTCCCGGCGGCTTTCGGGCGTCTTGACACCCATTCGCGCTGGTGTTGATTCTCCGCAATCATCTGATAACGGCGCTACGACCGCTGTCAGCCGACCACGCAACTTGTAAAAGAGGCATCAGTGGTGGCGAGGGGAATAATCGTTGTGATAACTGTTGTAAAGGGGGTGTCGGCGGTGGCGAGGAGAAGCCCCGGAGCGGCGCCGAGTAAATCTGCTTCACCGGAATAATGAAAACTGGGGGGAGACAAACGGTAAGATGCCTATGACGCGGGAGGGAAAGGGACGGCTCTACGTTTGTCCGCTAGGATAAAGTTCGGGTCTGTTACAAATTACGTTATGGTAATTGGCTAGAAAGCGTACTCTGTCGTAAATTATAAACAAACGTGTTTTGTTTCGTGCACTCCGTGGAGAGCGTGCTGCTTTGCAGGTCATCCTTCTTCACTGAGTGGAAGAGCACTAAATTTTTTTGTTACCGTTCTGGGGGGAAATCCCAGCGCGGTTTTGTAGGCTTGACAAAAAAAAAAGGACTACTTAGAAAATTCATAACGGCCATAGAGCTTACAGTGCGCGATGTTTTGTGCCGTCTCTTAACCTATATATAAAAAGGCTTTGTAGGGAGCAGACGTGGGGTGAATGCGGCTTCCTACATTCATTTAACCGTAGGCCCGACCAAAACTGGGAGCGCCCCAAACGAGCGACCGCCCAGGTGCGCAGTCGTGTTCCATCTCCGTGAGGCACGTGGTAAAGCTGACGCTGTAGGGCTGTAGTGCCAGCTCCGCTGATGATGATTGTGAAAGGATTTAGATGCTGATGATAGTGGTGGAATTACAGCTTAATACCAAGACAGCTGAATTGCCCAGGGCTTGAGAATGGTCATTTAGTTAAGAGTGCTTCTGCTTCCAAGGAACTACTCAAACATTAAACATATTTATCATTTTGGCTTCTCAAGTTTTCTGAGGTGAAAAACAACACTGCATTTCCACAACTGCTGAATTTCTTTGCTGAGAACAAGGAGCCGCAGCAGTGCTATTGTCACTATCATCATCACCACACTCCCAAAAAAGAAGCTGAGTACGAGACGTTCTCTGCCCCGCATCCCCGTACGCCAACCAAGGTCGTTGCGCAGCTCATCGAAGCATGGCCGAAGGGAATGTAAAGCCGTCTACCAGCCAGGGGGCCATCCCAAAGACCACGTACATCATGCCCGAGCGCCTCGACGCTGCCCAGATGAGCGAAAGCATTGCCCATCGTGGTTACGAGATGTGCCACGTCGGCCGCCACCGGGACGGCATAGACTTCTCAAAAGCCATCTCTGTGAACCCGAATGACCATCGGTACTTCGCGAACCACTCCTATGTGTACAGCGTTCTGGGCGAGTACGACAACGCCCTAGGAGACGCGAACATCGCCATTCACATGGAACTGCGGCACTCCAAGTGTGGCATAGCGTTGCTGGGCCTGGAACGCTACGCCGATGCCCAGCAAGCGTGGAAAGGGCGATCCAGCTGGACGATGAGAAGGTGCGACGGCACCTGAGAGAAAGAAGTTCGAGTCCGCCAAATGGAGGCCATAGGATTCAACAGGGACCAAGCAACGCGGACCTTGGAGCAAAGGGGCGACGGCGTCAAAGCAGCTGTTGAGACGCCCTGTGAGGCATTCTCCCGCAAGCTGGACATCAGGGCGAATCCAGCAACCCAGGAGGTTTCCGCTCAATTTGGGCCGGGAACGTCCAGCCGGCGGGGAGAGAAGTGCAGCTGCGGCACCTGTTCAGTCCGTTCGGCGACCTGCACAGCATCCGAACCCTCCACGATACATACTGCGCTTTCATTAACTACGCGGAGGCATCGTCGGCTGCCAGGGTCATGCAGGAGATGCAGGGTCTGTGTGGGCATCGCCTCCTCTTTAAGGAGAAGGCGATGGTGTGGGGCCTCCCTTGTGATCCGCTTGTCGGACAGAAAGTTTTGAGCCCCTAGCGTGCATCACGGAGACGTCTGTCTTTCGGCAATAAATGTCTACTTGCGGGAAAACCGTTCTCTTTCGTGGTTTTAATCGCCAGAAAAACTGCATGGCCATACACTCGAGACTGACACACACTAGTTTCAAGTTTAACTGATGGTCTTCCATTGCACAACTGAAGCTAGGTAGCTGAAACTGCCAGGTCACGTGTTTATTATGGGAAGCCGCGTGTTTGGGGCAGCAACCGGCAACTCTTTTTTTTTTTTTGCGTTTCTGCATTCGAACCTGAAGATGCGGGGCGTTCTCTCAAAGGACGAGACTTCGCAGATACCATAATAATATCAACACCTTTATATTTCTATTTTTCTCCCCTTTCATTTCTATCTAACTACAAGTTTCATTCACGCACACACCGCAACGGATCACGTGGCGTCACGTTACAACTGCTAAACTTTCACTCCTGCGGCTCAAGGTCATTGCGATGCGATGAATTCTTGCGAGACATAGCGTACTAGATATTTCGCTCTAATAACCTACAGGAACCCACGCTGCCTATGAATGCTTGGACACGTGCTTTTGTTTACGTGCAAATAGAGAGTTTTGGAATAACGTACGCAGCCGTACACAAAAAGTTAGCGAACGCTATTTCTTTGCGCCGCTCGCACTGGGCATGCGCCGTACGCTAAGCCGGTTCTGCGTTTAGCGGACGGAAGACGAGCGGACGCTATTTCAGCAGAATAACGTGCGTCATGGCATCGCTGAGTGTCCGAACGAAGCTTTGTAGCCGGCCAGCGACCGAAGCTGTGTGTGTGTGTTGTGGACGCCTTCGCTTCGCGATGAAATGCTACGTTTTGCTTCTGCGTGTGGACAGTGTTTCCCAAGCTCGAGATTATCTTTCTCGAGCGACGTACCACTCAATCTCGCATAGGGTATGTACAATGTGCATGGCTAAATGCCTTCTCGGCCTGCGCGCCAGACTTAAAGGGGTCGTGAAGAGATTTTCAAAAAAACTGTGTTGTGTGTGCGCTTTTAACCGTGGAACCTTGATAAACAAACAATGCATACCCGTTTCGTCGTCCGATATCGGGAAATAGGTAAATAAATGCAGTTACGGTTTCACCGAGGCTTTCCTCCTCAACTCGTGAAGTGACGTTTCAGTAAGTCAGTAAGCAGCCAATCACAGTTCTCCCTCGTCTGCACAATATGTCGGCATAGGGCGGGCTTGCAAAGGGTCAGATAAAGCTACAACATCGGCGCCATGATGAAACTCGCCCTGCAACTGAACGGGAGACGTCTGATCTCTGATACGACTGATCAATTAACATGGTCGAACTTTCAGTCAACAACACCGGCGAGTGGCGCAGGCAGAAGTAACCACGTTTAATCTAAACTGGGCATTCGTAAACTGTTTACGCTGCTTTCCACGAGTCTAAACTGTCGTTTTGCTAGCCGATATTCTTGCACAAGTTTGCCGACGTCTGTCTCACGTAGCCTGTAATGTGAGTTGCGCGAACGTGAAACTTCTGACCTGACGAGATACATGACCGAACGCTTAAAATAAGAGTTTATTACATAAACAAGTTTATCGAAGGAACTTCGAGTAGTCGGAACTTAAAACCCACTCATTATTCACTCATCAAGCGCAAAAATAACTAGCGAGAAGCAGCGATACAGCGCCGAGTCCCAACATCACGCAGTTCGACGATTGCTTTCCTGTTTCCTGCAATAAACAGTACTGTTAACGCTGTTTTGTTGACTGTATACGCTCCGCTTTGGCTTACTGCAGAAGCGCTCAACAGTAAGTTGGCGGTTAAAGCTCTGGGTAGATTAGAATTTATGAAAACACGACAGACTTCTGGGTTACAAATGCGAAGAGGCTTTTATGCAGCAGTTTTTCGGCGCGCGCGCTTCCCACGGCGATAGTGTAGTGGATAAAGTGTCCGACTAGGCTGGCCGTAACGTTGGGCTGGCCCGGAGGCCGCAAGTTCGAATCGCACATGGGGCACTTTTTTTTTTGTTTTTTCCTTGAGCGGTCTTGGGCCATTTCATACAAAAAGATAAAATTCCGAAGAGAATTCGGCAAAAGAACGTGAAATTCGGCAGTGAAACTGGCTACAAACTGTACAAACACCCAGTAGGTCTGAGTTCTGCTGCAATGGTTGCCAGACAACTGAAGCGGTCACGACACCGCTCACGTGGATAGAAAACTGTTTTTTGGGAACGAATAAAGGAGGCATTATTTTTAAAATATTGGGTTTGCAGATTTGCAGAGTATTATACACAAAGAACATTGAACTGCGTTGAACTCTGGAATGTACTTCACATGACGTCATTCTAGTTGCGCTGCCGACCGCCCGTACGCGCATAGTCGCTTGCGATGCGCCTCAAAACGAGAATTTCAACGGCGCCTCCTAAATTCCAGAAGCAATGAATTGTGAAAATATTTGGGATTTATGTTCTTAAAAGGTCGTTCAAGCAGACAAAATTAATCAAAGACAAATGCATTTTCTCTTCACGACCCCTTTAAGGGACTTGCTGTTCGCCCCCGCAAACCGCGAGAGGTGAGTGTCGATTATACGACGGGCAGGAGGAGGCATCGCCTGTAAATCGCGGTTCAGACTTGCAAGGCATGTCGTGACGTTGTGTTCGTTTGAAAAGCATCTCTGGATTGTTTTGAATTTCAATATAATGTATGCGTCAAACCCGGACATTCGGCTCATGGCGTTCTGTGCGATTGCACGAAAGAAGTGCCACAGGGCTTCAACGCTTTCTTTATAGAACGTACTCAGGTAAGAGAATATTCATATCATCTCATGGACGTGTCGCATTCAATCCTAACGGGAAAGCGTTTGTTCGCACTTTGGATAGTGTCCAAGCACTCCTTCATCCCGCTGGCAGATCAGCCGGCAAGTCATTTCGCAAAACATTCGACATATGGCGCCGTAAGCATTAGCGTCTCGTTATGCAAATCCCCTCGCGGTGTTTGCGTAGCGTGACGAAAAATTTCGCGTTTAGCGTACGCAAAGGCAACAAACGCTGTACTAAAACTCCCTAATGTAAAAGGAGCGGGACCGGCGTATCTTCATGATCGCGTAAGCCAGGAATGCGTTGCGCGATTACCCCTACGCAGAAATGTGCGCGGTGCCCTGAGTGGGTGAATGAGTGAAAAACGTTTTATTGAGCCGGTGAAGTGGGAGTAGTTCCCTATTCCAGGAGGCCATGTGATGAGCGGGCAGCCTTCGCGCTGAAGGCCGAAAGTGTCTGGACATCCAGATCACTGCTGGTCACCAGGCTCTCCCACAGCTCAGAGGTGGGAAGGGGGAGGGTGGAAGAGGGGTCGAGGTTGGGATTGTGCTTGCACTCTAATATGACGTCAAGAAGAGTACCGGGTTGTAAACAGAACTTGCAGTCATCCGGAAATTGCGTTGGAAACATGCGATGGAGGCGGACTGGGTGAGGGACGGTATTGCTCTGTAGTCGGCGAAGTAGGTATTATTTTGAGAGTTTAGGATCTGAACGAGGGAAGTGCTGTCGTTCGAACCAGTAATATTCTGTAATATCTTGAAAAGTCAGTAGAGGGACGGACGGTGCGGTATCCTCAGTAGCCTGGAGCGACAGGGCGCAGGCTTGCTGGTGAGCAAAGTTATTGCCCGTAAGTGAGGAATGGCCAGGAGTCCAAATAAGGGTGACTTTTCGGCAGTGTTGATGATGCGACCGTAGTTTCAAAGTTGAGAAGGCCACCCTCCCACCTAGGAAGTTTCTGCAGGCTGCTTGAGAATCTTTGATGATGATGGGGTTCTTCGTATGAATGAGGGCTAATGTGATGGCGAACTCTTCAGCGATCCGCGTTGACGACGTCTCGATTATTGCAGGAGCTACGAGTGGGGTCTTGGTGGTGACTACGGCTACTTGATGCTGTCCGTTGGGGTAGGTGTCCGAACAATTGTTTATATAGGGCGTGTGCGTCTGCCCGGGGGCTCTTTTTCCCAGAGACAGCTGCCGGCGACTGCACCGGACCCCACTCCCGCGGATCAAGAGCTACAGGCAGGACTCTGCCACGCTTGGGCCCTCTTCAAGGACCCAGGGTCTTTGAGGTCGTCTGTAGCCCGGTCTGTGGCAGGCTGTGGAAGCCGTTGTGAACAGTACCCGTCTTCACGCACGGTTGCTGACGAGAGAACCGACGACCACAGCTGAGGGCAGCCAGCGCCGGCCCTGAACGCGCCACCGCCGATACTTCGGGAAGGACCACCCGGTTTTCGGTCTTCAACCGTCAGGCCTGGACTTTCGTGAGCACTGCTCACGGCAAATGTTGTTGGATTACTGCTTCAGGGTAAGCGCCTTGCCGGTAGCAGCAAGACTGAACTGCTTCAAAGGACTTTCGAAGATATTGCTTTGATTTGAAAAACACAAGTGCGTAAAGTGCACCACGAGGGCATCGCGCGAAGATCCAGCTTCTTAAGGCTCAGTAGGCACTCAAAAGAGGATCTCTTGGGCCTGCCGCGCCACAACGAACTCGGTGCCCTAAACAGTTGCGGGACGCAATGGTTTCCGGGGTGTCCCTGTGGACGTTAGTACTCGCCACCTATAGGCCGCTTCATCATTTGATGTAAAGTTGTCGGCGTTAAATTAACGCCTTAACTCTTCCCTTACGGCGCCATAGGCCATCGGACACGGAGCTTCAATGATTTCAAACGTCCTGCGAAAGCTAAAAACGGCGCGATGACGATGCTTAGCGGCTTCTCCTTTCTAACGGGGCGGCGTTGCACAGTGACCTTAGTCGTGACGCCACTGTACACTCACCTCGCCATTAAAAAATTCCCCGCATTTCCCCGAGGGGAAGAATGTGAAAGTGCGAATGCACGAGTTGAATTTGCGCGGTTCGGTAATGTTCGCGAAAGAGAGATCACACACACACACACAACTACAAAGAAAGAAAGAAGCATTTATTCACAGACTCCTATTTGTGTTGTCGTTGTACTTGATTGCTAGAGCGGATCTCAGCTTTGAAATTTCGTGTCAGTACTCCTTTAAGCGGGTGCATTAGCCCTTCTCACGCCCGATTCTTGGCCAATCCCCCACGTAGGTATGTGCCATGTCAGCGGCCAGGCAGCGCGCGCCCATCTCCCCCCGTTGCCAAGGAAGACGAGGAGCGCGCGCACCCGCAGCTGTTGCTATGCGGACGGCGGCGGACGCTTCAGGCTCGCTTAAGAAGTAAGCGGGTGCATTAGCCCTTCTCACGCCCGATTCTTGGCCAATCCCCCACGTAGGTATGTGCCATGTCAGCGGCCAGGCAGCGCGCGCCCATCTCCCCCCGTTGCCAAGGAAGACGAGGAGCGCGCGCACCCGCAGCTGTTGCTATGCGGACGGCGGCGGACGCTTCAGGCTCGCTTAAGAAGTGCATTCGCACTTAAAAAACACCTTTTATGGACTTCTTTACTCTTTTCCCACCAACATTCTAACCTTCTTTTACTAACGTTTACTGCTGTCCAATTCACTTTGCCGCTAACCTTAAAGCCAAGGGCTTCCGGAAGCTGGATGGCTCCCTCACCTCGAACTGGACGGATACCTTTGCACTCCGTTACAATATGTCGCATGGTTTAATTCTAGCTCCCTGCCGCAACCTGAACACAGTTCTTCCTGTACCGGCTCGAAGATAAGCGTTTTTGTCCGCAAGCAATCTTCCCGGGCTTCAAAAAGCAATGCACTCCTGTCAAAGAACTTTTCCCTCGTGATCTCCCGCTTCCCGATTCTGTATAGATATCCAAGGACTTCTTTGCGTCCATCATCTTTTATAGGTCGTTGTCTCTGATTGGTTCACTTAAGTTTTTATTGTCTTGGTCGTTTCCCCTGCACTTCCAGGTTTCATATACTTTGTCCTGAGCCTTCTGGTTCTCCCCCCCCCCCCTCCCACTGTGTGTCCACGCTTTTCATATAAAGATACCGTAACACTCTGACCGCCCATTCTGGTCATCAATATTTGTATTATGATTAAGAGTACGTTGGAAGTAGCGTCACTGGTGCGGGCAGTGTGTTATGCGGCACATCAAACTGAGCGGAAGGTGGCGGCACCGCCTCGGTAATCGGGTTGTCGGGAGGGGGAGCGCGGGGATGATGCGTGGGCACGTTTCACAGCAGTCGCCGCCGACAGACCTCCACTCGGCAACCAAACCAACCAACAACTCAACCAAAGAAACATGCGCTTAAGAGCAAAAAAAAAAAAAAAAACCGAGCGCCGATTTGAGCAAAGTATTGCCCAACGAAGTCCCCGATGCCCAACGAAGTCCCCGATCACGGTCAACTACTAAGTGCAACAGGTGAAGTGCATATAAAGATAAAAATTATATAACAGAACTCTGGCGCGCAGCCCATGGGCAGCGCGCTACGCTGTCGTATACTGCCTGTCCCTTTTCATAAACTAGGCTGCTGTGGCTATTGTAGAAGTGGTGGTACGTGCCACACGTGGCTACGCGGAAGAAAACCGTTCGAAGGGAATATTAAAGGGGTCCTGAAATGCCTTCCGCCGATGCATGGATGTACATGTAACCAAATAAAGCAATGTATTAGCAATCTCCTCCTGCAAGAATTTTGTTAAAGCGATGAGTACTAGCTGAGAAATCGTAAATCAAAAACCGCGAATTATCGTCGCGCCGTATTTCCTCCTCCTTTCAACTGTTTCTTCGCTGTTGGCCTCCCCTCCCATGATGCTCCGCTCCTCAGCGGTGACGTACTTCCGCTATTGCGCTCCCACAGACTGCCGTCTGCTACGGGCCAGCTCTTTCGGCTTTTTCATCTCTGTAGACACCATGGACACAGGCTGGAAAAGCGAACGAATGACCTGGCCGCATGTGTGCGGCCTGGCCTTGCCCTTTCGCGGTGTACGTAGCTGCAGGGCTGCAGTTGGTATCGGCGGCGAACTCGCAGCCGCGTGGGGAGAATCGTGCGCTCGTTCCCTTTGGTGCACCGCGCACTGTTTATCCAAAAAGCGCGGTCTCAGATGTGGCCCCGCTGGTGCCGGGTGTTATTTTGCGGTGGTTGTAATTCCTACTACCGGCGGCACGTGAAAAAAGACATTTTCAACCGACACAGAACCCGTGCACAAAACGCGCCGGATCGGATCGCTTTATCAGCGGCGATGAACGTGAAGGCGAAGAGCAAACCAACGCTGCACTCGATCAGCGAGAACCCGTGTTCTGACAAGCTGCACCCATGTGTTGCATTCAACACTGACGGGAAAGCGTTTGTTTGCACTTGTTTGGATAGTCGTAAAATGTCCAAACACTCCGGCACTCCGCTAGCAGATCAGCCGGCGAGACATTTCGGAAAACATTTGACAGATGGCGCCGTATGCATTAGTGTGTCGCTACGCAAAACTGATGAGACGCTCTACTAAAACTCCCATCGCGGTGTCACGTAGCGGGACGCAAAAATTTAGCGTTTAGCGTATGCAAAGGCCACAAACGCTGTACTAAAACTCTATTAGCAGCAAAATAGCGTGCGTATGTGAAACCGCTTGCGTTTACAAAGCTGCACGCCGAGCGCGTACGTTTCAAACCTAGTGACATCGTTTAAATACAGTGGCAAGCACAGTGTAACGTAGTCAGATATCAACCGTATGCTCAGGCGACAAGCAAGAGCTTGTTTTTATGTGGGGCGGAGATTGCGCATAAATGCCCGTTCGCACTTGCGACGAAAGCGAGTGAGAGCGGCAGGAATTCCGTCGCTTTGTCGCGCGACGATCGTTTTTGTCGAATGGTCGGGACAAATTTTGGTAGCGCGACAGAATTCCCGTCGCTTTCGCTCACTTTCGTCGCAAGCGGGAATGGAAAGTTCTGCCGCTGCCGTCTGCTACGCAGCTCGGAGGTAACCGCGCGATCTGCTCGGGCCGGATGAACGCGCACACTCCCGCACGGCAGCGCCCCAAGCGGCAGACGGCCGCGTACATCGCTCCCGGCGCCCGCCTGGATTCCGCCCTCGGCACACTAGCCAGTATATTTCAGGCACTATAATGGAGGAAAGATTTTTTGCTTCCGATGAACCTAGTTCTTTGCCCCTGTGTTTTTAAATACGTGAGTGGTTAGCACGTCGTCCTCACGCAGCTCTGTATCGTCGTAGCATCGCTGATTGTCCGAACGAAGCTTGCAGCTAAGCCAATGCAGCGACCGAAGCTGTGTGTGTGTCTGTGCATCGCCTCCTGTGTGTTGTGGACGCGTTCGTTTCGCGATGAAATGCGACATTGTACTTCTGCGGGTGGATAGTGCTTCCCATGGTCTGGATTATCTTTCTCGAACGACGTACCACTCAACCTCGCATGGGGTATGTGCAGTGTGCCTGGCTAAAAGCCTTCTCGCTTGCGCGCCAGAGTTGTGACTTGCTGCTCGTCCCCGCAAACCGGGTGTGAGGTGAGTGCCGTATTTACGACGGGCAGGAGAAGGCAACTCATCGTCTGTCAATCGCGGTTCAGACTTGCAACGCATGTTGTGACGTTGCGTTCGTTCGAAACGCATCTCTGGATTGTTTTGAAGTTGAATAAAATGTACGCGTCAAACCCGGGCATTCGGCTCAGGGCGTTCTCTGCGATTGCACCAAAGAAGTGCCACGGGACTTTCTTTATGGTACGTACTCACGTAAGATAAAATCCACGTCGTGTTATGGCCGTGTTGCATTCAATACAAACGGTTAAGCGTTTGTTTACACTTGTTTCGTTTGTCGTAAAATGTCAAAGCACTCCGGCACTCCGCTGGCAGATCAGCCGGCGAGCCGACGCTGAGCAGACGACTCATCTCTTTGCCGGAAGTGCGTGAAAAAGCCGCCCAATAGCAGGATGTCTAGCTCATGACGAACATCTGGGAATCGATGATGTAGACATGTGAAGATGGCGGCGTCCAAAAACACGAAGGAAAGGGTGAGAAAAAAGCGACAAACTTTGCAACAAAAGTGTGAGCTTTCCGCTGCGCGTAAAAGAGTAATACTTGGCACAGGTGACTTTGGCGACCCAATCTAGCGATTGCGCTAGTTCATTTAGTGTGCTCAAAATGCCTTTCAGGGCCCCTTTAATGGTCTGCTGGCCATGAGGCGATAGATACAGCGCTTTGTGGTGAGGCGTCAGGGGCACATCCCACCAGCCTCACCCACCAGCGTTTCTTTTTTCGAACAATCCGCGTCTCCCAATGGAAATCAAAAACTCCCACCTCCCCTCGCGGGAACCCCTGTGTAAATGCGACGCATAGGCGGAGCGGCGAAGGGAATGCGTTTTATAGCGCTCATAACGTTGAGGGGACTGCGTAAGCTGGTCCCAGTCGATGACGACGTTGGCGTACTTGTAAAGCGGCGTGGACTCTAGGTGTTTGAGCCAAGCGTGGATGTTGCTTCGCCGGAGAACGGCACACCGGTTATATGCGCAGCGCGCCCGAAGGAGAGGAAACCGCGGAAGAGAGAGTACTGCACATGCGCCGGCCCCAGCGCGTCTGCCGCGGCTATGACGCAACGTGCCGCGGCTATGACGCAACGCAATCCAACACAATCCACTTTAATCCAATCCAATCCAAATCCAATCCAACCAAATCCAAGCCAAGCCAAGCCAATCCAATCCAATCCAATCAAATCCAATCCAATGCCCCTCGCGAGAGAGTGTTCGTTATCGGAGAGGAGAGGGGGTGAGCGGCGGAGAGCGGCGGAGAGCGCAGCTCGCGCGGCGAGGAGAATGGCAGAGGGGTGGACAACGCCGACAACAACGACGACGACGCCGGAGGGACAAGGCGAGTGAATCAGATGCTCTGCATCTAAAAACCCACAAATGGTAACACAGCATGCTCGCTTAGAGAGCTTGCCAACCACCGCTATCCCCCTTCGCGAAGATGCAGATGTGCACAGATCTGCAGCTGTCAGGCTGTTTTTTTTTTTTTCCTTGTTAGGAAACGCCCTTAAGGACCCCCACACAGGAGTGAATAGCGTAGAGGGGGGGGGTGGGGTGGTGGAAGCAACGGAAGATGAAATGAAAGAAGCATGAAAGCATGAAGAAGCATGAAAGACAATGAAAGAATAAGCACGAACAGAAAAGAGGATCAAATTTGTGTGAATCAGATTATTGGGACTGTTCGTGTGAATACCAAATAATGCGCAGAAAGTGTACAAATCACGGTACAAGGAGACAAAAACAATTTGAAGGCTTTAAATTACACAGTACAGAAAAGGCAAAGTACTACTTTTTTTCCAAAATTTTTGGGGGTTTAACCTGCCGAAGCTACACCTGGGCTAGGAGGCGCGCCGTAGTGGAAGGCTCCCGATGAATGTTCACCACCTGGGGAATTTCAACGTGGGTCGAAATCTTGGCCCGCTGGCGTTTTCTTTTTTCGCCTCCATTAGAAAAACGGCCACCGTGGCTGGGATCGATCACGTCGCTAAGCACGAGGACGCGGGTTCGATTCCCGGCCGCGGCTACTACGGCACGCCTACTCGACTGCGTTGCGTCGGCGCGTTAAACCCATCAATCAATCAATCAATTGAACACGTCCTTGGGCAGCAAAGGAAAGTTTTCGCTGGGATTTTACGCACCGTTAGCTTCACTTCGGCTACCAAGCGCGCTGTTGTGGAGGGCTATGGAACAATTGAAACCACTTGGGGATCTTTCACGTACACCAAAATGTCGAAGCACGGGCGTTTTTCGTTTCTGTGATGGGAACGGCCGCATCGGAGCGGCCGGGATGGAACTCCGGCGCAGCAGCACAACGCCGTAATGTCGAGCCACCGCGGCGGCTGCAAAATGCAACAACAAAAAAAAAAAAAAGTCAGTTTCCACTTAAGATGTTTACTTCCATGGGTATTAGGCGCCCGAATTAGACTACGTATCAATGGCGGGGGTCATGTGTGATAAAGAGGCATTTATGTTTGCGCCTGATGTGCACGAACTTGAAGAGCTAGAGGTATGTAGTACGACGTGTAATATTCTGTTTATCTATACATATTTTGTATACAGATCCAAATCAAATTCAAAATAAATAAACGTAGCTCTTGGTGGAAACGGAACCAGAACTAAGACCCCCGGTTTTTTTTTTAAGCTACATTTTTCCACGGTTTATACTGCGCTTTAATTCCGTGTATCTTAGCGTAGCCAAATGTCAGCAAGTACTGGGTGTTTTGACCAGAGATCAGACACGTGTGTCCGGTCGACATCATTCATTTTGACAATTTTATATATACCTCCCTGTGTGCAGAGGAAAACATGTATCTGAAGTTATTTTGTGGAACAAAAATTTCCTCTTCCCCCCAAAAATTCCCAAAGTGGGCTCGGGTCACTGGCGCGTTGAGCGGCTCGCGGGAAATTTGAAACTTTTACCACTGTAAAACAAAAACTACTGCAGCTATAGCCCGAGTTATTTTTATGTAAAGACTTTGCATACTCTCAAATGATTTATCGTACGTGTTTGGTGCGCAGAACGAATATTTTTAATAAAAATTCCCAAATTAATTTTTTTTAAATTGCCCAAATGCGGGGCCGTTTTCCTCTGCAATTAAACAGGCTAGGTAGTTAGAATTTTTTGGGTGTTATTCTTCCATTCTTTTTCAGTTGCCAATTTTAGTTTATGTGGTCAAGACAGTTCAATTAAAAAAAAAAGCACCGTACTGCAGATAAGTAACGCATCTTGGTATATTTTGAAAGCCATTTAAAAAAATTACACCATCTTCCCACGTGGGAACCCTGAGGAGATGCAAAGCCGTGCAAACTCGAGATGCGTTGCATCTCCTCAGGGTTCCCACGTGGGAGGATGGTGTAATTTTTTTGCTTTTCGCCTCCATCAGAAAAGCGGCCGCCGCGGCCGGGAATCGAAACCGCCACCTCGTGCTCAGCAGCGCAACGCCTTAGCCACTGAGTCACCGCGGCGGGTCACTGCGAGAATCGTGGCGTCCACTGTCAGCTCATTGGACGGCGCAGACCGAAGCAGCAACTGAAGGGAGCAGCGGCGCGGAGCTGGTTTATCTGAAGTGGCGAGGAGGAGGGGACAGGAGGAGCAGCGCGCACAGCTGTTGGGGAGAGGAGAGAGGGACGTTATCACAGCTGGCGTGGAGAGGGGGGAGGAGCAGCGCACACAGGTGGTGTGGAGAGGAGGAGGGGAGAGAGTGACGTTATCGCAGCTGGCGTGGAGAGGAGGAGAGGTGCGGACGGACGCCGGAAGGACAACGGACATAGCCCCGAGCAAGAGATGCTTTGCATCTAAAAGACCATCTCCGATTTTTTTCAAACTCTCACAAATTAAAGCCAAGGTCGCTCTTAAAGCCAAGGTTGCTATACACCAAGTCACTTTAAAGCGGGCTTCACTCCTATGAGCAGGTGCATTGGTAAGGAGAAATTGTTCTATGCGTCATATAAGTAGTCTGATGACAGAGTAGGAAGACCCAGGAGCCTTTAATTAGATGCCTCAATAAGTCCAAACATACACGTATAAAACGGTATGCGCTGACGATCTTTCATTACTGTACACAAATGCATTGCTGGGAAGGTTCTTTAACGGCGTTACAAGGAGTCTGATATCCAAGTTTGAAGGCCCTATGGTCTTGCATTAAATACCTCCATGAAATCCCATGTATCCATAAGGACGCTGTACACCGAAGCCCTGTAGCTACCTGTTGAAGCGCTCTTTGAAGTGTGGCTCCAATGCGATACTTGAAAATTTGTCCGTAATGGCTACGAGCATGATCCGCGTGAACGTGAAATTTGTGAAGAGTGCTATATCCTTACAAGGGGTATCTCCTGTGTGTATGCTGCCCTTCCTCTCCCTGAGCCATAATGAAGTTTCATTCTTGCGCGACAGCTTGTAGTTATTCGAACGATTCGCTGTAATTGTGCGCTTGCCAGATATTCCCTCCTGAAGTAATAGACTCTGGTGGTTTGTATACCCACTGCTTCATCTGTTCGTCCCGCCTATGCGCGGTTTCTACCCGCCCACTTTTAGATTGCTCCCCAGTTACCCGTTTCCAACAAAGAATTCTGTACATGCATGAATGCCTTTACGCAACGACAGACTTTTATTGTACGCTGCATAGTACGCATAGTACGCTGCATGCATAGTACGCTGCCTTGTAAGTGGTGCAGACGCAACAATTTTGTACTCTTCCGGCCAAACGGGCAAGAATTGGGTATTAAAGAGTACACCTGCCGCTTTTAAACTAACATACAACCATGCGTCCCATTGATATGTAAATAATGTTGCACGCAGTAGAGAGCAGGTATTTTTCAAGTACAACAAGATGCGTAATTGCATGTACGCAGTATCGGAGCGCTGGATATCGTAAATGACAACGATGAAGGACAACATGTGCCATACTCCATGGAATCCGTATGGAAGGAGGTAAATAAGTAATCGTGGATGGCTCCTATAAACGTCAAATAAAGCCGAAATACGTGGCACTGTAGGCTTTTATATATATATATTTTTTTGCTACGCCTTGGTGTCAGGAGTGAGATAATTTTGCACTCGGTGCTTCTCTGAGAGCTATACTAGTGCACGGAATCATAGTGTCCTTCCACTATTCGGACTAAACGGTTAAAGCCCGTGGCAGCGTCACCAGGTCGATTCCTTGAAGTGTACACGCATCCGGTCGGTGTGCCGTCCGCCGCCATTGTCAGAGAATGCGGACATCCCGCGCAGCAGTGTCACAAACTACATAGACGTCTTATGGGGGTGGTGCGATGATGACAATGGTGGTGATGCCCTCGATCTGTTCCTATAGATGTTGGCGCGCTTTGGCGCCTCTTCCGTCTTCTGTCGCTCCTGCTCCGTGCCCGGTGTCAACACGGTACTTGATCTTTGTCAGTTACGAAATTCACATGCAGTTTACATTCCGCCCACGGAACGTGATAAAATATAGAGCAATTCGATTGAGCGTAAGTAAGAATTCCCTCAGAAATATTTTGTACGGAACAACGTCTCGTATCAAATACACCAGCAAAAACTTTTCGTTCACTAAGTAACGACATTTTTCTGCAAATACAGCAAATGTATACGTTACTTTCATCTGCAGATATGTTCTGTAGAAAAAAGAGCCGTTTCTTTTATTTCGTGAGCAAAAGATGGCACTCTGGAGCAAGAATTTGGGCCACCGATCTTTGGACGGAAAGCGACAGAAGAACAGAAGATGACAGACCGCGTGCGGAGAGGGGTGATGTCAGCCAAGCCAGCGGTGGATTCGTTGCGGTGGCGCTGTGTTCGCACCGCTCCTAGGGAGACGTCAAGTCGAGGCGGTACCAACTCGGTCGTTCCCTTCGCCCGGCGCCTCCGATGCACAGCGTCTCGATGCGTACCGTTATCGCTCGTTCGCGTTCTAAAACGAAGTGTGCAGCGAGTGCGGTGCCGACGAGGCGGCAAAAAAAGGATATACTGGTAACGACGGCGACGAAATGCTGATACGGGTAGGAAACAAAAGGAGCGACCGACAGCCAATTTCGCTACTAAAGCGAGAAAACGTGTCCACTGAGATGATTAGAACGCAAAGAACTGCTACGGAGCTGTGCGAGGAGTGTGGGAGAAACGCCGTGTTGCGGGTAGCCGGAGCAAAGCGTGCGCATCACGCCTTCGGTTCTCGAGGGAGAGAGACGACATCGCTCGCGTTCTTAAAGATCCACCACTGGCGCTTCCATCACTTTTTTACGTTTTGTTATAATAGAACACCGCTTTTATTACATTAGAACACCTCTTTTATTATCAAAAAAGCTTCTTTCTTTGAACAAAAGCAGAGAATGAGCATGTTGTTTTTTGTGAAAAGTATGTCTTGATTGATTGATTGATTATTGATTCAAACCTTTATCGGAGGAAAGGGGAGGCCCGGAGGCCGTGCATGTGGTAATGGGGAGTGAAGGGATGGGGGAGTAGCAAAGGTCTTTGTTACACAATTGAATGTCCCTTTTTTGAGCACTCATTTGAAGAGGAAAAAAACCCGTTAAATTAGGATACCGTGACGAACAGCAGTGCTTTTAACAAAGAACTTTCACAGCAAACTTAGTTGATTTTGCTGTTTATATTGAAGTATCTTGCTATTGTTGTAGTACCTTAGGGAAGATTTAGCTGTATTGTACATGCGTGTTGCCTCCCGTGTTTCAGTTACATGGTTTTGTAGCTGTTCCTGGGCCAATAAAAAAGCTTTATTGCTTTATTTATTATCGCACTGCCTTTCGTTCCACTTCAACAGACATGTAACCTATACTGCCCGAATAGTACTAAGTTTCATTATTCCTTTTCGTTTGCGCAATTCTGAATATATTCGCCACATGGCTGTTTATATTCACCACCAAAAATCTCGCCATTGCTCTCTTTTTACAGCTTTTTTTTTTGTTCGGGGTTCTTTGGTTTCATTGAGACCTGTCAGTTAACATATATCACCGTTATTCGTGTGCTCTGTGTAACTTGTATCACCATTGTACTATCACTTTTTGTGATGGATCATACTCTCTGGTTTATAAATTCGCATAAATTTGGCTTAATATATGCCGTTGTTCTCTATTATCTTTTATTTCTTATTGGTGGCTTTCTTTCTGTCGCATGTCAGTTCCGGCTAGTTCAGTCGGTATAACAGAATGAGAAATCTCAGGGGCGTGGGTTCGGGACTTACGGCGACGGGGTCCCTGGAAGATGGCTCCCCCACTCCTGCGCGTGCGGGAGCTGAGAGCTCTCAGAAGACGCCAGCGCGAGAGGCAGACTGGCTCCGGACGTCGCCGGGTCGCAGCAATGAGAGACCTTGCTCCTACCGTTCAGCATGGACCGAACATTGTCCCCCGGTAGCGCCGGAGTCGAACGACTGGGTCGCTCAAGCAACGCGGTACGCTTCGAAGACGGGAGCGCTGGGAAGGTTTCGGAGAATAAACCCCCTTGGAATTTTCGTCGGTTGCCTTTGTCTCTTGGCTGCCTCCCACCTCGGTCGGAGCCGTAGACACGGCAGCCACGCGTGGAGGAATATCCGAGCGTGAGTCGTTTCCCACAATCTTTGGCTGTTCGTGGGCACTTTAATAAGTGATAACTGTAATATTATTATTGGTATAAAATAATAATAGCTACAATAATCACAATATTCCTAATCTCTGAACAGGAGAGACTGTATCGAGCTTTTGTCGACAGCTACATGTCTGCGTCGGCCTCGTCGGACTGTGTAACGGACTGTCTGCGTGTGCGCGGGCACTTGTGTGTGTACGTGCATGTCCCTGTGCGACGGAGCCGGCGGGTCTTGCTACATCAGGATTCGCTCACTGAGAACAAGGCTCCCGGGTGTAATTCGAAACGTCTTTTAGAGCGAAAGATCTGTTACTCCAGGTAGAAATCCACAAAACGCCTCGTAGCGCCAATTTGACCCTTCAAGCTCAGCCAAGGTCAAGCAAGCGCCTCGTGTGGTTGCGCGGAGTGAAAGCGTCTAATTGCTCGTTCGTTCCAAAATGAGGGGCGCGGAGGGGGGATAGAGGGAAAGAGTAAGGGCGCGCGCCATCGGAAAATGATACAAGAAGGTGTTGGCCCTATTCAAACTCACTGCGCGTTCGCGCCTAGAGAGAGGTCCGACTGCGCCGAGAAGCGTATATGTTTTGTCTTGCGACGCAATTGTGTGTACGTTCGTTGCGCGCTCACGGCGCGAAAACGAAGCTATAGCCAGACAAACTTGGTTTAACCGCGTTCAACCTCGGCTGTTTTTAAATGCAGAGCATTTCTTTAACTCACATGTAGCGTCCGCCGTCCGTCCGCAACAGCTCAGCACGCAGGTGCGCCCTCTCCCACACTCCTCCTCTCCCGCATCACGCTACCCTCCTCGCTCTCAACAACAGGTCCGCACCCCTACCCCTACACTATATATAAAAAAAATAATAGTTATCGGCGCCTGGTTTCGATCCCACGACCCTGTGGGCGGAACGCGAGGTACATGGTGCTCTTCCCACTGCGCCACAAAAGCGACACAGAATCAAAGGGTACGAACGCGCCTTATATCCTTGACTCATTCAAACTACGTCAAGAAGCTGCGGATACACGGCAGCAGTTTCATCGATCTCGTCTTCACCAGTTGCTGCAACGCACGACCACTGCTTAAAGACCCCTTAACAGTACACTTTAGCGACCACGAAGCCGTCGTTCTCAGCGTCCAATACAACGGCAACAGCAACAGCAACAAATAAACAAATAACGACTTACAACAACCTACTCCTTGCCTTCCCTTCTTGCGTCACAAAAAAAAAGAAAAACCCATCTCTCCACGAGGGGGGACTCGAGTCGCAAAATCACGAAAGTAATAATTAATATATGAAAGAAATAATAATAATAATAACACATTCACTACCACCCCACCACCACCCCCCAAACACTAACGTTAACGCAATAAATACACCCACTCCCTACGCGACGCATTTACTCGAGTCCCCCCTCGAGGGGAGATGGGCCCAATTTTTATCCTCAATTTTTGCCACGTGTTCAGCTTTTGCGTTCATAGGTTTGAAGTATACCTTTTGCCGTACGAAAATCACAGCGTAACCCAGACATTGCAGCACATAGCCCATATAAAGCATACTGACTACTGAGACAATATGACAGAGGAATATGAACAGATCCATAGAGGCGCTGTCCTGCTCTGTTCATGGTCTTCCGCCATTCTGTCATGAAGCCCAATCAGTACCTTTTTACCATTCTGAAATCTGCAGCCTCTCCCCCCTCCCCCCAACTCCTTAATTCGCCTCAAAGGGTCCATGAAGACAAAATACGAGCTTGTCATATTCAAAATATTTGCTGTTTTGTGGTACCATCAGCTGTTGTCCGGCAGCAAACAATGCTTTATTCGCGGAGAAATTAAACAATTTAAGTCAAAATTTCAATCTCCTACTTTATTGTATGTTTCGTGATGTCACATGGGCAAATACCTAAAACGGAAGTTAGTGTGCTGACTGAGGCCGCCTCTGACTGCAAAACGCCACTTCCATTACCGTTTGCCTGCGTAGATGACACAGCGATGCCGCTCAAGGACCGCTGTTCGCACTCTGCTTCTGACCGACTTCCCTTATTTTAATTGCGGTTGATAATAATCGTTTTGCGAAACATTCGGTATGACTCGACAGGAAGGGTCGCGCAAGTGGATGTGTCGCTTATGTCAGTTGGCCAGTGTCGTGTCAGACAAGCCCAACGCGCCCGACGGCTGCGTTGAGCAGCGTCGGCCGGCACAGAGCCACAGTAACTATACTTTTATGTTTACATATTCGTGTATAACTTACATTGTTTCCTTCGGCATTCTTACTGCTATAAAAATAATATGCACAAAATTTAATCTCAAATAGCTCTTTCTGCAAGTTTATAATCACTGTTTAATTTGAGTTGGATTTTGTCGGCCTCAGCCAATCGCAACACGCGGCCCGTAGTGCGTCACAAGTTCAACACGGGAAGGTACGGCTGGTGCGTCGCATGCCTATTCTGTTTTCCCCATTATAGTATAGCTTATCTGAGTGAAATTTATGTTAAAAGTGGTGCCAGTGTTATTCAACAAGGCACTTTTTCGAATGAACCAAACTTGCATTTTGTCTTCATGGTCCCTTTAAGTGCAAATAGGGCAGCAAGTTGCGTTCGCAGTTCGAGCCAGCGTCAGAAGCTCAGAGCAGCGCGCAAGCGAAGTTTCAGTGCCTTCCAATGGCCCATGGAACATGGCACATGGCAGTAAGAGCGGACGGTGTAAATCCGGGTTACAACAACTCGCGTTATTATATAACTCTTTATTCCCCGAGGAATTTTTATTCGCTTGATATCTTTGCCAAGCCTTCCTGGGGGTTCATGGCCTTGCTAATCACATCGCTACACCGGCAAGAGGCTTATTTTTTGCTTGAAGGGGCATGACCTATAGTGCACAACTTCCGACCGCACCATACAGTTTGAGCGAGGAAACCGCTACTTGATTTAAAGCAGCGACAGCAGCGCCAAATTTAGACCCAATGTAGCGGCAAAGCAAAGCTATAGACGCGCGTATACAACGAGGAAAGCTGTTTACGAGGCGTCCATGATGAGTGCTCGTTCCCGAAGCGTGCACCAGGCGCAAGCTTTTCTGCGCCGATGTCGCTCTTGTGTGGGGTGTGCCCCGCGTTGCCGTGTCAGCAGCGGGGGGCCAGCCTGACCCCAGCGATCATCACGGCCGTCGTAAGCGACAAGCCCACGGCGCACACCGCGCTTCGCATGCGGTCGGCATGAAAAATCCCGCGTAGGAGGAACGGGTCAGCTGCCCCCGCGCCCTGCGGCGGCCCGTGCGCCGATTCCCCGTTTCCGAAGGCTGCTCGCGCACACGCCAGGCCATGACACAGTCAGTTATCGCCGCATAGCCGCAAAACGGTGACGCCGGGAATGGGAAACAAAAGAAAAGGTAGCTTTCTCAAGCGAACCTTGTATTGACTGGCGTGGAAGTTCGTGGTGGTGTCCCAAGAAACGAGGCGCCTCAAGAAAAAAATTAGTGCCCCTCCACTCTGTAAAGAAGGATGAGCTGCGAAGCTGGACGGAATACACGAAATGCGCGAAACAAAACACTTTTGTTTGTCATTTGCGATAGAGCAATTAGCCCTTAGAACAACGAAACTTTGAAGGACTCGATATTTATTCTAGTGGACAAACGTTGAGCTCTCTGTTTCCCTCCCGCATCGAAGGCATCTTACTGCCTGCGTAAAACACCAGCCCAATCCGCTCGACCAGTGACGACACCGGAAAGTTTGCATTGGGGCGGTGGACATACACGTTTAAACCTCCCGCCAGCATAAAGGATATGTCATCAGTGAGGGCATGAAAACTATATCTGTGCGTGCACGCCTCCCCCCCCCCACGTCCTTCTCTCCACTTCCAACTCGTGCCTGATAAGCCGGCAACCAGTTATGTGCGCGTGCTTATAGATACCGCCAAAATCATCGCTCTGAAAGCCCTTCAGAAATATAAGCTCACGTCGACGTTGCTGTTCATCCGGGAGAGATTCCCAGCTACTCTGCGAGCTGGACCCTGCGGTGCAAACGGCGACGGCAGCGGCTTTCTTCTGTTTTCGCGCCCATTCGCGCTTGTGTTTCGACAGACGTTCATCCGATTTCTGCTGTTCTTCCTCCAAGCGAACACCACACGTCTGTACATATGGAATTAAAGCCTGGAAGGACTCGAGCCTTATTCTAGTGGACAAACATATGGCTGTCCGTTTCCGTCGTGTGTCGTAGGCATCTCACTGCCTGTGTAACACACCAAAAAAAAAAACCCCAAACCGTTCGACCATTGAGGGCAGCTGACAGGTCGCATTCAGCCGCGAGGCTTCCAAGTTAAATTTCCCGCCAGCACAACGCGCATGCCATCGGTAGCTGAATGGAGACTAGCTGTACAAGCACGCCCCCTGCTTCCGCCCCCAACCAGTGCACGCATAAACCGGCAGCCGTTGATGGGCGTGCACCTTAGGGGAGAAATACACGGGCAAAAATGTCGCGCGGAAAGCCTTTCATGCTGAGAAAGGATTATGGGCTCACGTCGGCGTTCAAAGCAGGCAAGTTGCTCTGGTAACGCCTGATAAGGGCGCTACTGCCGTTGTCAGCCGATTGCGAAGTTTGTGAAAGAGGCATCGGTGGTGGCGAGGGGAATAACAATTGTGAAAGCGGTGTCGGCGGTGACGAGGAGGAGCGCCGCAGCGGCGCCGAGTAAATCGGCTTCACGGGAAGGAAAACTGGAGAGGAGGGGATTAGACATACACTGCTTCGCAGTAAAAAACTCCCACCTCCCCTCGCGGGAACCCCTGTGTAGATGCGACGCATAGGCGGAGCGGCGAAGGGACCGCGTTTTATAGCGCGCATAACGTTGAGGGGACTGCGTAAGCCGGCCCCAGTCGATGACGACGTTGGCGTACTTTCAAAGCGGCGTGGACTCTAGGTGTTTGAGCCAAGCCTGGATGTTGCTTCGCCGGAGAACGGCACACCGGTTATATACGCAGCGCGCCCGAAGGAGAGGAAACCGCGGAAGAGAGAGTACTGCACACGCACCGGCCCCAGCGCGTCTGCCGCGGCTATGACGCAACGTGCCGCGGCTATGACGCAACACAATCCAACACAATCCACTTTAATCCAATCCAATCCAAATCAAATCCAATCCTATCCAAGCCAAGCCAAGTAAATCCAATCCAATCCAATCCAATCCAATCCAATCCAATCCCATCGAATCCAATCCAATGCCCCTCGCGAGAGAGTGTTCGCTATCGGAGAGGAGAGGGGGTGAGCGGCGGAGAGCGCAGCTGGCGCGGCGAGGAGAATGGGGGAGGGGTGGACAACGCCGACGACGACGACAACGACGACGACGCCGGAGGGACAAGGCGAGTGAATCAGATGCTCTGCATCTAAAAACGCTTCCCGTGGTCGGAATTGAAGCTGGGTCCCTCGCGTTATGAAGCCGACGTCTATCCGATTGCGCCATTCGGACAGGTTACTCATATACAAAGCGTTGCGCTGCGTCGTTGCCATGGACGCCTCCGTTGCTAGGCCGAACTGCACGCCGGGAGATGACCGGCTAATTTGAAATGGGCGCGCTGCAGACTCATGTCTGCTCATGTCCCTGTTTACCGCAGAGCCGTTGGTACGGGTGCTGCCATTGATTTGTCACGCTGCATGCCGGTAGATGAGTGGCTGATTTGAAAGTCGACGAGGTCTGTTAGATTTTTCTTTCCGCCATGACTATTTGCCCAAGATCGAACACAGTCGGCCCCTGGTGGCGGAGTGAGGAACCGCTCCTAGTGTGGGCGCCGCTTTCACACCGTCCGCTCGTTCACTTTGCGCACGATGAAATGCGCGCGTTTACCACGATAAAAACAAATACGACTGCTTTTTTGGCAGTAAGCATTGGCCTGGTAACCTCTATCTGCGAATTTTATCGAGGAACATAATGATCAGCGGCCGTCGAGGGATTGCACGCGCGCTCTTTAGTTCCGTGAAGCATCGTCCCCGTGGTCATCGCTTGACGGGTGAAACGTGCTAATGGCTTTCTTTCGGCTGTTTGCAGTTTTATTATAGTTTTCTTGTCGATTAGTGCAGTCGTCTGCCCTTTTGGAAAGGGCCAAGGGTGTTTCGTTAGAGGTGGCGTGGTTGTTATTAAAAGACATGTAACTACAGTAGAACCCCGCTGTTACGTTCTTCAGTGTTGCGTTTTCCCGGCTGCAACGTTGTTTTTGTATAGTCCCGGCACAGCTCACATAGAGTCCCGTGCATAAAAATCCTCCCTGTTGCGTCGTGACTCAGTGCACGCTCCCGGATCATTCGTCGCTATCTGACACTCCGAACCCGCCCGGGCAACAAGCTCGGACCGCCATCTTGACTTCTGACGAGTCATCGTCAAGCTTGGCTCCGAACTGACTGCATGAAGCCGCATGCGGGTGCGAGTCGTCCCCACTAGATGACCCTATGTTACTCTATTCTATCACCATCACCACTGCGCTTACAATGGAAGTTTCACTTCGGAATGCCGGAAGTGCATATTCGCCATAAAAGCACCACCACATGAATAACACGCGCTCTCGTCGACACCGTGCGCTTCAAGCTTTGAGAACACCGCTGAACTTTGTCGGGCCTTGATGGCGTCGCGAAAATGGGAGGCGCTTACCCTTCAGGAAAAGCTCGACGTACTACTAAACGCAGTGGACAAGCAGCCAGCGCGGAAGAGAGTCGACATCGCTAGGGACCTTGCATGGCCACGCCTGGTGTTTTCCAGCGATCGCAAACAGCGGCAATCCTACATTCTCGAGTTTTTAAGGTTCAAAAGGTGCGTGCGTGCGTGCGTGCGTGCGTGCGGTGTGTGCGTGCGTGCGTGCGTGCGGTGTGTGTGTGTGTGTGTGTGTGTGTGTGTGTGTGTGTGTGTGTGTGTGTGTGTGTGTGTGTGTGTGTGTGTGTGTGTGTGTGTGTGTGTGTGTGTGTGTGTGTGTGTGTGTGTGTGTGTGTGTGTGTGTGTGTGTGTGTGTGTGTGTGTGTGTGTGTGTGTGTGTGTGTGTGTGTGTGTGTGTGTGTGTGTGTGTGTGTGTGTGTGTGTGTGTGTGTGTGTGTGTGTGTGTGTGTGTGTGTGTGTGTGTGTGTGTGTGTGTGTGTGTGTGTGTGTGTGTGTGTGTGTGTGTGTGTGTGTGTGTGTGTGTGTGTGTGTGTGTGTGTGTGTGTGTGTGTGTGTGTGTGTGTGTGTGTGTGTGTGTGTGTGTGTGTGTGTGTGTGTGTGTGTGTGTGTGTGTGTGTGTGTGTGTGTGTGTGTGTGTGTGTGTGTGTGTGTGTGTGTGTGTGTGTGTGTGTGTGTGTGTGTGTGTGTGTGTGTGTGTGTGTGTGTGTGTGTGTGTGTGTGTGTGTGTGTGTGTGTGTGTGTGTGTGTGTGTGTGTGTGTGTGTGTGTGTGTGTGTGTGTGTGTGTGTGTGTGTGTGTGTGTGTGTGTGTGTGTGTGTGTGTGTGTGTGTGTGTGTGTGTGTGTGTGTGTGTGTGTGTGTGTGTGTGTGTGTGTGTGTGTGTGTGTGTGTGTGTGTGTGTGTGTGTGTGTGTGTGTGTGTGTGTGTGTGTGTGTGTGTGTGTGTGTGTGTGTGTGTGTGTGTGTGTGTGTGTGTGTGTGTGTGTGTGTGTGTGTGTGTGTGTGTGTGTGTGTGTGTGTGTGTGTGTGTGTGTGTGTGTGTGTGTGTGTGTGTGTGTGTGTGTGTGTGTGTGTGTGTGTGTGTGTGTGTGTGTGTGTGTGTGTGTGTGTGTGTGTGTGTGTGTGTGTGTGTGTGTGTGTGTGTGTGTGTGTGTGTGTGTGTGTGTGTGTGTGTGTGTGTGTGTGTGTGTGTGTGTGTGTGTGTGTGTGTGTGTGTGTGTGTGTGTGTGTGTGTGTGTGTGTGTGTGTGTGTGTGTGTGTGTGTGTGTGTGTGTGTGTGTGTGTGTGTGTGTGTGTGTGTGTGTGTGTGTGTGTGTGTGTGTGTGTGTGTGTGTGTGTGTGTGTGTGTGTGTGTGTGTGTGTGTGTGTGTGTGTGTGTGTGTGTGTGTGTGTGTGTGTGTGTGTGTGTGTGTGTGTGTGTGTGTGTGTGTGTGTGTGTGTGTGTGTGTGTGTGTGTGTGTGTGTGTGTGTGTGTGTGTGTGTGTGTGTGTGTGTGTGTGTGTGTGTGTGTGTGTGTGTGTGTGTGTGTGTGTGTGTGTGTGTGTGTGTGTGTGTGTGTGTGTGTGTGTGTGTGTGTGTGTGTGTGTGTGTGTGTGTGTGTGTGTGTGTGTGTGTGTGTGTGTGTGTGTGTGTGTGTGTGTGTGTGTGTGTGTGTGTGTGTGTGTGTGTGTGTGTGTGTGTGTGTGTGTGTGTGTGTGTGTGTGTGTGTGTGTGTGTGTGTGTGTGTGTGTGTGTGTGTGTGTGTGTGTGTGTGTGTGTGTGTGTGTGTGTGTGTGTGTGTGTGTGTGTGTGTGTGTGTGTGTGTGTGTGTGTGTGTGTGTGTGTGTGTGTGTGTGTGTGTGTGTGTGTGTGTGTGTGTGTGTGTGTGTGTGTGTGTGTGTGTGTGTGTGTGTGTGTGTGTGTGTGTGTGTGTGTGTGTGTGTGTGTGTGTGTGTGTGTGTGTGTGTGTGTGTGTGTGTGTGTGTGTGTGTGTGTTCTTTCAAGATCTGGTGTAAAGCTCACCCAGTGTCGGGCGCTTCGACGCACGAACTGGCGCGGGCCCTGGGGTGAGCAGCGCGGAAATGGAAAGCACGTGTTACACGGCGCTTTCGAACGCCGCGCATTCCGCCTGCTCGCACCGGATGTCCTAACCGCCACCACATGCAGGAGAGCTCGGCCCGTCGTCTTCGGGCTCCGTCCGAGCACTGTTTCTGAGCCGCCCACCGGGCTGTAAATAAATGTACAGTTTTTGCATCGGAAGCTGAGTTTGTCGGTTGAGGATACCCGGGGTCAGATCCTCAGCGCTACTGCGGCTTGGAGGAGAAGCCCCGGGGAAAAGAACATCGCGAAGATAACTGGCGCAGTCGACAGGATCTTCAACAGCGACGACTCAGCCAGCCGGCGGGCGAGGCGGGCCCCTCGACGGACGGAGTTCGCGGAGAAATCGTGGTCTGCTGAACGAGATCGGCGGGAGCAGCGAGCGAGAAAGCCAGGTGGAGAAGCGGCTCTACCGGCGCTCAGCGGACTTCTCAACGGAGAGCGCGGCTATCTCTGCGGCCTGCTGAGCGGCAGAAACGCAGATTGACCAGCGGTCAGCGGATGCAGCAGCAGCCTGCTGGACGGGAATGGGTGGACCAGTGAGCGAGCTGGCCACGCCAGAAGGCGGTGACTTTTACTGCCGCGTGCGGACGCCTCAGCGGAAGGAGCCGGATCATCCCTGCAGCCCCGAGAACGAGAACGCGGCCGGCGCTGCGTGGATATGGATTACCCCCTCGACAGATCCAGGCCATAACAAGCACCAAACTGTGCAGGTCAGTGCCTCACTTGATCCTGGGTGTGTGGCTCACCATGACATGTAGGGGGTGCTTCATGAGCAGCTCTGAGATAATGGGGGGCGGTTAGCTAGGCATAGTGAGATAGAGCTGAGTGTGAGGGCTGACGAGACAGCGGGCGTCAGGATTAGGCCAGCCATGTCGTTCGCTGAGCAGAAGGCGCTATTGCTGGTGAAATTGAGAATCGCTGAGGCAGAGTTAGCGGCGGAACGTTCCAAGAGTGAACGCTTTGAGAGAGCTAACAATGTTTCTGCCTCACCGATTGCTCAACGAGTAATGTTCAGCACTGAGGGAGAGAGTGGACTGGGTTGCGCCGGTACGCCGAAAGATGTGCGAGGTGGAACCCATTCATTGGGCGTGCGTGAGCCTCCTGTTTCGCCGGATCCGCCACGATCAGAGTCACTCGGGACAGGCAAAGAGAGGATAGTGGCGCGCGTTCCTTCGTGTGCGTTCAGTTTTCCTGCAACTGGGGAGCAGGACAGTGAAGCATCCCGTGTAGAGAACTTCACCGAAATGAAGATGGAGGTGAATGAGGCTGTTACGCGCGAGGTTCCATTGGGAAATGACAGGCAGTCAAGGGTGAATGAGAGTGTGCGCATGCCCGAGAAAAAGCGGATAGCAAAAGAAACAGCCTCAGCTTCGTCGCATGTTCGCATTCATGTGACCGATGAGCCCATCTCTACTCCTTGCGTCACACAACGGCGTGTGGTAGAGAACGGCGCTTCGTGCGCGAACGGTGTTCGAGTGGCAGCCGAACGCGAAGGTTCGCACAGAAAGGAGCGGAAGAACTATGCAGTTGTTAAATCAACCGTTCTGAAGGGGCTGAGGCTGGCCTCAGTTGAGCGTGAGCCCGTCGTCGCACCGTGCGGAGACGGAGAACATTCTGGGAGCGTGGGCGAGCGGCCCGTTGCTTTGCAGAATGCAGCAGAACAGGAATTGCGCGAGGATGCAGTTGGTGTCACGCATACTGCATCTTGTGTTTCTCGAGATACCCAGATGTCATGTCGCGAAAATGTGATTGCCATGGGAAACTCGAGCGAATTGACAGAGGAAAGTGTAAATAAGGGTACGGCTGCTTATATAATGCAGCCGCAGGCAGTTGCAGGTAGGACTGCAGGCATAGCTGAAGAAGCAGCCAATGTCAGCGTTAATGTGGCCACGAAGCAGCCCTCTGCTGCTTACGCTGACCAACGGTTAGTAGCGGAGAACGGCGTTCCGAGCGCGGAAGCGGCCGAACCCGAGGGTTCGCCTAGAAAGAGGCGAAAGCGTCAGTCACCTTCACCTCAGTGCAGAGTGGCTTCAACGCATGCTGACGAGCCAGCAGAGGTCCCTCCTCGAGCGAGAAAGCGAGGAGGAGAGGGGTTCCCGATACTGTTGCGTCAGTCAGCTTCACCTGAGTGCAGCGTGTCTGCAACGCATGCTGACGGGCCGGCAGCGGTCCCTGCTCGAGCGAGGAAGCGCGGAGGAGAGGGGCCCCTGAGTCTGTTGTGCGACGAGGTGCGCCGCGTGGCAAGGGTGTTTTCGGACGACGACGGCCGGTGCGTGCCGCCTTCTAAAGGCCGCTTACTCTGAATGAGCTATGTGAGGATTGTGGCTACTTTGTCATGGTGATCTGCAGCCAGGGTCAAGGGGCACTGGCCATGCTATTGTTGTGTCGTCAACTGAAGGAACGATGGTGCACGTGCCAAAAGTGTGTGTGGTGTGTGTTTCGTGTGTGAAACATTCCTGAAGTTATATTTCACAGTGGTGGTGGAGGTGTCGGGCGCTTCGACGCACGAACTGGCGCGGGCCCTGGGGTGAGCAGCGCGGAAATGGAAAGCACGTGTTACACGGCGCTTTCGAACGCCGCGCATTCCGACAAACGCCGCGCCTGCTCGCACCGGATGTCCTAACCGCCACCACATGGGATGGCCACCGACGAAGACGACTGGCTTTTCCTTCTTCCCCGGCCGTCAGCGGCAGGAGGAAGGGAGGATGAAGACGAGGAGACGCGGTCTGGGCGCAGGAGAGCTCGGCCCGTCGTCTTCGGGCTCCGTCCGAGCACTGTTTCTGAGCCGCCCACCGGGCTGTAAATAAATGTACAGTTTTTGCATCGGAAGCTGAGTTTGTCGGTTGAGGATACCCGGGGTCAGATCCTCAGCGCTACTGCGGCTTGGAGGAGAAGCCCCGGGGAAAAGAACATCGCAAAGATAACTCCCAGTGACAACTGTTCTCTGTGAGGGAGGGGATTGGTTAGTTTTTTTATTTTATCTGGGGCGTGGGCACACTACGAACATCCGCGCTTCTGTGCTGTATCTTTCTGTGTGGCATTAGCAACACTTCGACGGAGGTGATCTGAAGTGTTTGCTCGTGCGCCTAGCCATCCTCCACGAGGATGGCAGCGATGACAGGGAACGAGCCCTTTCGGGGACGCTCGGAACGACGGAGGGCTACAAAGTCGAATGCAGGAATCAAGTTAAAAGAAGTGCCAATATCTTCAAGCACCACGTTCATTTTAGAAAGAGCTTTAAATTGATGTACTTCTAATGAAATGGATATCCCAACTTCCCTATGTTTTTTATGGTACGATGCTGCCGATCCGCTTGTGGTTGTCAGCTAATTTATATGACTCACAGTATCGTTTCGTAACCTGTGCGATGGCGCAAGTTGTATAGCAAAAGAGGAATATTTTCCCATTGCCAGTGCATTAGCGCGTGAAAGTGGTCCGCGAACCGGCATGCGCGTAACGGCAGTTCACCTCCGCCGTCTTTCCCTGGCCACTAATCCTCTCTGCTTTAAGTGGGCTGGCCGGAACCATACAACATGTCCTTGCTGTGTGTCCATTATACCGTGCAGAGTGCCGTGATACTCTTCAGGGCTGTTCCCAAGCTTCAGGTTTACTCGGCTGATTGTCTTTTGTTGCCGCCCTGGTGAAAAGAGCTTCCGATATCGTGTGCTGAGACTTAGCGTGGTCTTCCTGCACAACACCAATCTTGCATATCGCGACAGGAACGATGCCACGGCACTCACTCTTCTGTTTCTCCTGTTCCTTTTTTTGTGCATGCGTGTATTTTTCCCATCTTCCCCCTTTTCCAAGTTCCCCCTTCCACATCTGTGACAATGAACATTTAGAGGATAATTTTTTTACAATACGTTATCTCCCTCTTCACACGCACACACGCACTTTATATATATATATATATATATATATATGTATATATATATATATATATATATATATATATATATATATATATATATATATATATATATATATATATATATATATATATATATATATATATATATATATATATATATATATATATATATATTGTCTTGCATGTGGAATGTAGTTAAGCTAATCTAGTAACTCCATCCTCCAAGCTTAAGAAGAAGAACAGGTACGTTCGAGGAAGAGAAGAAAGAAGCTGGGACCTCCTCGACGGTTTGGACAATCGGCGCACCAGTTTCCCCTCCGCCTCAAGAGCCACTGTTCTGCAAATAAACCTCTACCGGACGTGACAATAAATATATATATATATATATATATATATATATATATATATATATATATATATATATATATATATATATATATATATATATATATATATATATATATATATGCGGGCAGGACAGCAATACAGCAAAACATTTATATACAAGTATACATACCGCAAAAAGTCGAGGGGAATACGACCGTACGTCCCTGCAGCTCAGTTGAAAGAGCATCGGTCGTGTTATCCGAAGTTTGACTTCGGAGACCACTTAGGGCACCGCCGTTTTTGTCACCGTTTCCCTCTTTAATAACATTCCAATGTACCTACGCTCACACAAAATGCAAAAAAACTACTTCCCCTTTGCCTTCCTTGGTTTCGTGAAGGTTCGTTTCATCTCTCTCCCTGTCGTTCCCACACACGCACGTACGCACGCATGCGGGCGGGCGCACGCTATCTTGCTCTCCCTTACACATACACACCCTCTTGTTTATCTCGAGAAAAGATTGGACCATGTTTCACAGGAAAGCTGCATTTTGGAGAGGCGAACCCGCGACAAGATACGAACGATCAGCAAATATCCTGTCTACTCGACTCACGTTCGAACCTCGCATCTGAAGTGCTCAGACAACAGCGTCTTGATAAGTAGAAAGGCTCAGCGAAGTTTCAGCATCGTAGGATCAACAGCAGGACTTCCGCATTTCTTAACTTCCCATGATGATGGTTGGATGTTAATGGCGCAAGGCCAACTGGGGCAAAGAGCGCCAAAACAGTGGTTTTCTTTTTTTTTTCTTAACTTCCCGATGATTTGGTGAGAACTCAGCAGTAGCAATGAGGACGCTTCACACGGCGTTTTCTTTTTTTTTTTACATTCACGTTGTTAGCCTCTAGTTGTCGAGTTGCTTGGCGTTCGTAAGCGAACAAATACCCCGCCTGTGTGACATACCCACAAGAGTAAGAAGCACAGGCCCGCATGCGTACTGGGTAACGCTTTAGAGGAATTTTTCCCACATCACGCCTTCTGATACCGTCTGAGATCTAACGACGTTAGCAGGTACCCGAAGCTTGACGTACAGTGAGTTTGATGTTGCTTGTATATTGGCCAACGCTTTCGCGGGATTTTCCATACATTAACCTTCCATTACGCTTTGAGGACGAACGGCGTACGTGCTGCTTGACACTCAATAAATAAGTTTGAAATTGCCTGGAACGTCGTTAAGCTTAAGCCACCTCCTAGTGCCCACTTTTTAGTTCTTAAAATGGATAGAACTTGTCTTTGGGGACCATCAACTCCCATGACTAATTATTACCACCTGCGCAAAGTTCTTCGGGTTAAATGCGGCACACGTGTTTAAAATGAGCGCAGCTCTTACCATTTTCGTTATGCATGCGAAAGACGGACAATCAAACAAAATCACCTCGTAGGATGAAGCGCCCCAATGGCTCTTTTCATGCGTTACCGAATAAACCCGCGCCTTTTAGTGTAAAGAAAAGAACAAACTTTCCTGAAAGTGCGGACAGACCTTAATTACTCTCAAGTCCTCTGGGCTGTGTGGTTAAGTCACCGTAGCGACTAAGTGGCGCCTGCGGCTTCGTGAACGCCCACCGTTATGCAATCACCTATCAAAAAAGAAATGACTGAAACAACAAAATGCGATAGAACGCAAGCCGCTATCGCGATGGGCGGCCCGAGCGAAAGGCGCCATTCAGCAGGAAACCACCAAAGGGCGCTGGGCGGCAGTGGCCATACGGCGCGCTCCATAGCTTGGTGGTATAGGCACACGCACACCCACTTCACCGCCCACTTAAGCAGGCCGGTAGGAAAACGATCCGGGACGCACGCCATCAGCCGGCCAGCGCGGAGAACGTGAGCGACGGAATCTAACCGGGCCACTAGGAACACGGACGCCGCACAGCGGGGGGTAGAGATTTGCGCACACCAGCCGCCGACCACCATGCACTGCGCGAAGACAAACTGCGGGCAAACCCGTGGCCGCGTCACAGACCCGCCTCGCGTTAGAAAAGAATCCGAACAGCGAACAAATAAAAAGGGCTTGGCCGAAACACGAGGGGAAGGCCGCGTTTCGTTTCAGGCGCTGCACTTTGGAGACCGGCACAATGAAAACCGTGTGATGTGCATCTGACCGGAAGGAAAAGCAGGCCAGGAACCACGCTGCAGCGGCTCTTTTTTGTTTCACGGCCGAGAAAAGCAGCGGGACTGGGCCGCATCCCGTGCCGGCACACAGACCATGATAAGAGTAGTGCCGCTCATACAATCATTCAGTGGTTTCGTTTATTGGTATACACCATCAGGATCGGGATGTATCACAAAGGGGATTAGTGTTATCTAAAATACAATATGCAGTTGTTCAGTGATATACAATCAATACAGTAATATGGCTTCTGCCCATACGTGTTAGCTCTCACTCGAATGATTAACGGTCTTGGATGGTTGCTATTGATGCTATTGAACTGACCCTTGCGGTACTCGAGATCTGACTGCAGTTTGTCGGCAATTCACACTGTTTACTGAAAGATACTGAAACTGATTGCTGAGAAAAAATTATACCAAGTGATTTTTCGCCGAGGTTTATTTGGTGCCATTTATGCATTAATATACTGTGGTTCGGTAAACTGCGGTGAGGTGGTGGCAGTAGCGCTCGGGGACGTTCTTTGGGTAGCAACATTTTTGGTTGGTCTCTGCAGGGCAGTCTACAGGTGTTCATGAAGAACTTCTTAATGGTACTCTATAGGGTTGCGGAGGAGGTGGGCTGGACTTGAGGTGTGTGAACTCGGAGGCGTCAGCGTTTGTGTTGCTTGATTTTTGCCACCTCCATGTCAAGCGAGAATGAAACGCGCATTCTCTGGCTTGCGTTCCCTATAGGCACAGGGCGCTCTCTCCCATTGCTGACAAATCCTTCACAGTATGCATGCTACTCCTTTTCCCAGTGCGTTCAAATTATTTTACCCGCTCCCAAAAAAAGTTGCACGGTCAAGCTTCTTGGTGCACTTTTCGTATAATGTGGTTCGGTTTGTATTTCAGAAACCCTGCGAGGTGAGTTTATATTTTCTGTAATACCAAATTACTTTCTCGCAGATGCGCGTTGTTTCAATACAGCACAAGTTCAGAAAAACGCCTATTTGGTCCAGGCACAGAAAAACACTGATTCTAATGAAAAAAAAAACACCAAAAAATAAGCACAGAAAAAACGCAGAACTATGATATGGTGCGAATCCCCACTCCAATCTCAGCAACTGACACGGGAAGGCACATATCCCCACAGGCGATCGGTGAAAAAGATGGAAATGGTGGCGAAGAGATGGCGGGAACGCCATGACAGCAGCGAGGGGCTGCTACGAAAGCAGCAGACAATGGACCTTGATTGCAGCTGTTAGGCGCCGTATACAAGGACAGAAAGCGCCCCAACGGCGAGAGGCGCGGCGATAAAGCTCACGCACAACTAAGTTCTTTTTATTGAACAATGCAGCATGTATACGCAAAGGCAGCGAAAAATACGTCGCTACACATCGTTCATCACCCGTGCGCACAGGACCACGATGGTAACGTATAGCCACTTTCGTGTGTCCGGTGCGATGACCGTGCGCCTCACAGGCTCCCAATGAGGCCTCTGGATGCGCAGTCATCCAGAGAACACGAGGAGCACGTGCACGCATATCAGTCCAAAAGAGGGACTGCATTTACAAGGACTCGATGCAGCTGTGCTCCGTGACGGACAAGCGCAAGAGGACGCAAGCACGTTTCCACTGCCTGTAGAACGAGACGGGACGACCGTGGTTTGGACGCCTTCGGAGTCCCGATCGGCGTGGGTTGATCTCCCGCAGTGCCATCCCGACCACGCTAAGGAAGGGACACACCACGCTAAGGAAGGGACCACGCTAAGGAAGGGACCACGCTAAGGATGGGACACAGGTCGGAGCGTCGGGCCACCAGGCACTCGCGTCCTCCCGCAGGCGCCCGCAGTGCCATCTTGACCACGCAGAGGAACTCGTTCCACAGAGGCAGTCCAGGCAGCAAGGGGGAGGACGCCGTGTAGTCCATCTTCCGCTGGCTGACGTTTCTCGCCTTTCCCCATGGGACACAGGTCGGAGCGTCGGGCCACCAGGCACTCGCGTCCTCCCGCAGGCGCCCGCAGTGCCATCTTGACCACGCAGAGGAACTCGTTCCACAGAGGCAGCCCAGGCAGCAAGGGGGAGGACGCCGTGTAGTCCATCTTCCGCTGGCTGACGTTTCTCGCCTTTCCCCAAGGGACACAGGTCCGGGCGTCGGGCCACCAGGCACTCGCGTCCTCCCGCAGGCGCCCGCAGTGCCATATCGACCACGCAGAGGGACTCGTTCCACAGAGGCAGTCCAGGCAGCAATGGGGCAGGACGCCGTGTAGTCCATCTTCCGCTGGCTGACGTTTCTCGCCTTTCCCCATGGGACACAGGTCGGGGCGTCGGGCCACCAGGAACTCGCGTCCTCCCGCAGGCGCCGTCGCAGGATACCATGCTGTAGACCTAGAGACACAACCACAGGTTTGTTATTGCGAGTGGAGTTTTTTTCTTCAAGATAGCAAGCGATCTTGAATTGTGAATCGTCGCAGGGTGCTGACGGACGATCCCGACCCCGCTTTGAAGGACAGCCACCCGATTCTCGTCGTCTTGTCTTAAAAATTGTTGTTAAGCTTAAATGTTTGAAGACTGCAGGTTAAAGGCCCGGGAAAACTAAATAAATTAGAGCTGCACCAGCCTGTGCTTATCTGGACGAACACTGCGTAACTAAAAAATCAGTTTAGTGTAACTAAAAAATCAGTTTTAGTACTGGTGAACAAATCGCACTGATTTGTTCACCAGTTATAATAAAAAAACAAAAACGATTATTTAAAGCTTCCTTTTATTAAATTGGACGGACGTTCCTCCTTCGGCTGGGCATTAGTCATGAATATGCTTTCCTTTACGAGCTTGGCTGGCGCTGTGCGGTATCAGATTCAAGTTACACAGGGGCACAAGTTGCCCCTTCCCAACTTTTCAGGAGCATACCTATTTTCTGCATTGACTGACATGGCTAAGCACCGCTTTACGAATCAAAAATAATTCCAACCTCGCTAAAACACCGAAACAATTTCAAGGCCATATCTTGAAGAGTGCATTCCAGGCAAGAAAGAGAGGGCACCAGGCATCTTGCCGCAACGGGTGCCTAATATATTCTTTGCGCATGGCTCGGCTTCTTCCAAGTCCAGCGCGGTGGATAATGATGATGGTGGAGCGCAGGCCAGGGATTTATACACACACCCCAATACCCCCCAGAAGGATTTCGACACCCCCGCAAAAAGCTTACACAACCACGAGCACACTGCCCAGGAATTTACACCCCCCCCCCCCCCCAAAAAAAAAAAATCGAAATTCTGGATAAACCCCTGCAGGCGCAGGCGACGATGGTGATGGACGCTGCAGTGGTGATGATGACGACGCTACAACATAAATAAGGCAGGAGGCGAGAATTAAGGGCTCTCATTCGCTCTTGTTGTTGTTGCGCAGTTCTGTAATGTCGGGAAACACACGAGGAACATATATGAGAAATCTTGGGTATGAATTAAGCAGTACTGCTGAGGTAGACGTTTAGAGTACTGGGGGAGATCATTGCAGGTATCAAACTTGTGGGGCGAGGCCACGCTTTGATATACGCCCCGCATGGAGGAACCCACAGAGATCGGTAGGGAAAGTGCATTGGGTGCAAAACGCTCGCAGCAACACATGGCAATACAGTTCAACCTGGATGTAACGAAGTTGATAAAAATTCGCAATTTTCCGTTACACGCGGGTTTTCGTTACATGCAGGTTTCGAATTAAAATCAAAATGCTAGACATCATGTATGGTGAACGCTCCCTTTAAGGATTTATTTCGCAGTGAAAGAATGCGTGCTTTGTGCCTTCTGCTTTCCCACGAAGTTAATCAGTACACGACACTCAAAGGAATCAAGTTCCCTTCACAGACGTAACTTAAGTATCAATTTTGCCTTTTGACACTCTTCGGTGCCTTAACCAGTTTCAGGGACCAAACGTATGCTGAAATGGCGCCTTTTCGCGAACTATGCTTTTTGCCGCACTCAAAATTGTTGTGAGGGTGCTAGCTGGCCAGTTACTGCATACCGGACGACAACGTTTCCGGCGGAGACGACACCTGAATTTGCGAGCTTGTCTTGAAAAGACAAAATTTTTCGTTTTCTGACAGCAGGACTTATCACCGACGAACTATACCTCAGAAAGCAGCGGAGACAGGCGGGCCTAGCACCTAACCGACACCACACTCACACTGGAAACGCACCGTAGTTTGCGGTGCGGGCAAAGTTCGCTGAATTAGTGCATTTCTCCAGCCTGTTTTCCAGAAAAAGTGCAAAAAACAATGGCTCATCAGCGTAGCGAATTCGTTACATCAAGGTTATCCGTAGTCATGCCTTCGTTACATAGATGTGGCAAACACATGGTCTTCAATGGGGCTGGCAATGGGGAATCGAAAAACTTCGTTGAATCAGGAATTCGCTACATAGAGGTTCGTTACATCCAGGTTTGACTGTACAGGCGAGAAGGTACGGCAGCATCATGCAGGTTATAGCAAAAGGAGAACCGTTGCGTAGAAAGCTAAAAGAAAGTCTAGCGAAGAAGGCCTCCAGATCGGCAATAAAATCTAAAGTGTGTGGCGACCCAGCAATACTTGAATTTAAGGGATGCAGCAATGGATAAGTGCATGTGGGGGCAAGATACAGACAAGCATGGGATGAAGAGGAGGATCTTATCATCTGAGGAGCGGATAAACGTCAGCGGGAGTTTCAGGATCGTTTTCACACTTTTAGAAACGTAAAAACGCTCGAAAACAAACAGGGACTGACACAGAGGGATAAAACATTCACTGACAGACCTTTAATCGCGGTACTTGTCGGTAGCCGCCCAAGAAATTGTTTAAAAGTTCGAATACAGTGCATGGATACATTTAGGTGCAGCTTGAGAATATAACAAAACCAAACGGCGGGTGCCCAGGTTAAAACAACCTGCGAATGCGTTAACAAAGAGCGAGGGCGCTTGCTGGGCGCAGCTCGCGCGTGGCAAGCGCGTTACAGTTGCCCCTAAAAATATTTTCATTACATTTAAAAACATTGGGTCAGCTTCGCACTAGTGGCGCGAAGACTAGGGGCATGCAGCGAAGCTGGCGGCCCCAACTAGCTTATTATTGGCTCGGCTAAGTTTATGCGTGGTTATGCTTGGAGACTCGGTCACGTTTTCTGTGTGGTGTCGTCGTTAGCCCCCCAAAGAGCAATGAACACTCGGTCATTAAAGTATGTACAATGTAGGCGAGCTCATAACTCCGGATCTTCTGCAACTCGCTGACGTTTCGCCGCCGCTTCAACGGCGCGATATTCGGGATTGGAACGAAGTCGTCGCATCCGTTCTCGAGTAGCAGCGCGGCGCGGTACGGCGCGGCGAGGAAAGGCTGCCTGCGGTGAACCGGTACCGGCGCGTGCGATGTGCGATGACGTCATCGCTCGGCGAGGTATTGCTGCACACATGGCTGCACACGTTCGTCGGCCTAACCAACGTTTGGCCTAACCACCAGTTAAAAATTCCAATCAAACATCACATTACAAAAACCAGTTCGAAAAACAAAGACCCATTCAGAAACACCTAACTGGATATGTTGTAAGTGTATGCACCATGACATGGAAGAAACAACCCATGGTATGCACTCTTAGGTGAGAACGTCATGGGGCGGTGAGCGCGACCACGGGCGGCGCTGCGAAGGGCGTCTTCGTGACGTCGGCTTAGGGATTCTCCCATTTGTCGTCTGCTTCACTCGGGCTCGCTCTACCTGCTGTTTCTTTGCGCTCCGTTGACGTTTGATGTTCGACCGCACCTGCCTTCGCGTGTGCGCAACTTTTTATCCTAATAAAATACCTAAAATCGCATACACTAGCTCAAGTCGTGATTTACAGAAAGTTTTCGACACCGCTTCGGAAGAAACATTGCCGGCGTGGCCCCATTCCTGCGAAGCCGGTCCTGTGCGGAGAGTTGGAGCCAGGCGTTAGCTTTTGCATTCAGAAATCTTTCGAACAAAGGGAACATCAAGAGTCTAAAAACCGACAACAGCGACAATGCAAGACCAAAACAAATTCCAGGCCTTCGAGGCTCTCGGCTTTGGCAGAAGGCACTAAGATTCCTGGTAATCGTATGTAAGGTAAAACAGTTTTTGCCACCTTGCCGAACGCTCGAAAGTATTGTATCACATCACTTTACGTTGTCATAGCATGACAATGTGCCGACATGTACTGTGGGGCGCAGAGAAAACGTAGGTTGAGTTCCAAATAACCCACGGTTTGTGTAGGCGCGTGCCGGTGCAGGCTTCTAACAAGTATGGAGGCTTATTGAACAAAACGGGTAACATGCACGGTAAAATACAGTAACGGTATGTTTCTTCAGACCTTGAGGGACATTTCGGTACATTTCCGACAGCCATGCCTTCCCAATATTCAGATATGCGTTATAGTAACACTGCACTCAAGAGTACGAGGACGAGGAGGAGGAGGAGAAAACTTTAGCAGTAAAACCGAGCTGGTTAGTGGGCAGGTTCCTCATTCTAAAGACAGAAAGTAAGAGATATTTTCCTCAGTTCGTGGTAGATCATCCCGAGTAGGCCAGGATTTGTTCTTTACGCCTGAAGGGGTTGGAAAACCACAAATAGTTGCTTGAAGATATTCATCAGTCATGATTCTTCATAATACTGAAAACCGGCACGTACACTGTTTCTTGCGTTTTTAGCGAGTTTATCAAGCCTTCAACACTGTAATCATGTCATAACTGTTTGGGTTGAGATTCAGTTCGTTAGTTACAATAGCAATTCGGGGCGGAAAAGTCGCCTTCAAGTACTCTGGACAACGTCGTCTGCGCCGTTTCGCGGTGGCGTACCACAAACCTTCTCATTGCATTTGCATGTGAATAAACAACGCACGCTGCGGACATGCCCATTCTTGTACGCGGACATAACGAAAGCCAATGTGTGAAGAAGGGAATGTATGCCTTACAGCCTGAAGAAAATATCCACACGAACTACGTGCGCTTCTCAAACATCCCCAAACCTCCTAATAAGACGTGTGTGGCGGTGCAGAAAAATTAATGCGTCGGACACACAAAAAACATTCACCTGATACAAGTCAACAACAACAAAAGAAATAGAAGACAACCGCTTTGTTTCCAGCTTTGCGATGCGCGTGTAAGGACGCGCTGCTTGGTGCGTAGCATTACACTGTTGGGTCTTCATAAGAGCATCTCGAAAATACTTTAGGGGAGCCTACGCATTTTGCATACTTATCGAGGAGGTCCGAGCACTGAACCTCGCAAATAAGCTAGAAAGGACGAGTTACGCACGATTATCGACCGATGCTCTGAATAAAGTTGGTCTCTCTCTCCTCGTTCGTTGCAAACTTGTGCAGTACACAGCTTATAGTTATTAAGAGTTGTCAGAAGCTGGAAAAATAATTGAATTACTGGAAATATGCTTTTTAATGCCCTAGAAAATCAAAGATGGTGATTTTTCGCTTAGGCGTTGCTGCCTCTCACAAGCGGACAACAGCGGAGCGAGTGTAGCAGCGGCGCAAGTGTAGCAGACGACAGCGGCGCGAGTCCCTAAGCTGACGTCAGAGCCAGGGGGCGCCACTCAAACATCTCACCGCCAATAGGGACCGGGCACCTGGACGGGTGGCGCCACCACTCGGCGCTCCCTTCGTTAGTGGAATGAGCCGGGGCATTGGACTACGCAGCCTCCCGTTGATTTTTCCGCGTTTGCTTCGGTGATTTAAATGTTTTGGTGGTGTTGTGTGCGGATATGTGGGGCGAAACAAAGTCTTGACAGATGTGTTGGGTTCTTAGATGCAACAACGGCTGCGTAAACTTGTCGGACGCTTCTAAAGTTGGGTATCGGCTACAATGGCATGAGCACTTTTTGCAGCTGTCTACGCTTGGCTCCACCCCGTCTGAGTACAAATAAAACTACTAATATTAGTATTTAATTCTTCTTAAATGCACTAACGGCTACATAAACTTATTTGACGCTTCTAAGTTTGGAAACGGGCTACACTGACATAAGCGCTTTTTGCAGCGCTCTGCGCATAGCTCCGCGTGATCTGAGTAGGAATAAAACTAGTAGGAATATTAGCATTCATTTCTGCCACTTTATATCTGCACTGGTTTCAACGCCCACGGTTTCAAAGCCTTAGCGCTCGGATACCTCGATACGTGTGCTTTGAAGAGAAAGGCAATTGCGTACGAGATGGATTACCGTGTAGCCGTAGAAATGCTGCGGTAGTTTGCAAATTCTTTCTGTAACCGTGAGCTTTGTGCCTTCGGTTTTTGTGAGCGACACTGTGACAGCATGGGAGCCTGAAAGCCGAAGTGGAAATCCCACGTTTGTGGTGGTCATTTTATCAAGAGCCAAATTTATTCACCCACCCAACAGCCCAAGCTACAAACCATCCCTCCTCCTCTTCCCATTTTATCACCTGCGTGGAATAAAAGCTGGCACCGATATTTAAAACATGTGACAGTGTTAACGTCAGACAGTGTTTTTTAATGCTTAAGTATAATTTACAGAGTATATAAAAAATCGTGTAATGCTTTGTGAAGACACCAAAAACGCGGGATTAGTTGCCTCAAATATGCGTGCAACAGCCCGAGTCCTCCAGCACACAGACGCATTTCCGACACGCTGGAAAAATTTAGATTAAATTTGGAGAAGGGTGCATGGAAGTTCAAAATTAAACAGCAAAATCATCTATCCCTCCGTATAATGATTAGGATGGTTGAACGCAAAGCCTTCTCCGTGCGAAATCGAATGGGAAGGTCAAGTCAAGGACGCTGCGATCAAAAGACCAAACTGCGTGCTGGTCAAATTCGAAGCTCAACTAGTAAAAGTTTAAATCCAGAAGGCAACCAAGGAAACCCACACGAGAAAGCTTTGCAACAGATCATCGTTGTTCATATCATATAAGCAGATCATATAAGCAGGTAACAGTGCATGCTTTTTCAAGCTTAGGTGGCAGCTTGTAAACCGACCGCAGCATTCAGTTGTGAAACTGAGTACAGGTTTCGGGCACCCTCCTGTCTCGCGTCCTTCAACCACGCAGGAATTGGTTTTTGAAAAACTATTAACCAACTAGCCAGCAACCATTGCAATTTATGTAAAGCAATGCTTCTCCACGACGAGCAATGACGTTCTACTATCATGCGATATTTATTAAGTAAACGATCCCCGATGACTGCAGTGAGATCATTTCTGTGAAATTAAACACGTTTCAGCCGTGGTTAATGAAGTTACAGAACCGTAGTCCATCACAATTTCTTTTTTGAGGTAAATCTTAGATGGCCTCCCCCAAATTTGTCTTTCGCTTGTTTACGACGCCATTTAGTCATCAACTGCCAAAGGCCAGCGCCGCAGCATTCCTGGATCGGTTGCACACAGCGGCTTTGTGGGAGCATTTAGCTGAAATATACTCCTTGATACGCGAAAGTGCATGCAGGCATGAAAAAATTGCATGAAGGAATGGACTTTCACTTCCAGCTTGACTTCCATCTTGGCGCATTGAGCATCGTCTGCTATTTGTAAATACTCAGTATGGGCGTACATCCCACACATGGCAAGCCTCGTAAAGGTCACATCCGTGCTCAAGATTTACCGATTTGAAAAAAGGTCCTTGTGTTTATGTACGATTTACAAGGCGCACCGCAGAAAAACGACAGAAAGCCATGCACAATAACGCTGCGCTGACAGCCACCGGCATTCCACTGACGAGCGGTTCGCCACTGGCGGCGCTGTTCGCTGAAGCGACGGTGGTGCCATACAACGGCCGCCCGGTCCCTATGGGGTGGAGCTGGCGTGAAGAAACCGGAAGCCATGGCTTTTCGTGACCCGCCGAGAAAAATTCGTGAGAAAAATAAAGTTTCGGTTTCGTTCACGTTCCCGGCAAAATAGCGTTTCCTTTTCCGTTTTTGTTTCAATAACGTTATGACACTGACGACACCTTGTGAATCCGCTCTCAAGAAGCGCGTTCAGACAGAAAGGCAGCGGAAAGAGAGCCTACTCCACCTACTCTTTCGGCGCCGGGCGAAGCCTACAAGATCCACGACGGCGGGTGAGGATGCGCGAGCAGCGCAGTGCCTAAGCCACAGGGAACGGGGACATGTGCACGAGACTGCGTCTACTTACAGCAGGCCACACGCTGACAACGCATGCGCTTCGAAGCGCGAGACTGGCTGGGCACGAACGGCCAACAACCACCCCAACCGCGATTATCCCCGTCCACCTCTTAAATGACTAATTTTCGGATAAAACGTCCCAATACCGGTTGTTATGAACACGCTCAGCCAACCAGATTCGACTTTTTTTTTCCCCTGCTGCGAAAATGAACCCTTAGCTGCAGCAACGAAAGGAGCTCATGACCCGTACATCCAGTTTGGCAGGCTAGCGCTGGGCGTCCCAGCAATCCGCGCCGGTTCCTTAGATATGCACGATGCCAAAACCTCTCAAATTTGCGGCAGAATTCCCGGCGGCACTTACTTTCCGGTGGGGAGGGGTCAGGAATCGTGCGACGTCGCGAAATTGCTGCCGAGCGCTGCGGTGCCCACGTAGGAGGATTGTAGAGTTGACGAAAACAGCGTGGCATGCAGCATCCAAAGCCCGAGACGGAACAGCATTTGCACGTGCATGTTGGCGCGTCGTGTTTATTTTTTCTTAATTTTTGCAACAGAGATGCTGCTGATTAAAGCTTACTATTCTTTTTTTTTTTTATTGCGGAAGTTTGCTAATCAGCATAAGGGGAAACTAAATGTATAGATACACGCCGGATTCCCGAAGGAATCGGAGCAGGGGGCCATGATGTGGTCCTTGTATCCACGCCATGAAGTCTGGCGGACGTCCGGGGCGCGGGCCGCAGGTGGCGATGTGCACAGCGCGTAGGCTTCGCAGAGCAGGGCAACTCCACACCAGGTGCTCTGCTGTAGCCTGGTCAACTGGAGCGGGGCAAAAGGGGCAGGTGGAGTTGAACGGGGCATGGTATTGAGGAGGCCAGGACCTCGTCACAGCTGGCGTGAGGGCGACTCCCAGGCGAAGACGTCTAAGCAGGACCTCATCTTGGCGAGACAACCCGCCAGGGAGATCTGTACCGCACGGGGGTATGAGAGCGCGCGCGGTGCGCCGTAGACGTTCTTTTGCACTGGCAAGGCGAACACCGTTTGACGAAGGTGCAAGAGGAGCTGGATAGTGCACACGCACGGGGTGTGTTCCGGCATCTGCAGCCTGCATTGCGGGGTGGCTATTCCGTTGGCGCCATGACACGCGCACACGACACGGATAAGTGTCCATTATGTCCTGGATTTCTAGAAGAAGTTCGTTTGACGTGAGAGTTTTACGAAGCTCTCGAACAGCTGCCGACGAATCAGTGTAAATTGTACACTGTGGTGAAGCGTGGTTGATTAGTAACGAAGCTTACTATTCTGCTTGCATAAATGTGGGCAACATATATACGTCATCCCATCGCTACTGTTGCTACTCCATTTCATCAATGGCTTTTGTAGAGTACTAACACTAACTATGTTTGTGGCTATTGAAGACCCAATTAATAATGATGGTGATGGCGACGATTATTATGATGTTCCTTGGTTGACTTGCATTTCTAAATTCCAGCAATTCCCCAAACAATGCACGGATAAAAATGAAATACAAGAGTCCAAAAGACAATAAAAAAATCATAACCCGTTATCAGCCTCGTTTTCTTGGGTGCTGGGTTACTTCTCTGGGGCATAGCACCGTGTCACCGTGTGCTTCGAAAGCAGCAGCTTCGAAGGTACTTGGCATCTCATGACGTGCCCATAACACCATTGAGGTTGGGTCCATGAAGCAAAGTGCTGGAGCGGGCAGAAGACGACTTGTGTAAATTCAGACCTCACAGGGAATGCGTCATAGTAACGGGGAGTCAATAATGGTAGTGTCTTGCGTTGTTGAGGGGAATAAACAATATACTACCTGAAGACCGTGATTAGGAAGCGAGCTTTCGTTCCCTTGTAGGTACAAGCCAGACACTTCCTGTACACTCCTAGCGCCATCTACTGGTTCGCTTTGAAGACTCGCTATTCCCTTCAGCAACTGCTAAAAGGGTTTAATAACGTGTGGGTACAAGCGAGCTGGTAATCCAATTATAATTTTGTTGAGTACAGCAAAGTTATAATGGTAAAAGGGACCCGCCATTCAGCCGCTGTGGCTTCGAGGTAGTGTTCTGGGTTCAGACGGCAACAGCCAGGTTTTGGGCCCCAGTGGGTCCAGCAGATTAATTTTTTTAAATTGTAACAGAGCTTTTTGCCATGAATTCTCTGTGTTGTTTTCATTAATAAGGGTTAATTGGTAGCTTTTAGGTCGGTTGGGGTATGGTGCGTAGCCTATCACTGTTTAATTCACGTTCAGCAACACCAGAAACCTTCATTGGAAGCGGCCAGAACACGACACCTTCAAGGCACAGGCCTCCACCCTGGCAGACCAATTGACCTCCATCGGTGGATATGGGGACCCCCCACCGCTCCCTTGCGTTTCTTCGTGAAACGGAAGCCTAACTTATACCTGTAATGCAGTCTGTATGCCATCGGGTACACTATACTTATACCTGTAATGCAATGCAGTCTGTATGCCATCGGGTGTACTATCGCAATAATGAAAAAAAAGTGCTGGGCTTGTACCTATGTGAGAACGCAGTGTCACAGATCCAGTACTATGTGGTGGTGCTATAAAAAGAAATGGTAACCATTCAAGGGTATTGGCCAAGTCAGGAGATGATTTCATAACTTCTACAGTCATCAAAATGAAATATGGGTAGTAGAAAACACTAAACGGTGTGAAAAATTAGGATATCTGGGTTGGCCAAGCAGGCGATGACTTCAAAAACCCCTAAAAACTAGCAAATGCCCCCCCCCCTAAAAAAAAATGGCGAAGCTTGCCCTAAGTCACGCAAAGCTGGAGGATTTCTTTCTATGTAAGTACTGATCTGTCGTCGCTTTTCACTGGGGTAGTAGTAGTCATCGTCATATCCATCTATATCGCAGTCTTCCTCATACATGACTGGCAGGCCCGGATCGTTTTGCCTGCAGGCTTTTCACATTTCTCCCAAAGTGGAACGCATCAGCACGTGCTAGAACCGATGACAACCGGCTTCGTGAACTGGGCGTGTGTAGCCCAAGTCAACACCGCCTGTATAAATATTGCCTAACGCGTCGCCCGCTTTCCAATGGGAGCGGTAGGGACGCTTAGTTCAGGCACTCATCCGGTATGGGGCGCACGCCGGTGGACGTCCCGCCTTACGTCACTGCTCGCGAGTCGCGAACACTGCACCCACTTCTACAGCCTGTGTCTGTCAGCTTGCGTCGAAGGGACCTTAGCCTCGAAGGCGTGGGAGCGCCACCTGGGGAACACTAGAAAAACTGTCAACTATTTCGCATAGTTTCCGAGAAGCGGCGCTGGCTGGCGAACATGAAAGCACGTAGGAAGGCTACGCTCCAGGAAAGGGTCAGAGAAGGCAACAGGAGAGTGGCTGTTTGGCCATTTTTCGCTCACACGTTAGGCAAGGATTATACAGGCAGCACTGCCCGAGCTGTCTTGTGCTCCCCCTTGAGGCGCGAACGCATGTGAACTGTTTTCTTGGTATTTTTTTGCGAGTGCCACGGGCAAGCCTGGCCGATGCCGGGCGCTCCTTGTAAAGCACGTGAACAGTAAACGGGGGCAGTAACTATGACCCAGGGTTTTCCAATGACGCCGCATACCATACACATCACGGCCAGCAACAGCTGCTCCACTGTTAAAAGTAGGTAGTAAGGAAAACTAAATGGTTTGAAAAGTGAGGAAATAGTTGCAGGGGACAGTATATAAAACTTTTACAAAACAAATACCGAGAGAATAAATATGTAATGGTAAAAGCTTAATTTTCAAGTTCCCATCCGAGTTCACGAGTTTACCTCGAGATATAATCAGTCGATATACAACACTCTACATACTCAAGCAATTATATTTGCGCTGCTTCATTTAGTGTCCAATAACGCACTCGAGAAGCCAAAATACTCAAATGGGCTTTTTATTAAACACCACTGTTTCGCACATTATTGGCACACACATGCGTGCAAAAAAAAAAGCTTCCATTTGCGTGGCACAAGATCCTTAATGTTTATCAATCTGAGCCGATCCACAGGTTTGCGCACGAAGCCCTACACACAATGACAATTGCAGCGCAGCACAATGTGCTGTGTGACACAGTGGCTGAGGTGGACTGTAACCAAAGTGGTGCCACTTTCTACCCATGCCGATCTGTTGAGGCATCAGTTTTACATCAGTAAGATGTGCTTTACACCGAATAGAATGTCCACAGAAAATTTTACACTGTATAAGAAAGGAGGACATCTGTTTCTGTTGAAAGCTGATTGGAGAGCAAGCTCTTCAGTTTTAAAACAGCACAGCCATATTGCCAATACGTTACACAGGACACATCCTAAGTCACTTTCATTTACCACTGCAATGACACTGCAAAGGGGTTCTAAACACATGTGCAAGGAAACGTCAAACATGTATGCACTCCCCCCCTCCCTTCCCTCCACTTGGTTTTTGTCACCAAGCAATACTCTTAAACAGTACTCACCAAGCTGCATTTATCTAAGAGAAGGAAACGTGCCTTTCCCCAGAGTGCCATGATTTTAAGCGTTACTCCTGCTGCTAGTCACAAAGTAAAATTTTTTGCCTTGCCAGAATGACTGCGTTTTGATGAAGGCAGGAAAGCAAGATGGGCATCAGAGATTGCATAGTTTGGCACGCGAAGCACTACACACAATGACAATTGCACGGAAGTGCAACATTGTCTGTGACGGTGGCTGAGATGGGCTGTAACCGTAGTGGTGCCGCTTTCTATCCGTACTGACCTTCACTGCGAACAGAGCATCAGTGCATACCAATTTCTCAGTTTCACCCGTGCCGAGGCAGGCACATTTTGGGCGTAACGTGCCGACATGACATCTCAGCTCTCGAGGCACCCCACTGATTTTGACTACGTGATGTCCTTAGACGCATGTCAAACATAGGATGTAAACCCTTTTGAAGCTCCATAAAATTTTGCTACCTCGCCTCAGTGACATGCAGCTGGGGTAGCCTGAAACCAGTTCTAGCGCACTCGAATCAGCAGCAGGATGCACACTGGTGGCTGCTCCAATATGCAATGTTTGCATGGGCGGTACCAACTTGGTGATGTAATGTTTAGTGCAAAAGAATGAACACAAGAGAACACACACACACGCCTGCTCTCAGTTAGTACTACTTGTGCAATAGCGTGGTCTGGAAGGAGGACAGGGCCAACCTTGCATCTGGCTGAGCCGAAACGCAGGAAAGGAACTGCAAATCCACCCGAAAGCACAAACAGGAGAGCTTCAGGAGGGCGCACACACCTGTCCCCACAGTACAGGGAAGGATCTCTCACCCCCTTTTTTTCAACACACACTTAACTGTCATTGGCAGTTTGAAAATAAGCTCTCGCCAAACAAAGCACAAGTAGTAATGGATCAAAAGCTTCCCTTCTATGCACCGGTTGCAACAATACATTTATGGCCGGATATTACGATACCTTCAAAAAGGTTCACAGCTGCTTAGACACATACAACACTACACAAGCGATGCGCACGCAAAAGCGCTCTCCTGCTGCTTCAGACATGCAAGGTCAACATGCTGATCTTCGAAGCCTAATTTGGATGACACATACTAGGCTGCAAGACATGAAGGTGGCTCCCTCAGAGTTTAAAATACGTATAAATGGTGACAAACTAGCAGCCTTGCATGCACATAGGCCAGCTTTTACCTAATCAGTGTGCATGTGCTGCTATGGTCCGACAACTAGAGAAATTGATGTGCAAGCATGAAAGCAGTTTTACATGACCAACCACACCAATAAGTCAGGTCATGCCATTTTCGGTAGCCCGTTAATGCTTCACACACCTAATTGAAGAGCAGTAACTTTAATTTCGGATAATTGTAGTCTTTTTCTTTTTTTTTTTCTTTCATTGGTATAACCATTTCCAGCAACGGATATGCATCAGCATATAAATAACACGGACTACGGCACTCCGTCTATTCTCTTGTTCTGCTGGAGCTCACAGACACACAACTCCATTGCACACCCACACAGCCATGAACCAGAAACCTGTTATTGCAAGCTAATAATTGCGTAAACCTACTCAGAAATAAAGACAACAAAACAAAACTCAAGACGGTTACCAGCATAGAAGAAAAAAGAAATCGAGGGTACACATATTTTTATGTTGAGACCATCGATGAGCGCTATGCTGAGGATTTCTTGCGCATTCCCTTTACTGTTAAACTACTGGCATGTTCTACTTTACCCCTCACTGGATCGTACGCAGCTTCTGTGTGCACAAAAATACAGAGTAAAAATCTCCCTAGGCATTTAAGATCGCAGTGCCTATGTAGGGGTTATATTTTGTGTGTGCGCATGCACGCCCATGTATCAATGTGTCTGTGTGTGCACGTGAATGTTATAGTCAATGATGAGGGAGCTGTGCAATGGGCCAGAAGGAACTTGTAGGTAAAAAATATACAACTCTACAGTTAACACATTTACTTCTAATCAGTGAACAGTTTCGGCAGTGGAAGTGCCTTCATCAAGGGTCTGTACTTCACCCCTGATGAACGCAGGCTGAAACTGTGGGACAAATTCAGAATAAATGTGTTAACCTGCCATTGCACAGCCATGTTGTGCAGAAATGTGTAAAGGCCTGCAATTTTCTTCTGGTGCAGTTGGGAGGGAGGAAGGAAGATAAAGAAAGAGAACAGCTTGAATGTTTGCCTGCTCTTGTGTTAACACCATAACTGGGCGATAACAACTCAACCTTTTGTTCTCCTGGTGTATACTTGAGATGCTTGCATCATTTCACTTTGATTGTACAAGACACCGCCCACAGAATAAGTAAAAATGACGTACATGCTAGTGACCAGTGCAAAAACAAAACTGCAAACTAGGTCACTACATTGTAAACCTGGACAGCAAGCTGTGTTAGGCTCAGCAAGCTGAATTAGGCTCAGTTACTAACCACAGATGAAAGCTTGTCATAATACTTCTATGGAAGTATTCCTGCAATTCGTGTTCATCTGGGTGACTTATTAAAAAAAAAAGGAAGTGATTAGTTGCAGATCATAACAGTGTTCAACGCCTGCCACAGAAGTTTCCAGCCAAGATAAGTCAGAATGTTATACATTAATAAAAAATAAATGTAAAGTACAAGCATAATTTTTTATTAGTCACTAAAAAAAACGGTATCATGGTACTAAAACTGAGCATTTAAAAGTACTTGTTTGTACTAATGCAAATCCTGGGGCCCACATCTTAGCAGTATCGCGCAAGAAATCTCGATTTTGAATGCTGCTCACCATCACAATATGGTGTGTCGACGTAACAAGGATTTAGGCCATCGTGCCGAAGTCTCTATGGCAAGGTTTTAATTATGTGATTCAAACCAAAAGCCATTGTTACAAACAAACCATTGCCCCTGGTGTGGTATTAGTGAGATTTGATTGGAAACCACAAGCAGAGAAATATATTTTCAAGTCACCAAAAATACCACAGCATACCACAGGCCAACTTGAAGAGCACGCTACATCACGCATTGCTTCGATATTAAAGGACCACAAACATTAGATTACTCGTGCAGGGTGCAGCAAAACAGCATCACATACATTTCTGTTCTCAGAACCGCCCTTCACACTCTGCTTACTTTGACACGACGCTCTGACGACTCTGCGAACTGCTAAAAAGGGTGGTCAGTACACAGCTATCAAATACACTGCAAACAAAGGGCTGATATTCAGACGCATGCCCCAAAAATATGCGCCCAATAAGGATAAACAAACTCTATCAAACATAAACACAAATGTCAGTTCATGACACGTTCACTGCAAATAAAAATGTTGCTCGCGATTTATGTGCGGCAAGATGCAGAAGAAAGCCCAGTACATGCTATCGTTAATATTGCACGGTTGTTCATAAGAAGCCACAGCAGCATTTAGCGAAAATTTGTGGACGGCTTTCTCCGCACTAAGGAAACATGTGACATGTTTCCATGTGCAGGGAACATTTCTGTACTGAAAAAGCCCCAACTGTAGCCTGTCGACATGCAATGGCATGAGGGCTTTGCAACGATAAGCTTGCAGCCATGAAATCACGCACTTGAAAACATGCAATTAGGGTTACATCACTGGTGCATCAGCATGGCAGGAGGAATTAGGCCACAGATATAAGGAACACACCGTGCCACACCTTGCACAACACACAATGCTGCAGTGTTTAGAAGAACAAGATTTTTCACGAGAAAGTAACAGGACTACTACCCTCCGCACTTTCTTCCGCCCCTTGTGGTTCTTGCGGTTAGTCGGAATTGTTTGAGCAGAATCTCTGAATGCCCGGGAGTCATGAGAATACTAAACCATTCCGTAGTGACCCCCATTTTTCTTCCAAGATACGCATTACTGTATAAGGGTAAAAAACAGCAACAAAAGACACTTTAACAAGTAAAGCAATAACACTGGGCTCTGCCCCAGCAACTGCAAAGCATAATTAATGTCCTAATTTTAATTGCCCTTTAGTCTATAAGGCTGACTAGGGTTTTTAGGAGAAAATACGCTGCATGCAACACAGGTGGTCTGCAAACTTGACTGCGCAAATTGCTTGACTAGCCGCTAACGTCGCAGAAGAGAGAGAGAAAAAAACTCAAAATGTACTTATGATACAACAGTAAACACTTGAAAAAGCATAACAAAAAAGATGTTAACAGAGGCAACAGTGGCCACCTTCGGCACATTGAGCGAGAGGGGCTTGTAAGTACATTTTGTAAAGGTAGAAAAACACAACAATGCCAACTAACATGTTCCATGTCAGCAAGGTTTTAGTGGCTAACAAACAATGAAATAAAAATGAAAAACTACAGACTGGTTCATTTACGTTGTGAGCAATACCAGTTAAGTACTGCAGGCAAGCGCCTTAAAATATCTATTGTGAGAACGAGAAAAAAAAAAGACTTGAGTAAAAACATTTTAACAAAAATCTGCACACATAAAGGAGAACAAATCGAATCTGACACTGCACACATCACGTGGCACGCTCTGTGGCATTTGCCAGTATATCACAGGCATGCGTGTGCAGACAATGCACACACAGGCATGTATACAAAGAAGCAGCGACAATAATTTTGGGCAAAAACAGCTTTTGGCCTCAACTGTACAAATGCCAATCCTTTGCGCACGTTATACATCTTAGAAATAAACACTGCTTGTGACCTTATGCACCACCCCACACTTGCAAAAGAAAGGATTGATGACATTGTCCATACAAAACTCTGAGCTATTCTTTGCAACACATGCCAAGCGAAATGGCTACCTTAAACATCATTGAAATTTTGTGACCGCTACGTTCTTTTTCGACTAAACTCGTGCTTGCACGACACACAAACATGCACTATACGTATACAGCAACGCACATACTGGTGGATATGATGCACTTGTATCATACATATGTTTCACCTCATTACGGCATTCCAACTGCAAGATTTCAATCTCGAAGACGCTCTGTCCCCGGCACACAAGTTTGCTTCCCAACATTGCACAATCACGGCCCTGTTCACACAGTGGTAACCCCAGCCAACAGCAAACGACAAGTATTGCACACGCCTAAAGAAGCCGAAGGACATTGCATATTCAGCCACCAACACCATGCAATATGCACACGCTATTATATACTGCAAGTGCTTGTCTAGGGGCGCAGACGATTGTTTCAGTGCAAGACAGAAAACTGAGTGCCAGCACGCATGAGGCAGGTGCCTGCTGTAACGCCGACCTAGCCTGCCTCGCTGCGTTGGCTGAAATGCACTTCCTAAAAGGCACCCCTTTTCTGGTGTGCGTAAGTTAATTTCCGGGTGAAAGGCATGTTAACCCTGACGGTCCCTAGTGTGGTGCCACGGTGTCTCCCCTCCACCGAGATTCTCTGGCCCGCGAGGACAGGGCATACCTGGGCATGCGCAGCTCCAAAAAGCTTGCGCGAGCCAAATGTGGCTCTGCGTTTCCGTCACGTAGCTGATGATTCGTACAAATGCGAAGGGCTCCACGTCTACCCTGAACACCGATGCTCAGATATTGTGATAGCGCAGCAGCACAGGTATGCCCCCTAGGCATTAACCCCTTAACCATTTGCTCACGAGCTCAACTCCACCCTTCACTGGGTTTTCGTAAAGTTCATGCCCGACAGCAATATCAAGCATCCAAGCTTCGACGAGTCCCAGTAGCCCAAAACATTGGACCGGTGATTTGCAGAAAGTGAATGAGCTTCACTGGAACTGATACAGTAGAAAGTAGGCTCATCCAAAACGGTTAAGGGGTTAACGCTGCTGGAATGATGAGGAAGCCCGTGAAGACTAAACTACACTTTGTCCTCCCTTCTAAAGCAAATGCTGCACTCAGCAACTTCGTGCGACAGAAGTACAAAGTTCGAGTAGGGCCCACAGGCATGCTATATGCCGTGCCTCTTTTCTCACAGAGGCATGGGCCAAGCACACGCTGCCGAAGCTGTTTGCCAACTTTGATAGCTTTTAGTTGACTGTGACAATAAGCTGCTCCATGTAAAGACTTTGCCTAACAGGACAAGTCGCAAAGAAGTCGTTCAGAACATGGGAACCCAAAAATATGACTCTTGTGTCTCGTGAGGCTTAGTCGGACAAGGTGGCTAGAAAATAGAGGGTATTTAGAGTAGACAGCATAGGCCACAACTGGGTTTCAGTAGATTCAAATCCTCCAAGCTCTTCTAGCCATGTCAGAAAATGAGGTCAACAATGAAGCAAACAATTTTCCAACGAAACAACGTTCAATAGATGTGCACCGAATGAGCATTCTCTCTTGCACAACTGCAGTACCACATAACCTAAAAAACCTGCCGGTTTACCACTGAAGTTTAAGCTTTGGTATGCTTCAAGTAAAAAGTGCACTTTTTTTTTTATCACTTGTTCGTGATTAACCAACAGCCAAGCCAAGTGCACAGCAATAGCTCGATGACTTCCTCTTTTGTCTTATCCCTGAATCAGCTTCCAAAATAAGTAAGGCTCTGCTTTCCCCTACTTATCTCTTTATAGAGACCTGACGCCTGTAGGGACCTAATCGTAACATTAACAAGAGTGTAAAAACAGCAAGGAAGCGCAATCCAAATACATTCTTGTCGACACCCCTCACCTTGTTAATCCCTAGCTGGCGAGGCTGTCTAATCTCACATTTCTCCTTTCAAAAGTGAAGCTGCTTACGACCAACAAAGCCCACAAATTATGGACAAAAGCCACTGAAACCTAGTAGGAACAATGCAGGCGATTGAAAATAGCTTCCCCAATGATCTGAGAGCTGCTGCCACGTGTGGCAAGGCTAGAAGAGCCCAAAGCGTCAAGGCGCTTTGTCAGAAACTTGGAAGGTCGAGACACAAGGGTCTGCTGCCCAAGCCCTGGAATGTTGGTCCCTGCTTGCGTCCCAGACCGGTGGCCCCTGCAACCTCAGACGGCCGTGCGCTCGTCGTACACCACCACGGCCTCGTTGTCGACCAGCGAATCAGTGTCTGTGTGCGCCGATGGCAGTGTGTGGAAGGGTGACAGGTAGCACTGTTGGTGCTGGTAGCTGCGGGTGGCAGCAATGGCAGCTGCGCTGTCGTTGCGCATGCGGTTCTTGCGCCGCTTGCTGAAGTTCACCTGGACAGACAAAAAAGAAGTGCCCCACTGTAGCTTCACTAGTCATTCGCTCATGCACAGCTCAAACAAAAACAGGGCTGGTTTGTAGTACTGTGCTTAGTATTACCAGAGTCCTTCAATGCTTCTCTGGTCATGAAACTCCCGGCCAAGTTTCGTACAGGGACAAAGGCTACCACGAGGGGCGCCACCGCAGATCGGAGGTCATCGGGCGGCCGCCGCTGCTCTGTAGCCAAACCGGCAGGCAGGAACGCAGTAGCAGCATGCCCGTTCGCACGAAATTTTTTCGCCACTCACAAAATGACAAGTCTATTTGAGCGGCCCACGACACGTAAAGCGAAAGTGCACTGCTGATAAGGCGGCGAGTATCTGTTTTATCTTACTCCGTGGTCCGTTCCCTGCCAAACGCGCTCTGACCACGCCCCCCGCTGCCCTCTCATCAACACCAGCGCCGCGGCGCGGCCTCCCTGGGCAGCGTACGAAGCTCTCCCATAGCGTGACGGCGAAGTTTCATGACCAGAAAGGCATTGAAGGACTCTGGTATTACCGTATTTACCCGATTCTAACGCGCACTTTTTTTCAGAAAAAATAGGCCGAAAAATCGCATGCGCGTTAAAATCGGATACAAAGCCGAAACTGCCGAAACAGCAGAGATTTCGTCCCACCCATCGCCATTTCGTCCCACCCAAAGCTTTTCGTCCCACCCAAAGATTTCGTCCCACCCAAAGCTTTTAGCAACGATTTTTCGGACGCAGCAAGCCTAGGCGCCTAGGCTTTTCTCCGGAGTTCACACAAATCGCCAAATCGTTCCACTTGCGCGCTTGATAACAGCAATGGCAGCAGCGGCTCCCACGCGTTCAAAACGAGCGGTCGGCTGAAGCGTGCACCTCTGGAGAAGCTCTCGGGATGGGCGTGCGAGGCGTGGGCCACGGTCCCATAGACCATGGTTGAAAGTTCATTCAGAAGTGTGGCATCGCGAACGCACTTGAAGGCACTGAGGCCGAGATGTTGTGGTCAGCGGAGAGCGACGAGGAGTGAGATGAGTGAGATTACTTCGGGAAATAAATCGCCCATTTCTCTCGCATTCGTTTGACTGGGTCACAAAGTCCTGTGCGCGTTACAATCGGAGGTGCAAGTTTTTTCGGTTTTTTTGCCAGGAAAATCGGGTGCGCGTTAGAATCGGGGGCGCGTTAGAATCGGGTAAATACGGTACCTATAACGGCAGAGTGTACACTGAAGATCCCTCTCAGGACAGTGGTGCTAACATTCATCATAGATTTGAGACAAAGCGGGAGGGAGCGATTCGCTGTTGGCATATCAGCCCGCACACACCCTGTGCCTGATTTCCCACTCTCGCTTATTTTAAGTGCTGTCTCTGCTTTTTACAGCAAAGCTGTTAATGTATAGGGTTTCGTGCATTTTTGTTCTGCGCGAGCACAAATGCCTTGCAGCAAAGCCAACTTTCATTACGAGTCTCTGAATTTCTCTGAATTACTCTGAATTTCATTACTTGTCCTAATTACTTCACACACAAGTTTTAAACATTAGGCAATTTACGTCTGCTGCGAATACATGGGCATCTACGGGAGGAGTATGGTTACAGAAAACAGCTGTAACTTTGATTTATAAAAACTATCCCGAAACAAAGTATGTGGCAATTAGCCGGTATGATGACTTTATCATTAGGGCAAGTTTCATTTACTTTTTATATATAATTAAGTAGCTCACAGTGAAGTTGCAATGGTTGTGGAACTCCCGTCTACCTATGGGCTTCCACACGAGGGAAACAGACAGCCCCATGTTTGTGTGCTAAGGTAAAACTCAAGTCCTCTTAAGTTTCATCCAGCAATCACACAGACACAGTCACTACCATTACCATATGGTGAGAAAAATCAAATAAACACGTGTACATTCTCTAACCATGTGTGCGATGTGTATTTTATACAACTTCGCTGGTCATCCACCATCAAAGAGTGGAATGGCTCATTTTTTTTTTCTCTTCGTTATCTAAAAATCAGATAGACATATGTATTGGTCTAATATTTATGCATTTGTGGTATAAGGACTGCATAAGAAGTCGACAGATAACTGTATGGGATTTGTAAGTTTTTGAATGAGAACTTGTTGGCCTAACACAGACAAAGCTACAGTGAAAGCTCATCAATACGAACTACAGTAGAATCTCGATAAACGGAAATTGCTTAAATGGAATTGCCGCTTAAACGGAACAGTAGCCGGTAAGTTGGTTGGTTTTGTGTTCAGATAATGTAAAAAAACACTCTGTAATCGGAACTATCATTTCCATGTCACCGTGTAAACGGAACCGAAAATGAAACTTCTTGTGGGACCCATTGCCAGAAGCATCAGCTTTTTCCAGTTCCGGCTGTGTCATTTTTTTTATCCTCGTTGGCCTCGAAAGCCTGCACTCGTTAGTAGTGAGCCGGGTTAGCACAACGAATGCCACATCGTAGTTCTTGTTCTAGTCATTCAGTCTCGATTCAAGTGGCCGAAGAAGTTACAGGGTCTTAGCTCCTGCCGCCTCGTTCGTGCAATCGTGGTGCTATTCGCTATTCATCACCGCATTGCTCTGGAGATCTAAAAGGTGCAATTGCAAGGACTAAAAGAAACTGATGCATTTTTAGTGCACAGGGGCTAATTGTTGCTAAATAAACCTTGCAGGGGTGAGACAGCTGAATCAGATTTGGGAGCAGTTTTTGGAGCAGCGTAATCTCGATTTTGTGGCAGAAGAACCTTGATTTGGAGCAGAAGAACGATATTTATCATATCACCTTAGGAGCCTAAAAAATCAAATTTTTGGCAACTCGGGGCGGGTGGGGGGAGTGCACTTTTCAATAGGTTTTGAACGTACATAGCACTAAAACAGCCTTTCAATAAAGTTTTTTTCTACCAGAGCATCACAAGGTTCGAACTGCACTACTTTTTTACAAACCATTAAATTCTTAGGCTCTATGCATAGATATATCGTGGAGGGCCATTGAAAATATCAAATTGAAAAACTAAGCAATCGTAAGACATTTTTATTATCATGTGAATGCCGAAATTATTTTCGTAATCCCAGACTCGGCTTTACGCACAAGTGTAGAGCCACGGCAAAAGTTGAGCTAAGCGAGGTGACAGTCGCACCCAACCAGCCCTCCCATTTCAATCCCCAAGGTACGCCTTCACTACGATCCTAATTTGCGTAACGCTGGTAGGTTTAGCCACCTCCCTTTTGGCATTATATTTCACTTCAGATAAATCAGCCATTATTACTAGCGTGCAATAATAACCCGTCCCGGCAACGTTTTGTGGTGACGTAGACTGCGCCACCACTTCTGCAGTGTCGATCGTCCCATTCCTGCCGCTCGCAAGCTCGCTGTCAAAGGCAGCAATAACTCAGCATTTTATAACACCGCAACGAGTCCGAAATTTCACTTCAAGCACGCACCGCGCCTCACACTCAAGGCCGAAACACGGCGAATTCGCGGTCACCACGTTGTTTTTGATAAACTCCAGTCTTTTGAGTCACGCAACTTCCTGCAACACATAAAATGACTAAATGTAAACCCAGCCACCCCTATAACCAAAACCACGGTGAAAATCGGCGAAGAGCACTCTGCCTGAACCACGAGCAATTGCTTCGCCAAGATACCGAGATACCAAGATGGCGGCGTCCAGTAATGTCGTTCCGGAAATACGGCGCTCCAAAAATTGCCGTTTTTACATCAACCTGCACAATTAGTTTGAGCCCTCAGTACACATAAGTATTTTTTCTACAGGACATTGCAATGACTTTCGACGGGAAAACTTTAAAAACGCACAGATATATAACATGTGCAACCCTACATTACGACTTTCGAAAACACTATCTCGGGGACAAGTTTATGCGGGTTTTTTATTGAATGATCAATCAATTAAACCTTTAAAAACAGCATCACCTTTGGGTGCTGGAAAATTATGCCGTCAGTAAGCATTTCTCCCCACTGAAATTGACGGGAGCGTTAAAATCCTTGGCTGTTAGACTGTTTTGGAACAGTTTGACACATTTCTTGCAATTTTCAAGGTTTTGGAGCTGCCTGGCGCAGAAAAACAAATTTGTATCAAATCTGCGCAATGCCTCACCCCTGACATTGTAAATGCTGTGCCTTCCCTCTTGTAGTTTTCTTGCTTTCTAAAAAACTATCAGCTACATTCATTTTTTAGTGCTTAGAGTTCTATGAACTGGTATAAAGAGTACAAAATTTGCACTTAATCCGCACTAAAATTCGCACATAAATTTGTGCTTTTGCACATCTCTTTCGGTAAAAAGAGCTCCTGTTAAATGGAACTAATTTTTTCGGTCCCTTGAAGTTCCATTTATCGAGAGTCTACTGTACAATAATTTGTATTCATGAATAACTCGAACTGCATGATTTCGCGCAGAGAAGTCTCCGCAGAAGAAGACGAGTCTCCGCAGGAGTCTATGTATAAGAAGCCCGTTAATTCGAACCCGAGTAGGTTCCACCACGGATAATCCAAACTACACGCCACCGTGCAGGTGACCTAGCGCCTAGCACACGGACAAAGAAGCGCTCCTTTTGGTGCATACACACAAGGCTGCATAGAACGAAGAAGGGTCATTACATGCCAAACGTCCCAGTCGTAAAATCGACCATCAATGATTAGCTCAGTAAAAATTGTGGGTCATCCTCGCATGGCCCACAATGCTCCCTGAAAGCGTTTTTGTCGAAAAAAAATTTGTTCCTTTTCTAGCGGCCATTTTACCCCCAGGGTTTAAAGCAAACTTATGTCTGTGAAAAAATTCATAAAAAAGTAACTTCTCTTATAATGGCGACCATTTTTGTGAACATCATTTTGAGGCCCTGGGCTGCTCTTTGCCGCATTTTTAAAATATTTTTGCTTTTCTTTGCTGTGATTACGCCATTCAGAAAATACACCATGTCGAACGTTTTCAAACATTTTTAGCAATTACGAGCACATTCTCTCAGCCAACGAAGCACTTGTACCTGTATCTCAGCATTGTGGACAATTGGTAAAAACTATATTTACACTGAAAAAAGGTGAAATGTGCGAGAAAACGTTTGTCGAACTTGGAAAAATCTCCTTTCTGGGCCATATTCACCTTGAAATTGCGCATTGTTGTGCTCGTAGTAAAAATATCAAATACAAGCCATTCACTAGTACAAATGATCGCAGTTTATTTCAGAAAGTTTAATCAGAACAGTTTTTGTTTTAGCAGAGAAAAAATTTTTTCAATTTGTACAGCGACACTGCTTCACCCCGTTGTTCCACAGAGAGTCTTCTCTGCACGGCATGCGCCTGCCTGCATGAAAGACACGCGAGCCAGCGGGTTCGCACTACAAGAATACCTTTCTCCGCAATGGTATTTCGTAGCGTCAGTACAGGAAAAAGGAATAATTCGCGTGTTAGTGGGAGAAGTACAATGTGGAGCTAGCGGTGGTGCGCCCATTCCATGCGTATACAGGTAATTCAACGGCTGGCTGGACATGGACGTGCATTTAAAGAAGCAGGGTATGTTTACGTGGTATCTTTTAAGTATGCCAAAAATTACGAAATAAACAGCGGCGGAGTCATCGAGTTAAACAAATTTATTTGTATGCGTTAGTGGGAATTGCATAACCTGATGCTTTAACTCTTTCGGGACCGCTCCATAGGCCATCGGTCATATATGATCGATGGTTTCACGAGCCTGCAGAATACAAATTTTCGCTCGATGGAACACCTAGCGACATCTAGGAGATAGTTTGAAAACTGGAGTTTTCTCTTTTGTGAATTTTCTTTTTTTATCGCCAGGCGGCAACGCATCAGATATTTTATTCTGACGGGCAGTGGTTTCGAATGTAAACAAACATGGCGTCATACTCGCGCGAGCGCGATTAGAAATCCGCCTCGTCTCGTCTCACATATCTTCGCCTTCTACTGTGGATTTTAACGATGAGAGTGGCAGTGAAGAGTCGGAATGCGGCTTTAGAGATCGGATTTCACCTCGAGTGAGGATTCGGGTGTCAATCAGCCTGGAACAAGGCTCAAAGGTGGGTGTTGGTTTCGGTTTCAATTGTCTCTGGAGTAGGTATGTGCGCTCGAAATATGTTCTGGCTGGTTTATATTTGTTCGCTAGGGTGTTAACTACCTATGGTGGTGATCTCCTGCCACCATCTCAGAAAGGGATCAAGTTTTCGCCGAGACGAAAGCCCGGCGTGTACCTGGGCGACGACGTAGCCATGGCCCTAGTGCCAAAGAGATCACGCACAAAACAAAAAAACAGTTACACCTAGCCGCATCAAACTTTCGCGATGAAGAAACAAAGCATTGTGTTAGATTTTGTATATCCTGAAATAATTTTATTCTTTTTTAATATTTTTATATTTACGCTTTTTTCTATCTTTTTCTGTAGTTTTTTTACAAAGTTCTTACTTTAAGATTTTTTCATGGTTCTATCGTCAGTGTTGAAGTAAAACTTGGTATTCCATGTCAAAGAACATATAATTAGCTGCATTTTGGTATATGCTAAGGTAGGATGGTGCCTTTGCTTTATGTAATAAAAAATTTCTAGCGAGACCTCACTTTTTCATCACTTTTTCGGGCGGTCCCGAAAGAGTTAAATGCACATCTGATGTCCAGCCATTGAGTTACATGTACTCGTGGAATGGGCGCACCACCGCTAGCTCCACGTTGTACGTTTCTCACCAACACGCGCATTACACCTTTTCCTGTACTGACGCTACGAAATACCATTGCGGGGAAGTGTAGTACCGCTAACCTGCTGGCTCGCGAGTCTTTCATGCAGGCAGGCGCATGCCGTGCAGAGAAAACGCTCTGTGGAACAACGGAGTGAACTAGTGTCGATGTACAAATTCAGAAATTTTTCTCTGCTAAAACAAAAACTGTTCTGATTAAACTTTCTGAAATAAACTGCGGTTAGTTGTACTAGTGAATGGCTTGTATTTGATATTTTTACTACGAGCACAACAATGCGCAATTTCAAGGTGAATATGGGCCAGAAAGGAGATTTTTCCAAGTTTGACAAACGTTTTCTCGCACACTTCACCTTTTTTCAGTGTAAATATAGTGTTTACCAATTGTCCACAAAGCTGAAATACAGAAGCAATTGCTTCATTGGCTGAGCGAATGTGCTCGTATTTGCTAAAAATGTTTGAAAATGCTCGACATCGTGTATTTTCTGAATGGTGTAATCACAGCAAAGAAAAGCAAAATTATTTTAAAAAAGTGGCATAGAGCAGCCCAGGCCCTCAACATGATGTTCACAAAAAATGGTGGCCATTATAAGAGAAGTTACTTTTTTATGATGAATTTTTTTCAGACGTAAGTTTGCTTTAAACCCTGGGGGTAAAATGGCTGCTAGAAAGGAACAAATTTTTTTTGGACAAAAACACTTTCAGGGGGCATTGTGGGCCATGTGAGGATGACCCACAATTTTTACTGAGCTAATCCGTGATGGTCGATTTTACGGCTGGGACGTTTGGCATGGAATGACCCAGAAGGCAAAATAGGGCAAAACTCTGTTGTTTCCTCCATGGTAAAACCAATCTAAATCCGACATGGTGAACATTTTGGAAGGCGCACTTTTTGTGAACTATGTCGATGAGGACGCAGGGGCGCTGACAGATGAAGGGATCACATTTCAGGTCAGAAGCGCAGAACCTGTCGCTGCCAATGACGACAAGGAGGATAACGACAAAGCAGAGTGCGGCCGTCCTCTCAGAAGTCATGGCCGGATGGAATGCCACCCATTTCTTTTTTCCATTTTTTAAGAAGGCGAAGATGAGGCTTCCCGCTACACTCGTTTGTTAGAGCAAAAAGTGCCGACTGTCGCCTTTATGGACAAAAGACAGGCCGCAATGACGGGCTTTTCAAAGCGCAAAAGTGTTGACATGCCCTACTACTTCCCAATAGCAGTGTAATGTTGTTCTTGTTCACTTTCGTTAGTTCAAACATTCATTAATTCCATCTAAACCGGCGCTCCCTTGAAGTTTGAATTAACGAGTTTTTACTGCATTTCAGTATAGGTCCTCATACAAGCAGGGCTATGTGTGTTCATGTTCTAATACAAACTTATACAGCTGTAATACACTTATTTGTATCAAAAATTTGTACGAGGCAAACTCTTACAAGATGAACACTTTTCTCGCATGGAGTTTCACCATATTTCCTCAGGTACATGTGCCAGAGATTCCCACCCAGATGCTTCGTAACATTTTGAGCGAGGAAGACTGGGCTTTTGTTTATAGTCACGGGAATTTGAAGCGACACAGATGGCACAGAAGTTATAAGCTACTGGAGTGCATTGATAAGGTGAGTTTGTCCGACAGTGGTGAGTGCGAAAGCTGCGATTATAGTGAAGGGGGAACACTGCTCTTAAAACAGCTTACTTTAATTTTCAAGTAAACTCTGTGAAGCTTGTCGACATTGCTGCTTTTTTTCCACTGATTTCAAATATGGCATTATTTTTTTAGTGAGTCAATTAGTTGCCAAGATAATTAGAAATAATTAGTAGTTTCTGGTCAAACAACAGACAAAGCAGTGTTGGCCATAAAACTGTAATCTTTATATTTTCCAATGATATGAACCTTGGTGAGTGCAATAAGAGAATCAGTTTTTTGATGCACCACTTGGAACTAATTTTAGAGCTCATTAAACCTTGGTGGCACCAGTGGCAAGGAACCATTTTGAATGCCCATTTCAAACACCGAAGTTTAATGAACTGTAAAAGTAGTTCTAAGCAGTGCATCAAAAAAACCGATTCTTTACTGCACCCACCAGTGTTCATAGCACTAAAAATTATAAAGATTACAGCTTTATGGCTAACACTGCTTTGTCCATTGTTCCTCCAAGAGTGGCTAATTATCTCTAATTATCTCAGGAACCAATTGGCTTACTCAAAAAATGATGCCATATTTCCAGTCAGTGGGGAAAAGCAGCAAGACTGACAAGTTTCACGGAGTTTACTTAACAATTAAAAGAAATTGTTTTAAGCGCCATGTCCCTCTTAAATAAAATGTCCACAGTAGGTCACTGGTTGTGCATTATTATACACAGTAGTCGCAGTGGCACTACAGCATGTTAATGCATAGCTCTAAGCTTCACTCGAGTATAAGCCACACCCGAGTGGCATTGACAATAAAAAGTATACACAATAACAAACCCAATTCCCACTTTGCACACATGCAATGAAATTACACTCCACTTACAATCAGCTTAAAAACTTGTCAAATATAATGAAATACTATGCACTCTGAAAATTTCATTGTTCGAAAATGAACAGAAAAGAGTACAGAATTGAAGGCGTGTGAACAAAGCTTTACACAAGCATGTGCCACTGAAAAGTTTGCACTGCTTAATAATTCTGAACGTGGTATACATGGAAGCATTTGGGCTTCCTCATCTCGAGCTAGACATTTTAGGGGCAGCACAGATGGTGTCAATTTCATGTGAAAGGCTCTTAGCTAGGCTAGAGGAGGCAATTCTGTGTGCTCTGTCAGCTATGGACTGCCACATAGACAGGGAATATCGTGCAGTGGCTGCCGTGAAGAAGTCTTCAACAGAAGTTTATGCATCTATCTGATAATAGACTACTGATGGTAACCTTTCCAGCCGGTGAACGCACTCTACTTTAAGTCATTCTGCACGCAGAAGCACCCATCAAAGATATCGGACACTTTTATTGGTCAAATGCTGGGATCGGATGACAAGTTTGTGCCGTTCATAAGAGGGGGAGCTAGGGGCGTCCTCGGAAACTGCCCCTTGATTTCCATACTTTCAGTATTCTTGAAGATTGTGGAACAGGTTATGAATACAGGATCAGTAGTTTTTTAGAAGTTATAAAAATTAACAGCAAATGAGCAGTATGGGTTTCAGAAAAGAAAATCAGCAGAAAATGCTCTCTTACATATTAAAGAAAAATTAATTGAAAACCAATTAGTATACCTCAGGTATTTCTTTAGATTTTGGAAAAATATTTGATTCCGTTACACATTCTGTTAAGTAGGACAGGCACGATTCCCAGTGCTTCCTTTTCAAGTCTGTCATCCTTAAACTAAGGGAGCCAGGTTTGCTGTGGAAGTGTGTTCCTCCCTCCCATCTGTTTGTGCATTGCCACCACAGTGGGAATCAGCTTCCTTTTTGATTAGGACACCTTGTTTGCACACTAAGACAAACGTATTGGAGAAATGAAAGAGGCCTTCCCTGTTAAAGCAAAGAAAACAAAAGGAGGTTTCTATACATGCCTTAGGCTGCTTCATTTGAAATCAAATTGAGGGTTCACGTGCCAAAGGAGTACCTTGCATGCAAGGCACGACACAGCGAAGGGCTAGGGAGCAATTTTGACCATTTGGGCGTTTCCAACGTAATCTGAAATCACACACCCGAATGTTTATATTTTTCACCTCCAGCAGAAAAACAACAGCCACAGAAGGGGCTCGAAACTGCGGCTTGGTGCACAGTGGCGCAACGCCCTAGCCGCTGAGCTAACACTAAGTGAGCCTTCACGGTTGCTACAACAAGCGGAGTGTCCATGGCAAGCAAATTATGCAGGCACCTTGGCTCCCCTGTTTAATAAAAAATAATCACAAATTATTTGCCAGTTACTGCCAGTCCTGCTGCCTCAGTTTCTTGCCCGTCTTCCTTTTTGCTCGCTTTAATTATGCAGCTTTGTTAAACCTGGAAAGATAGGTTCTTCACTAGTGACCATAGTCCAGAAAACAGAAATATAGAAATAAAAGTTAATCAGAAAAAAAGAAATTGCTGCGATTGCTCGCGCTCTCACCTTAGCGTAGAGTTCGCTCAGATCGTCTTCGGTGGAGAGTGGCCGCTGCTTAGCTCGTCCCCAGGATGGAAGGCTTCTGGTCTTAAGTGTCAGATCATTGCTGCCGTAGAGGTTGTAGTACGGCTCCTCCAGACCTGCAGCCAATGAAGTGGGTGGCCAGTCTAGGTCATTGTGACCATCACACTTTTCCGCATCATGACAGTGCAAACATCAGCAAGACCGGCCCGGTGGGTCCACTCTCTAAAATTGTGTATACTCGCAGATCGCTGGTCATCTGAAACTAGACAAACGGATAAGCTAAAATGGGTGTGATGTGGCTGTAAGTACGTGCATTTCCAAGTGGCACTTAGAAATGTGTGTATTTACCAATGTGTGAAAACGGGAAGACATACATGTTTCCCAGAGTGACCAAATTCCCACGTTATAATTCGTACCCGAATTTTCAAGCGGCCCAGAAGAGAACTGTAACCACAATCTAATCACTCTATTAGGTTAAACTGTAATGTGTTCAGACCCCTCCCCAAAGGTCTGTTTAAAAAAGCAGTTAACCTCACGCAATCCTAATCGCAGCACCGTTTCAATAACACGTCTCTGCGTGTTCCACAAAAGAGCTGACTTCCAAGGAGGGAGAAGCAACACAAACACCGTTTTCTCTTCCAGAAAGACCTTAGTGTTAAATACCGATACTTCTTTTTATCAAATTTCCTCCTAGGTTTCCCCACTTCTATTCAGTCCTTAACCCCACAGTGCCCAGCATATCAAATCTGATACACGGTGCTTGAGAAGCCAGAAAGAGATGCTAAATCACATAAAGCTGAGACCAAAGCCCAGAGTATCATTTTTAATATGACGGAGTTTTCTCAAGTGAGTAGTTCAGAAAGGTGCCGCCACAGGTCTGGCAGCTCGAGAAATACGGCAGCACATGGGAGCTCGCGCAGTGGCATCCAATCGGCATCCTTTTAGTCGATGAACAGTGCGTATTTCGTTCTTTCATCCTACATTTGGTCATTTTTTTTCTTCAGAAAATGTTGCACGACCAAAATGATATCTCTGTTGTCATTTTTGAAAGCCGCCCACTCTTCGAAGTTGCTTCCAATTTCCGTGTGTAATATTTGATACAATGGGCCTTCATTGATGGCACAATTTTTTAATCGCGTTTGACACGCTTTCTAAAACCACTTTCAACTGCACCAAGTGGTCCAGGTGCTGGAACATGTATCTCATATGCCATGCTATGTTCATCTGCGTCATGAATGCATGGAATGTCCACAGGTCCACAGGCTCCAGAGCCATCAGTTGAAGGAGCCGCCACTGAAGCTGACGACATTGCCAGCCTATCAGAAAACCTTATCTCCACAGGAAAAGCACCAAGAGGATTGTCGAACAGTTTCTCTCCGCCTTCCGCAAAGCAGACAAAGGTCATGCCAAATCAGCCCCAAGATGATGTTCCAAGACACATGGCTGGGCATCTTCCACTTGTGACAAGCTAGCAACTTCAACGTAGGAGCTGTGTACCAAGCACTATCACGTTTAGCGTAGCTGTGTTCGCAAAATTCAATGTACCTCTCTGCCTGGAAAAGCAATGCAACTGCTTCTTCGAATACCACAAGCCATGACACTGTAGCTGGCAAGGAGGCAGCAGAAAAGCCCACTGTATCATCATATACGATACATTCATTAAATATTTACCGATTTGAAATTTCTTTTTCCTTTTGTATGAATGAAGTCATCTTAGCCCTAAATAAAGGTACACACAAGTCTGGAATTTTCATTTGCTTGGAAATACGTTCGGGCTTTGTGGGGTTAATTAAAGGATTTTACACTGATGTTCCCTACAAAGACCAAATTTTTATGTTCTCATTTACTGCTTTGATCGATGCTTCTTGGAGCAGCAATCATGAAACAGCAGTTTAAACACATGAGCACATGATAAACAATTGCAGGGCACTACAGAAAAAGCAAGAAGCCTATATCACTAGATTACAGTGCCGTGAATACAAATACTATACCACTAGCAGCAGCTGTTTATTAACGCAGAAAACACCAGAGAAGAGAAAATGGGTATCACCCCTCTATACTTTTTTGCACTACCATTTGTGACATCACAAATTGTGAATGGTTAAACAAAATTTGGAATAGCTTGCCCAAGCTTTTTTCTGGAAAAAAAAAAAAGACTAAGGTAAGCACGCATGAAGCGGACTGCGTGCACTTGAGCCTTGTATAGTTGTGGTTTTTAATGCATTGTTTCTATGGGGAGTTTGCCGGGACCGCGATGATCCATCGCAACAAGCGGGTCGTCGTAAGTTCAGGGGACATATCAGCGGGGTTCCACGGTATTTGCATATGCCTAGACATGGCTTTCTGAAATTACCAGAGGGTATTGCCTTTCTCGGCGACTGGACATTGTTCTAGTGACGCATTACGAAGCTGCAGGACAGGACCTTCACTTCACTGAGCCCACAACAGCCCGTCACTGTCGGAAATGCCCACCTCTGTGACTGTAGGAGCTGCACTGGCTGAGAGAAGGCACCTGCAGCGTCACCTCACCGTCGAGGCTGGCTGCAGAGGATGGCTGTGTGTAGGGCACGTCCACAGTGTGAACCCCACACTCACTCAGGGGGCGCATTCCTCCCACCTGCAAAACCAGCAGGGTGAAACGAGAGGGAAAACTTCAACACAAAATTTAAAATGAATCGTAGCACGTCCTGCAGTTCCTTACAAGTGGGTTTCGTTGCACTCTGTCTATGCTTCAGAAAAGAAACCTCGTAGCTGACCGCCTTCACTTGCAGCCCATCTGGGCCTTATCAGAGATCCGAACATGTTGACACCACCCTTTCCAAATCCAACTTAGTAAGGTACTAGGTAGAATCCACACACCAGTTTAGCTAGTGGCTCCAGCTGTTTCACACTTGAAACCACAGCTGACATGAACGTCACACTTTAACTTGTGTCCTCAAATTTGAACCAATATTAGTATTCATAAATTCTAGTTGAACGCATTTTAATCACCATTCTCATCTATCTTTTCTTTTTCTTTTTTTTCACAGTGAGACTGTTTATAGCTGGGGTTCCGTGGATTTTTCATGCCTACATCTTGCAGCAATGCCAACATATCGCAAATGCTCGACAGAAAACTGCCGCAACTCTTATGTCATCAGAACTTTAAAAACAATTATATACCACAATTGGCCGCTACGGCAATTCTATCATTACACAAGGTTTGATTCATTTGTCATAATTAGTTAGTCCGCAGTGGCGTAGTAAACATTACAGAATTCCCATCCGCTGTCAATACATGGGCAGATACCTACGGGATGGCAGCAAACAACTCCATGTTTGTCTGCTGGTTATATAAAACTGTAGACCTTCCAAGCGTGGAAAAAGATGTTGACTAAGGATGAAATACACAGGATGACGTGCTAACTATACATGAGCTAAAAATACACGCCCTATGTATTTCGTCCTTCGTGTCTTTTTCTGCGCCTGTTTTCATGATGAATCAACACCAACTCGTCCAACATTCCACCATGTTAGTCCTTCCAAGTTTCATTAAGTAATCACAAAGCCATGGCGCCGACCATCACCAAATGATGCGAAAAATAAATACGTGTACACTCTCTAACCATGTGTCTGGTGTGCATTTTATACAGCTTCGCTGGCCATCCACCTTCACAGAGTCATCGTCATCATCAGCTAACTTGGGTCCATTGCAGGATGAAAGCCTCTCCCATTGACCTCCTGTCCTGAGCTGCTCAAGTCCATTCTTTGCCCCCAAATTTCCTTATTTCGTCCCTCCATCGAGTTATTGGCACTCCCCTCCTTCTAGATCCGTCTCTCGGTATCCACTCTGTTGCCCCGGCGGTTCACTTATTGCTGTTGTTAGGTTGTCATTTAGCCTGTCCACACTATCCTCTTTTTCCTCGTTTAGAAGCTCAAATTTGCTTTGAAGAGTTATTTTGAACTCCTGCGTCCTGTCTCTGACTAATTTCATGCCTGGTTTCTTACTTTTTACGAGTTTCCTTCTTTCTTTTTCGTGATTCAGCTTTACTTTGCCTCTAATTATCCTATGTTCACTGCTGCGAATCTGGCCTAGCACATCTACGTCCTGCACAATTCCTGGATTGTCACTACCAATGAAGTCTATTTCATTTTTTGTTGAACCGTCGGGACTTTTCCATGTCCATTTCCTGTTTTTTCATTTGCAGAAGAATGTGCTCCTTATCCTCAGGTTATTCCTCTCCCAAATCCTACCAGTGCCTCTCTTTGACTGATGCGACTACCTATTCCGAAGTTTCCCACTGACATTTCTCCTGTTTGCTTGTTGCCTACTTTATCGTTAAGGTCTTCCATCACCATCGTGAATTGTGTTGTACCCTTCCTCATTGCTGATTTGGCGTGGCATCCTCGTAGAAACTTTCTACTGCATCATCATTGTCATTTAGTTGGCTGTTGGTGCATAGGCTTGTACTATCGTTAACCTGCATCGCTTGTTTAGCTTGATCATAACGACTGCTACTCTTTCGTTAATGCTGAATAATTCCTCCACGTTCCCTGCTATTTCTCTGTGGAATAGGAAACCCACTATGCTCTTTCTTTTCTTGAGGTCCTTGGTACCCCAGAATATGTCCACTAGTGAGCTCCATGAAGCCTTCTCCTGTTCTTCTAACTTCACTTACCCTATAATATCCCACTTAATCTCCAAGAGCTCCTCTGGTAGTACGGCCACGCTTCCCTCACTAGACAGGGTTTGCGCTGTTCGCGTGTTTGTGTGATGCACGAACACAGAGTGGAATGGCTCATAATTTTTTTTTTTCTCATCTGCCACAACTGCGTAGTACACTAATCAGTGGTGACTCTTCATTTGTGTCCGCTTACCTCTCCCACTATTTGCGGTAGTTTCGCATGCGGACAATGTAAATGTAAGTCCACCAACCACCAACCTAGTTCACTTGCACATAACTAGTTCTGAAGAAAACCCCTACGTGAGACGCCCACTGGTGAAACATGTGGCACAACAGGAAGGGAGCAGAACCAGTGCTTACATCTCCCACGAAGCCCTGGTGCCCAAAGTGCAGCTGTGACATGCTCTCCACCGAACTTGTTCCGTCCGGTGTGTTCGCACCCAACTGGCCGCTCAATGGACGGCGAGCCTTCGCACTCAGGAAGATGACCGAGTCACTGTCACACAGGGAAGAGGCACGGAAAAACTGCATCAGGTAATAGCTGGTACGGTCTTTGGAGTGTACGTTGCCAAAATACTGTACAGATAATGATTTGTTCATGCTGGTAACGTGACATTAGCCTTGCAAAGCATCGGTGAGTGGACCACTAAAAGAAATGCCACATGCTGTTTAAAAAGCCGCATTTAGTGTAAAAAACAGTGCATCAGATAGTTCAATCTATCGAATCACTGCTCAGTATCGAATCACTGCTCAGAAGGTCAAAGAACTGCCAACGAAAAAAAAAACAGACCTATCAATTATTTTTAACAGCAAAGATGTTAAAGCTTTCTTCTGTCCGTGCAGATCATTAACAGGAAATTGCACTCAGCGAAATTGAAAGGGGGAAAATCCTAGGCCAAGAAGTGTGAGGGTAAGTGGTGAAGAGACCAGTAGCCTAGAGTAGGTGTTGGGAGTGTGCGCCTCAAGAAAAAAATGCGGTTAAGAGGTCCTGGGAATCAGCCTGGGACCTTTACGCACCGTGAAGCCAGCAACCTAACCACTGGGCCACCCTAAAAGCCCGAGAAGTATGGTGCTGGCAGCAACAGCGAATAATAACATGTGCAGTCCATTGGAAAAAAAAAACACTTCCCATGGTCGGAATCGAGCCTGGGTCCCTCGCGTTATGAAACCGGCATTTGTCCGATTGAGCTATCATCGCATTTCGTGAGCATAGCATTTTCTTTGGGTTTAGGGCACAGGCATTGGCTTTGGACTTTGGCTGAGTTGAACTTTGGCAGTTTGGATTTGGGCCTTCAGGAGGGTGGATTGTGGACTTTGATTTAACTCGGTTTGCATGGAGAAAGCTTCGCATTTTAATCATCTTTCTCTTAATAAAGAAAGGGGCAGACCTAAGAAAAGCCAAGTTAAAGATAATGAAGGCCACCAGCTTCGCTGTTTCCTCAGTCTTCGCATCTCAATTGCGAAGGTGGCCGAATGTTTTTCCTACACTTGAGCAGAAATCTTCTTCAAGATTTGTGAGAAGCTACGAATATTCTGCTTTAGAGCTCTGAGAAGTCCACGCCAGTCAAAAGCATGTTGCTAAGCTGATAAATTCGAGCAAAATTACAATAAACTTATCCTTGAGTGAACACTAAGTCCCAGATAATCATCCTCAAGTTTTGTACTGTAACATTATCAGATCAAATGCAAAAAAAAAATAATAAATCAGCCAGTAAAATTTCGAATATTCACAAATTTTTTCTCTCCATCTTTCAATGCTTCTGACAAATTGGTAACTGCAAATAAGCTCACCTTGTGTATTAAAGCATACTGTGCCGTTAAGCAGAACAAATGTTAGTGCCCTAACAATGCAAGAAGATAACACAAACACAACTAAACTAAAAAGCCACAGATAGCCACATCAACCTCAGTGGTGCCTTATTGTGAAACATCTTGTACACATAAAAATGTGATTAAAAGGGCTTTCCTCAGACGTTTTTAACGCAAGGTTTCAACATGTAAGGGAACACTACATTCATGACAGGACACTTTAAATCAGATGTACAATCCCACTTGTTGGGCACAGCTGTGTTCTCACCTTTGCACCATGCTTGTAGCTGGTGGTCTTGATATGCTGCTACTGCGACTCAGGTTCTCCACAACTGCACAGTGAAAAAACGGTGAAGTCACCAATTACGGTGTAGCCTCTCTTTAGACTGTGTTAAAAATTTAATTTTGGGTTTAACATGCAAACGAGTGCTTTCCTCTTCTACTATCAGCCTGCACGTGGACGGCAGCCTCAGTGATAGGGGAGGGTTACAGTTGAATTTAGACAACTTGGGGTACTCAAGAGTGCATCAAAATCTTGAAAACACAGGCACTGTATTCAAAAAAAGTTAAATAGGGTACTTTATGTGCTGAAGCTACACTCACGATGAATTTCCAAGCTTGCAAATATCCAATGTGCCTATTTTGTGCCATGCCATAGCATGTGTGAGGCGCATCGCAAGAGAACGGCTGACACCATCTTGTAGTCGTTTCAAAAGCCTGGCACACTTCAAACATATTTTACAAAATGGGGGGCAAACTCTGAATTCCACTATTTGGTTATGTCGTGTGCCATTACAGAGGCTTGTGGATTAATCTAGGACACTTTGGGCCTAACCCCTTAGAGCAGTCAGTGCTGGTCTTAGGGGTGGGCGACCAGGGCAGTTGCACAGGGCGCCAACGAGAAGGGGGCGCCGACCTGCACTGAACGCTCCCCCCCTCCCACTCCCGGTTCTCTGTCCCCGGCCCACTCCCTGACTTCCGTCCATCAAAAGCAGAGACTTCAGCGGTGCATTTTGAAGTGTGGGAGAAAACGCGCATTTCCAAACTATCCCAAATTATCAAGCACATACCGAGAAACATGGACCCATAATTTCACATCCCAAAATGAGGGTGCGAAGGTGGAATCGGCCTTCCGAGAAACCGCCTGAGGTGGCTGCGAGACGTGGCACCAGTACTCACAAACGTAAGTCAAGTATAACTGTTGCCATCTGACACTTTCCGGCGCCTTAACTCTCGCTACCGTGGGAATTTGACCGATTTTCAGGGGGTCTACGAGGACATTTTTTTCTGCTAAACATATTGGTTAGGCACTGATTGCAGCAATAAAAAAGGCAGATGATTTAATGCCCTTTCCAACAACACCAGTTTTTAATATGTTTTCACGCATCATAGCTGCAAAAAAAATATCAAAATCAAACGTTTCGTCAAGTTGTCAAAGAAAATGATAAAAAAGGAGTTTTGTACAACAAACCACCGATAACAGAAAAAATTTCAGATATACATTTTGTAGGGAAACCTTTCAAAAACACGTACTGAAAAAAATGTTGACTTGCACGGAATAGTTTGTCAGATATAAAAGAAAAATGTTACCATGCGTGGTGCCCGTGCCATGCGGTGACGGCCAACCTCCATTTTAAAATGTGCAATTTTGGGTGGTTCCCTGGCAGAAATCTGGCGGCCTGACATCATCAGAGGCACAAATTTGTCCTCACGTTACGTAAAAACATCTTGTCAATGACTGACTTCGCATTTACGGCCAGCACAGTATTCGGGACAAGCACGCGATGGGAAAAAAATCTGCATGGAGTTAAATACGAAACTCGGTGGTTGATGCTTGTTGACTTTCACTGTCAGTTATCTCACAAAACATAAACTTCCAGTTTATTATCATGTTCTGACTCGCTATTGCAGCTCTGCTTGCAGGAATGAGGAGCGATGCGCTATATAATCGTGCCCTGCGAGCTTTCACCAAGTAGCTGTTGCACGATAAAAAAGATTAGCACTACGAGCCTTCTGCATTGCAGCGCCACCTAAAATTTTCGAAAGAGACAATAACAATCCTGTTGGATACTCTACTCGAATAGACAGTTCTACTAAGGAGCAACACTACACCTCCGGAGATACCCTTATAGGGAAATGAAACTGGCTGGTCAACAGTAGCCAGTGTGCAAGGCCCGTTTGAAGCACTCTCCTTGTAGGAACTGATATCTGGCGACTGGGTGTTATCTTTTGACTTGCTTTGAAAGTTCTCATAGCAGAAATTGGGTAAGGGTGGGACAAAATCACGAGCGGCATGCTTTTTTCGAGGACCAATAGCGGGTGCTAAACGCGACATGGCAGATGGGCTTGAAGTTGGGTAACTGCGTAGTAGCGCCAAATGTAAATTTTACGATGCAGAAACGAAACCGAAACTGTTGTAAACTGTTTGCGAACGGTCCTGTGGGTTTTGTGCGTTAGCGAGTAAGTGACAATCATAGCAGTGGCCGGAAGGTACAAGATGAGGGTTCAGCTGACCAAGCAATACCAAGATGATCACCCCAGCCTCCCAAAAAACAGCAAAACTTGGGATGCTTGGAAAACCAATGTGAACTGTGAACTCAACCTTTTGCCCCCCCCCCCCCCCCCCCCCCCGAAACTGACAGGGGCATTGAAATCCTTGCCTCTCGGGCTGTTTCAGAGCAGTTTGGCGCAATTTTCGCGATTTTTTGGAGCAGCCTGGAGCAGGAAAATGGAATTGTATCAAAACTGCACAACATGCGCTGCTGTCTCACCCCTGGGAGGTAGGCCAAGGAGTGCACAAAACAAAACAAATTTGTTTGTAATTTGCAGGTGAGCATACTTCCTAGACAATTACCTGAATGGAACATGGGCGAACTAGAGTTTTATTCCAGCAGACAAACCTGGGCTGAACGTTTTCCTCCAGTGGGACCCCATATATTCACAGCAGATGGGAATTCCCAATATTTACAACTTCACTGTGAAGTATGTAATTTTGAAACGTAAATGAAATTTGGCATAGTGGTAGAGTCGTCTCAGCAGCTAATTGCAATATAATTGATTTTGTGATAGTTTCAACGAAACAAGAGCTAGGGCCATTTTCTGTAATCAAACACCCTCCGTAGATGGACACGCCTCACTGTGCAACACACAATGTGGCAAGGCCAGCTTATACTTAAAGACCAAGTGTACACCGATTCCCTTAAAGTGGGCTTCACCTCTAAACACAAATTCGCTGCTGGGAGGACATTTTTTAGGGGTAATATAGGCTGTGTTAGATCAAAATATGAAGGCCATGAAATTACTCTTTATTTTTTTTTTCCTGGTGCTGAAGGTGTGGCGCAGTTTTAAGATTCCAGGGATTTGAGAGGGCGGACCTTAGTGCGATTCCTGTCTACATCGCTGTGTCGTCAGAGATGGTCTGCTGAATTCTATTCATAGACAGCCTCGCTGTAAACATTAGTTTGATGTGGGGGGGGCCTTGGCAGCAGTTCGCACAGGGCAGCGAATGAGGTAAGGCAAGACTGGCCCTGCCTCCCAGTCATCTACTGCACACCGACTGACAAGAAGTTTAAAGAAAGGGCATTGTCTAATGGAAGGTCCTTCGAACATGTCCGAGTGATGTATCCTTCCTCTCGTCAGAAGAGTCAGCAACACACGGGAGAATGAAATTAGCTCTGATCGCAAGGTTTCTAGGCTACAAAACAGACAGAAAGCCTTGCAGTGTGGTTGCAATTTGGCCCATCATGTTCTACAGCAAGCTGCCAAACCATTTCACAGGAATCTATGGCGACTTTGGTGACAAGGATTGGGTAGTCTAGCTGCAAGGACTGCACCATAGAGTTCCATACAATAATAACTAGAGGGGAAACTGGCGCTAGTGTCAACGCAAACTCCAAAATGGCACTTACGTTTCAATGGGAATGATGGGTAGTTCTGGAAGCGGATTGCCTAGGATCGAAACGGGACTAAGGCTGCACAAATTGTGTTTTTTGTCAACGAAACTATTATTGCACCGTTCGCTGTTCGCAAATTACATGGCAAACAAGACAGTTAGTGACTAATAACAGGTGTAGTGCGAAGTAAAGCGGTGCGTTTAAATAGAAAGCAGATGCGGAGTCGAGGAGGTTTGCGGAGTATGTTTGCCATTTGCCGCCAACTGCAGCGGGACACGGACTTCTCCAATAACTGTTTGTAAAAGTTTCGACGCTTGTAGCTTTTAATATTAAGAAAAGTATTCTGCTCCTAAAAAAAGAAACCGATTGCTTTTTGGGGAAGTTATTCTTGCCTGAATCAGTGACATTCATCAAGAAGCATTCCTATCAGCCACCGGTACTGCTGGTCAATGCCGTAGGAGCCGGCGTTCGCATGAGAGGTGTGGCTGTTCCAAGCAATTCGCAACCGTCGTCAGCTCGACAATACATTGCTCTGCCGAATGAGCAGCGCCGCATCTGGCCGCATCTCCTAATTCGCAGACAACTTCGCCGCATACAGCAACATCATTTGTGTTTTCGTGCTCGCTGTGCCGGCAATGAATTGATAACCCACCCAATGCGCAACTCTGGTTATAAAACATACCACTCAGGGCGGCGTCAGTGCGTGTGCGGCACGCAGTTCCAGGAGAAACGTATTTTTGATCGCTTCTTCCAACAGCCCGCGTAGGCAAATGCATTCATGTAAACCCAAAACGAAAACGAAACTGCCTGCAATCCATAGTAACTTTCACAAGCCATCGAGGGCCAATCCGAATCTAGAACTACCCATCACACCCATTGCGGCGGACGATCGCAGCGCCAGATTTCTCTCTAGTTGTTATTGTATGAAACTCTATGGATTGCACTGTCTGCAACTGCATGAAAGCAAAAGGGGGAACTCTGGGGGGGAATGCTTGCAAAACTATCACTCGCTGAAAAAGTTCCACTAAATGCTCAAGGCATTAGGCCCAGAATGCCAAGCATCAGTGGTACTCGTTTATGATTTTATGAGGCACTAGTGACCAATAATGCTGACAGAAAAATTAAAAACCAGCAGATACAGACAAGAATGTTGTTCTAATCTGTTTCTTTAACCGTTCAAAAAGCTCAATGTAATAGCTGCCAAGACAGGTAATAGAAATTAAAATGGATTCCACCGCTTTGTAGTCATGTGCTTTGTTGTTCTTTGATTATCAGACTTACCATAGGCTTTATCATTGCTTGTCTTTCTTGAACAGCAGTGCCAGACAACTACCACGGCCAGGATAATCACAATGAGTCCCACAGCACCTGTTGTGAAATTCACAGCACAAAATATTTCAATAATTAATAGCTCATACCATAACTTCTGAAGACGCAGACTACAAAAAATTTGGTTGCTGTGACCAGCGAAATCCTTACCATCTGTGGTATTTTTTCTTTGCCTGTTTGCAGAGTTTACAAAACACTGTTTGAGATCACACGGCTATTCTTTACAGCATCAAAGAATTCAGAGCTTCCCTGTCATCCACCATTACATTCCAGTTAGTGTTCTCAGGATACTTTAACTTAAAATATTACGAATAATTCCATGAACACAAACTCGAACATCTGCTGGCCTGGCTATGATTAGAAGAGGTCCTGAAGCACCCTCTACCAACGCTACGGAGCACACAGGGACCAGCAAAAATTTTGTTAATGTGATCAGTATTAAGAAGCATATGATGCAATAAAAAATCCCTTATTCCGTTTCTAATTTACGAGGATGGTGTGGACAACTTTTGTGTGCCTAATGAAGTTTTTCTTCTAGAAATCACCTCCAAACAGGGTGCTTGTGGCATTACATGCAAACAGTCTTGTATGATTTTGGCAGAAATTTGTAAGGGGAGACAGGTCAAAAAATATTATTTTACGTCCGTCTATTCTACTTCTTTTTTTTTTCTTGGTTGCTTCAGCATTTTTTAACATTCTTCTTTTATTTGGCCGCAATTGAAAACTACCTTCAAACAAGAACTTAGCAAGAAACAAAAAATGTCAGAACAAGACGCAACGACTCGAGAAATCCCCAATTCGCTTGAATTGTGACCATCTGTGTCTAAGCAAATTCCAAAATGGTTGTTCCCACAGTTTTCCCCTCCACCTGTTGTTGTAACACAAGCAAATTTTTCATGCACATTCCTTAGGATGAATGCAGAGTAAAACTCTATATTAAAATGTAATATACTGCAGTTAAAAACAAAATGAAACATCTTTTGAAAGGCATCTAAATAGCACTTATTACACTTTCTCTCGTTCTTTACAAACTTGTAAATTTGAAATACACTTCATGGCTACTTTTGTACCTTCTATCAATCACAAAGAGCAAGATAGGCTGAAAAACTTCAGACTCAAAGAAAAATTAATATTTAATAATGTGTGCCCAAGAGACCCTCTATTTTGCCATTATTTCTGCACAAAACAAAAGTACAAAAGCATATCTCCATAAACAAAAATTTAAAAAAAATGTATGACATGCTGAGCACTTGGACTGAGTTTCAGCTGTCTTGTGCTTTGCTCCAACACCATTTGTACGGCTGCAGCAATGGATGTGTCGATCAGCATTGCAATGCATCAGTTTTCTTTGATGTGTAGCTGGAGCCCATATTATTCCTTGCACATGCCGAAGTCCTACAAGGCCAACAAGAACTGTTCAAGCCAGATTGTAGTAACAATAAAATTAAAACTAGATTTTTTTTTTTTTTTTTTGCGGGAATATTCTGAAAGTTGCGTTTTTTTCACTCTAGGGCAAGAATTCAATAATACCAGGCACATTAATAAAATCTTTGTGAAAGGGGATTACTCTAATAACATTCTGCCGGACGCCATGCGATGTATGGCTCGATGAAGTATAGACCCTTTAAAGTGAACTCCTGTGCTGTCTCAAGGACTGGGGAAAGCTGGAGCTTACTGGGAGTGATGGTTCTACCTGTTCATAAAGATAAAACAATGCTAAGCAGTTGTGTAAGCATGATAACTCTATTAGAGTGGGGGGGGGATGGCACATGCTAGAAGAGCTCCTGTCGCCACAAGCCACTGTCCCGCATTTTGTTCACACTCATGCGACATATGTCTGCCCACAATTAAAAAGCTGGCCCTCCTTTCTACAGGGGAGCTGCTCACCAGCCACATATTCCATGTCAATCTCTTTTTCAAGAAAGTAATCATACACAGCACAAAACAGTAGGCAGACATCGAGTGCTATGCCCTTAGGCAAAAACGAGCCCCACAGAGCACCCGCAGGTGTACAACTGTGCCTTATGGCTGGCACATGGAATCGGGATGTGGAGAAAGCGCATGGGTGTAAGAAGAAAAGGTGCGAGGCGGCCTGCCCACCCATTGCGGCTCCGATGAGGATGGGCAGGTCCCTGGAGTGGCCGGTGACAAAGGAGTCCAGGAAGGAGCCCTGCTGTGCCACCGAGCGGTTCTCCTTGTCCATGTAGGCCAGCATGGTGACGCTCTGCTGCAGGATGATCGGGGGACGCTTCCCCTCGCCCTTCCGCAGCGGCCCGTCCCATTCTGACAACACAAACACACGAGAGGCTGAGAGAGGCTGAGCAGGGCACCACCAACAAGTGCGGGCCTGAACTGGCACGCACCCGTCCTTCCTCCCCCCCTTGCAGGCAATGGGGGGAGGAAGAACGGGTGCGTGCTAGTTTCAAATCAAGAGTTCACAAAGAACTGGGAGGGAGAGAACAATGAGAGAGTGTAAATAAAAATCCACTCAAAATTAAACAACAACAACAACTTTGGGATATACTTTTCTGTACTCCTGGCCCATGACTTCATAAACTGTGAAAAATGAAATGGGATTGGCAGAGCTCAAGTGTTTCCGGATTATACTGTTGTGTTGCAAGACTAGGTATGCATCGACTGCTGTACATCCACATAATCGAGGTGATCTGCCAATAAAATCTGCCAAGAAATGTCACAGGCCCGCTAGTAGGAAATAGTTTTGCAGGATTTGCAAATTTGCAACTCTGCAAATGTGAGGTCGTGATTGCAGGATTACTGTGTTGCAGGTAGAAAACAGTGCAGAAGCAAGCTTTTAAATTCTCTGTATTGTTAGAAATATTTATTAGTGGTGACACTAAAAAAAAGCAAACGTCAATGATGGCATCTCCCCGACAGTGACTGAAAATGTGGGGCAAAGGTGGGGAGAAAAGAAGCGAGCATAAGATGACACAAGCAGGTGAAACAAGAGAAAAGTATTTCACACAAGAAATGCATAAGCAGCAACCAAAGACAAAAATACCTCAGAACTATGCCAACAACTAGATGAGGAAAAAAAAAAAGAAATGTAACTCCGACAGGCAAACACATACTGGCATCACAAATAATAAAAGCCATTGCAGGTATTGAGAATATGCAACCAGCAGAAATAGTACAGTAAAAAAAGGGGAATATAATTCACAGAGAGTAAAAACAAGGACTTCAGAAAGGTAAAGCACTATAGGTTACATTGTACAATATAAAAATAAAGACAGGTTAATACAACTTAGCACAAACACCCAAGAGTAAAAAAAAAAAAGCATTGCGCATGCAGATCCCTAGGAATTTGGCAAGGCACACGACTTTAATGTGTCGCTGCAAAATCGTGACATACGGCAGCAACGCACGGGAAATCACAAACAGCGACAGTGCTGAGCTGTTCCCCCTCTTTAATCTCAAAGCAAGCTGTGTAGACAGCTAATGCATCTTTCCATTTCCAATGCATTGATGAGAACTTTGCTTTTGAAAGTGGGAGCCAGGTGCACTGTTTCAAAAGAAGGGGGGGGAGGTGACAGAGAACAGACAGCCTATATTCAAGCCCACACTTGAGATGCATTGCCCACCTCATATTCCAACCACCGTTTATTTTAAGCACACGCAAAGCTAAACTGCATACGTTCCCTTTTGCGAAAGAAAGTCAACCGACTGCCGAATCACCTTCAATATTAAAGAACAGAAGCCGACGCGCACTCTCCCTATATGATCTCCTCCAGATGAACGATGCACGTTTCCCAATTGGTGCGGTCCAGTTACAGTCACTAGTGCTAATCTTTTCGTACCCCACTGCACGTGTACAGTGCAGCTATAATTGAACGTACCTCAGAGGGCCAAAAAAAAAGTTAAATTTCGTTTACGTGAAGTTATAGTACAAAAACGTATTAGGAAAAGAAATCGGGAAAAGTTCCCTTAACTAAAATGCCCGCTTATGTGAAACATTTTTGCATTTTGCCTAAATTAGCAAGGCAATGCTACTACCAGGCACTTGCACGTACACCCGGCAGCAAAATAAGCCGGGGCAGGCAAGCGCGCGGCAAAATGCATCGCCATGCCATCCGGTGTTGCACTTCTGCAGTCGAGACATTGATGTGCACGTGCGTGTCCAACCACGCTCGCTGCCCTGTTTTTTCCTTCACTTCAAGCAGCAAAGCTGATCACATTCAGCGTTTTGGAGCTAGGGGTCACTTTCTCTGGCCAATGGGTTTTGCTCGCAAACGCTTTGGCAGGAGGAGGCATGGGTGAAGTGTGCGAGGCTCGCTCTGTCCCAATCCGACAGATAATATCTTGCCTGTTTAGGTGGCAAACTTGTGCGACATGTATTTCATTGGCATTTTTTTTTTTACTAAAATATGCTGTTGGTTGTTAACTAAGAATGAGCACACAGAAAAGGAAAAGGATGGGAGAAATAGTTTAATCAAAAACGTGTGATCACCGGTCACCGTGCGCACGTGCTAAAATAAGTGTGGAAGGTGAAAATACGCAAGCAGTGATTGGCACAGTCATAGGCTTGACAAAGAAGGACACAAAAAAATGAAAGACGTTATTCTACCTTAGCAGTTAACATAAAAATAACCCTAAAAATGAAGGCGACGTAAAAAATGAGAGAGACCCCTAGTGCCCAGCACTGAATGTGATCAGCTTTGCAGCTTGAAGTGATGGAAAGGACAGGGCAGCGAGCGTGGTTGGACGTGCACGCGCACATCGATGTCTTAACACCAGAAGTGTGACGTGTGATGGCATGGTGATGCATTATGCCATGCGTTCACGTGCTCCGGCTTATTTTGTCACCGGGTGTACATTTTCATTTTCAACATTTATATTTTCAGCCCATATTCAGTGTGTTCCCCAGTCAAAATTATGGAAATTCGACGGAAATAATACTCGACCTCGCATCCGAATCTTCCACCTGCTGTACATTTACAGAACAACAGTTAAGGCATTCACTGCATTTGTTTTGGATTGCACAAGAGTTACAAGGCACCTCCTCTCTTGCACTTAGCAGATAGTTTGGTGAGAGAGTCAATAAATCAGTGGCATTCTGTGAGACGGGCTTTTGTTTACTGCAGCAACCATTTTAGGTGCTTTTGAATTAATGAGGTGTTGTATAAAAATGTAAAACCACCCTAAAACACGGCAAACGTAGCCAGAATGGGCACTGTTCACCGCTACTGTGCATATATGAGGTTTCCCTTCTGTGCTAGCAGATAATATAAGCAGCAGGAGGCCCATAAGTACAGGTGCCGTCAGAAGTAATTGGAGCAGGGGAGCTGTGGCCGAACCGCATAGGAGCGCCGTGTAGCTGCACCGGCGGTAAACTAAAAGAGCAGAACACGCATGCGTGACTGCCGACGCCGATAGCCCCTCTATACTTCTCAACCCACTTCTTTTAGCGCGGCTTCGAGCGTTATTCGCAGCATACTGGTCTCGGCAATGGCGCTGATCGGCACCTGTACTTTGAAAATGGGCCACCGTAATAGAAAATGCAATGCATTACGGCCAGAATTTGCAAATACCATTACAAGGTACAGCCAATGGATATATCGGCGCAGATAATTCATTTGCGGAGTTGACCAGTACAGCTATATCTGTTTCGTGTACCATTCCGAATCCATCCGCCCTATTTCCAATAGAATCACACATAGAAGTACATTTCTGAAATAAATCCTACATGCGCCTTACCTCAAAGTAGAAAACGGCGCGTGAATGCGGTGCATTCAGTACCATCCTGAGAATGCAGAGACGGATAATCACAGCGCGCGCGCACGCACGCATGCACACACACGCACGCAAGCTAAAGCATGCGCTGACCGCAGTTTTTTCACATAATTTTCTTTATGCTTGACTAATATCCGATAATGCAGATAAGAAGTTGCACCACCGGGGGCAACAAACAAGAGACTACGCAGGATCACATGAAACATCGCGCCAAATGTCGTGACGTTAACCAGGAATATATACGATGGGCGCACTAGTAACAGAAGACAGAAGCGAAAGTACTCAGCACAGAATTTAGAGGGATCTGCAGGACAAACGCGCGATCAAGATAAACGTCGAAACGCCCACTGATCATCGGTCATCGATTACCATATTCCATAGAAAGACCACTCTGCATGTTTAGGAGTATGTAGGAGCCGCACAAAAAACACAATATTCTGTGCAACTTAAAATTACTTCAATAAGATGCACGAAGTGAGGTGGGTGCATAAGCGACACAAACAATGAACTCACTTGATTGTGTTTCCCTGACCTCCTTGACAGCCATGCCGGCCAGAACTACGTATTTAACGTCGCTTGCTCATAGTAAGCTGCACCTAAGAATTACCGTGTTGTAGAAACATTACGAAGAAGTAGTTTTAAACATTAGAGGTCAACGTAAGTTCGTAGGAACGATCATATCATATCGTCTACACGCTCAGTGCAGCCCCAACACAGAAACTAACGCGGCAGTAGAAACAAAAATAATGATATAAGCAACGCTGGATTGGATCGACTGGCGATAACTGGTGCATAAAAACAAATACATAAATCTTTAAACGAAAGTATTTCAAAACAGTAAAAACCGTAAATTCAAGTAGTAACTTGCGGGTTATTGGTTTAAAACGTTATAGCTGATTTTACAAAAACTCTTTGTAGGTTTCGGTTTCGTATTCACTTTTTCTAGTGACGCTAGTGACGCCGCGCGGAATTTGTCCGAAGCCGGGAGACGGTGGGTCCACGGAGCCATAGAGTTTCATACTAATGTTTCATTAGTATGAAACTCTATGCACGGAGCAAGATATAAAGAGGAGCGCCGACTGTGGCCCAGAAAGAATATTTTGCTCGGGCCGATAATGTCCACGCGCCGCCGGCCGCCCAGCTTTCCCTTTGCTCTCTTCCTCCTTCGTTCGCCCTCTCGTCGCTGTGCCTCTGTACATGGCTCTTCCCTTCTTCGCTCTCCCCAGAGGCATCTTTTCTTTCGCAGCGACGTCTGTGTTATGCCTGTCCTACTATGCAGGAGGCACAGTGGCGTAGACTTCTTATTTTTCCGGGGGGGGCAGACCTGGAGTGCCCCTCGACGCGGCTTAGGAAGGGGGAAGGAAGCGGTGGGGAGGTCCCAATGAGATGACACGTCATCACCCCGCTACAAAGAGGCTACCACTAATCATTATCATCATCATCATAAGGGGCACCTGCAGCAGTGAGGGCCTTTTACATTGTGTCGGCTAACTACGAGGTGTCCCCAAATAAGACGTGCCGCAAATCTATGAACCGTGAACTTCAGCGGTTTGATGCATCCAGTAGAAATTTCTTTGCATACGTGTTTTACTGGTCACATTTATTCAAAAATATTGCATGACTGAACCATCAGCACAAAAAAAACGAGTCGATTTGTTTTTCTTTTAATGGGCAGTTCGGGGGTAAAAAGAAAGGGACACGAGAAAGGGACACGACAGGGGCGCTACGCGCTGCTATGTTCATTTCCTTTAAGAGCCCTCGAAACGGGTCTGACTTTGACCACTCATTTTTGTATCCGTGCGTGTGTTGTGCCAGAGCGCCCGACACAAATTCGCTGCACCTGGCGACGTGCCGATGGCGGGGTTGATTCGCGCCTAGGTCAAACCGCCCGCGTCAGACGTGCCGCGACTTGGCGGGAAAGTCGCCGCCGAGTCTGCTCTCCCTTTCCCACCACGACGGCTGGACCAAATCATGCCTGGGACGAACTAATCCCCGCAGACACGCAGCAAGTAGCGCCTGGAGACGCCACCGCAGAGTTGCCTTCCCTTTCCCGGTCGTGGCGGCTCGGCTGACGCAATCGCTTCGCCTCCATTCACCAGATTCATAATGCGGCCAGTGATAGCTCCGACTGGGTGGCATTGGAACTGCACGCCGCTGCAACCGAACCCTGGGGGTATAAAACCAGCACGGAAGCAGCGGTGGTGCGGCAGCATCTCATCGAAGGCCCTGAGTTCAGAAGTGCTATCGCGCTCGTCTTAGCCATGTAAAGCTCTTGCTACCTTTGTATACATTGTATATAAATGCTGCTTCAAATAACCATCAGCTCGGCTACTTCGTCGCTACATACACAGTGTATGTGTATGTATTTTGGAGGCTTGGAGCGAGTATCGCTCGCAGTCGACGGCCGCAGTGCACCCAGTTGCTGCCGGTGCTTGGCAGCCGTTACAGCACTGTCCAACTGCTCTTTCGTGCTTTGGGACCTCGAAAACAAAGTTTGCAAACAGGCTTTTCGGAGGCGTGATAGCTTGCACTGACGTCACTGTATTCCCGTGTTGGTGCATTGGTTGCTCAGTGGAAATCTGCAGCTCTTGGTTCGAGAAACGCTGATGAAGCTGAGAGCTATCGATAAAAAAGTGCGGTGGCGTCGTTATGGGCAAGCAACATGTTTTACGAGACGTTCCAAGACGCGAGCTAAAGGTAAAAACCCAACGTCTGGCGTTGGCGTTCATCATATAAAACGGCCCTTTCACGAGGCCTTCCACAGTGCGAGCTTAAACTCGGCACAAGTTGCTAGCGAGGAGTGGTCACCCCGCCAGTAAACAGCAGATGAAGGTAGGGGAAGAACGACCACCGAAATTCACCATCGTCGTCAGCTTCATCATTACACGGTGGCATAAACGAGAAGCAGCGCATCGGGTTGCCATTCGAAAGCAAAACGCTCCTCCAGCAGCAAGATGCCAGCGCTGTTCGACAAAATATGCGAGGCGAAACAAGGCGTCACACGCGTTCGACTGGGCATTATGATGTCCGATTAACAACCCACAACCTGCACAGTGGGGCTATATGCTCACTTGTAAATGGACAGCACGAGGACATAGTCCTACCAAACCTGAGCAAAAAGTTTCAAAACTGGAGCTTAATAAAACTATGAGGTTGACACAAACCATGCAGTCAATTTGACGCGAATCACGCAAACTAACTGCGACTGTTTAAATGAGCGGTTCCGCTCACGAAACGACTGCAGAGCATGACATGCATCTATGGAAACTGCATAAGACCAGAAAAGAGCGACTTCGGTGCGCGTAGTGCATGCATTGTCAGCAGCCCCCACCGCTTCCCCTAAAACAATTTGAATGAAGCAAGTGGAACGAAGCAGCTACGCGTTCCCAGGCCGCGCATTTGTAAACAAAAATAACTGCTCCAATCAACAGATGCCGTCGAAACAGAGCAACTGTGGCCGCGCTTCCCACCGGGACCTAACCCCCTCGTTTTTCCCTTTTCACCGTGACCCCTTAGCGAGCGACCGCCGAAAAACGTTAATAGCGCCAAACAAGGACAGGCAAAGGAGGGAGGTGCAGTTTTCGTTGCCTGATTTTACCATCCTTGAGAGTTAAGCACACGCCACCGCTGGATGTCTGAAACTCGTACACGTGCGTCCAGAGTTGAGTTTGTGATATAACTTGTTTGAACTGCTGTACTCATGAGTGCATGTACTGACGAGTGCAAGCACTCGAAAATACAGTATTCATGAGTATTGTAATCATGAGTACTGTGTACTCATGAGTACCATACTCAGTAGTACTCATGCTCATGAGTACTCATGCTCATGAGTATTGTACTCATGAGCACTCATACTGATGAGTAGTGTACTCATGAGTTCTGTACTCACGAGTAGTGGACTTACCCCCGTACTCAATCGTCATCATACTCACTTTTTTAATCTGGCAGTGTACTCACTCATCATCGTACTCCCTAGTGAGTTTGAGTATAAATGAGTACAAATGAGTGTACTCACGAGTGAGTGCGCCGACCTATGCTCCCGACAAAATGTCGCTTTGCTGGCGTGCTGCTGAAGCCAAGCTATGGTGGCTAGAAGGGCCACCCTTCTAGCCACCATAGCCAAGCGCAGCGCTACATTGTTGTCAACAATCCGCACACTGAGCACGTCTGACTCACCGTGAAGAAAAGCGACACGGCCCTGCGTTTCCCCCTACCAATCGGGGGTACGGAAATGTCTTTCAAGATCCCAACCCCTATTGTAAACAATAGTTGGCAGACAGGACGGCCAACAGTCCGATGTCGACGGGCGCAGAGCCGAGCCAAGCCCTTAAAAAAAATCCTCAGCCGGGGCCGGAGGGGGCTCTGCGGCTGCCCCCCCGTAAAGCCGTCCGGGGAGGGCACGAGCCCCACTGCCCCCCCTTAGTTGGCGCTTCTGAGGAGGCATGCGTGCACGCGCGGAATTTAAACACCCGTGCGCGGCCGCAATAGACGGCGCAGATAATCGCATGCCACCGCATACATGGCGATCGCTTATTCCCTATCAGGGAACGTTTATTCTGACATTATGAAGAGCCACTAAAAATATTGTACTAACCCAGTAGATGTAAGACGCAACTGAATGACGACGACTTCAGAAGCACCAAAGAATGAGACGCCACAACATACAGTCTAGCGTGATTCTGCTTACGACGAATCGATGCAACGCAAAGATTACCCTTTGTTGTTAGCCCGCTCTCCGGCCGCGTGCTTAATTATTTATGCTGCTTCTGCGCACGAACAACGCTTACAAGGGTCGCCCGGAGTCTCCATCGGCAAACGGCAACGATGCGCATTTCTGTGCCAATGATTGAATCGGACGGCTTGCCTGTTGTATCAAGTATACAAAAACACTGTCAGCTTGATAAGGAACCCAAGAATATCAAACGCAATCTTCATTGTTACTCATGCCGCAACTTACCGCCCGATGTTCACTGTCGCTCTACGGTTGTGTTATCTCGTCGATAACGCCGCGGACTCCAAATCAAATGTTGCGATTTGTATGGCTGCAATTTTTCGGCCTACCAGGGTTCCCGGCGTTTTTTTTTTTTTTCTTTAAGCGGCTGACCAGCAAAACAACCGGCTCGTTAAACCTTTTCTTTCGGCGAGTCATCACCACAGAGATATAGGGTCCGGACGAATTCAAATATCCCGAAATGAAGGCTTGTGAAAAGACCGCACTGTCAGGGACTTGATCTTGAGCAGACTGCTACGTCGCGGGCAGTCGCGGGCGATGTTATCGCATTTCTGTTCTTTTCTGATGAGCGTGTAAGTGCCAGCCCGTGTTCTAGGCACACTCTGTTTTGGACGTAAGTTGGAGAACTGCGAGAAAGCTGAGAGAACTTTTATAATCGCTAGTGATAAGAACCAGTTGCTCCTTTCGCCTTTTGTAAAACCTGTTAAAACACAGCCGAATTGGTATTCACAAATTTACAAAACGGAGCCACATTTTCGGCAAGCACTGCGCAAAAGGTAGTGTTTGTATAGCAGCCATATGTTTGTATGTGGTCTCTACATTTTGTTTCCCTGTCATGCAAACCAATCCTTAACGTATCTTTGCCGTACGGCCACTCAATTCCTTCGGGTCCGGGTTACCCAGAAGGTGCTGTCGAACAAGTTAATCAACTGTGCGAAGGAGGCGCGCAATGAACGCGAAGCGGCGCCAAAGCAAGCCCAAAGCAGTCCGTGCCCAAAACTACCGTCGCCGAAGCAGACGACAGAGCCGACGGGATGCGTTCCGCCAACGCGCCCGCCGGCGCACGGAGAACGCCGGCCGCTAAGGTCAGGGACCTTACCGGCCGCTAAGGTCCCTAAAATTACTCAGGGACCTTACCGGCCGCCCATTTGTTGCGCCATCTACATTGTGCTCCGCGACTGATGAACATTAAGGGCCCGCCGGAGAGAGCGAAGTCGGCGCTCCTGTTTATCTTGCTCCGTGGGTGGGTCTATTCGTTTCACTATAGTGAACTAGAATTAGTTCACTACACGTTTCACTACTGTGGCTAGAATAGGAAAGTGTGATGACCGCGCCCTCTCCCGCGTGACGCTGTTGGAGGAAATTCCAGGTGGCACTGTCACACGCGTACACGTAGAGTTCCTCTATATACGTAGGAACTCTATATACAGGAACTCTACTTACACGCTTGTAGCTGAGACGCACCTTCGGGGCTCTGAGGAACCTCCGATACATAGAAATTGGCATTGGGCGGGTTGCAACCGAAAAGCTCACTGCAGAGGTGGAGGGGTGGGCGTGCTGTGGCGACACGGTGATGCATGGGCGAGGTTGGAAGGATCGTGCCGGGAACATCTATGGATCACCGGAAACATCTTTGGTAAGCCCACGGTCATCGGTGTTGTGTACCTAGCTGTCACCCAAGGGCCAAACGACGGCAACTGCGACATACTGCAATACATAGAACAGGATGTGGCACGGTAGGGAACCAACAAACAAGTGCTCCTGATGGGAGACTTCAATGGTCAGGCCAACCTTATGGTTGGCCTGACTGAGAAGCTTTCTCTTGAGATAGCCAACCTGCGAGGAGACTGTGAAGGTGACTTTACGTGGTGTGTTCGCAACAGTCGTAGCTGCATTGACTACGCACTGATATCGTCTTCACTGGCAGCACACATCAGACAGGTCCACATCGACGAAGGCGGCCTCTTCAGCCTGGGGAGTGACCACAATCGCATCAAGCTGTCACTCTCATCACTCCACCAAAAACGTGTGCGACAGCCTCGAAAACCTGCAAAGCGCTATCTGCCGGCACCTGCATACAAAACAGTTGCCAGCGAATTCGAGTGCAGCCCCATCCACGCAAGGAAGGCAACATACTCAGAGTTTGTCGATGAGCTCAAGAGAATCATGCGCAAGCATGAGGTTCGCACAGGCTCTCGTGGAGGTCCTCAACGAAAGCGGTGGTGGGACAGGGAAATCAAAGATGCTCTTGAAAAGCGGCGTGCGGCGAACCGGGCACACACAGGTATGCAGTGAAAAATCATGCCTCCTAGTCTGGGAAGAGTATCTGCGCTGCAAACGAGCAGTGCAACAGCTGGTCCAATGCAAAATCGCACAAAACGACCAAAGGCAACTGGAGGAGATCACTATAGCAGGCCGCAGCAGCACCCGGAAGTTTTGGACCTATGCTTCCTCATTCGACCGCAAATCGCCACTGCCAACGCTCCGAGATGAAATGACGGGTGACACAGTGCTTGATATACGTCGGCACCTCACATCGCATCTTGAGAGAATTTTTGAACATACACCCAACCAAGGTGACGTCCAACACAAAGCCATCCCGGTAGGAGAGTCGCCAAGCGAACAGGACTCGTACCTCGTACATGGCTGACTGCCAATGGAAAGTGACACCGCTGGCTTTCAAATGTGCTCTTGCTCGCATTGGGGTTCACACGGGAAGCGGTCTCGATGGCATCCCTGTGGAACTGGTCAAGTGTCTGGGGGAAGTGGCGCAAGCACACCTTGCAGCAATCCTCACCGGCATAATCCACGGCGAGCCCATTCCAGAGGCATGGCTACTGGGAAAAGTGTCATTAATACCAAAGAAAGGCGGTGACAGCAGCCTTCTCAGGGATCACAGGCCACTCACAGTCACCAGCGTACTGTATATGCTTTTTGCCCAAGTGCTTAAGGCTTGGATGTGTGGAAGTGTGGCTGAGCTACAGGGACTTGTCACCGCCTCGGCTGAGCATCTGTGAACACTGGGACTAGCCTTCAACACGCACAAGTCAGCGGTCCTGTGCTTCTCCGACCCAGAGGACAAAGCTCGCATTGTGCTGCTGCCTGGCGGTGAAGAGGTTCCATTGATGCACAGCTATTGTTACCTTGGCATCACTTTCAGCACCACTGGCGACAAGTATGCTACACACGAGGCACTACTGAAAGAAAAGTCGAGACGCGCCAGCTGTATCCTGCGCAGACGGTGCTTATGGGGGTGCAACCGATACCTGTTGGTCCGTGACCTGTGGAAGTCGGTGCACGTCCCATGTCTCACTTTCGCGAACGCTGTGGTGTGGGTGTCGGCGCCAACACGGGGGTGGCTCGAGCGTGTTCAGCGAGAGGTGGGCCGCCTTGCCTTGGGCTGCCATGGCCGAGTGGCTGTAGAGTCCATACAAGGTGACTTGGGATGGTCAACGTTTGAGGCTCGCGAGGCCACCAGCAAGATTGCATTCGGAGAGCGAGTCCGAGTCATGAAAGACGAACGCTGGGCGCGGCGACTGTTCCGCTACATGGCATTCAAGGGTGTACGCACCCAGCGGTGCAACCGCCTCTACAACCTCCGTCGAAAATTCGGATTCACTACCAACCCGATCGAGGTGGGCCCGCCGCACAAGATCACGGAGAAGGTGCGCTCCAGAGTGAAAGAGGGGGAACGCCCTCACTGGCGGACCGCAATACACCAAAAGTCTACCCTGGAACTATACCGCAGCCACAGGCAAGATATAGGCCGGATGCGTGTCTACAACAACAGCAGCGGCAGCACACTCCTCTTCGAGGCCCGTGCGGGGGCACTGCGCACGCTGCTGTACTGCCGGCGCTACGACAGCACACCAGAGGTACAAGCAGCAAAGTGCAGGGCATGCGGCGACCACGAGGAAAGCATGGAATACCTGCTGCTGCACTGCCACAAGCTGCGCCCACCTGCCAGAGCCAACGCCACTGCACAACAGGCGCTAGGGTTAAAGGACGGCGTCGACAATCCCATGGACGTACACACGACGAAAGAACGACTGCAACTCTGGCAGCGATCGGTTCGGCTGGGTGCGGCTGTGGTGACGGTGCAGTGAACGCACGAGTGAACTGCAGTGAATGGTGACAGTGCAGTGGACGTACGTGCCGTCCACTCTAGGTGCGAACACGGCGCAGCGTGGCGCGTGGCCTCGCTCCGCGGAGCGCCAGCGCACAATCCGCGGCCGCGCATCGAAGCTAAGCGGCGCAGGCGCATAGGAGCTTGGAGGCGGGGCTTCGTGTCGTCTGCTAGCGCGGGAGAGCGCCGTACTTGCTTTGCTGTGAAGCACGCCTAACTGTAGGCATGCTTGTAGCGTCTAAGCGCGCCGCGACGGCGTTGCGGGAAAGCGCACTTTCCTTACTGCGGCGCGTTGTGTAGTTTCTGCGTAGGAGAACTCAGAGCGTCCACTTTTCAGTTCCGCGGTGCCAGTTAAATGCAAGTATTGTTGCAAACATTTCAGGACTGGCTCGGTTCAATGAGAGACGCTATATAGAACGGCATCGTATAATTTCGGCTACTAGGATTTATTTATAGTGCACTGGCTTTACGCAGAACATAATTGTCGGTGCACTTCGCCTCCGTGGAATTTTGGTCACAGCTGCTGGGTTGCGATCTCCCGAGTTTCTTCCCGATGTGTATTGGCTTTTTCATATGAATATCGCGCATCGTCGAGATGGTTCAAGCAGTCACCCAGCCATGAATTCACGCCACCAGCACAGTCTTCTACTCTACGGTCGAGTCCTGGACTGGTCCCACTCTAGTGTGCTAAATTGCAATGCATAAGTCATTGGCTGCGCTCCCTACATGGATAGTTATTGGGAGGCAACGACCCTTTCTTTGTTGCCACCTGTACGTATCTTCCTTTATGGTAAGACCCGTACTTCCTCGCAATGGGCCTACGTGAGCAATGAAGTTGTGGTCACCAGTTCCGTGCTACACAATTGTGGAACAGCTTCGCCGTTCTTTAGGTCCACAACTCCTGCATTTTTCTCTTTACTATCCCCATACATATGACCTAGCCAAACGCCATGAACAGAAAATTCACCAATATGTTCAATACGTTTTCAATATGCTTAACAATGCATGCAATGCCTTACATTAAACAAACACTTGCATTGTGGACTCGGCATATTCTGATTTCTTTTCACATTTACGATACTTCTTGTCGATTTCTATGAGCTCGTTGATCAAATTCGAAGTCGCATCGAGGAATCCGGGAGCGTCTTCGAGCAAGACCGAGCATGTGAATACTCCGATCAAAAAAAATTTCGGGAAGCTAGCACTCACGCGCAAGACTTCAATGGCGAAGCTGTTGTAGGTGAGCTTTGCTGCACGCAGCTAAGTTTTAATATCATTGTTTATTTTCATAGTTTCGGTGCTAGTAATCGTCGTCATATGCATCAAACAGGTCGTCGTCTTTCTCGAAGCGAGTGGTGGATGGAATGTCGTACTCGGCATTGTAGTCTTTAACCAGCTCTTCGTCATCGACTCGAGGCAGCGGTTGCAGGATCTGCAAGTCGTCTCTGGAAGGATTGGCACACTCGTAGCCATGTCTCCAATTATCCATGAATGACTTCCATAGAATGTGTCGGTCGTGGTGATCTTTAACAAGCACGATTGTTCTTTTTTAAATTTTAGCATTGGAGCTTTAGCATGAACGCTTTAGTTTGCTTACATGCGCGCTAGAGATTGACGGCAGTGCTGGTGGTTCTTTTTTTTTTTTTTTGCTATAGCCACTGCGCGAGCCGGGGACTCGGCGTTTTCTACAATGCATGCGCTCACGAGTGATCGGCATGTTCTCGCTCATCGAGGTTTTTGCCAGTTTTTTATTCTCGCTAAATCTACTGCGCGTTCCGGGGATGCTCGGAGGTCGCCGCAAGGCACGCGTCCACGAGCCTTCAGAATTTTCTCGGTTTTTTTGCAGCAGCAGCGGCGATCTAACGGCCAGTAACATTTCCGTTGTTAAAAAAGCCGGCCGGACGGCATATCCGGGAATAAGGACATCTGCTTTAGTGAGCACACGCAGAAACTTACAGCTTTGCTCCCTTACCCTCTATTTCTAGGGTGCGGTGAAATCCCGAGAAACCCGCCAGGACTTGACCTGGCCCGCCGCGGTGGCTCAGCGGTTGGGGTGCTTGGCTATACTAAGCCGGAAGACTCATGTCCGATCCCTGTAGCAGGTGCCGCTTTCAAAAGAGGCGAAATGCAAGAACGCGCTTTTGCTGCGTGGTATCAGTGCATGCTCCTTTTGATGATGATGATGCAGATGATGATGATGCAGTGGTGCCTTTCCCTTTGAAACGGGTGGCCGTTACAGTGACGGCCTGGCAAAAAAAAAAGAAAAACAAGAAAACAAAATTCACAACTACACAGAGGTCCAGGAAGAGTCCAGAAAGAGTGACTGGCTCTGCGCCCTCAACGCTGCCCCCACATTGTCACAGACACTTCTTCCCCGATCTCTCACTGTGCTTTGCAGTGCTGCATGCTGCCCTCCACTGTTCAAGGCATCGCTTAGTCCGGGATGCTGCCACAGTCTGCACTTCACCCTCCGAGTCCTCGAAGCCCAGCGCTACTGCCAGTGCTGTCTGAGACACAGGCTCTCCAAGCGCGTCACACTGAAGCACCAGATGTTCGATTGTTTCGTCGGAGTTCCGACAAGCGCGGCACAACATACACGTCACTGTCTCATCGAACACCTGTTGCCGCGTCAGAGTGCGTAGTGCCCTTGCTCTAGCCTCGAAGAGCAGGGCACTCCCGACGCTGTTATCGTACAGGCGGACCGCTTTGATGGAGTTCTTGCGCTGGCCGTAGAAGGACATTCTCTTTATCGGTCAGTGCTATAGCTTCCATGCTGCGTCTTCCACTTCTCGGACTCCTTGTCGTACTGCCTGGGCGTATGCTCCGACTCAATGCACCCGAATGGGGTCTTGTGTGAGGCCGAACTTTTGCTCCAGGTGGTATATCCGCCGAGTCCACTGCGTGCGAAGACAGGTTGCCGACAAGTATTCAAAGACTCTCCTCGCCCATCTGTCCCGGTGCATATTGAACAGGCGGTTGTAGAAAGCCAGCTTGCTTGAGGCCTCCCGAGCAGCAAAACTGGACCAGCCTAGGTCACCTTGGACAGCTTCGTTAGCCACCCTACCGTGGCATCCGACGGCTATTCGGCCGACTTCTCGCTGTTGCCTCTCAAGTACATCATGGCCTCTCGCCGACAGGCACACCACCGCGTTTGCAAATGTCATATCAGGCACATGAACGAGTTTCAACAAGTCCCTGATCATTACATAGCGGTTACACCCCCATAGGCACCTGCGTCGCAATATGCATTGGGCTCTAAGGGCAGTTTTCCCTACTCTATCTTCACGAAGGCCGAACAAGTCCACTCCGCTGCACAAGCTAACTCCAAGGTACTTGACTGATGATGCAGTTTGCAGGACCTCCTCCTCCAACCTTAGTGCCGTGCCTTCCGCCATCTTTCCGGCCAACTGAACAACTGTGGTTTTCTGGGCATTGAATCGAAAGCCCAGCCCCTTCATCTCAGCTGCACATATGTCCAGTAGGCTCTGCAGGTCATGAGGAGTCTCTGCCATCAACAGCAGGTCATTTGCGTATGCCAGGCCTGGGATCCGGCGGTTATCATCGATACCGCTTGTCGTGTATCTTAGGCCAAAGCCCAGGCCAGATTGCAGGAGGGCTCCCTGAGGCTCCAGTGGCGTAGCCAGAGGGGGTTTTGGGGGGTTCAAGCCCCCCACCCCCCTCCCCCCGAAATTTTTTTTAAAGAAACCATATTTTGCCCGTAGTTTTTAAGAAACCATATTCTGCCCACAGCGCCGCGCATAGTGCCTCCTTTTCACCAAATCGGCGAACTTCCCAGGCTCGTAGCAAGAGAAAATTATGAATGACAGCGATTTCCTTGCGACTTTCGGTAAGATCTCGATCAAGGTTTGGGTTCTATTCGCACTTTCCAGCGAATATAGGTGGCGCGACGGGGCATCCAAAATGGAGGACGGGACGATGATCGGGACGTCGCGTAAGCGCGCGCGTCTGGAGGAAAAAGCCGATCCGGGCCCATTAGTGTCTCTTCAGACCATCTTTTCCCTTGCCCATGAGACACGAAGGTGCTTTGTCGAAGGCGAAGCAGTTTATAACTCCAGTCACACAGTGTTTTGCGGCATCAGGGAGGCCACCGATGACATGCTGAGCATCGATGGATTGTGCCTGCAACCGAATGGCGTCACCAGCCAACCGCACTGCGTGCACTTTTGTTGGCATTGAAGGTTCGGTAAAGGATGCTCCACTTCCATCCTTGCTCGTAAAATTGTTCAAGCACACTCTGCGAATATTTATTAGGCGCCAAGCAGAGCTCGGTAGACGCAACCGAGCACAGCGTTTTGTTATTGCCACCTGCGCAATTGTGTCGGGTTAAAATCCGAGTAAATTATAATTTTGTGGGCTGTTTTTGCAAGGAAAGATACAACGGCGTTTATGCAGGTTACAGGTAATAATAAAAATACCGAAACTAAATATCAAACGCTCACGCCTCTACGGCAGGGCCTGTTACATCAGCCATGCTGTGCTTTCAGCGCGCTGTCGGAAACGACGATGTCGCAGTAACAAATTTATTTATTTATAACAAATACCTACATCGCCCATCCCTGTGGGGGGGGGGGGGGGTTGAGAAAAAAAAACAAGTTCAAAACAGTAATCACACAAATGCTAAAAAGAGAACGATGCACAAACAACCCAACAAAGTACAAAATGCAACTGGAATGCAGCATTTATTAAAAGAAACCACGTTAATAAAAGAACAATGACGTTCTCCTTTTGGTTCTTGGCTTTACTTTCTTCTCGTACGTGCACATATATAATGTTATGTGGCGGCACGGCGCCTTTCTTCAGCCGCGGTTTTAGTGGCTGCAGACCATCTATTAATAAACGACACACTCAACTTGCACGAAAAACACACCATCAATAACTAGAGAGCGAACTAAACTTACGGATATAGCTCCCGAAGAAGTCAGCTTTCGTGAAGTGACTACTGCAAACCCCATTGTGTTGCTGACACATTTTTCGATGCGGAGCATAGTTATCCAAACCTTTCGGGCTTTTTATCTCTAGGAAAGGTATGAACGCTGGCTTTTCCCGGCACTGAGCGATTTCTATACTGCGGTACACAGAACATTCGACTGCTTTTTGGTTTTGCGTTCTCAATCCCCACGTTTCTGAACGCTCGGCTGCCTTCGCCCGGGACGCCGATCATCTACAAACAGCTTCGGAAAAAAGGCGCGCGGCGGCGCCACCGTTGCTGGAAAGTGCGAATAGTCGCTGTTGTGATCTGCCGGTTTATCTAGTTTGCCTCCCTCACGCGGGTTCCTCTATCCGTCCGCCGCAAATCGCAAGTTCCAGTGGCGTAGCCGGGGGTGGCGGAGGCTGACCAGGCTTTAGTCCCCTCCCCCCTCTTCCGAAAATTTTCCGGCCGGCGCCGTGCTGCCTGTTATGTCTGGTACGTCGCCTGTGAACAAAGGCGCATGTCTTCGGATGTGCCACTATTAAAAACATTCACGACCCAGTGCCTGTCCTAACGCATTCGTGCTTACACAAAACGAAGCACCCGGGTCAGGACAATTGCGTCTGAGGGGTGCAGCTCCAAAAGTGATGGCGCCCTCGGGTAAGCTCAAACCACGTTGTGCCCCTGTGGGTGTGGCATGCCGCCACACAGAATAATTGGCCGGCTGAGTCGTTCTCAGCAGATGAGATTGACTCGTCACGGTATAACCGGGGAAGCAAAGGAGTGGTCCGCACTGACTCGAGCGAAAAAAAAGAGACCACCCGCCAGTGATGGGTGAAGACTGGTACGATAAAGGGCCGAAAGGGAATAAACGATCTTTTTATGTGTAAACAGAATCATGTGCAAGTGGCGGTGGCAGACAGTTAACTGAAGAAAGCGATGGGTCTGCGTATTGGGCGAAACGTGTCCTTTAGCTGGATGAATGTCGTGGTTGGGCAAATGGCCTGTGTGGATGAGGCGCATAGCAAAGTATGCCCCTCTTCTGCGTGTCAAACCTTCATTCTTTTTCACGTTTCTGTGGAGCCCGGGAGGGTGTTGGCGTGGGATAATTGATTGAGCTCACCTTGCGCGCACTGCGTGTCCCCTTCAGAAAGCGGTGTTGCCGACAGTCGTTTTCTTCTCCGCGGTATTTTTCGCTAACCTACGAAACTGGGGAACAGGGAGTTGACGAAAAGGGCACGCCGCGGCTTGCCGAGCGAGTTCCGGACTTTATCCTACACGTGAAGGCTTGACGGTCACCAGCCCTGCCATAGGCAGACGGCGCTCGCGACAGTAACAAATACCCGATGGCCATCTTCGACCTCGCTCACAACTAAAGCCCCTTCATTGCGTCCACGGCCGCTGTTTGCCTGGGCGGCGGCTGCCCAGAGCAGTGTATATTCAGGGGCCTTAGTCACAAAAATGCCGACATGACAGAACGGTGCAAGGGCCGAAGCGCCCTTGCTTTGGGAAGCTCACGCTCGAAGTGCCATGCAACACACAAAAGAGGCCGCAATTGTAAGCCCTTTTCTTCCCCTGAACCCTGATTTATCCTTGCGTGATCATTGTCTTTTATTTTTAAATAATCGCTTCACAATATTTACATGATGTCACAGTACCTTTATGTCTGCGAGCCAAAAAAATTATATCTTGTTTTATTTCTAATGCATTACAGTCGAGCACGGATATATCGAACACGGGTATATCGAATTATTGTCTATATCGAACTCATGAATTATCCCCTTGAAAATTCTGTGTAAAAGCATAGGAATTCGTACGTTTATATCGAACGGTATTTTTCCCGACATTGGGTATATCGAACACCGCACGAGCTGGAAGGTGCTCTTCGGCGGTCGCTGCACCCCCGATTTCCGCGGTCGCTTAGTGCCTTCGCCGAAACCCGACAGGGACAGAAGCCGGGGTGTCGGAGCGTCATGCTGGCCTTTTCATGGATAACTGCTCGGCCAACCAAACCACCTGCGAGCTCGAAAACATCGAGCTCAAGTTTCTGCCTCCGAACACAACAGCCAGGCTGCAGCCGCTCGACCGCTCGACTAAGTCGTTCAAGGTTGGGTACAGGAGGCGACTCCTCGATAGTTGATGAACCTCCGCGTGGGCACCGAGCTTAAAGTTGACCAGCTGGGGGCCATACACATGATGACGAGGGCCTGGAACAGCGTAAAGCAGAGCGTGGCCAACTGCTTCCGGAAGACAGGCTTCGTGACGGCCGAACTTTCGGAAGCTTGCGTAGACGGCGACGACGACGAATAGGGCATGGACGACACGTTTCGCGAGCTGTCGTCCCTTTTCCCGGCTGCTGTTCCAGCCAGACTGTCTGCCGGTGACTTCGTGAACGCTGACAGCAATGTTTAGGCTGTTGCGAGCGTCGGTGACGAGGATATCGTAGCTGCGGTTGCAGGAACCCAGGCTGATAGCTCGAGTGGCGAAGATCGTCTGGACGAGGATGCGGCTACACGATCGTACTCCGCCGGTGAACTGACGGCTGCGTTCAGCTTGATTCTACGTAGTTGCGGCGACATGGGAGGAACTGGGCTGTCACACCTGGATAGCCTCGAGAAGATCGAGACCAGCGTCTTTAATTCCATGTACAGGACGAAGAAGCAGGCCAAGATCAGCGATTTCTTTTCACGCAAATAAAGCATTCTGTTGCGTCGTTTGTGCGGAATTAGTTATCATTCTTGAATACGCCGATCGGTACGTGGTCGTCCGCCACAGGTGAGGTCTCACAGCCCATATTTTTTATACAGTCGAACACGGATATATCGAACTCCAAAGGGATCGCGAAATAGTTCGATATATGAAAAATTCGATATAAAAAATATGGGCTCTGAGACCTCACCTGTGGCGGACGGCCACTTAACGATCGGCGCATTCAAGAATGACAACTAATTCCGCACTAACAACGCAACAGGGTGCTTTATTTGCGTGAAAAGAAATCGCTGAGTTTGGCCTGCTTCTTCGTCGTGTACATGGAAGTAAAGACTGTGGTCTCGATATTCTCGAGGCTATCCAGGTGTGACAGCCCAGTTCCTCCCATGTCGCCGCAACTACGTAGAATCAAGCTGAATGCAGCCGCCAGTTCACCGGCGGAGTACGATCGTGTAGCCGCATCCTCGTCCGGACGATCTTCGCCACTCGAGCTACCAGCCTGGGTTCCTGCAACCGGAGCTACGATATCCTCGTCACCGACGCTCGCAACAGCCTAAACATTGCTGTCAGCGTTCACGAAGTCGCCAGCAGACAGTTCGGCTGGAAAAGCAGCCGGGAAAAGGGACGACAGCTCGCGAAACGTGTCGTCCATGCCCTATTCGTCGTCGTCGCCGTCTTCGCAAGCTTCCGAATGTTCGGTCGTCATGAAGCCTGCCTTCCGGAAGCAGTTGGCCACGCTCTGCTTTACGCTGTTCCAGGCACCCGTCATCATGTGTATGGCCCCCAACTGGTCAACTTTAAGCTCGGTGCCCACGCGGAGGTTCATCAAAAGCCATAAGAGGAGTCGCCTCCTGTACCCAACCTTGAACGACTTAGTCGAGCGGTCGAGCGGCTGCAGCCTGGCTGTTGTGTTCGGAGGCAGAAACTTGAGCTCGATGTTGTCGAGCTCGCAGGTGGTTTGGTTGGCCGAGCAGTTATCCATGAGAAGGCAAGCGTGACGCTCCGACGCCCCGGCTTCTGTCCCTGTTTGGTTTCGGCGAAGGCACTAAGTGACCGCGGAAATCGGGGGTTCAGCGACCGCCGAAGAGCACCTTCCAGCTCGGGCGGTGTCCGATATATCAAATGTCGGGAAAAATACCGTTCGATATAAACGTACGAATTCCTATACTTTTACACAGAATTTTCAAGGGGATAATTCATGAGTTCGATATAGACAATAATTCGATATACCCGTGTTCGATATATCCGTGTTCGACTGTATCGAATTTTTCATATATCGAACTATTTCGCGATCCCTTTGGAGTTCGATATATCCGTGTTCGACTGCATTTGCGTTTGAATTGGTTGTTGAAAGAAGCGCCAGCTATGAAGCGGATAGGTAGCTTAGAAAGAGGGAAAACGTAAATTCTACTCATATAAACGCCTAAATGTCCTATGATGCACAAAGTTTACTCAAAGCGCATCGGGACAGCGTTATAGTACATGAAGAGTTACCGCTGTCCGTGAATTACGTGAACAGTTAAAATACATGAAGAGTTAAAAAATATATTTGTTCTCGCTGCAGTTTTAGTAGTTTGCTTCCTCTTCAGGCACGCAACTCCAAGTGAGGTAGCGGCTGTCGCATGGTGTGCCCGTATATCGTGACCTTTGTTACCCCATTTCACACCACGCGATCGGGCGTAGAATGCTTATCAGCAAAAAAAGTTTTCTTCTGCGTTTTGGACAACAGCAACAAAATAAAAAAATCTCATTCTTACCGCCTACGCCATTTTATTGCAGATGTCACGCTCATCACACCACACACGTTGAAATAAAGCAAGTAATCACATGAAACTATGCTCATTTAATTCCTGCACAAGGTGCCTGCACAAGGTGCCCGTGCAGTATACGTACCGTATCACAGGCGCAGATTTCCACCACGTGATCTGCGGATTTTTTCCCAGTTTACAACTTCATCTGGCACTAAATATTATCATAACCAACACCAATAGCGCATTTGAAGACAAGATACAACCTTGCTGAATTTGAAAGTACTAGCCTTTGGTAACTCACTCAGCTACATTCCAACCCCAGAGACGTTTTTCCACTGCAGAACAAATATCGAAAAATTTCAAATTCCCGCTGCAGTGACCTAATATGGGCAGGAGTGATTTAGTACAGGCCAGCACTAAAGCGTAGTGTTACGAATCGGCCAGCGCCGCCGTACTGTCTCGCATCACTCCTCGGCTGTGCAGCGAAGCCACTCGTGCGCCTTTGAAAACACGCGCCACCATGTCGGCAGCAAGTTGCGACAAGCCGCGTCAGACGCTTTGCTCTCGCGCATTTCAAAACTTCGGCGGCTGCCTGCGAAGCTCGTCTCCACGCTCTTCAAGGACACAGAGGCCCCGTCGATCGCAACGGAGTCCTCCTCTCTCCCCTCTCTCGGACTCAACGTGCCCGAGGCTATGAACGGCTTACGAACTCTGGAAAGAGTGTTATGCGTGTTCCCGCTTGTTGCGTTTGACCGTTATCGCTTTTGGGTATAAATAGAGCTGCCCAAGCGTTGTAAACCATTCCTGTTAGAGCAGCGAATCGATGTTGTCGCTCTGCTCGAGTCCTGTATTATAACCTCGCCCGTCGGGGCATTGTTCTTTGGCTTAGGCTCACCTCTCGCTATGAAGTAAACAGTTACGTTAGCCTACGGCTTCTGGACTTCTTCACGGCTGCAACAGCGGCTGGCCGCTCGCATCATACACGCTACCACAAGGGACCGGGCGGCCGTTGTATGGCACCACCGTCGCTTCAGCGAACAGCGCCGCCCGTGGCGAACCGCTCGTCAGTGGAATGCCGGTGGCGGTCAGCGCAGCGTAACTGTGCATGGCTTTCTGTCGTTTTTCTGCGGTGCGGCTTTCAAAGCGTACGTAACCCCACGTGCATTTTTCAGATCGGTAAATCTTGAGCGTGGATGTGACGTTTACGAGGCACGCAATGTGTGTGATTTACGCCCATACTCAGTGTTTACAAATAGCAGACGACGCTCAATGCGCCAAGCTGGAAGTCAAGCTGGAAGTGAAAGTTCGTTGCTTCATGCAATTTTTGATGCCTGCATGCAGTTTCGCGTATCGTATCGAGGAGTATACTGCAGCTAAATGTTCCCACAAAGCCGGTGTGTGCAACCGATCTAGGAATGCTGCGGCGCTGGCCTTGGGCAGTTGATGGCGAAACGGCGTCGTCGTCGTGCACAAGCGAAAGACAAAGTTGGGGGTATCTTCTAAGATTTACCTCAAAACAGAAATTGTGATGGACGAAGCTTCCGTAACTTCATTACCTACGGCTGAAACGTGTTTAATTTCACAGAAATGCTCTTACTACAGTCATCGGGAATCGTTGATAGAATAAATACCGCATGATAGAGAACGTTATTGCTTGTCGTGGAGAAGCATTGCTTTACAAGAATTGCAATGGTTGCTGGCTAGTTGGTAAATGGTTTTTCAAAAACCGATTCCTGCATGGCTGAAGGACGCAAGACAGGAGGGTGCCCGAAACCTGTACTCAGCTTCACAACTGAATGCCGCAGTCGGTTTACAAGCTGCCACCTACGCTTGAAGAATCATGCACACCTTCGTATAACGACGATGAGGGTTTATCGCAAAGCTCTATCGTATGGGTTTTCTTGGTTGCCTTCTGGATTTAAACTTTGACTAGTTGAGCGCCGAATTTGACCAGCACGCAGTTTGGTCTTTTGATCGCAGCGTCTTTGACTTTGACCATTTCCCATTCGATTTCGCAGGAAGAAAGCTTTGCGTTCAACAATCATAATCATTAGACGGAGGGCTAGATGACTTTGCTATTTAATTTTGAACTTCCATGCCCCCCTCTCCAAATCATAACTTTGTCCAGCGTGTCGGAAATGTGTCTGTGCTGGAGGACTCGGGCTGATGCACCCATATTTGAGGCAACTAATAGCGCGTTTTTGGTGTCTTCACCAGGCATTACACAATTTTTAGGTACTCTGTAAAGAATACTGAAGCATTAAAAAACACCGGCTGACGTTAACACTGTTACATTTTTAACGATCGGTGCCAGCATTTATTTCACGCAGGTGGTAAAACGGGAAGGGGAGGAGGGATGGTGGATGGTTTGTAGCTTGGGCTGTTGAGTTAGTGAATAACTTTGGCTCTTGATAAAATGACCACCACAAATGTGGGATTTCCACTTCGGCTTTCAGGCTCCCATGCTGTCACAGTGTCGCTCACCAAAACCGAAGGCACAAAGCTCACGGTTACAGAAAGTGTAAACTACCGCAACATATTTCTACGGCTACACGGTAATCCATCTCCTATGCAGGTGCCTTTCTATTTAAAGCAAACGTATCGAGGTATCCCAGCGCTGCGTAGTCATTTAAACCAGTGAAGATAATTTAAAGTGGTATAAATGAATTATAATATTGCTAATAGTTTTATTCCTACTCAGATCGCGCGGATCCAGGCGCAGAGCGCTGCAAAAAGCGCTCGTGTCAATGTAGCCCATTCCCGACCTTACAAGCATCCAATAAGTTTGCGTAGCCGTTAGTGCATTTAAGAAGAAAATAATATTACTAATAGTAGTTTTATTCGTACTCAGAACGGGTGTAGCCAAGCGCTGATCGCTGCAAAAAGCGCTCATGCCATTGCAGCCGATACCCAACTTTAGAAGCGTCCGACAAGTTTACGTAGTCATTACTGCATCTAAGAACCCAACACATCTGTCTAGACTTTGTTTCACCGCACATATACGCTCACAAAACCACCAAAACATTCAAAGCACCGAAGCAAACACGACAAAAACAACGGGAGGCTGTGTAGTCCAATGCACCGGCTCATTCCACTGACGAGGGGAGCGCCGAGTGGTGGCGCCCGGTCCTCGGATCGGGTGCCCCCGCCCAGTCGCAACAGTAGTTATGAGTGTGTTAACTGCACGTACCAATTGAAATTATAGCTTCAATGGAACTAGATTCTCTCTACAATCGCGCCGCCATGTTGATTGGCTGTGTCTAGGTCGTTTGACGCCAATCGTAAAAATATCCTGTGATGTCATAGAGAAATCGTCGGAAGCTGGGTGGGGAGTCGCCGCTGCTTCATATGTTTTATTTCATATCTCGATTATTCTTTTGAAGTTTGCAATAAGATTGGTATCATTGTTATCGAGAAAATGCAGTCTGTTTAATGAACCAAATACGTATTTTGTCTTCATAGCTTTTAAGGGCGAGTAAAGATCGTTTCCCCGAAGTCCGGTGTCGATCAGAAACCCAATCGCCCGGGCTCCGGTTGATTTGGCAAGAGGCTGGCAGGGCGATGGTGTTGAAGTTCTTGGAGGCGGTGGTCGAATTGACGAACTCGAGGCGTTGGGGTTGATTAAGTGAAGCGAAGAGTTTATATACAGCTATTTACAGTACGAAAACTTGGTACATGAGTAATAAAAAGAAAAACTTCAAACTGCAGCTAGACGCTAGCTCCGAGTGCGCACAAATCACTCGAGCTCCTCAGCTTCGTCTAACTCTCCTATTCTCGGAGCGTACACAAACCGCTCGAGAAACCACGGCCGAGACTCTGTCTCGCCGCAAGATCCGTCTAGTTGCCCGGTAAGGCGCTGCAGACTAAACCTACGACGCGATTTTAACCTCGACTAGGGGGCTCACAAATCCCAACCTAGCTATAACGGTCGAGACTCCTTGTCCCGCCGGGAACTGCCCAGCTCGACGCTCCGACGAGAACCATTTCCAACGGCCAAGTTCGGCCTTATAAAACCTCGAGATCACACTTTCTCGGGAACGCCCCTGTAGCGTTCGTACACGCGTATGGGAGTGCCCAAATTCACGTAGACAGCTGTCACTCAGCACGCAACGGAATATTCAATGAGTCACCGCCATCTCTGGGTCAACGGACCGCCCGTGGGCCAGCAGGCGCGTACGACCCCGAGGGAAGAGCGCGAAAGACACTGGCGCAGTGCACTGCGCCGGCGGGGGCGCTTTAACAATGGTTTATTGCATGGCGCGCGCTCGTCCCGACGCCGGTAATCCCTCCACCTCCGCGCGTCTAGCAGACGTTCCCGGAATCCGGCGGCGCTGTCTGCTTTCTCAATGGGGGGTTATCCTTGCGGATGTGGTGGGCCAGACAATCCGTCTCCCGTGCACGCCGTGACGAATTGGAGGCGGTTGCAGCGCAGTGTTGGCAGTGCTACGTCGCTAGACAGAGCGGCGGGTTCTCACGCGCAGCCCGGGCGTCCGGCCGCTAATCTCATAAGTGGACCTTACAACTCCCCCCTTTAAGAGGGTTACTGGACCTCTTGGTTCAGTCAATCCGAAAAGAATTTAAAAGGGCCATTCGTTTCATCGCTCCTTCAGCAATAACAGCACGGAACAAACAAACAAACAAAAAACACGTGGAAGGCCGGAGCTAGGTATAACCTAAAATGAGCCGCCTTCTACTTCTGCAGCTAATCCGAAGTCTCTCTCGCCTAAACTACAAACACAACCTATTCACTAGCCGTCAACAGGTACGGAATACTCTAGAAAACCGGAAACACACCAAAAAATGCTAAAAACCCTAAGTGCGGGTAAAAGTAAATTGGGTAGTGTCCCCGGAGCGCGTAAACGCCACGAACAACGAGACAACTCAACCTAAAACACTGATGCGCGCCATAACTGCAAACACGCAGAATCATTCCGGCACTCCACAACAAGAACAAAAGGAATAAGGACTGGCAAAGAACACGGGCAATTTTGCAGTCAACAAAAATACAACGTTAAGAAAGTTTGCATTGCCACTATGCGCACGCGCGCAAATGTCCTCCTTGACGGCGTAGCCTGATAACGTTCCTTCAAGAATGTTCGGCTCTGCTGTCGCTCACTTGCGGTGCACAGAAAGTTCAGTTCGGTGCGGGGATCGATCAATTCGGTGCACGGATCGAGCACTCAAGGCCTCTCGTCGCGCACAACCGCGGCACACACACACACCACCAACGAAAAAGGACGGGTGAACGGGAACGTTCACGTCCGTCGTGGCGGTGTTAAGGCTCGGAGGCAATTCAATACTAGCCTCCCCAAGCAACAATCTGAAAGCAGGGGAGTGCATTCGCGTACTTCCCGCCCCCTCTGCAGATGATCCAGACCGCGTAGCGTTGCAATGTCAACGCAAGTCTCGTCAGTTTAGCCCCATGAGGCGAACACAACTTCGGGGAAGACGGAGTGGTATCGCAAAATGCGACTTCGCTTCCTGTCCCATAGGCCAAGTGGCCATGCCTCTCCAATGCCCCAACGTAAGGCAATGCTGCGCGCTGGCCGCGTGAGCGCAGGGTTGATGCTGGAGAGTAATGGCGGCCCGCGAACGCGACGACCTTCTCGGGATCATTCTTTCCCTTACGCACAGACTGCCCCACAACAACAACCTCACAAGCACCTGTCACTACCAAAAACGGCTCGTGCACGCTAGGTGCATTCTGAGCAGCGGCCTGACAAAGACAGTTTTTCGGCTGTCCCAACGCGCACTCATCCTGGCACAACTCAGAACTAGGGCCTGTGACACACTGCCAGGTCGCAGAACTTAGTGCGTCAACCCATCCAGCGCGGCTCCCGACTAAATCTCGGTAATGGCCGCAACCAACACTAAAGCTACGAAGCTCTATCTCAGCCATCGGTTTCGCGAGATCGCCGATTGCGTCTCGGTCCTCGCTTTCAACTGTAGCTGCCTCCTCACACGGTTTTTCCCTCTCATTCGCGGCCTCATCGGGAGCTCTCATTCTTGGTTTCGCAGTCTCCACGCATGCGTTTTCGTGTTCTCCATCGGCCTCCTCGGTTGCACTCTCACCACCAAGACTACCAAACCCACGCGACATCTCCGTATCGTTCCTACCCTCATCAAACGTTCTGAGCTCCTCATCCTCCGTCTTCTCGCGTTCTCTCTCACTTCCTCTTCCCTTTTCTACATGTTCAACCCAGTCTACCTTCTCAGCTCCCTTATCCGCCTTTAACTCCTGCTTTTCCTCAGCCTGATCGTCAACTCCGTCTCTTTTTCGCTCCGTCTCGTCACATGCTTTCTCGTCTTCTATCTCATTTCTCTTCTGGGCGAGCTCCTGAACGCCCGACCCGGAGTTCGCTTTCTCGTGCAACTTTCGAGCGTAATTGGGAGCGCGGCGGGCCCCAAGACTTTCCTGCACGACTCCAGTCTCCTCCGCTCCACCGATTAGAATTTGGGTACTGCCCGTGCCAGCACGTTCAGCATGCATTAGCGCAGTGTCCGGTGCAAACATAACCTGCGGCCACACACTCGCAACAACAGGGCTACCCTTTGACTCCGCGCTCGCTGGAACACTCCTCACGCTCGCTTCCCTTTCCATGCAGCTGTTCCCGGCTGAGCCGCTAGTCACCTGTGCGCAGCCACGGCCGCTTATCTCGATCTCGCGCGGCTTCAAGTTGAAAAACGGGCTGCCCCCATTCAACTTTGCTGTCAGTGCGTAACTGGGCCTGCTCGACGGGTTCTGCCCTATGCGCTGCAGCGCCATCCCCAAGCTTTGCCTGCGAGGCTGCTCGTCATGTTCGAGCATCACTTCATTACACCGCTCTACGGTATCACCGGCCGCGCCTACCTCGTCGCTCCTCCTCCCAATGTCCATCTCCGCGCGTTCGACATCGGCGGAAATGCTAGCCTCGTGTAGGGAGTCACGGCTGCTTGCTTTGTCATCGCAATGTACAACCTCCAAACACTGGCCGGAACCATTCAACTTCGCTGTCGCTATACAACTAGCTGGGTCTGTGCCCCATTGTTTCTGCTCGCGGGTGTCCGAGCGCAAGGGCGTCTGCCTTCTCCGCTCCAGTTCCAACTTATACCTTCGTAACCGGTCTTCAGATTCGAGCTTCAGCTTTTGCATGCGCTCTTTAAATTCTCGCGCTGCTTTTCTCTCTCGCTCGTCCGCTTCGCGCGCCGCCTCTCGCTCTCTTTCCTCCGCTTCGCGCGCTGCCTTTCTCTCCCGTTCTTCAAATTCGCGCGCTGCTTTTCTCGCCCGTTCCTGAAACTCCAACTCCATTCGCCTAATAATCATGGTTTCGGACTCCGCTTGGACCACCCCTCCTGCCGCTGTTCCTCCTTGAGGTGGTGCCTCATGCGTCTGACCATTTCCGTCTCCTTCCGCCATGTTCGCCAGCATGCTCCGCATGACTACCATGCAACCCCAGACTCAGCCTACACCGCCACAACGAAGCGCAAGAAATCCCACTCACCCGCACTTTCGGTGGTCGGCTGCCGCGTCGTTGGCACCGTGCGCTGGCTTGGCTCTGCCGCTCCACTCCGCGCGGAGCTCGGCTGCTGCCGATGAAGGCGGGCTTGCGTCCGCTTGCTGCCCCTGGTTGTGACCTGGTGATTTCTTCTGCCAAATCCTGTCGGCTGCGCCAGTAAAGATCGTTTCCCCGAGGTCCGGTGTCGATCAGGAACCCAATCGCCCGGACTCCGGTTGATTTGGCAGGAGGCTGCCTGGGCGATGGTGTCGAAGTTCTTGGAGATGGCGGTCGAATTGACGAACTCGAGGCGTTGGGGTTGATTAAGTGAAACGGAAGTTTATATACAGCTATTTACAGTAGGAAAACTGGGTACATGAGGAATGAAAAGAAAAACTTCGAACTTCAGCTAGACGCTAGCTCCGAGTGCGCACAAATCACTCGAGCTCCTCAACTTCGTCTAACTCTCCTATACTCGGAGCGTACACAAACCGCTCGAAAAACCACGGCCGAGACTCTGTATCGCCGCAAGATCCGTCTAGTTGCCCGGTACGGCGCTGCACCCTAAACCTCCGACGCGATCTTAACCTCGACTAGGGGGCTCACAAATCCCAACCTAGCTTTAACGGTCGAGACTTCTTGTCCCGCCGGGAACTGCCAGCTCAGCGCTCAGACAAGAACGATTTCCAACGGCCAAGTTCAGCCTTATAAAACCTTGAGATCACCCTCTCTCGGGAACGCCCCTGTAGCGTTCGTACACGCGCAAGGGAGTGCCCAAATTCACGTAGACAGCTGTCACTCAGCACGCCACGGAATATTCAGTGAGGCGCCGCTATCTTCGGGTCAACGGCACGCTCGCAGACGAGCAGGTGGTGGGTTACACATTCCTTGAGGTCTGCGACGGGCTGGCCTGTTGCATCGAATGTGTAAAAGATCGCGCGCGCCCCCTCGCGGATCCCTATCGGTGGCTTCAAAGCGCCTCGCAGGCGCTGCATGCCGCTAATCACACTTCCCTATTCTAACCACTGTAGTTTCACCTACACCACGTGAACCAGTTCAGGCGGTGCAGCAATTCGCCGTTCGTTTCAGTGGTGCAGCTCGCGGCACCTAAACCGCGCCGTTCGATTCACCGGTGGTGCCGACGGGTTCAGGACGGGTTCACGGCTTTGCCTGCACTCTCTGCCGAGGAGGTGCACAAGCAGAAGAAAAAAGTGCACGTCTGGTTCCGCCCATGGAGTAAAGAATAGTTCCACCTTTACTAGTTCCGCCGATGGCGGAACCCATTTTGCACCTCTGTGGACTGGTTCAAGAGGTGCAGGCTGATTCGAATAGACCTGGTGATCACAGGACCGGGTTTGGGTGGCGCCCCCTGGATCGGACGCGCTGTCGTCTGCTACATTCGCGTCGCTGCTACACCCGCGCCGCGGTCCTCCGCTTGCGGCTGGCAGCAGTGCCTGTGCTAGAAATCGCCCGCTTTGATGCTTTGGTGCTTTAAACAGCGTATTTTCAGCCAGCTTCTGACAGCTCTGAAAAATTTCAAGCTTTATCCCGCACAATTTTACAACACATGAGGAGAGAGAGAACGACTTTCTTAGAGCATCCCTCAGACTATCGTGTGTACCTCGTCCTATCTAGCGTATTTGCGAGTTTCAGTGCTCAGAGCTCCTCGATAAGCATTGAAAATGCCTAGGCTTCCCTAAAGTATTTCTGATATGCTCTTATGAAGACTCAACAGTCTAATGCTACGCACCAAGCAGCGGGTCGCCCAGCAGGAAATAAAACGGGTGTCGTCTATTTCTTTCGTTGTTTTTTACTTGTATTAGATGAATGTTATTTTTCTGTGCCCAACACATTAATTTTTCTGCGCCGTCCCAAACGTCCTAGGAGGTTTGGGGATGTTTGCGAGCTGCTCACGAAATTCGCGTGGGTATTTTATTCGGGCTGTAAGGCATACAGTATCGTCTTCAGAAATGGGCTTTCCTTATGGATTGCAAGGGTTAGGGCTTGGGCGAGTTGGTTCATGATTTTAAAAGGGGGAGGGGGGGGGGGGTTTGTCAGCGCTCGTGTTTGTCACCTCCTTCTTCTTGTGTCTTGTCTGAGTTTGCGCTGTTTCCCCTTTTATTTCCTTATGGCTGCGTACAAAAGTGCATACCCACAGCGTGCGTTGTATGTTTACACGCAAATGTAATGAAAAGGTTTGTGCTATATACGTCACCGCGAAACGGCGTAGATAACGTTGTCCGCAGTACTCGAAGGCGACTTTTGTGCACCGAATTTCTATCGTAACAATCGTTATCGTAACAAACTCAATCTCAAACCGAACAGTTATGACATGAGTATACGGTGTTGAAGGCTTGATATACTTGCTAACGAACGCAATAAATAGTGTACATGCCGGTTTTCAGTATAACGCACTTATTAATGCGTTTGAGAATTTCTCGGGGAACATCTTCGATAGCCTGAGGATGTTGGGATAGGTGTTCGTCTGTATTTTTCTGGGAGACTGATGCTCTGCAGCTGTTTTGCAGAACTATTTTTGTCCGGCAAAGCGTTTTTTAAACGCATTTATTGTAAGTTAGTGAAGCGTGGATGCGGCACTGAGCAGATATGCGCGTACCCGAATTTTACCAGGCTGCGGTTGAACGGTCGCTAACTCTCCTCTGCAATGCATTATTGTTATGCTTGCGGAGTGTTTGTGGGCCGTGGCGCATCTGAGACACGGTGGTGACATTTTTTTTTCTTCACAATAGGATAATTTCATGAAGGACCAATTTGAGCAACGGTGTTTGGAGAAGCTTGGCGTAAAAAAACTTAGCCCACATCCCCCTACCACCATTTTTTTTACAGAAAACCACCTCAGCAGCAGAAGCCACCTGTGTCACGTCATTACGGACCTTTCTTCCAATTAAATCTTTATTTGGTGGCACCAGTCTATTTTTGTGATACACGTTGTTGATTTCTCTTGCCAATCATTGTGACATGGTTGCTCTTTTGGCTTTGTATCGGGTGTATTCCAGTGTGAGTGCCATGTACGAATGTGCCAGAATATATCCCAGAACAAAACAGTTGTGTGTCCCTGCCTCCATTAATAACGGCTGTATGCGATCACGCCCGGTAAAAAGGGTATTGCATGAGCAATTAACCGCCGTAATTAGTTGCATGAGCAATTGGTATAAATAGTTTCTGGAGGGACTGGATCTCTTGTTCGTATGAGAAATAAGGCCACGATCTAATTTCACAGTTTACCTGATCGATTGAACGAAGTCTTCCCTGGTGCCTGTCCCCAGATTTACAAGCTTGCGTTTTTCACTCGGTTCGCAACTGAACGTACGGCCATGCGAGCAATTTAATGTATTCGGCGCAAGGAATTTTTCACGTCGCTGTATGTGCTCACGCGCACAAAAGTGGTGTGCGTGTATTTAATCTATTCACAGCAGCCTACGTGAAGGGGAAATAAACATGTGCTACAAAAACGTCAAGGCACCCGAAAATGCCCAGAATTAAGGTAGGATGTATGTGAATAGTAAATGCGGGCGCAGACTGAGCGTCGCTTAATGATTCACAACAGCCTCAAGACAGCCAGCGCAGCGCTCGAAGTATACATTTGCGGATGACGCGTTCTGTATCTGCCGCGAACCATGTGCAAGCCCTCTGTGCAGTGTTTGCACTACCACAACTCAATCACGCGAATGGAAGAATCGAGTTACCGCAACAAAGTAATTTGCACGGCTCGCGTTCGATCCTGCATCACACGTAAACAAACAACGCGCTATGCGCATACGTGCCAGCGGCATCCACCCCGCAGAAATATCCCCTTGTAGACAAAAAATATTAAACAACGCAGCCTCATTTCGTACGTGTCGGTAAAACGGAGATCTAGAAATCCTATAAATGCTACCAAACAGCGATTGTGGCGCGAAAACAAGAGCAAACTGCAAGAAAAACTGGAGCGAAAAAAAGAGGAGAGCGGCGGAGAAGGGAGCGGTTGGCGCTACCTTAGTAATTTTAGGGGCCTTACAGCCATTAGAGTTCCTCTATAGTTCATTCCACAAGCTAGGTGCAGCACTGTGGAGGCTACATTGTTGTCAACAGCCCGCCCCCTCAGGGTGCCTAACTCACCGCGAAGGAAGCGACAAAAGGCGCCGGGGCCTTGCGGTGCCACTTGCCGAGAGGGGAGAAGGGAATGTCCTTTCAGGACCCCCTTCACGGCGAGTTAGGCGCCCTCAGTGGGCGCACTATTGACAACAATGTAGCGTCCATAGTGCTGCACCTAGCTTGTGGTATGCACTATATATACGCCTCGAGCGCGGCCTGTAGGGGCGCCACTGAAATCCTCCTAGCGGCCTGTTTCGAAAGCAGCCGCGGGAGTCGCCGGCCCGCTCCCCACTGTCCCCGTTGCTTTCGGGGCCCGTTCACAGTGGAGATTTACCGTTTGTAGGCGTTGGAAATACATATTTATGTGGAGCAGTCACTCTGTTCGCAAATGTGGTGTGTTTACGAGAGTGTAAATGTGTGTGACGCGATCTTAGTCTGGTACATTCGGTCTGTACAAGCGCCAGGTGTGCGTCACAGGTCGGCGTCGCGAAACAGGGATATGCATATGGAGATGATTGTGATTCCACTTCCCTGAAATTTACTAAAAGTGTCTCCGTAAGTATAATTTCCCCAGATGGTCATGCCATGGCTATACATTACGATGTAAATCAGTGTTGTCCGCTTATATAACCTAGTGGAGCGATCGTACCTGACAGCACGCCAGTTATGCTTGCTAATATCATACCTCAGATATTGATCACTACCCTGGACATAAATTTCACGAACATTCTACGAAATAAGTGCGGTGGATAATCCAAAATTATACCCGGGACGAGCGCACGACAAAAAAAAAATAATGCTGGGGGGTCTTGTCCTGAGCTGAGCTCCCGCAAACATTCATATATGTTACATATATCCTCCGCGAGCAGGCCGGAGAAGGGCTTCCACAGTAATGCCCATTCGCAACTAAACGTTTTTCGATGCATAGTCATATGACGGAGGGAGCCTGCAGAATCTAGCACAAACGGAAATCAGAAGGCTTTATCAGATACCCCACTCTTTTAAACGCACGTTTGATCAGTTTTGAACTTGTATACCTCAAAAAATGCGTTCACCGAGGGATCAGCTGTTAGTTAAGTCTAAAAACTAGAGTGGCGTGAACGAGTAGTTTGTGTGTGTGGTTACTATAACGTTGTTTCCTTGATTTCGCTCCGCAATCGTACGCAACAATACGTAAACGTCCTCCTCCCACTCCCCATGTCTCGCGAAATAGCAGCGCATTTCGCACACTAATTGGTCTCGTAAGTACTACCCGGCTTAAGTTTATACGAACGTCATTTCAGAAGCTGCACTGAGTTTTTTTTTCTTTTTCCTTTCTGCACGAGCTATTTTGTTTCTTCCGACCTTGCGGACCATTAATTTTTCAGTGGTTTAACTCACTTTTCTTGGTTCTTGCTATAAGCCATGAGTGCACCTCTTTCACGACGCAGAGCCTTGGAATATACTTAAAATTTTCGCGTGGCTTATATTCTTATGAAAGGCACAAGTTATTATCAGGTATTGGGTAATCGCATCCCCGAAATATATTTTTCTACAACGTATATATTCGTAATGAGGCCGCATTCGTTGTCCGCGCTACAAAACAAAACACACCTCTCACTGTGCCAGTATCAGGTTTAAACGAGACGACAATAAAATTCACTTGTGCCGGACGTATTCGGAGGTGACAGCGGTGGTATGCTGCGGCCGTCGCCGACGCCCGTAACAGCGGCCGAAAAGGACGCAGAGCCGCGTTCCCGGATAGCTATTGATGGCTAAACGTACTGTTTACTTACAGACGTCACCATAAGTTTTTTAGCACTTAATTGGAAGGGCAAAAAGAAGCGAAAGAGAACCAGAACACTGCATGAGCCCCTATGGGCCGCGCAGCGCTAATCCCGTCAACTCCGCGGAGAAGCGGCGGCAGGCGGCGCAGCGATCGCAAAGCTCGAGGCGTATAGCTCCCGCAGGGAGCTATTGGCGGTGAGCGCGACCACGGGCGGCGCTGCGAAGCGCGCCTGCGTGACGTCGGCTTAGGGATCCCCGCATTTGTCGCCTGCTTCACTCGGGCTCGCTCTCCCTGCTGTTTTTTTTTTTTTTGCGCTTGGTTGACGTCTGATGCTTGTCCGTACCAGATTTTAAATGCAGAGCATTTCAGTAACTCACGATGTCACCCGCGTTGACGTCCGTAGTCGTAGTCCGCACCCCTCCCCCTACACTATATAAAAAAAAAATACTATCCGGCGCCTGGTTTCGATTCCTCGACCCTGCGGGCGCAACGCAATGTACATGGTGCTCTACCCACTGCGCCACAAAGCCGACACAGAATGGGAGGCTACGAACGCGCCTTATATCCTTGACTCATTCAAACTACGTCAAGAAGCTGCTGATACAACGCATTCACTACCACCAACTCCCCAAACACTAAACGTTAACGCAATACACCCACCCCCTATGCGACGCATTTACTCGAGTCCCCCTCGCGGGGAGATGGGCCCAATTTTTTGCGTGTGCGTAAGTTTTTATTACAATAATAGACAAAATTACATACACTAGCTCAAGGCGCGAGTTAAAGTATAGTTTTGGATACCGCTATACGGAACAATCATTGCCGGCGTCGCCCAATTCCTTGCGAAGCCGGTCCTGTGCGGAGCGCGAAGTGTCGCAGCTAGGCGTCAGCTTCTGCAGTAAGCAATCTTTCGAACAAAGGGAACAGCCAGCTCCTAGTATCCGAAAACAGCGAAAATACAAGACCAAAACATATTCCAGGCCTTAGGGGCTGTTGGCTTTCGCAGAAGGCATTAGGATTCCCGGTAATCATATGTAAGGTAAAACAGTTTTTGCAACCTTGCCGAACGCTCCAAAGTGTTGTATCGTATCACTTTACGTTGTCGTCGCATGAAAGTATGCCGACATGCACTGGTTGAAAAAACTGTAGATTGAATTCTAAATAACCCACTGTGTGTATAGGCGCGGGCTGGTTTTATACCAGGCTTCTAACCAGTATGGAGGTTTATTGAGCAAAACGAGTCACGTCTACGGCAAAGATCACGTCTACGAGTCACGTCTACGGAACGAGTCACGTCTACGGAACACTATGGTTGTTCAGACCTGTAGGGATATTTCGGTACATTTCCCACAGTCATATCTTCCCAATATTCAGATATGCGTTATAGGAAAAGTACATTCAAGAGGAGAAAGAGGAGGATGAGGAGGAGGAGGAGAAAACTTTCTTTAACAGCACAATCGGGCTGATTAGTGGGCCGGGTCCTCAGTCCACGACAAGAGTGTAAAAGTATTTTCTTCAATTTATAGAACGCTATTCTGAGCAGACGAGGATTGGTTCTTTACGCCTGGAAGGGTTGGAAAACAATAAAGAGCTGCTGGGAAATATGAATCGGTTTAGACTTTTGTAATATATGCACGTATACTATTTATCGCGTTCACTATATAGCCAGTATATCAAGCCTTCAACACCGTAATCACGTCATAGTTGTTCGGGTTGAGAGCCAGTTCATTATAATAACGATGGTTACGATAGACATTCAGAGCACAAAAACCGCCTTCGAGTACTCTGGACAACATTGTCTGGGGCGCGATCGCGGTGGCGTAGCACAAGCTTCCCATTGTATTTCGATGTGAATAAACAACGCATGCTGCGGATATGCAGCCCCTTGCACGCAGCCATAACGAAAGCCAATTTTAGAAGAAGGGAATGTATGCCATACAGCCAGAAGAAAATATCCACACGATCTTTGTGAGCCTCCCAAACATCCCCAAACCTAATAATGAGACGTTTGTGTCTGTGCAGAGAAAAAATAATGCGCTGGATAGAGAAAAAAATAAAACATTCGTCTGATACAAGTCACCAACAACAAAACAAATAGAAAACAACCGCTTTATTTCCTGGTGTGCCATGCTCGTGTAGGGGCCAGCTGCTTGGTAGGTAGCATTAGACTGTTGAGCCTTGATAAGAACATCTCAAAAATAATGTAGGGAACGAAGCCTACGCATTTTGAATACTTATCGAGAAGCTCTGAGCGCTGAACCTCACGAATAGGCCAGAAAGGACGAGTTACACTCGATATTCTGCCCGATGCTCTAAAGAAAGTTCTTCTCTCTCTCCTCGTGTGTTGTAATCCTGTGCGGGATACAGCTTGATATTATTCAGATCTGTCAGAAGCTGGCAAACATAACTGAATTGCCAGAAAAACGCTTTTTAATGCACTAAAGCATCAAAGCGAGCGATTTCTAGCACGGGCACTGCTGCCCCTCACAAGCGGGGTGTAGCAGACGACAGCGGCGCGAGTCCGTGAGCCGACGTCAGCGCCAGGGGGCGCAACTCAAACATCTCAGTCGGCCCCTGGCGGCGGCGGGACGAACCGCTCCTAGTGTGGCACGGCCGGGCTAGAGAGCGAGCGGCGCGCGCCGCTCGCGCCGCTCCCTCTCTAGCCCGGCCGTGAGTGTGGATGGCGCTCTCGCGTCGTCTGCTCGTTCACACTGCGCGCGGCTCAAGACGCGAGCTGCACACGATTAAAAAAAAAAAAACGAATTTGTGGGCTTATTTTGCAGTAGGAAGTGGCATAGTTGCATCTGCTTGCGCATTTCATCTAGAAACGCAATAATCAGCGGCCGTTGCAGGATAATGCGCTAGTTTGGTTCCAATAAACATCGTCGCCGTTGGCACCGCTTGAGCGTGAAACGTGTCCTAAACATTGCTTCGACAGTTTGCACTCTTCTAATTATTGAGTGCAAGCGTCTGCCTTTGCGGGAATGTTAAAGGGTGCGTTTTTAAGGTGGCGTGGTGGTTATTTAAAGGATAAAAGTTTACTACAAGAAATGGGTATGAAGCGACAAGACGCGTTCATGCCCATACATTTGCCACACCCTTGTAAAACTTAGCTGTGTCCTTTAAGAAAACGAGAAACAGAAAAAAAAAACAATTACACTGTACACGACCAGGGTGCTATCGCCCATACAATACCGGAGGCGTATTTTACACACGCAAGCGCCTGTGCGATCGAATTCTTCCATTCCCTTTTCGAAAATAAACACCATTTTTGGACAGTCGTTGTTTATACTGTGTTGTTAGTTTTGTGTATCACTTAAAATACGCTTCTGTGGATGCGCAAAAGTATTTCAGGGGGATTTCTCGGTCAAATTAGCACTTGTGTGTTTGCGCCTGTCCTGTACCATTTCGTGTGTCATTTTTATATATCCCATTTTCAAATCACGACATGAATCACCTTGCCAAAAAATGTGTTTCAGTCAGCATAACCAAATGCCTAATAGGGTCACGTCTTAACCTATTAAGGTGGACCTAAGTTTAAAGGAGGAGGAGAAATCTCGTAATATAACGCGCGTTATTGCATACTGGTCTAGTGGGTGTGTGCCACGAATCGCTGTATTTTTTTATTTTTTCCACAGTGCTAGCTTTAAATACCATTTTGAAAAAGGAGAGCCACCATTCCTGGAAAAAGGGGGTTAATAATTTTTGTAAATACTGGCGTTTACTTGTTGAAGTACTGCTTTTTCACCGCTACGGAACACGACGCCTAGCGTACTTCTAATTGCAAGTAATACTGATAGCCAACATTTGGTTTTTCCCGTTATATGGTTTCTCTTCTCACTGCGTTTGGAACGCTGAAAGACCCCCCCCCCCCAAAAAAAAAAAAAAAAAAGAAAACGAAATGCACGAGAAACTTTTACCCGTGGCTGTTTTCCAATCTTCAAGAATTAAATACCAAGACAAAAGCAAGACAGTTTACAACACAAAACTGCTACGGGAAACCCGCTGCGCCATTTCGTAACCAGAAATAAATAGGAACGTTTCATCTGCATAATGGCAACTTCATTTGCCATCATTACAACACACAAAAATATCGTAAGCTTTTAGAAAAAATGTCGGGGCAGTTAAGTGGTGTTACCATTTCAGGGCATACCACAAATGCAAGAATGCGTCATGCTACCAATTAAAGCGATTGAAACTTCTGTTGTAAACTGAATTCCACAGATCGAGGCTTCCTGATTTGCTTCCATTTATGCTTTTGGTGAAGGCTCAAAGCCGCAGTCTGGAAAGATCGAGCTGGCTACGAGTTATGGCGTACAAGTTCATTGTCATTATTTCGGCCGTTCTGAGATTCCCGATGGGTCATCGCTTTTTCTTGCCGCTTTCATGCAATAGCTTGAACGTTGAGGAACTGAACTACACCATACCACTCTTGTCTGCGCCTTTCATGCTCACATGCGGCGCGAAAAAGGCACGAAGCGCGCCCACAGTGTGCATTCTCCCAGGCCGCCCAGCGGAGCATCCACACTAGCAGCGCGACGCTGTCGCCACCTACATGTCGATCTCGCGGCGAATAGAGGAACTCGGAACTCGGGAGCTATATAGAGGAACTCTAACAGCCATCTACTCTGCGTGCCGCAGTGCGGCAGAAAACGGCGAAACAGCACCTTCGAAATTACGCTCTCTCCGGCCGAATGGGACGGCCGGAGCAACGGCGCGCCGCGGCAGCCGATCACGGAGGCCATGCAGCTACACACCAAGTTTAGCTGAAAGACCTGCTCTTATGATGTCATTGCAAACGTCGTTCAAACACACGTTTTGGCACGAGAATCAAAATTTTGACTTAAATTGGTTAATTTCGCAGTAAATAAAGCATCGTTTGCTTCCACAAGCACTGGGGGCACTATAGAATGCGAAATCTTTCGAATAAAACAAACTTGTATTTTGTGTTCATGGCTCTTTTAAAGGGACCATGAAGACAAAATACAAGTTTCTTTTATTCGAAATATTTCCTGTTTTGTAGTGTCCTCAGCGCTCGTCCGGATGCAAACGATATTTTGTTCACTGAGAAGTCATTCAATTGAAGTTAAAATTTTGATTTACCCGCTAAATCGCCTGTTTTCGTGGTCTGCAATGACATCACGGGGACCGACCGCTCTGCAGCCGATTGGGAAGCCTGGTTTATCGTTAGTGAACATAGATGGCGCCACCGTACCGTGGCAAGCAGTTTACTGCCTCTGCTATACTTTTGACCGTATTTGAACCTGGCTTGTTTTTGTTTAGGGAGAAAACAATTGTTGCGTGAAACAATGGGCTCACTCGACAAATATGGTCACGTAAGACACTGCTGCTTGCGTCAATCAACCCCAAAGCCCCGCAGTGCTGTCAATCTATACCAAGCATAGAGTGCGCAGTACCAATAGCAGTATGCCTCGGTACTTCTATGTTGACGTGTGCTTTCGTCACTGTTTGTCCCACCGATCCTACTTATATAAGAAGAATGTGCCCTAAAATTAAGCGCAAATAGCTCGTTCGACAAGATTATAAGCTCTGCCTAATTTGCGTTTGCTTTTGCCTGCAGTCGCAGAGCTGGCTGGTATAACATCATAGGTTCTGTTGCGGGAAATGAGCTAGTGGGTCGCATGGCCATTCCCTTTTTTCCTAATTATACAGCTAATTTGAGCGAAGTTTACGTTAAGAGTGGCGTCAGTATGATTCTAACGAGGCAATCTTTTGAATGAAATAAACTTGTGTTTTGTCTTCATGGCTCCTTTAAGCGACATTATCCGTATTAGCACTGTAAAGCCACAATAACAGATACCAACTGAGTGGATTGCCCAACCCTTGATAAAACGACGAATAAAATAGGTAGTTAAATATAAAAATAAATAAAAAGTGAATTAATTGTAATCTATCAACAATTTATCCAATCATAATTCAGCTGCTGAGCCCGAGGACGCGGGGTCGATTCCCGGCCGCGGCGGCCGCTTTTCTGAAGCGCGAGACACATGCGCGACTACAGCATGCGATTAGCATGCGACTGATCGTTACCACGGTCGCCACGACTAGTTGTACGTGTGAATTTCAGACACATGGTCTGATGCGCGCTTGCGATTCGTCGTCGGCGTGGCTCCGCCCACTGTGTTCGCTCCATGGTGGCCTCCTTTACACAGAACACAAATAAGCCGGAATGGGAGTAAATGGCTTGTCGCATAACTCAGTTCGGAGTTTTCAAAACTCCTTCCGATGGGAGTTTTACCTTACTCCCATTATTTCGGCAGTTTTTTCAGTAGCATATCGGAGTTTCATTTTACTGCCACTACAATGGGAGTTTTCAGGGGGATCATTGGGAATGTATTATTTCCTCCAACTGGGAGTTTTCAGGGGGCGCGTTGGGAGCAGTAATGACCTGCATTCGAGTTTTTTTTTTTTTGCGTTTGATATAAGCGCTGCATAGGAATTATTACTGTATTTGGGAGTTCTGAATGAGCGCACAGGCCGCATTTACATTTTTCGTTTAGGATTACGTAATTTCTAGTCTCTTTCCGCTTCAAACGTTGAATGGCGAAACGTGAAAAGTTTGTTTTCTGCACACAGTCAATTTATTGCATAAGAATTAAATAAATACGATATGCGTGTGAACAGGTTAATAACAAAATAAAAATACTGAATCAACAAAACACCTACATCGAGAACGCAAGGTATCTTGGTAAGAACTTTTTCTACTACAACACTCTTAAACGAAAAAAGCATGTCGTCGGTGCGCTAGCTGTTTGCTTCCACTTGCCTCCCAAACGCTGACGTTCTCATGGCACGTTCTTAAGGAAGCCACAGTAGCACATGCATTACAGGGATAGCAAAACGCTTTAAATCTACGGCAACAAATACAGAAGCATATTGGGCATCTGACCTGAAGAAAAAAAAAAGAGAAACGGCATTGTAAAAACGCTGCACTTGTCACTCTTGTGTCCATTTTTCCGTAATGTCTGAATGTTTATTTAACGCTACGCAAAATTGCACTTCCGTCCGAGACACCTGCACTCACTAGTTCGTCAAAACGAAGTGCTGTGCTGTTCGAAAGGGAGCGCGACCCTTGCGGCGACCAACTTCTCAAAATGCTTCTTTTCCCTCTTTTCCTTGCGTGTTGTGTTCTGGGAGCGAGCTTCAGCTTTTACCACTCGCACTGCCCCTCTCTCCCCTCACCCAAAGTTAAGGAAAAATTTCGGTTGGTGTGACGCCTGCGCCTGGCTCCCTTAAAGGAGTACTGACACGAAATTTCATAGCTGAGATAATTATGTAAAACGCTACCTCTTTATCAGGAGATATCTCCCACCAAGTTTCAGCAGCAACCGTTCAGCGAAACATATTTAAAATCCATTTTAATATTCGCCCGCACGAGAAAGCCCAGAGCGGACGACATGACATCATCTGCTACTTGCCCAAAACTGCCTACGTCGGGGCTCCCGTGACGAAGCCGACGCGCTGGCTGTGGTTGGCGCGCGCTGCTCGGGCGTGTGTACACGTCATGGTTTTGGGACTGACGTCATGCTGCGCGGGCCTGTGGGGACGGCGAAGACCTCGGCTGGTCTGGGCGCGCGCGTGCGCTCGCTCGCGCGCGCTTCCAGAGAGGCAGCGATACGGCAAGAATGGTGACGTCACGTGATACATCCTGTCATGGCGGACGCTCGGCGTTTTTTTGTCGAAACCGAAACTGGCACGAATAAACGACGACGTATATGAATGTTTACGCTGTGCTAGACCGTCTAATCTGTCATTCTATGATTAGTGGGCTGGTAGGCACGCATAGCAGCGAAAAAAAACGTAACACGAAAATTTCGTGTCAGTACTCCTTTAAAAAAATTGGCCGCGTATCTGCTCCTTTCGTTGCAAGTGCCGTCAAAAGACGATAGTCTTTATTGGCTTCTGCGAAGTAAATGCCTCCCTTCGCTTTCCCGCTCACCTCTCATGTCGCTCCTCTTGCGTCGCGCTACTCCCAAGGTAAAGATGCCAAAGGTTTGCTTAAATCATTTTAAATTTCCCGCGTTCCACTGCTCCAAACCGGGTGTCTCGATGCCAACGCTGCCGTACGGCGAAGAGGCGCGTTAATCGAGGCGCCCTACTTCAACGTTTATAGAACCGCGTTTCCCTACTCCACGTGCGTTGCAAGCAGAACGTGGAACCTCTAGTGGAACCTTGCGTAACTGTTGCCGGTTGATTTCTTAAAATGGCGTCAGAAGCTCTAGTGGCGCTGGCGACAGCGAGAGAAGGCGGAGTGAATTCTTTTTCTGCAGTTGAGGAAGTAATTAATTTCGCAAGAGTCAAGCATTTTTTAATTTTTTTATAAAGGAACACTGCAAATATCACTTCTGTATTGATTTGTTGTCTCATATTTGCGTAATGTCTTGTTCTTCTTCAACAATGTTCACAAGTATGAACATTACACCGGACATAAACGGGTAGATTTACCTGTGACTATATAAGACTATTGCGCAGGCATTGTTTTGCTTTGGCCGGGTGGCTGAATCGAGTCACAGACAGACAGACGGACAGACAGACAGACAGACATACAGACAGACCAAAATTTCTGGGTTTAAGTAGCCCAAGAAAGACTATCGTCTTTAAAAACAATAAATAAAATAAGCAGTCGTCCATCGACTCTACAGAATGCTCCCTCTACACGCGCTCCCACGGTGCCCCGACCTTCTCCCTTTCCAGTGAAAGCAATTAATCGCCGGCGGCACGCGGCAGTCACCGTCCTCGCGCAGGCGCGGCTGGCACCACACGTGCTTCTCAAGAAAAGCGGCCGCCCTGCGACGTTTGACCGGCCAACTTCACCTTCACCTGCCAATAAGCCACAGACACAGCCTAACGAAAACACCTAAAAGCCGTTCACAGTGCGGACAGTTTTCATTCTGCTCGCGAGTGTGAATGCGTGAGTGTTCTGCTCGAGACCCGCGCAAATACGCATTGCTTTCACACCGTTCGGCCTCCCCAATGACGTTCCGGGCATGGCGCCCTCTCTCACGCACAACGCTCACCTCCAGGAAGGGGGGGGGGGAGAGAGAATCACACTGAGTTTATTTGACACTAGAAGGGGCACAAGCCTCCCAAAATGCTGGGTACAATAAGGGAGGAGGAGGAGAAAAGCGAAAGGAAAGGCCGAGAGGTTATCCAGGCTTAGAGCCCGGATTGCTACTCGGCACTGAGGAAGGGGTGTTCGGGGGATAAAAGAGAGGGCAGGCTAAAAAGAGGGGATAGGAGTGGGGTCGCGCACACACTTTAGTCTCTTCGTGGGCACTACAGTCGCTCAGCTAAACCTGTGTCCTTCATAAAACGCAGAAGGGCTTTTGTTGCCTTCTGCGAAGTCGATTGTAGGGGTCGTTGTCCTAGAATACAATAAAACGTGAAAATCTTACCTTCAACCACTTCGCAGAGGCAAAACCGCGTTGTTTTTAACCAGCCACACTCAGTTAGCGATCACTGCATTTAGGCCTCGCGTCGGCTCGCTGGCGTATTCCGTCGGTTTGAAGGTCGGTGACATGGAGGCGACTTTGCAGTGTGTCGCATGTCAGTGCAGGCTGGTTCCACAATGTTCGCAACAAGCTTCGATTGTCGGGAAGCACTTCGCATCCATTCGTGCGGCAGCAAGTTTACATCGACAATAAATTTTCGGGGACGGTGGAGCTCACACGACACCAACTGGCAGCCATTTTGTAAGGAGGCGTAGACAGTGGCGTAGCCAGAGGGGGGGTTTGGGAGGTTCAACCCCCCCCCCTCCGAAATTTTCACTGCATGCACCCCCCCAGTGGCGTAGCCAGGGGGGGGCTGACCGGGCTTTAGCTCCCCCCCCTCCCCCCCCCCAGAAATGTTTCGGGCCGGCGCCGTGTTGCCTGTTTTGCCTGGTACGTCGCCTGTGAACAGAGGCGCATATCTTTCGCAAGTGCCGCTATTAGAAACATGCATGACGAAATGCCTGCCCTACGCATTCTTACTTACGCAAAACGAAGCGCCTGAGTCAGGAAAATTGCGGAGGGGTGCAGCCCCAAAACCGATCGCGCCTTCGGGTAAGCTCAGCGCGCGGGAGCGTTGTGTCCCTTTACTTCTACAATCATGTTAACATTAATTAAGGCAGGTGTGGGTGGCCTGCAGTGTTGGTAAGTTTACGAGAATAGCGTTTCCATTTCAACTGTTTTTTTGTTGCCATGGAATCATAAGTAACTTGGTGCCATGAACGAGGTTTACGTTAGCTAGCAAGGCTGTAGTAATGGTTGCGGCTACAAATGACCTTATGCACCAATCATGCTTGTCAGCACGGTGACACAGAATATTAAGGTGTCGGAATACTGATGACTGAGTCGCCTATTTTATCACTACTGTAAAAAAAAAGCGTTTTCTGACCCAGTGAAGGACTTTCCTGTATGACTAGCTGTGTTATGACAGATGACCATACTTGATGAGACAAGCCGTAACAAATTAGCTTTGGACGTAACACCACGAGGGAAATAGGTCAAGGTATTTGCAAGTATAACTGAAACAGTGTGTGCCTGTCCGGCATGAATTCATTATTTGCTGACACGATTTTCTTCTGCAGATCCTGATACATGATCGAGTTGAATGACTTCATATCTTAAGGCAGGGTAGGCTGTGCTGTACAAGGCAAAGCTGCATCTGGAAACCAGGTTGGCCACTCCAGCAGAAGTGAGTATTGCCACGGCTCGCAACAGCCATCCAGCGCGCAAAAGCTGCACTTTTTCTATGAAAGTGAGCCACCATGGTAGGGGAGAGGCAGTGTAAGGGTTTGCATCTTTAACTGTGTTCCCACTCACTTGAATAGATGCAAGCTGGCATCTTAAAGCAAGAAACAGCAGTTAACAAAATCATGCAATACCAAAGTGTTTTCGAGTCAAAAACAGAAAAAATTGCACGTGTTCTGAAAGAACCCCATGCAACCTCGAAAATGATAACACACGTTTGTCTCAAACAAGCCTGGCAGGAATTGTCAGGCCAAAATACACATGAATCACGGTATCATTTCAGAGCATACTTGCAGCGCTGCACTTCTTTTGCATCCAAACGTGGGACGAAATCATGGAAAAATTTCTTGCAGGCACCTTCAAGGGCTGTGCAATTGCCTTCCTTTTTTCTCTGCCTTGCTTAATTGGAAATTTTGTTTTGTAGTGTGTCTGGGAACTTGGCTTTTTGCACAACATGCCAGCGGTGCAAAAAGCCAGACACACAAGAGGCAGCATATAGGTGTTTGGGGAACTGTTAGTTGCAAGAGCAAATCTTTTGGCTATTTTAGATGCATCAGCATAGAAGTCGGCTTCAAAAGGCAGACATTAAATTGCGTGGGTGACCTCAGCTGCATTTGCGAATTCCTCTACATTACGAATTGGATCTATATAGTTCATCGTGGAGCCCTCCATTGTTTTGCAAGCTTGAGAAAGCTCCACTGCATATTCATAGTTGAGAACCACTGATCTAAGTACTAAGGATTTAAAATAAACTAAATATTTTATCATGGGGCGTAAAACGTAAGTATGAGAAGCACTTCTTCGCAGGGTGAAGTAGCAGACCAGCTTCAGCACGACCACACATTGGTGATTGCTTTTGCTGCCTGAAGGAATGCATTCGCTGGTAATCAGATATTTGTGCCTACTATAGGGATGCTTACTGCACAAGCATTGTTCAAGAAATCCTCAGATAGGCACCTCGGAGTGCTAAAAGTGAACAAGTAAGCAGGAATGTGCAACATTGGATAGGCCTTGGCATGTATATGTGTTATCTCTGAGGGGTTGGGCATGTGCCCACAGCTTAGTCAATATGGAGCACTAGGCATCTGGTATCGCTCTGTGTGGGTTTGAATTCAGGCTGGGGTTCTTTTTAGTACAAGTAGGCTGGGTCATGCTGTCTCTACTAACACACCTGAGCTCCTAACGAATCTTCTAAAACATGCTCTTCTTGCTGGCATGGGTACTTAAACTGCCTTTCAAAACATTTACAGGGGATGGGATTCGGGCCTTGCTGGCATTCATTGTCGACGTGGTGATTCATTCGAGGCCATTTTGACCGAGGTAAGTTTTAGGTAACAGTTGAGCCAAGGCGTAAAGAACTAAGTGCAGCAGAGAGTTAAAAGGATGCTGTTAGCTAAATTTAGCATAACTGGTAGACTGATTTGCCTTGCTGCGACGAACGTGATGGGCAGTTGACAACGATTATTCCAAATGGCTAAAGCATGGCCATTAACTAGGCTGAACAAAATGGCAATCATCCATTTCATACAGGTGTAGCACAAACAACAGTAACAGAAGCATAGATTCTGGACTTCAGCTGGAGATTGCTCCCTGGTCACTCAATAATGGCTCAAATTAACAGTCGTTTGCTAGGAAAGGGATGTCGTTGCTGAAGAGGTATCAAGAATTTTTATCCAGATAAATAATAATTGCCATCCTGCATCTCGAGAGATAACAAGGCTAATCATATTCACCGTCATCAGCCACTGCTCATCAGCCGTCTGCTCATCAGCCACTGACCCATCAAAACTGTGGCCGTGATTCTGATTCTCATGAAACTAACGAGCGAAACAAAGACTACCTGTCACTATCTCTCTTAAAGCATAGCGATCTTACTCCTCCTGTTCCTCTCCTAGGGGCAAGTCGTCTCTCTGTGAATATCAGGTTCCATTAGTACAGTCGACACGTTGGGAGAATACCGTACAATAGAAACTTTTGTGCTTAGAAACAGGATTCAACAAATTCTGTGGTTACATTTCAAACTGAGATGGCTTCTGAGACTGGTCATAAATGCGCCTCTACTCGGGCACAAGTTAAGGATGGCTGTGTGGCTGTGGGAGGTGTTTTGTGGGGGCCACTGTTAGATCGGCTTCAACATTCATGGGGCCTCAAAAGGGCAATATGTTTTTCTTTAACAAAGCGTCAATACTGATGATCATGGGTTCCTTAAAAAAAATTTTTTGTAATTGTCTAGAGCAGCCATGGACGTGTGAGTTTGGGGAAGCACGACTGGTTTAGCTGAAAGTGGCGAAACGTCTTGGTACATGGTAACGTTGAATTCAGTTGCTCCTTTACCGCCATACATCACAGCTGCCTGGCTCACTTCCTGTTTGTTCTAATGCAAACAGGGGCTGCATCATGAAACTGCTGCGAAAGAAATGAAGGAAATGCATTGTTTGATTAAAGATTTCTTAGCAATTAAAGCATCCTTCGGCAGCACATTAACACTAAAATGGCTATGGGAAGGTCTGTTTCATTTGAAACCAACTTGCTGTCGTCTTTCCACTCTCAAATGTTCTAGGTCCCCATCAGGAAAACCGTTACGGTCAAAGATGTTTCAATTGAAAACCTTTCATTTCGAATGTAGATCCTATACTCCGTAAAAATGAGTTGCCTGTCCTTTTAGGTACGGCAAAATCTCGCGCAGCGCATCATTCTGCCAGGGGGCCATATCCTAATGTCAATGCACACACTATGAAGTCAGCTTGCAATTAATGCGTCACATTGCCTGCCGATAATCATTTTAGCTTCAACCTTCTCATCATCATTCACTTCGTGGAGATGGCAGGATTTTTTTTCTTGCATAGTTTGTTGTCACTGCAGTAATTAATAGCAGAATCAGTCCTACAAATCACAGAAACAGCTCGTTTCACCGCACGGAGGAACAATCGGTTGCAGTGATGAGGCATAAGGGTAACTTGTTGTTCTTAAAGGGTCACTGAAGGCAACCAGCAAGTTGGTTTCAAACGGAAGTCGGACCTCCCCATAGCCATTTCAGCATTGATTTAGTGCCAAGATGCCTTAAGTGCTGAGAAATCGCTGTTAAAATGCTCATCAAACGTGACGCAAACACGGCTGCAGTCGCTGTTTGCATCAGGATAAACCGGAAGCAAGTGAAGCAACGGTGATTTATAGCAGTATAGAAGCAACTGAATACAACATTACCACGTACCAAGCAGTTTGGTCTGTTTCGGTCAAATCGCTCATGCTTTCCCAAACTCCCCTGTCATTTGCCGTTCTAGACCACTAAGCAAAATGTTTCTCCATTGGACCCGTGATCAGTATTTACGCTTCATTGAAGAAAAAACATTGGCCTTTTGAGGCCCCGCAAGTATTAGCGTCGAACGATTTTCTCGTGCGTAGCTCGCATGGTCCCTTGGAAAGCGGTACTGCCACCCCAAGTATGGACGAGTAGCACCATCCAGCAGGAGCCAAGAAAGAAGTTGCGCGCGTCAGGCCATTTAAGCCCTTCCGGTGAAACCGTGTTTTTGTTAGTTTCAACCTTATTTTAAAAAAAAGCCAGGTGTAAGAGGAGTATAAGTGTTCTCCGTGAGCTAATCTATCAACCTAGAGAGACTTGCATTTTAACTTCACTGTCATTTAAAGTTGTGCGGAAGTAATATCTTTTTTATTGCCGCAAAAGCCACGATGGTTAATGTACTGGCACTTGGTTTTATGAAGCCTTTGCATTCCTAATTTAAGTACTGAAATTCGCAGGGAACCTGGCCTAACAATTTTATTACTGTACCGAATTATTAAGTTCATTTAACCATAGTGTCTGTTTTGAATTTTACGTGTGAGGCTTTTTTTTTCTTTTTTTCTTTTTCGGGCAGATGTTCCTTTGACTCCCTGCCTGCATTCAGTGAACGGGGAAGTTAGCCTCCACATCGATGGCCAGCGTGTCTTGACTGCATCATCTTGGGAGGACTGTGTAGTCTGTTTGCATCGTTCTGGGTTTTCAACATTCAATATCCCAAGAAGGCACACAGAGCTCTAACGCTTGTGGAACATGTTTTTTTGAACCTTGCCAGCACCAAAGCACGTGTGAAGGATTTAGAACTAACTAACGTTTATTGCATCAATATCGCTCACTAATATTTTGTTTGTTTTCAATCCTGTAATCATTGGATAGTAGTCAAAAAGAATTGCGTATTATGTTTCTGACTTTTTCTTTTTTTTTACTGAACAGGGGATCTTTGATGGGCCCTTCTGTATGCTGATAATACAGCTATCTTTTAGTGAAGCAATAATATTAACGAAGTAATATAACTTGAAACAATTACCTGAATAATGCTGGCAACTGGGGCCCAATGAATCAACTAAAAATTACCCGAAAAACACGAATTTCATGGCTTTTTCTTCTCACTCTAAAGAAGCTGTCGCGATCCCACCCATTATGTTCTATATCCTTGCAATGAACCCGTCAGACTCGGTCACTTTTCTTGGCGCATTTGTGTCTTCATCAAAACGCACTGGTATTTTCCACAGCATATTTTTCGTTCTTTATATTACTCATTTATCCATAGCCATCTCATTGCTGTCTGTCTCCTACATCATTTTTCTCTTGTGCCTTTACCATCTACAAAATGCTCGTTACCTTTCAATATCAAATCGTTACACAGCTCTCACTCATTTCACCACCAATTGAATTTTTTTTGTTGTTGTTGTAAACCACTGCAACCATTTTTTTCACTTTGTGTACTGAGTATTGATGCGTACTGATAAGTTCTGATAAGTACTGACGCGTTCTCGATCCTCTAGTATTATATAATGATTTCACTTACCCTGCGGTTGTGTTTGTGCCTATCTGTTTTTCGCATATTTCCAGTTCTTGTAGTAATATTGTTTCTACAGTTTGTTCAACTAGCACACAGCTTTCGCTCATTTCACCACCAACTGATTTTTTTTTGTTGTAAACCACTGCAACCGTTTTTTTTTCACTTTGTGTACTGAGTACTGATGCGTACTGATAAGTTCTGATAAGTACTGACGCGTTCTCGATCCGCTAGTATTATATAATGATTTCCCTTACCATGCGGTTCTGTTTGTGCCTATCTTTGTTTTCGCGTACTTCCAGTTCTTATAGTAATATTGTTTCTACGGTTTGTTCAACTAGAATTGTATTGCTGTCTTCCATTCCTAACTGGCGTGTTATTTAGCAATGTACCATTTGTACTTTCTTATAGGAGGTCGCCCTAAGTTTTTACATGGAAGCGCCGCTTTGTATATTCAACGTGAGGTTCCCCACGCTGCAATATATGCTCGGGACCTTTGCTCAGACGTCGCCGAACTTGTGGCTGTGAGCTTGCAAATAGGTTCCAAGAAATTGAGAATTGCATCAGTCTACCTACCTCCACAGAAAAATGATGATATGAAGACGTTCTTTGAGCAAAACTCTGTGGCTGTTGTCCAGTCCCACGTATTATATGTGGAGATTTAAATGCGCACCATCCGCTGTGGGGAGATAAAGCGACAGACGCTTGAGGAAAACAACTAGCAGACGCCATTAATAGGTAGGATCTCTGTGTTGCAAATGGTGGCACCCCAACCTTCTTCAGGCCTCCTAGTGCTACTAGTGCCATTGACTTAACCCTGATTTCTACTGATATTCAGTTAGGGTGGAGAGTGGCGCCAGACCGGATGAGTAGTGATCGTTACCCCATCTTTATGACGCAGCAGGATATCGACTGCGGGCTTCTAAGATTTCCCAGATTGTCAACTGGGACAAGTACCGATCGGAATTAGAAGCGGCTTCTGGCAACCTATTTTAGACACCGTGACAGCAAGCAAGGAAGCAGCGACCATGCTGCTCAAGCTACCGAAGTATTTCCCGGCCCCTGACTTAAAGCTTAAAAACTTAAGTGCGGCACGAAGAAGGGCGGAGCGTCAACTCACGCGGAAGAAAGATTTAGCATCGAATACGGCTTTTAATAGGTTAAATTCAGCCGTTCGGCGTTGCACAAACAAACTCTGTCGAAATCAAAGGGCGGTATTTTGCGCAACATTAGGTGTATCTAGTCCACTGACACGTTTCTGGGGGATGGTGTACTCCCTTCATGGCAAAACTCACCCTGTCAAGCCCTTTCTGGCAGTGGCTTTATCCTGTCAAGACCACCATCTGTGGCTGAGGAGTTGGCTTACGTGTAGACATCTTCGACATCACTATGCGTAACAGACGTGTCACTGCAATTACGCAGTAGTGCATCAACGGCTTGCGCTTACTTCTCAGTTTCAGCAATGGATACCCCATTCACGCTGAGTGACCTTCAAACAGCCCTTGCTAGCTTACGGAAACGGTGTGCAGCTGGCCCTGATGGCATCACGAACCAAATGCTACTTAACTTGCCATTGGAGTCCCAGCATAGTCTCCTGGGATTCTTCAACCATATTTGGATGACAGACGACATTCCGTCATCATGGAACTTGGCCTGGGTGGTACCGGTGCCTAAACCTAAGAATAATACAGCAGACCTCTCACCATACAGGCCGGTTTCGCTTACTTTTTGTGTCTAAAAGCTCACGGAAAAGCTAGTCTGTGCCAGGCTGATGTGGTGGCTAGAGCATTGGAAAAAGCTTCCTGCCTGCATGACCGGCTTCCGCCAGCGGCTGAGCGCCCAAGATAGTGTACTGGATTTGGTCAGCCACTTGGAACATAACAGAGCACATGGCCTGTCCACCATTGCTGTTTCTTGATGTGGCTAAGGTATACGACTCTGTCTTGCAAAGTGCTACTTTGAGTCATCTGCAAGAACTGGAGGTGACAGGACACCTACTCCGCTTCATCCGAGTCTTCTTGACCGACCGCTTCATGCAGGTGCGGATAGAGAATGTTTTTAGTTAAAAAAGAACTGTAGCACGAGGCGTACCCCAGGGCAGTGTTCTGTCGCCCATTCTCTTCAATGTAGCCATGGGTGCCCTGACTTCTACGCTGAAGAATCATCGGTCAAAAGCTCGTATGTCAATATATGCGGATGACATCTGCATCTGGCTCACCGGATACCAGACAAAGCGATTGCGTGTAATAGCACAACATGCAGTTTTGTCTGTTCAAGCGTATCTTTCAACAGTAGGGCTGACACTATCAGAGGATAAATCGTGTTTTTGTTATATTTCCTGGTGAACGACGCAGGTCTGCGCGTCTCAGGATGGAACTGAATGGCATCCCCATCCGCCAAGCTACTCATGTACGATTTCTAGGAATTGTTCTCGACTATAGGTTGAATTGGCGAAAGGCCGTCGACTCTATGGTTTCCTCTGTGGCGCCCAGACTTAATGTACTGCGGAGAATTGCCGCTGTGACGTGGGGAAACCACCCAGCCTCTATGGTTAAGTAGCACGAAGCCTTGATCTTGAACCGCATGCTCTATCAGCTGCCTTTCATATCGCCTTCAGAGACACAATACGAGCGGTTGGAATCCTTACACAGGAAAGGGCTTAGGCTGTCTCTTGGCGTTCCTCAAGCAGCTGGAAACAACGAGATCCTTCATGAGGCGAAGTCAACACCCCTTCGTCTTCAGGCGTCTCAACGTTTGCTTATGAAGTGTTGCGCCTCGGAGAAACAAGTGCTGGATTAGCATTACTGCGGCATCTACGATAAAGGGTAGAGTCTCGTGCTCATGCAACCATAAATACTCTTGGAGTGCTGTGCCCCAACCCGCCTTGGCCCCACGAGAGTGTAGATAGTGCATTGACCATCCCTCATATGCGCTCGAAGCATTGGACACCTATTGCTGGAGCACGCCGTGTGCTGGAGCATTTGGAACTGGAATACGGGGACTCTCTGCCCATGTACACTGGTGGATCGGTTGACGCAAAAAGTGCAGTGTGTGCGGCGGCTTTTTTCATACCCAGTTTGAATATTTCGTGGGCTGCCAGGGTGACGCCTTTGGTTTCATCTACAGGGAGTGAGTGTGTTGCCATAGAAGCTGCGTTGCGCCAACTGTCGTCGTTTGAAAGGCAAAAAGTCGCAATATTCAGCGATTCAAAGTCAGCCCTTGACCTGTTGCAGCGGGGTATATCTGTTGAAAAGACCTGCCAGTGAACCCTAGTTCTACTAAAGCGGCTCAACCATTCAGGCATCACCGTGCAATTCCAGTGGATCCCGTCGCACCAGGGTATAGCGGGAAACGAACATGCTGGCAGCTTAGCCAAGGACGCCCTATCATCTAAAAGGACGGTGCAAACGCTGTGCGCTTTCCAACGCATACAAAAACAGACCGTTCGCGAGCACTTTAGGCAGCTGTGGCGACCAGTACATCAACCAGTCGTGACGAAAGGCCTGAAGAGAGCCGAAGCCTGCCTGCTCCACCGAGTAAGAACAAACTCAGCCCGTACACCAGCTTGGCTACATAAAATCAACATTGTTTCATCCCCTTCGTGCCCCTCATGCAGTGTGACTGGTGACATTGATCCCTTGATTATGAACTGCTCCAAAACCAACCCTGGGGGGTCGAACTTTTTTCGTGATCTCCAGAAGTTAGGAGTGCCTCATGCTACATCGTAGGGCATTATTTTTCCTAGGGACCACTGGATTGTGCGAAGAGAGGTGCCTCAACTTCCAATCTCGGATTCTTGCAGTCCACAGGACTAAGTGAGGTGTGGTGACATTTTGTGTCTGTTATTGTAGGACTTTATTTTATGACGTTGAGAATCTCTGATATTGTACTGGGGACGATTAGGTGGCTAAGGAAGGCTAAGTCCGCCTCATTCAGGAATACTTACTACTACTACTACTACTACTATAATATTGCAACCGACGACTATAGCGGCTCGCTAGCGTTTCGGCATGCGGCGCTGTCGCGGTGAACTGGTCCCACCGAGGTCTGGGAAAAGGCTTAGCATCGCCGCAGTTATCCAGACACTTCTTCGCGAGGTCGCGACGACGACGATTCCCCGCGCAATCTTTAACTGCACTATCACCCCATTTCACGTATTTGCAAACTGATTTTCAGCAATAGTCCCGCTCTGGCGGGCGGTGACAAGTTTTAGCTGCTGCGGTGTATGCCGTATCGTGCATACGCCGCACAGTGGGATGCTTGTCGACTGTGCAGGCAGATGCTTGCCGCGGTCGCGCGTGTAGCGGGCGTTTGTGCACGCAGAGACGCTCCGTGTTTTTCAGCGTTTTTTTCACCGTGTTTTTCACACCTTGTAAACGACGCGCTATATCTACAAACTCAGCTAATTTCGTGTAACGGATGGCGACGATCTACATTCGTCCGTGCCACCGGTGCAGGACGAATGCGCTGTGCCGCCGGTGCATACGCCGTGCCGCCTAAGGCCCTGTCCCTGCCGCCGGTACAGGAGCGCCGCGCCCAACCGCGTTTCCCCCAGAGCCGGGAACGCTGATTGGCTACAGCATTTAAAGGGGCCCACCAATAGCGCAGCCGTACTGTTCAGAGCTTCGTGCGTCACAGGGTGCGTCACAAGTAGTCTGTCGCACGTAAGAGCGCGGCAGTGTGGCGACAAGGAAGCGGTAGTTGAGCAAGGAAAGGAAGAAAGGATCTTTCTGCGTGTTTGTGTGGCCCCTGGTTTACGCAGAGGTGTAATATTTGGTATACATTGTCGTGAAGGGGTACTCTAGCGATTGCGCGATTGAAATGGCGACCTTCAGAAGCCTATTCAGGGCTCCTTTAGGGCCCTGTAGAAAAGCACGCCGAGGTCTCTGATCTCTTCAACTCTAGACAGGTAACCGCGCCATTAATAATGTAGCAAAATAAAGTGCGGTTCGTTTTTCTGTTCCAAGACATGACCTTTGTTATCGTAGAGTTCAGATTTAATTATTATCTGAGAACCACTTAGAAATAATTAATCAATCAATCAATCGTTTATTAACGTGCCCAGGAACAGCTGGAGGGCCTTTGTGCTGGCGCACGAAGAAAAAAAAAGAAAAAAAAAACAGGCAATGTAAGATACCCACACCTCACAGATAATGCAATTAAAGGACAGCGATACTGACACACGCACACAAAAATTAGTCATACACCGGAATATACATGCACCCACAGAAAACACAAACACACACATACACACAAAAACAGGTACAGTGCCTTGCAGTATGTGACATCACGCCCGTGGTCCTCATACACAGATAATTTCAAAAATATACATAAATGTTAACAAAGTTTAGTTGCACGGAAACGGAGCTTATATGTAAGAAAAGCAGCATGGAAGGAATGTACATGTAGAGAAAACCAGACATGGAATAAGGGGAATATATAAAAAAGAAAGTCTTGTGTTGTCATCACTTCATGCTCAAGTGACCGCGTGTGAACAGAGGATAAAAAAGGTCACTTACATGACAAGCTCACAGGCATGTTTGCGGAACTGTGTCGAGGAATTATTAAATATGTCTAAATATTCGTTGTACTGATTGTACGTACACTGAAGGCGAAACATGGGGCACAAGCCACAGCTCGGACTAAAAAATGTGTCGTGTCTTCTGGTGGATCTTGGAGGCACATGGAATGTAACATGTAGCAGCATTTCACCACAAGACACTGTGCCGGAATGATTTTGAACAGGAAAAGAAGATCAGCCTTAATACGTCTGGAGTTTAAGTACTCTAGCATCGGTCCCAAGAATGACCCAAAATTGTTATGACTAGCAAAGCGATGATTGAAGATAGAGATAAACTTTTTCTGGACACTTACAATATGCATACAGGGTGTTTTGCATGCGCTATTCCATACCACAGAAGCATACTCGAGCTGCGGACGACAGATAGTCGTGTACAGCTTGACAAAAGAGCCCGGCTCCTTGAACTCCTTTGATAGGCGACATATAACGCCAAGAGATCGGAGGGCCCGCCGAGTGACCTCCCGGATGTGCGGGGAGAAGCTCAATTTATTGTCGAAATTAACACCAAGATCCTTAACCTCCCCAACACGTGGTAGTGCTTCACCGCTAATGTTATAGGAGAACAATATGCTGTCAGTTTTTCTAGTGTAGGTAACTACCTTAGTTTTTGATGTATTAATAAGGAGTTTATTGCGTGAGCACCAATCTGAAAAAGACGTGATCGCTCGCTGGAGAGCGGAATAGCATGCGGTGTTTGAAACAGCCTTAAATATTTTAACATCATCAGCATATAAGAGAAAGTGACAATCATGAATTACTGAGGAAACATTATTTATAAAAATTGAAAAAAGAAGCGGCCCCAGAACAGATCCCTGAGGGACACCACTTGTGTCCTCGTAGGAGAGAGAAGACTGCCCGTTTGCATGCACGAAGCATGACCTATCCGATAAATAATTACATAAAAGGGATGTGATGGATGGTTGTAAATCGATTTGACACGTACAGCTTTCTAAATAATATATCATGGCAGACGACATCAAAAGCCTTGCTCAAATCGAAGTAGACGACATCGAGTTGTCCTCTTCTCTGCACAGCTTCCGAATAATAATAATAACAATAATAATAATAATAATAATAATAATAATAATAATAATAATAATAATAATAATAATAATAATAATAATAATAATAATAATAATAATAACAGCTGTTATTCACATCGCAATGAACGTCACTTCCGTACCCCGAAAAAGTCCTAAGCATACAACGTGCGCTGCATATAGTGAAAAGTTGAGTGCACTAAGTTGGGCCCGCTCTGTAAGGCCCACCTTGGAGGTGACTCCAAATTATTTTAGCCCGAAATTTGATGTCTTTAAACGCACGTTCAAGTGTCACACAGACGACTGTTTTTCCTGCGATGCCTCCGTAAGAAAAAATGGCAGCATCTCCGACCGCAACCTCCGCAACCTCGTCCCCGTACTCCGCAACCTCGCCATCATCCACGGTTGCGGAGTACGGGGATTCTAAATGACATCCGATTTACGTCCCGACCGTCATTCGATTTGAGCCGTGAGTCCCACCTTGATTATTCCCTAGATGAAACGGCAATTCTGGGATCAAATCATATTTCGCTTCCTTTTCCCTTGATGGTGGTGTGCGCACGGATGGACGCGGACGGACATTGGGAGGTCCTCCCAATGTCCGTCAATAATAACAATAATAATCACAGTGGCCGAGGAGTTCTATAGGGATCTGTACAGTAGCCGGGACATACAGGATAATGCCGAACGAGACAGTAGTTCAGAGGAGATAGACATCCCACCAGTAACGACCGAAGAAGTAAGGAAGGCTTTGAATGAAATGAAAGGGGGCAAAGCACCTGGTGAGGATCAGATAACAGCAGACCTCTTGAAGGATGGCGGATAAATTGTACTTGAAAAACTGGCAAACCTGTATACGCAATGCCTAATGACCGCAATGGTACCGGAATCTTGGAAGAACGCGAACATCACCCTAATCCATAAGAAAGTCGACATGAAGGACTTGAAAAATTACAGGCCGATCAGCTTACTGTCAGTCGTCCACAAGGTATTTACCAAGGTAATCGCTAACCGAATTTCTGCAACCTTAGATTTCAGTCAACCTAAAGAACAAGCAGGGTTCCGTAAAGGTTATTCAACAATGTACCATATTCACACGATCAATCAGGTGATAGAGAAGTGCGCTGAGTATACTGAACCCCTATATATAGCCTTCATAGATTATGAGAAAGCATTTGACTCGGTCGAAACCCCAGCAGTCATTCAGGCATTACGGAACCAGGGGTAGATGAGCATTATGTAAGAATACTAGAGGATATCTACAATGGGTCTACAGCTACCATCATCCGCCATCGGGAGAGCAGTAAAATACCTATAAGGAAGGGTGTCAGACAAGGAGACACAATCTCTCCAATGTTATGCACAGCATGTTTACAAGAAGTATTCAGAACGTTGGATTGGGAACAGGTGGGAGTAAGGGTTAATGGAGAATACCTCAGTAACCTCAGATTTGCTGATGACGTTGCCTTGCTAAGTAACTCGGGGGACGAATTGCAAAGCATGCTTTCCGCACTGGGCGAACAGAGTAGAACCGTGGGCCTGAAAATTAATATGCAGAAAACTAATATAATGATCAATAACCTCGGGACAGCACAGCGGTTTGAGATAGGTGGCGAGGCAGTGGAAGTGGTAAGCGAATATATCTACTTAGGCCAAGTTGTGACCACAGATGCCAACCATGAGGCAGAGATAATTAGAAGGATCAGAATGGGGTGGGGTGCATATGGCAGATATTCTCAGATAATGAATAGCAGCCTACCATTGTCGCGGAAGAAGAAAGTGTATGACAGCTGCATCTTACCGGTACTCACCTACGGGGCAGAAACTTGGATCACTAAGAGGGTTCAACTTAAATTGAGAACGAATCAGCGGGCAATGGAGCGGAAAATGATATGTGTAACATTAAGGGACAAGAAGAGAGCGGAGTGGGTCAGGGAGCAAACTGGTGTTAAAGACATATTAGTAAAAATTAAGAAGAAATGGACGTGGGCAGGGCATGTAGTGCGAAGGCAAGATAACCGCTGGTCATTAAGGGTAACAGAGTGGATCCCTAGAGAAGGCAAGCGTTGCAGGGGCGGCAGAAAGTTAGATGGGCAGATGAGATCAAGAAGTTTGTGGGGATAAATTGGTCACAGTTGGCACAGGACCGAGGTAATTGGAGATTAATGGGACAGGCCTTTGCCCTGCAGTGGGCGTAGATAGGCTGGTGATGATGATGATGATGAAGGCACTCCGCACCGTTACAGGGGAGGGAGTAAGCCGTTTGACTCTCGGGTACTGAATCACGGTCGTAGCGCAATGGGTAAGACGACTGACACTAACCTCGTCTGGTCTACCAGAGAGAGAGAGAATAAACTTTATTTAATGAGACGAGTCAAGCGGGCGGTTTCCTCAGTTCAGGACCCCGTTGGAGCGTCCAGCCGCCTCAGCTCGGTGGATCAGCCGAAGCTGCGCTTCGAGGCTAGAGCTGGCCAGCACTTCCTCCCACTGCTCAATCGAGGGATTAGATATCGGGGAAAGTGAGGGGTTAAGCTGGCACTCCCACACCATGTGATACAAGGTGCAGGGCGCGTTGCAGAATTGGCACTGTGGGTAGTATATTGTTGGCCAGAATAAGTGGAGTTTGGTCGGGTGGGGGAACGTGTTGGTTTGGAGGAGACGCCAGGAGCGCTCCTCTGCCTTGCGGAGGGAGGGGTGGCCAGCGGGTAGCATAAGTCTGGTGAGCCTGTAGAATTGGGTCACCTCCTGGTATGACGTTACAGGGATCGCTGTCTCAAGCCAACTTTCTCGCGGCGCTCGGTTGGTCAGACCTCGAGCAGTCTCATGAGCAAAGACATTACCGCAGAGGGAAGCGTGAGCTGGTGTCCAGACAATCGACACCCTTTTCCTCGGAGGGTTCTGGCCGAGGATCTTCATGGCGATGCACGAGATGCGGCCTTGGAGGTAGCTCCTACACGCTGACTGTGAATCTGTGACTATCACTTCCGCTGGGGTCTGCGTTATTGCCAGCGCAATAGCTACCTCTTCGGCCTGCAGACACAGGCTCGAATCTTGCCGGTGCCTGTGTGATTTTTGCGATTGTAAATGCTATGCGCACGAACGCGAACGGACATTGTGCGGTCCTAAGGTACTCCGCCCCTAATACAGTGGCCACGGCCAATGATCGAACGAGCGAGCTCGTACGCAAGAAGGCCTGGAACACTCGGCTGTTACAACGCCAGCTTTCTGCATGGCACCAGCATGGAGATCAGTCAGCTGGAGGGGCTTCAATGAATGAACGAAGTGGTCGCCTGTGGGTGCACATGTTCCCACAACAAGGTTCTTTTCGCATAAGGCACTTACCTTATTGTCGGCTTAAAAATTACGTCCTTAGTGGCTGAAACATTCCGCTGACGAAGGAGCAACGAATGCGAGATTTGAACAATGAGATTCGATTTTATTTTCATCGAAATGATATATTTCCACATACTGCACTTTGATGTTGGAAAGAAAAAAAACGAAAGGGAGGGTATGGCGTCGCGCTCAAGCCCACCCCAAGACAGCAATTTTTAGCGGCAAGCCCACCACACTTTCTCTTTGTGCAGTTCTCCACGGAAGTGGGCGAGAGGGCTTATGAGGGGCACGCCGCAGATATGGCATAGCTCGTACTCCGTTCCCTCCCCAAAGTCGGCTTGACGGGTGCCTGGCAGACCCCTCAGATCCATCTGCAATCCTTCGAAGGGCGCCGGTACCAGCTGGGCGTCAGCACCGGCCAGCACGCGGGGCTGCTGATCCCAGTCGTTCCTCGAACTCCACAGGAATATAAACGCTGCCAGCTCCACCGCCAACGTCGCCACATCCTCGCTGGGCTTGGGAGCAGGCTGCGGGTCGGGGGCCGGAGCTGCTGGTGGTCCACTGAGCTCATCGCGCAGAAATGAATGGGGAGCTGGCTGCGGGTTGACGGCCGGGGCTGCTGCTGATCCACCGAGCTCATAGTGCAGGAACGGGTGGGTAGCAGGCTGCGGGTCGGGGGCCGGGGATGCTTGTGCTCCATCGAGCTCATAGCGCACGGACAGATGAAGAGCAGGCTGTGGGTCGGGGGACGGGACAGCTGGTTCTCCACCGAGCTCATACCACATAAACGAATGGGGAGCAGGCTGCGGGTAGGGGGGCGGGGCTTCATTGCGCAGAAACTGATTGGAAACAGGCTGCGGGTCGGGGGTTGGGGCTGCTGGCGCTCCACCAAGCTCATCGCGCAGAAACGTATGGAGAGCAGTCTGTGGGTCGGGGGACGGAGCAGCTTGAGCTCCACCGAGCTCATAGCGCAGATACGGATAATAAGGCACGGGTCGCCTTCTCGGGCTTGTTAGATCCGGGGCTGCTGGTGCTTCACCGAACTCATTTGTCAGAAACGGATCGGGAGCAAGCTGCGGGTCGGGGGGCGGGTTTGCTGGTGCTTCACCGAGCTCATTGAGCAGAAAGGGATGGGGAGAAGGTGAAGCTCCACCGAGCTCATAGCGCAGGTACGGATAATAAGGCAGGGGCCGCCTTCTCGGGCTTGCTGGGTCAGGGGCTAATGGTGCTTCACCGAGCTCATTGGTAAGAAACGGGTGGAGAGCAGGCTGCGGGTCGGGAGACGGGGTTGCTGGTGCTCCACCGAGCTCATAGCGCAGGTACGGATAATAAGGCAGGGGCCGCCTTCTCGGGCTTGCTGGGTCAGGGGCTAGTGGTGCTTCACCGAGCTCATTGGTCAGAGACGGGTGGAGAGCAGGCTGCGGATCGGGAGACGGCGCTGCTGGTGCTCCACCGAGCTCATAGCGCATATACGGAAAATAAGGCCGGGGCCGCCTTCTCGGGCTTGCCGGGTCTGGGGCTACTGGTGCTTCACCGAGCTCATTGGTCGGAAACGGATGGAGAGCAGGCTGCAGGTCGGGGGGCGAGGTTGCTGGTGCTCCACCGAGCTCATAGCGCATATACGGAAAATAAGGCAGGGGCCGCTTTCTCGGGCTTGCTGGGTCAGTGGCTGCTGGTGCTTCACCGAGCTCATCGGTCAGCAACAGATCGGGAACAGGCTGCGGGTCGGGAGACGGCGCTGCTGGTGCTCCACCGAGCTCATAGCGCGGAAATGGATGATAAGGCAGTGGCCGCCTTCTCGGGCTTCCTTGGTGGTGGCGATCCATTCCTGCAGAAAGTCCGGGGATATCAACAGATAAATGGCCGTATACTTCATCCTACAGCCTACGGAAACAATTCTTTGTATATTCATTTGGCCCTGGCCATTGATTGCGGGCATAGTAGCGCGGTTTCGCGTCTCGACATTCTAATGGTTGTTTGAATGTCTTAATGGTACAGAAAGGGAGGCCAAAGAAGCCTCTTCCAGGACGACAATCGGCAATTCATCACTAGTGTATGCGTTAAAGGGACCAAGACAAAATGCGATCGCGAAATAATTGAAAGAATTCCTTTCCTCTCTCAACTCCACTTCAGAGCCGAAAGATGCTTTCACCATAATTACCGATCATTTGTTACTCCCACGCTGTCGTTTTGTTGGCCGTATGGCCGGTCCATCATGAACGATGTCTGTTAGAGTGCCCATGCTGACAAAATACAGCCTTCTATTCTATAAAACCTTCTATACTTCTTCTTATACTTTTCTTATACTTCTTATACTTTTATACTTCTTACACTTTCTATAATTCTTCTTATACTTATACTTTACTTATTCTTATAGAACCTTCTATACTTATAAAATCCCGGGCCATCTCCACTAACGTGAAACCTGTGGAGGGGCGAAGCATGCAGCGTATAAGTGTATACAAAGATTGTAAGTCTCTCTCTTGCCACTCGGTGCGCGCTGATTGAGCGCCGGAGAAGAGCCTGTGGGAGGAGCAATCGCGCACTTGCTGAGGCGGTGGCGCCCTCTCTTGCGTTGAACCGGATTTAAGCAATAAAATGACAGACAGACTGGCCGTAAGCTGTCTTCGTGTCCCACACCGCAGCAAGCCAAGAAGTATGCTAAGTAGCGCGAAACGTTGGAAAACGAGTGTCCCAGTGTTTTTGTACCGTGAATACTTGAGACGAACGACGACAGGAGACTCCGACAGCCCGAGCCCCTAAAGGGGTATTCACACGAGAGAGAAATCCGCCGTTTCGCTCCTAGGAGTGCGCGCCACGTGACCCCTACGTCACGGTTTCTCTCCGGCGCACCGCCTCCGATGGGAGATCGGAGCTTCTGCTCGCGAGCTACAAACCTCCGACGCTCGGCGGCGGAGGAGGCGGGATTTCGTCTGCTCGTCGGGCAGCTGGCCGCGGCTGAAGTTCTGGAGCGGTTGCAGGCACTCTATTTTTATCGCTTCTTAATACATCGGACGCGAAAATGCGTGGCGCACATGACAGGCGCACTGAGGGAGCCGCGTATACCACCAGCACGGGCGCTTGGCGAGCGGCGGCCGCGAAGGGGCGCAGGCCGGCGCCGGTAGCTCGAGCGACAGCTTGTTATTGCTCCCCAAGGCGCAAACAAAGCTGCGTATACGAGAAATGGGGTAATGATGTGATGGAAAGTTGCTTTAAAAATTGTCACCTGAGCCGCTTGCCAGAGCGCCGATCGAATATTCGCCGCAGTGTTAAGCCTAACATCAGTATGCGGGCCTGTAGGTGGGCGGCCGGCTGCTACCACGTCGCGCGCCGTTCTCTGCGCGCGGCAGCACCTGCATCGCGTCGACGACCAATTTTTGGTCGGTTGACAAGATCAGTACGTATGAGCTTAACAGAAATTGCCGCCGTCGCAGAATCGGCGGTGCTACGGCAGCTCTGCTTTAGACATAGGCGACTGCAAACAGTGATGTCCGTCCGAAAGTCGCACCCTCCGTGTGAGCGAAGGAGCTGGCCGAGCGGAACTCCGCCTGCGGTGACGTCACGACCTCCCTCGGATTTCTCCGCTGAAACGCTCCGTCGTGTGAATACCCCTTAAGGAGCTTCGTTTTTAAAATTAGGCGTCCCTTTCCTCCTACCATCTACTCCCGAGCAGTGGGAACGCGCGCTGGCCAGCTCATACGTGTAGGACCAGCAAAACCTGATCCAGCGGTTGACCCGAGCGGTGAAAGCACGCGGACTAAGGGGCGGCCACCCATCTGCGCTATCTACCTCCTCCCTTCCCTGAACAAGAAGGTAGAACACGCGAAGCTTTATGATAAACACGCAATGCAACACGACAACTGAAGCCTTCGTCGCTTCATCGCCTCCGCCTGACGAACTTCGGGGGTTGCACGAGGCTCACCAACACGCGATTACGCAGCGAGAGCGTGCCCGCATAACCGCCTGCTCTTCTGCCGGGACTTGCGAACGTGAATTCAGGTCATAATCATAATAATAATCATAATCATCATCACAGCTTACTACGGTGGGCCTCACTGTACGGCGTTTAGCATACAGCTCTTCGCCCGAACGAATCAACCGTGGCCTATCATAGCCTTTGAACATTTCGCTTGATACTATTCAGGTTGTCATTATCATCGGAGCTCCTTAGGGTGGGCTTTGGTGTATCGCGTTTAGCATACACAAGGCAGTTATTTCAAGCTCTGCTTGAAAAAAACACGTTCCTTTTGTGTCTTACTCATCTCCATTTCATCCTCGAAAGGCGGTGTTTTTACAAAAAAAAGAAAATAAATATTCAGACACTTTCAAACTTCGCGCTCCCCACCACCATCAGTTACGCAATAACGGACATACTTGGTCTCTTTTATTTGACGTTTTGGAACCCTTACAACTGTTGCGGGGTAGCTTCGTATTTTTCCCACAGAATTTTCCCACTGCCCAGGAACTGCTCAGGCCTGTTCTTGACAGGCAAATAAAACAGAACTGAAGACAGAGCTATCGGTGTGTCAACTTTATGTCACAATTCAGTTGGTGGGATCAAGCAAAACCAGACGCCCCTCTACGGTCGTATAGTTGTGTCTCCTTGCCATTGGTTACTTCGGGAACCACCAATCATGCACAAACAAGTATCTGTGACGTCGTAAGAACCCGACGAGTAACTGGGTGGTTAATGGCCGTTACTTTATACGCTTTCATTATTGGGGAGTTTTAACTGACCGTTTCTGACGGTCCTATCCGCTCAGGTAGCAAGCGGGAGTGCCACTGCGCATGCGTGGCACGCTAGGGCGCTAGCGGCGATACCGGAACGGGGCCCCGCTCCGCTAGCCGGGGCCTCTTAGCAGACCGTCGCGGCAGCTTTCGCAACCGCGCGGAATTCCAACATGGCTGCCCCCCCCCCCCCCCCCCATACCCTTCCGCGAGGCGATCGCGCTACGGCAAACTCCGTTTCTTCAGTAAACCCGAGTGACGGAACCGCGAGGGCGTTTCCGAATAGGGAAAGATTACAACTGAAGCGCGCTTTCCCGCGCCGCGTGTGACGTCACCTCGCGTGCCGACGCTCTGGCGGTCACCAACTCCCGCCGCCGCTGTCGCTCCTCCTCACCCGAGAACCTGCCTCCTCTCCCCCGCACCTTTATAAGCGCAGCGCGCTCGATCCACGGGTCTCTCTCTCTTGCTCACTGCCTCTTGCCCCATGGATAGGGGAGATGGGGAATGGAGGAGATCGGAGCCGGATAAAGCGGGATTCACACGACGGAGAAACCCTCTCTTTTTGACCCGCAGGACCCGCTCACGTGACCGGTTTTAGGCTCCGCCCCTCGGTGGGGATAGCCTGCGGAGGCTCCGCGAAAGAAAATGCCTATGCATGTTTTCGCTCGACGGCGGTGGCCCTCGGCGGGGAATGGAAACTGTTTCTTGGTGCGTAGCTCCGCACGTGTGGATGCGCCGCCAGGCCGGATAATCCGGTCACGTGCTGTTGACGTCACATATTCGTCCGCCTCCGCGGATACGACGTGCGCCTGTTCCTTGTCCTAAGTTGGCTCGTCTCCTCCGCGCCGCGCCGTCCGGCCGGGGGACGTTTTTGGCCCTGCTCGGACGCGCAGGGTAGGCCTCATCCTACCTTGTGAGCGGCCCAACCTCGGCCAAGGTCCCCCGTTTGGGCGACGCCGTAGGACGCGGGTCGGTACAGTGTAGTTCTTAACCCGGTCTTGGCATTATTATGATTGTACGACTCGGCCAATAAACCCCCTGGTTCGTCCTAACCCTTTGGAGCCTGTCGTCGCATTTGTCAGTGAGACGAACCCGTCGCGGCGTCTCCCTCGTGGACGCCGCGAACCTCTCTGGGGCATTTTGGATGGGTCATTTCCGGGCGTGGGGAAACACCCTGAACCCCACTTAGGCCCACAAGGGACCAACGAGCCCACATTGGCGCTCAACGTCTCTAATGAAGCTAACCGAGGTCGTTTGCTATCCCGTACGTAGCCCATCTTGCCCACATTGGCGTCCCAACACGGTATCGACACTGCGACGGAACAGGCCCTTTCTTGGCCTTAGTCCCTGTGCGATTTCCTGTGAAGTGAGCGGTTCGGCTTTCGAGCATCATGCTTTTTGTCGCAACGTGCTCTGGCCATCCGCCGCTGCTCGCTAACCGAGGCAATTATCGCCCAACCCGCGCCAGCATTTGGCTTTTGGGAGCACGACCCTTTTCGTTGTAACGTGCTCCCGCAGCTCACCGCTGCCCGCAAACCGAGGCAAATATCGCCCGACCCGCGCCAGCCTCTCCTCTGTTCTGTACGACTCAACGTAGCGGCGATCCCGAGCCTGCGAACTTGACGTATACGATTTGAACCTGGAGCAGAGCCATACGCTCGCTACGTCGGAAACGAGAACATCTTTCGCTCGGACGACGTCAGCCTGCAGCCGATGTATCTCCACATGCAGACGCCAAACGGCCTTTGTGGCCAAGTCGAGAAGGAGCCACCCGCCCTGATGACGATAACGCGTATTTGTCCTACCACGTGCAAGCGCCTAACGCGCATCGCACGCGTGGACGCCAAGGCCTTGTCGCTAAAGAGCACCTTTCGCTCCCACGACACGGCCGGGATAGCGTAGCACATCCCCGCGCAGGCATTGTACGACCCTTTGTTGTCGATCTTGCCCTGCGCGCGTGAAATGCAGCACGCTCAGCTCACAGCTAGGCCCATTGGGGAACACTCCTTGTTTCCCAGGCGTAGCTCGCCTTACGATCTTGTGTTTCCACAGCACGGCGGCCCGCTCGCCGGGTAGTGCTACGGATTACGTAGAGATCGGGCAACGCGTTCTGAGCGAGTTCGACTTTACGTCGAAGAAGTTCGTTCGTAGTGGAGACGGACCACGTGGCATTCAGCTGGCTTTAGCGGATACGCGAACCACGCGTGCTGGCCATATAAGCTGCGCCCGTGAAAACGTCACCGTGCGCGATGGGATCGGTATCCACTACGTGGTGGCGGACGTATGTCGTGAGCCCCCGTGGCCGCCTGAATTTTCCTAACGCGCCTAGCACCCGACTGGCCCCGTAGCCATGCGCTGAACGTTGGCCAGTTGGTGCGAGCCCCGAAGGGAATGCATTAAGCGTGCAAACGTTGCAATGCCCGGGCGATATCGCCTACCGAGCAGACCCATTGTCGGCCGGTATTGCATCCAGCAGAGACGAGCATGTGCCCCGGTGATTAGAACAATCCGTGTTGTACAAATGGTTTTAACTGGCTCTGTGTGAGTCGCGCTCTGAGATGGAGCGGGCGAGGCGGTCGCCGGAGGCTGGTAACCGCTTGTATTGTGGTCAGCCTCGAGCGCTTTGCAGCTCGTAGTGCTGCAGGCGCGTTTTTTTTTATCTCTCGGATTCGTATCTGCTACACGCTCAATGTCTCTCGTTGAAGTTTATCCCACCGAAGGAAATTCCCTCGAGAGTTTCACGGAGTGAGCACCCGCAGTTTGATGAAGGTTCAGCAAGGCTTGGGAGTGGGCTAGTTGGTGTTTTAACATCTTGAAGTGCAGAGGTGCGCTGCCTGACACGAAACTTAGAACAGGGTAAATAACACAAAAACAGACAAGGTGAGGCGCAAACTATCAACTGTTTATTACCTTGTGAAGGGGGGCGGTTATATATGACGGTAATGAAAAACGATATACGAAGCATATGCGATGTTGTCTGGAGTGGAGGGAGATTGCGTTTGCGCCCCTTCAATCCGGCTTTCGGAGCGTGAAATAAGTTTCCTAAGTGAGGAATAGATATCATGTCACGTGTAGCGTTTTTTGTTATTTTTTCGTGCATGTTTTTCATTTTCGTCATATATAACCGCCCCCCTTCACAAGATAATAAACAGTTGATAGTTTGCGCCTCACCTTGTCTGTTTTTGTGTTATTCACCCTGTTCTAAGTTTCGTGTCAGGCAGCGCACCTCTGCACTTCAAGATGTTGATGAAGGTATACGATACTTCTGTGACTCGCGGGCGGCTGGGCGAGTGGCCGCAAGACTTTGCGAAGTTGTGCCGCTCCGGTATACCTGGCCAGGCATGTAGCGAGCTGATTTCCACTACCCTCGCTCTTGCCGTTGCGTTGAAGGAAGGGAAACGCGAACGTGGCGGCAAATATCAGCCCCAGTCGCTAACCCGAAGTTCCTGACGCGCGCCGCACCTGACGGAGCCTATCCCCACGTGCTCGCACGTGTTCGTCGGTGCGATCGTAGAAAGGAGCACTGCCACGAATACGGTAATCCCTAGACGAGAAGCGTACCCGCGGTACCCCATGTTGTCCGCCGGCATCGCCTTGGCAGAACAAAGCTTCCAAACACAGCAGGAAGGTCCGTTTTGTAAATATGTAAATAGTAGGTTGTTTGGCTCTGTGTGAGTCGCGCTCCGAGATGGAGCGGACGACGCTGTCGCCGGAGGCTGATGACCGCTGGTACTGCGGTAGGTCTCGTGCGCTATGCAGCCAGGCTGCTGCAAGCGCGTTTTTTAAATGCAGAGCATTTCAGTAACTCACGATGTCACCCGCGTTGACGTCCGTCGTAGTCCGCACCGTCGTTGTCCGCACCCCTCCCCCTACACTATACAAAAAAAATACTATCCGGCGCCTGGTTTCGATCCCTCGACCCTGCGGGCGGAACGCAATGTACATGGTGCTCTACCCACCGCGTCACAAAGCCGACACAGAATGGGAGGCTACGAACGCGCCTTATATCCTTGACTCATTCAAACTACGTCAAGAAGCTGCTGATACAACGCATTCACTACCACCAACTCTCCAAACACTAAACGTTAACGCAATACACCCACCCCCTATGCGACGCATTTACTCGAGTCCCCCTCGCGGGGAGATGGGCCCAATTTTTATTTTTGCCTTGCACCCGTACCTGCAAGGAGCAGATGGGCGTTCTGCCGATAAAATCTCACCCGACGAGGCCCCACGAGGCTCAGCTGGAGTGGCGTTTTACCGCAGTCTAGGGAAGCCGCGTTGAGCTTCCCCGACTCGCGACAGGCCGGATAAGCGAGCGACCGTAAGACTGTTATCAAGTTGTGTCACGGAGGTGGTTCGCCGGACATGGCTTCCGCAGGTTCTACTATGCGTCTATCCGTCTGTAGCCGGAGCGTGCGCTTCGGTTATCGTCTGTTCGTAAAACTGTTTCGAATGAGGCGTTGCCAGACAGTCCGTTTCATTTATCGTCACGCGGCAGACGGCTTCGCTTGTGGCGTTGCATGTCGTCCAGCGCATAGAGTTTCTTAGGTATACTAGAGAGGAAACTGCGCCTCGTAAGCCATGTCGTCATGGGGGTTCATGGGAAGACCTCCTTTTTGGCTTAGGCTTGGCATGACAATTGGATTTGTAAGCGGTTTTGGGGATTTCCTTTCTTCACTATGCATTAACACGTCTATGAGCTACAAGGAAGCCGAAATCCTCCCGTTTTTCTGGTAGCCGTGTTCAGTGAAACAGCAGGCAATGCGTGATCCCACCTGACGGTGCTCATGCCGCAGTCGAAGGACGTATGACTGAGCGGGTAATATGCCGCCGCGAAATTTGTAGCCGACGAAAAGAAGAAACAAAACGTACTTCGACGAAGACAAGATACGGCAGATACGGGCACTTGCATGCGTCCTATCTTTCGGAAAAAACTTTCGGAACTCTTCAAACAACTTATTATTTGAGATAATGGTAAAATAAATAAAATCACAGTCTCTAATGAGTTTCCTCCTCAAATATTAACATTGTTCGTAACTGCAACCTTGGCCTGCGAAATAGCAGGCACAACCGTTCCGGCAAAAACACGCTTTACTTCTTTTTTCCTTAGTTTTAAAACAGCCTGTTTTTATTTTCCACTTACATAATTGCACACTATTTTTCGCGTTTTTGTGGCACTTTGTTTAAATTTGCGGTCACTAAAACGTTTCAATCCAAGCCAATGATGAAACTAAGGCGAGCGCGATGTATAATGGCGGTCCATGACGACACAGACGACCTAGATGTGAGCCGCATAGACGCTAGCGCCAGATTGATTGATTGTATACGGTTTAACGCGCCGACGCAACGCAGGCGATGAGGCGCGCCGTAGTGGAGGGCTCCGGATTAATTTTGACCACCTGGGGATCTTTAACGTGCGCCGAAATCTCGTACACACGGGCGTTTTTGCTTTTCGCTTCCATCAGAAAAGCGGCCGCCGCGGCCGGGAATCGAACCCGCGACCTTGTGCTCAGCAGCGCAACGCCTTAGCCACTGAGCCACCGCGGCGGCTCTAGCGCCGGATTCCTCTCTAGTGTATACTATAAGAAACTCTATGGTCCAGCGTTCTTGCGAAAACGTTACTGGCAGGATAGCATACAATAAACGGCGCGTATCTATTATCGGAGATGATCTCTACGCATTTCATCGGGTTTTGCCCAGCGTCTTCGTCGTCTGGCAGTAAGAAGAGCATGCAAAGCTGGTGAAGGGGAGAGTTCAGGCCGAAACTAACAGCGTGACACCAGAAGGAGGGTGAGCAAGAGCAGAAAGAAAGCGAAGGAAGAGCGGGGAGTGATAATACTGATGATTGTGGGGTTTAGCGCGCCGACGCAACGCAGACGATGAGGCGCGCTGTAGGGGAGGGCTCCGGATTAATTTTGGCCACCTGGGGATCTTTAACGTGCACCGAAATCTCGTACACACGGGCGTTTTCGCTTTTCGCCTCCATCACAAAAGCGGCCGCCGTGGCCGGGAATCGAACCAGCGTCCTCGTGCTCAGCAGCACAACGCCTTAGCCACTGAGCCACCGCGGCGGGTGTGAGAATATTGGAATCAATAAAAAAAACCAACGACTGTAGACAGCTTCGTCGAACAAGAGCGGTGAGGAGCAAAGCAAAATAAAGCAAACAAATCTGAAAAGTTGTGGTGGATGCCATTCCTTTCTCCGTAGCAAATGCCTGCTTGGGCGATTTGCTCGCAATCTGGAGCCTAGGAGCTAATGGGGCCCGGCTGTCAAAATTCACAGAACTGTGAATCGCGAAAGTAAAATTTGTAGAATAGTGCGTGCCGCGTCACACGTGAACGGGATGGCAGATGAGAAGGACAGGTACACGCGTCCAATTTTTTGTTAGTATCACGGGAGCGTTGACCATTGCGTTGATCAGCGCTGTATGACGGAGTGACACGGCAAACGCGACGAGAGTTGCCGCATGCGCACTAAGCACTGGCTGCGGCGGCTGTCGTCTGCTAGGCTCTTTTATAGGAGCTGAGTGCAGGCCCTAATTGACTCTTTCGTTTATCACACTGCTTTGCATACTCGCCGTCTTTGTTTTTGAGAAGGCCCAGCGCCAATACTTTAAAAATCGCTAAAAAACTCGCATTTCGAGATTTACTTGTGTAATGCTTAGGCTGATGGCATTAGTCTCTTTTATTTCCCGGCCGCGGTGACCGCTTTTCTGATGGAGGCGAAAAACGAAACCGCCCGTGTATTCGAGATTTCGGTGCGCGTTAAAGATACCCAGGTGGTCAAAATTAATTCGGAGCCTTCCACTACGGCGTGCCTCATCGCCTGTGTAGCGTCGGTGCGTTAAAGGGACCCTGCAATTTTTTTTTCAACTTTTTTTTAAATTTTAAATGCTTGCAGAACGTAGTCACCCAACGCACCGAGCACATAGATTAGTAGGTCGCGAAGTAACTCAGCCAAAAATTGCTGCTATATGCCCATCAGATAACTAGTGAACTCGCTCAAAAGATTTTTCTCTGTTTCCCGGTCTTGACGTTCTTCGACAGCTCGAATTACGTCAAGGCCCCGTAGCGGCTGTTGGCCGGTTTTCCTTCAGTTGCAGCATTGAACGGTTTTCAATAGCAACTTAAAAAACGCCACAAAAAAAAAAAACAGAAATGGAAGGTGTATCTGGTGCGACGAGCAAATCACGCAAGTACCGCTCGGTGCTGGCGATAACTATAGCTTTCGCAGTTGTGAAAGAGTGAAAGCGCTTATCGAAAGTGTTGCAGGGTCCCTTTAAACCCTACAATTAGTCAATTAAAATATCGGAGGCAGAGTTCTGCTCTTAAAACTGCTTCGCAGATGACTGCCGCCGCGGCCAGTGCTTTGTGCGCATGCGGCAAGCCTCGCCGTGTTTGCGGTATCGCTCCGTTATACGGCACGGTTTCACAGAACGGTCGACTCTCCCGTGCTATTGCTAAAAATATTGGCCGGGTGTACACACCAGTGGTGCAGAACCCCGATTGCAGGGAGGCTGTGGTGTGTGCCAGTCTTCTTGATTGATTGAACGCAGGCGATGGGCGCGCCGTAGTGGAGGGCTCCGGGTTAATTTTGACCATCTGGGGATCTTTAACGTGCGCCGAAATCTCGTACACACGGGCGTTTTTGCCCTTCGCCTCCATCAGAAAAGCGGCCGCCGCGGCCGGGAATCGAACCCGCGACCTCGTGCTCAGATTCTTGCCGACGTATTTCACTACGAAATGAAAGAGAAGAAACTGACGCAAGCACCGTATAGCAGAAAAGAAGCCGGTCAAAGTAATTCATGCCAAAACGAAAGCAAAAAAAAAAAAATGCAAGTACAATGTATTGGTAAGGAAGTTAATAAGTATCGCCAAGCTTTCGCCTGAAGAGCAACAGCGGTTACACCAACATCGCCCAAAACAGGCAACGAAAAGCGACGGAGGGTTTCGATAACGTAACACCGAGCAGCAAATATTTTGAACGTGGCGCGTTTCCATCACTTGTGCTTGCCAGTCGGCCTTAGTCACGTGATTGCACTGTGTGCCGCCGACGGCAGAAATAAGCAGAACCTGCTTCTTAGGAGGACAAATTTCAAACAAAAAGCTCATGTGAGCGCATGAAATAAAAAAAAAATAAATGAACAATGTAGTAAAATGCACGTTAATAAAATAAAAGCGCGATAAAGTAAAGTGGTTGGATTTGCTGCCCCCAGTAGGCACCAGTGCGGAAGTGGAGCCAGAGAAAGCAGTGAAAAATGCGCCACGCCCTAGCCGCGTCTCCTTCGAGCGCGCTGCCTTGGGCCGGTTACGTCACCTCAATAATCAGCAAATAGCATGAATCGCATTTTTAAAGCGCTTGAACTCCGCCTCGAAATATTACCATCACGTCACGTGGGCGTTTATATAGAGCTTGTATCTCCCGAGTTCCGCTCAATCTCGGGCCTTGGTCATTCCGGAGCTCTGTGGTGAAGACGACCTACGCGCACTTCTTAGAGTGTAGATGTACGTCAGAATAGTAAACTACAAAATATTGATGCAGACACCGCCTACTGCAGTAGCAAGCACACAATTAAACTCAAATATCATATTTATACAACACCCAGTTTCTGTGCTGATTCCAGAATGACTTCCGTGACGATGCATGTATATTAACGCAATGTTTTTACTGTCCGTTGGCTCCGTCCACACGGCCGCATCGTGGGCAGTATTGTCACTCCGGTGAGCCTGTGCACGTGCCTCGCAGTATTTTTTCCACTCTAGTTGAGCGTTTAATTGCAATAGCCTACTGTACTTTCTACCTGATACCTTGCCAACACATTGGCTATAGCCAATGAGAGAGAGAGAGAGAGAGAGAGAGAGAGAGAGAGAGAGAGAGAGAGAGAGAGAGAGAGAGCACAGGTCACCGCCCAGAGGGCGACACGCAGGGGTTTATGCAGAATTTCGATTTTGGGGGGGGTGTCGGTGGGATGTTTGGGGGGTGTTGTATAAATCCGTAGGCAGGGTGCTTGTGGTTGTGGAATCTTTTGGGGGGGGGGGGGGGGTGTCGAAGTCTTTCTGGGGGGGTGTTGGGGGGGGGGGTGTTAGGGGTGTGTGTATAAATTCCTGGCGACACGGAGCTAAAGACACCCAGCGCAGCCTTCGGCAGATACGTGCAACACTGGGTTGGGCACCCCGCGGCAGCACGTTCGTGACTGCGGCACGCTCCTTTCTCGCCGCACCCGTTGAATCATATTAGTAGCACCTTTGATGTTTAAAATAAATTGCGCTATTCTTAATTCTGCCACACAGTGCAGAAGAACGAAGGCGGATTTTCTCGGTTGAACTCGCGTATGGGACGGGAGGTCGAAACAAATTGGCGGGACGCCCAGGAGGGAGGGAAACGCATGCGCGGGATAGCTCACGCGTCTTCTGGCCCACACAACTTCCTCGTGATCTGTGTGTTTTGGTAAAAAAAAACAGTAATTTATTGTTTTCGATTCCCGTAAAGAGGATGTTTCGTTTGCAAGTATGATATCTGACGTTGCGCGATGTTTCCGCGCGTTGGCCGATCCTTGTGAGTATACACTTGTCGAAATACGTTGTTGACTGCAGAGTGTTAGAGATGAGGGGCACTAGGGATGTCTGACTCGTTCAGGCCCGCACGTCCCGGCTCGGCATGGTGTCGGACTAGAGACTCGAGATGACTGCTTAGGAGGAAACTGTACAGGAGATTTATACTACATGATGACAGTCGATAGGAGAACAAGAATGACACAAATGCATTCATTTAAATAGAGTTCGTATTCCCCAGATCCCTGGCTAAGGAATTTAGCTTCACACAAGTTGTCCAATCAGGTGGGCAGTGGATGACGCTTGATGTACCGCCCACGACATGAGCCGAGGCTGATGCACGCGGGCCACTCGGCGGATGGAAAGGATGAATGTCCACGTCATCGATCATGTGTTGTGCCGGAGTTGCAACATTTCGCGCAAGTCTTGATTTTGGAGGCCCCGTGAGCACTGAATTTCAACTCGTCTCATAGCATGTGAAGACGAGTGACCTCTTGCCATAGCTCGGCAAAACTGGATGCCACTCACTCACACTCACTCAAGAAAATATATTTAACTTAACGCACTCACTCGCACTCGCCACTCCGCCCTCACCACACGCACTCATTCGCACTCACGCTCGCCACTCCGCCCTTACTACTCACACTCACTCGCGCTCACGCTGGCCATACATCCCAACACTCGCATTCACTCACGTTCACGCTCACCACTCCGCTCTCACAACTCGCACTCACTCGCGCTCCCGCTCACCCCTCCACCCTCACCACTCGCACTCACTCCCGCTCACGCTCTCCACTAGTCCCCACCACTCGCACTTACTCGCGCTCACGCTCACCCCTCCGCCCCACCACTCGCACCCACTCGCACTCACGCTCGCCACTCGGGCCTCACTACTCGCACTCACTCCCGTTCACGCTCACCACTCGTCGTCACCATTCGCACTCACTCGCACTCACGCTCGCTACTCCGCCCTCACCACTCACACTCACTCACCACTCACACTCACTCCAGGCGGCGCCAAATAGGCGCCGCCTGACTTTAGCGCGGGCGTCCTCATGAAGACGAGTTGCCTGGCGACCGTCTCCCTCCTCGTCCTCCTCCCTAAACGGCGCCAGCCTGCCTCAGAGCAAAACCGCAGCTTGATCCGAAACTACACCGTCATGCGCCCGCACCGGGCACCGAGACAAATTCACGTCGAAATTTTATACGAAATAACGGGGAGAATAATGCATCGGACACACACACGCACACGTACGCACACGCACGCACGCTCGCATGCACACACACACACGCATGCACGCACTCAAGCACGAACACGCACGCAACACACACGAACACATACACGCGCGCACGCACACAAACGCACATGCACGCGCACACACACCAACGCACGTAAACACGCGCACTTACGCACACACATACGAACTCGCACGCACGCGTGCACGCACGCACTCACTCAGTCACCCACTCACAAATTACGCTATCCGACTGCCGAGAACGCGTACTATTCGTAACACCCCACAGTGCTCACAGTACCCCTCCGCTAGCCTGTACGCCATCGGCACGCGGACGGCAATCTACATACAGGGCACAAAATACGAGGAACACTAGACTGCGAAGCCCGTTTCAGCGAATCAGCGCAGCAAGCGTGACGGGGACTACAGTGTTTGGGCTGACCACTACGCTAAATATGAAAATAAAGCAGCAGAAGCAATTTCGCCTTCATAACTAGCTGGTTGGCGACCGTGAACGGACAGAATGAAAAAATTGGCCGCGTATCTGCTCCTTTCGTTGCAAATGTCGTGAAAATACGACAGTTTTTATCGACTTCTGCCAAGTAAATGCCTCCCTTCGCTTTCCCGCTCACCTCTCATGTTGTTTCTCTTGCGTCGCGCTCCTCCCAAGGTAAAGACGCCAAAGGTTTATTTCCCGCGTTCCACTGCTCCAAACCGGGTGTCTCGATGCCAACGCTGCCGTACGGCGAAGACGCGCGTGAATCGAGGCACCTTACTTCAACCAGAGTCCGTCAATGCTTTTCTGGTCATGAAACTCCCGGCCGAGTTTTGTTTGAGGAAAAAGGCTCCCGCGAGAGGCGCCGCCGTAGATCGGGGGGCTAGAATACCTACATTGACGCGCGTCAGCCGTACAGAGTGGAGACACGTATGCGTTGCGCCGCCATTTTGGTTCGCTCGCTCGCCGCCGCAGCAAGTCATTGTAACAAAACCGCACCGTAATTATCTCCACAACGCGGTTTACTGGTGAAGTTTGAACCATCGTATCTGTATCACGTTGCTGCGTCTTGTGGGAAACGAAAAGAACAGCGCGTTGAGCACTTCGACCCAATAGGGGTGGCACGGGATCGTTCAAAGGGTGTCTCCACCCTGTACAGCGGTCTGTCTCGAGGTTACCTACGGAGGGCATCGGGCCGCCGCCGCTGCAGCGCGCGTTCAGCCGTCGCGGCAGAACTTGCGTTCGTGTTTGGCGGCACTTTTCTGGATAGAAACGGAATGTTGGTAGTTGTGCCTTCAATTGTGGCTACAAAACAAAGCCGTCAGGATTGCAGCCCTTGCAGGGAAGCCGTATGCGGCAGAACGCACGCTCAAAACTGCCGACTGCTATCTGTGCTTGATTTTTTAGAAGTCCCCACGAGCCCTGCTAACACCGCAAGGAGCGTCTGCTACAGCGGGATTCACACGACGTAGAAACCCTCTCTTTTTGGCCCGCGGGACCCGCTCACGTGACCGGTTTTAGGCTCCGCCCCTCGGTGGGGATAGCACGCGGTGGCTCCGCGAAAGAAAATGCCTCCGCGTGTTTTCGCTCGACGGCGGTGGCCCTCGGCGGGGAATAAAACCTGTTCCTCGGCGCTGTCGTCTGCTACTCACTCCGCGTAGCTCCGCACGTGTGGATGCGCCGCCAGGCCGGATAATCCGGTCTCGTGCTGTTGACGTCACATATCCGTCCGCCTCCGTGAGAGGGTTCCTCCGATCGCTTCGCCGGCTGCCCTCCGATCAACGCCAGCGCCTCGGCGCGGCCTCCCTGAGCAGCGTACGAAGCTCTCCCATAGCGTGACGGCGAAGTTTCACGACCAGAAAAGCATTGACGGACTCTGCTTCAACGTTTATAGAACCGCGTTTCCCCACTCCACGTGCGTTGCAAGCAGAACGTGGAACCTTTCGTAACTGTTGCTGGTTGATTTCTTAAAGGAGTACTGACACCAAATTTTGACGCCTAAAACATGATATAATTGGCTTCATTAGTTTGTACAGATGCCTCATAGAAATTTTTGCAGCGATCCGAGGCCGGAATCACATCTAAAATCGATTTTGATTGTCCCGGCCGCGAGCTTCCACAAATCGGCAGCACTAGCGAAATCGGCCGGCGTGTCTGGCAGCTTCAGGGTGACGTCATATAGTCGTTTTCGGAACGGGAAACGATATCCTGCGCTGCTGTTGTCGGTGATATTCGTTTGGGCAGGAGACGTACGGGTGTAGCTGCGTGAGCAAAGCTTGTAAACTCTGCGCACTTTGCGTGTTCGACGTCTTCGCTCTTCAGTTCGTGGCCGGCGCATGGTGTTCCCTTGCACTGGTGCCGAAAACATCGCGCACCGCGGCGACGCGGCGGTGCGCGTCGCCGAGATCGCCGAAGTTGTGCTATGGCAAGCTCGCGGAATGTGAAGTACTGCTCGTCGAGCAAATCGACGACGACGCCAAGATGCATTATTTTATACGCGACGACATGCAGCGCTAAACGTGGATCGAGTTCGTGCGCGGCGGCGGCCGCAAGAACTGTCGCCCAAGCCAGCAGTCTCGGCGTTGCTTGGGTCAGCTTGGGTGTTGGGAACTTCAGGCTTAGTATCGTGGCGATTATTTGATCGCCGGTATCTGTACAACCGCGAATGACCATCCCTTACACAACTTTTCACCACACTATCATCCCCTTTTTCGCATACTGAGCTTTATTTTGGCGATAATTACCGTTTCAGCGATCGGTGACCAAGACATCTGCCGTGGCCTGTTTTGATTCTAGCGCGCAGGTGGCGCCATCTTTCGGCCGCTCGCCGCACCGCGGTGCCGGCAGTGCTGGGTCGAAGCGCCGAACCTCCGCTGCCGGTCAGCGTAGGCTTACCATCGGGGCAAATATCTCAACGCCGCTTTTAAATTCAGCGCTGATAACAACCCCTAGCACATTTTTTCACCACACTAACATCTACTTTATCGCATGTGGAACTTCATTTTCGCGATCAGATTGATTATAAGAGTGGCGACAAGCTGTTGCTATCACGGTCTGCGCCAGTTCGAGCCGCAGTGATATTAATTAAAAAAACGGACGACGGCTAAGACATCGCCGGCCTAATCGCCTGGCCAAATAAAGTTGCTCTGTCTGTCGGGTGGCAGCGACTCATCCGAGTCTGACGATTCAGACGACATGTCGACTGCTCGGGCGAATGCGGACCATGTGAAATCGTAGCAGACGATGCGGCGAACGTCCCTGACGTCACCCGTGACGTCAGACTGGCCCGCTTGCAGGCTGGCCTTCGAACGGCCATTTTCCCGCGCGGCGACCGAATTTGAAACTGGTTGCAATAAACGTGCTATAATTAATTCTGTGTTGGCGGCTGACGGCTTTCGGTTCGATTTTCGTAATTACTGGGCCAATAGGTATTCTTTACAGCATAAAAACTGAAAGCGAGAAATTTAGTGTCAGGTGACGGCGGAGTGATTTTTTTTCTGCAGTTGATGAAGTATTTAATTTCGCAAAAGTCAAGCATGTATTATTTTTTATAAAGGAACACTGCAAATATCACTGCTATATTAATTTGTTGTCTCATATTTGCGTAATGTCTTGTTCTTCTTCAACAATGCTGGCAAGTATGAACATTACACCGGACTTAGACAGGTAGATTAAGCTGTGACTATATAAGACTATTGCGCAGGCATTGTTTTACTTTGGCCGGGTGGCTGAATAGAGTCACAGACAGACAGACAGACAGACAGACCGTTTTACGTAGCTTAAGAAAGACTATCGTCTCTAAAAGCAAAATGCGGGAGCTCAGGCCCCAATTCCAACCATGGGCAGGCAAATTCACAAGCATAACGGTAAATGACCGTCGATGACAAAAGAACAGCGCGAACAGCGAGTATCTTACCTTTCGTGATCTGAAGATATGAAATATATATTTCACAAAATCCACGCAACAGTAACGATTCGAACTTCGAGATTCGGTAAGGCGAATAAGGAGTCAGACATAACGTTCGATTCTTGTGAATCTGCACGAACGGATACACAAACTTCAGAGGGAGACAGGGAACTAATGGAAGGGGTGCAGTCGGCGAGTCATCATGACAAATGCTATGTGAGGTGATGCTAAGGCGAGCTTACTTCGTTTGCTTGCGAAAGGTACGCACATCGGCGTGTATGAGTCAATGCAACATCCACGCAACATAACGAAACAAACATTTTGGTGAAGTTTGCAATAAAACAGCAGCGGTGAAGTTTTCAGGTGTGTCAAACACCCGGACAGCAGCAAATCACATGCCTCAAGGCACGCATCGTAACTGCCGTAGAAGGATGAGTGATGCCAAGTCCGCGTGAAAGCGAGTATCATAACAGAGCGCCGCCGTAACAAGTAATGGCAAATACCGATACGTTTAATACGCCAAAGCCTCGAAAATGAGCTAATGCTTCCACAACACGCAACTCGCCCATCCGAACCGTTTCGCCATCCTGATACGCGAATCTGTGAAAATCTGCGATACCTTTTCAAACGAATACGGGTATACCTGCGCTTCAGAACAGCCGGCCAATTGACAGCTGCAGCAAGCCGGCCAATTATGTACACCGAGTACTACGGCACTGCCTCCATCGCAGCGCTCAGCGGTAGTGAAGTGCAATTGCTTTGTTGCGACGACCTTACCAACACTAATTCCAACACAAAACGCTGCGAACCAGAAACATCATTCGGCGAGAGTGCGCGCAACAGCCCGTCAATGAGTCATGACAGTGAGAGTATCAGTGCATTATGGCGTCAGACGTCCATCCAAATCGTATTCCTAAACCAACAGGTCACTGGAGAGTTGATTCCACGGTGCCTTAATTATAAAGGGGAGTAGCCACATATTCCCGAAGCTAAAGGCAGTCGTTCCATTAACTTTGCGTACGAGTAGATATCCCAGGCGGCACAGAAAGTGTGCCCCAAGACCGGCCCGTCTATGGCCGCTTTCTGGCATGTCCGGCCAGCATCCAGGTTCTGGCAGCCACTGATCATGCGTTGAACGGCCAGCATTCGGCAACCAGCGCTTCGGTATTTTTCCGTCCGCCCGTGTACGGACGCACAACGGCAGCTAACCGGCTGCCAGATATTCAGTTCTCTTACGGCTGCCGATGTTGAGAAAGAGAACGGCCGAAGAACGGCCTGAGGGCATCTGTTTTTTCTTCTGGAAGCAGTAATCGGCCGAAGCACGGCAAGCGACCGGCCACAGAATATGCGTATTCTTGCGGCAGTTGGTGTTCGAAAGGAGACCGGCCGGAGCGCGGCTGCCGTGCATTCGTTGTTTCAACGGTGAACCGCGCGTCCGGCGGTAGAATATTCGTTTTCTTCGGGCAACCAGTGTTATGAAGGATACCGGCCGACGTACGGCCCCAGAATATACGTTTTTCATTCGGTTAGCTGTCCTCGGCCGAATTACGGCAAGCGAATGGCCACAGAATATTTGGCAACCGGTGTTCAAGAGGAGACCGGCCTACGTAAGGTATCTGGTTATACGTCATTTTTTCGGCAAACGGCATACAGCCGAACAACGGCACGCGCCTGGGCGCCGAGAATTCATGCACAGACGTGTTTGGAAGGAGACCGACCGTTTTTTTTTCCTGGGCGGAGAAAAAGCCGTTAGGGAGCCGAACGACGGGGACGCGTTTTTCATCCGCTCCGTGTTTCTACGTTTTAAATGAACGAACATCGTTTGTCAAACAGTAATGAGTGTTCTCGGTGAACGGGCAAGGTGCAAGGACTCACTGGACATTAGCAGGGAACCTTTTAGGCCATCGAAATGTCATTTATTGCCACAAGAAGACTGTGCCACACCGACGGGTGAGCTAAGCCTCGCCAGTCATCGCCGCTACCACGCCTCTGCCCCCGGCTTCGTCGACGCATCAACTCGAGGCTATTCGCCCCCTCAAGAAATGGAGAGCATTGGAGACATCGACCCGGCAGAGATGTCCGATCCGAGATGGAGATGGTTCACCAGAATAACTGGCCTTCAAGGGCGTCGAGCAAGCGGCCACCACGCAGGAGCTAAACCGCCACCATGTCAAGGACTCCCCACCAAAGAAAGGCAAGTGCGAGCAAAAGCGCAAGTTAGTCTGCTTACAATTAAACTGCGACAAGCAATGTTGCACTATGTTGTTGGTGATAAACGTAGAAGAGACTTGCTCGTGCATTGGTAGGATCAACTTCATGCCCTGCACTATGTTACTTCATGGGATTTTACGACTGCCTATTTAGAAAAAAAAAATATTTTAAATTTGCGATAACAACAGAGCCTTGTCACTGACTAAGCCTAGCTGTTAATTTCGTTCCGATGTTTGAAGGTGAGCTTAGCTACTCTTGGGATAAGACTCATTTGGTTAAACATAATCGCCAGCATCCTTGCAAACACGGATTTTGTCAGGATTTTCTTGCTCAACGCAGATTGTTGAGTTCACGCACGATTTGGCTTTTGCAATATATAAGCTTAAATATTCTTGGACTGCAAGAAAAGCAAATGATGGTGTTCCATGTCACCTTCTGCGAAGTACATTTCATCCTATGAACTGAATGAATCGGTTTTTGCATTGTTATTACTATTGGCCTTATAGCTTTGTTCAAAAGTACTGTGTAGTTTACCGGACTATAGCGAATGAAAGTGATTCCGTATACCTGCAGCTTTATTCGAATTTAATAACATCCTGGTGTGCTGATTCAGAAAAGTTTTTGGATGTTAAACAGTACGTTAACGGCACCTATACAAGAAAACCTTCATTCCAATTGAATACGTATACCGTTAATTATGCTGCTGTGACAACGGCCGAGGAATATAAATACCTAGGAGTTTATTTAAGGAGTAGTTAGACGTTAAATACGCAGGTTCACACCATAAAAGTGACGGCTGCATATGTTATTGGCTTTCTGAGACGAAATTTCAGTGAACCGCCATTTAACTAAAAGAACAAGCGTATTTCACTCATGTGCGCTCAATCTTGGAGTACGCATGTGTTTTCGTGGATCCCTACACCAAAGAGCTGGTTGATACGCTCGAAAACATACAGAATATGTCAGTGCGATTCGTATTAGGTAATTGGCACGCTCAACTTCGTATGAGAGAAAGTAAAAGCAAACTGAAATTGCAGGACGTGAAAGATCACAGACGAAACCACAGGTTGAACTTTTTTCGTAATATTCTATCATTAGAAAACTGGAGTAGAAGGGGAGAAGTATGTCCAAGCGCCATTCTACATATCGCAAAGTGCGGCCGCTAGCTTAAAGCAAATTATTAACTTTCCTTTAAAGGTGACGCCTTGCGCGATTCATTTTATTTTACATCAATACTGCAGTGTAATTATCTTCCACGTATGACTGCATTAAGTGTTTATATTGACGATTTTCAGCGCGCTTTGTAGAAATATTTTGGTATTTTGTCTCATATTTAATGCTTAGTGTTATGTATCTCCCTTCTGTAATGCATGCAAAGGCAAGCAGGCATCAAATAAATAAATAAATAAATAAATAAATAAATAAATAAATAAATAAATAAATAAATAAATAAATAAATAAATAAATAAATAAATAAATAAAACAATGAATAAATAAATCAATAAAAATAAATAAATAAATAAATAAACTTCCAGAGGCGCAAGTTTGCCTCCAACGGGTTGAGAACCCTACGCATTCAACCTTGACCAATAAAATATTTATTGCCCTATTCGTTGCAGTATGAAAGGTTTCCTGTATGCATGCTACCATTGTTATTGGTTTGAAACAAATTATGTAACTCTAATTTTACGCCTTTCCTTGCGTGAACACAGAGGGATACAACTGCAGCCACCTGAAGCAGAGCGTCATTCGCAACGCGTCTGGAATTTTTTGAACGTAGTATGACATAAGAAGAAAATTAAGTTCTTTTGGACTATTAAGTGGTGTGCGTATACTCATGAAAACAACATTAAAATAGATTGAAAATGAAAGTACCTGTTCGCCCCTTCTTAGGATCAGCCCTGCGCAAGATCATCAGAAAAGTGATCGCGTAGAAAATGTTTTTGCAAGAAAAATGGGCAAAAACTGGACATACTTTTTTGTTAAGGAGTTATATTAAATGCTCCGGAGTGTTTTGTTGAGAACCAAAACGCTTCGTAAAGGCATTCACGCCGGTTTTTGTATACAGCAAAATTGGTCAAGCGACTGTTATAAAAATAGTTGACGTAGTCATAGCATGAAAGTGTTCCGGAATATTGCCCTAAAAGAAATTGCCTAAAAGCGGCGCAGTTCATCTCTCTGAAATTCAACCCACTAAAGTATGCGCCCCCCGCCCCCCCCCCCCCCCCTCTTTCCCCGTTTATTACAGGTAAGCCGCCCACAGAGGATATCAGGACCTGGACAATACATCTATTCAAACTCTACAAAGAACTGAATATTTTCTGTGTTCGGCAGTAAAAGAGGCACAGCAATTAAAGGAACGACAATTTGTGAGCACTGCTTAATAAATGAATTTTCCTGTCAACTGAGGCTGGTAATTATGCAAGGCTGCGCTGAAAGCTTGACGGCTGGTGGTTGCGCGCGAGCTCACTTTGATGTGGCTGCATTGGACCCAAAATGCTGGGTTTGTGCTACTTCTGCACTGCGCGAATGAGTCATCTGCTTGCGCGACATACAGTGACCGGCCTCAGTACAGTTAACGTACTGTAGCTGAACTCCAATGCCCGTAGCACGGCCGTATTTCCGGTAGCTTTAGTCCGGCTGGAGTCCGACGACCGCATCTCGGCTGTCCTACGGCGGCCGTACTTCGGCCGTACACGGGTAGCTTTGGAATGGCCGGAGCCCTACGGCTGGAATCTGGCCGTATGACCGTAAGCCGGTCGACTGGCCGACGGATACTGGCCGTTGGACAGCCATGGGAGTACGGCCGTATACGGCCAAAAGGCCCACATTTGGACATGGACCGAACATGGCTGCCGGAAAACGGCCGGACAGAAAATCACCGGCCAAAGTACACCGGCCTGTTTTAGGCCGAACAGTCCTGTGCTCCCTGGGATATCGCCAGCAGCAATTACCACAGCAAGCGGCTCCTGCGACGAATGCCAACAGCGAGTGATGCTCACCGCGGTAAGCCCCGCACATCGCGCAAGAAGCGCGCGTTCACTCGCCACTCACTCATGAGTGGTGAGCGGGGATCGCCGCGAGTGGTGAGTGGGGTTCACCGCGAGTGGCTTTCGCACTCGCGAGTGCTGAGTGGGGCTCGCCGCGAGTGGAACTCGCACTCACGAGTGGCGAGTGGGGCTCACCGCGAGTGGAACTTGCACTCGCGAGTGGTGAGTGGGGTTCACCACGAGTGGCTTCCGCACTTGCGAATGCTGAGCGGGGCTTGCCGCGAGTGGAACTCGCACTCACGAGTGGCGAGTGGGGTTCACCACGAGTGGCTTCCGCACTTGCGAGTGCTGAGCGGGGCTTTCCGCGAGTGGTACTCGCACTCACGAGTGGCGAGTTCCACTCGTCGCGGGTGGCGCTCGCACTCACTCGCACTCGCACTCACCAGGCCAAAACGACGGTGAGGCTCACTCACCACTCACTCGTGAGTGGCGAGTGGGGGGGTGTGTGAGTGCACTCATGAGTGAGTTTGTCGACCTATAAGCGCGAGGCGTTGGAAAACGATGAAAACGAGTGTCCGGGTGTTTTTGTACCGTGGCTACATGAGACGAACGACGACGGCGCCAGAAGACGTCGACAGCCCGAGCCCCTAAGGGGCTTCGCCCCTAAAATACAGGATTGGCGAAGTTAGGCCTTTATAGCTACAATTGTGTAAACGTACATCATTGTCGAAAACAAACAGAGCTTTATGACAATTAAATAACCCAAAGTATTTGGCAACTCATTGCCAGAAAGCTTTTGCAGCACAATTCTCTGATTCGCGGACATTAAAAATACATGGAGCCCTAGCCATATAAGCTTCGCTTAGAAATTCATATCATGGGAGCGGAAAGCAGCGTTTGTGCCGTCCCTAGTGCGACCTTCAAACGCGCTCCTTTCACGCAAGCAACCCGGTGCCGCAACGCTGGATCAAGGAGAAAAAGGGGGCAGGGAGAACGTTGTATAGGGACCGGGCGGCCGTTGTATGGCACCACCGTCGCTTCAGCGAACAGCGCCGCCCCTGGCAAACCGCTCGTCAGTGGAATGCCGGTGGCGGTCAGTGCAGCGTAGTTGCACATAGCTTTATGTCGTTTTGCTGCGGTGCGGCTTGAAAAGCGCAGATAACCACAAGGACTTTTTCAGATCGGTGAATCTTGAATGTAGAAGCGACCTTTGCGAGGCAGAGCTTGTGTGGGATTTACGCCCATACTCAGTGGTTACAAAAAGCAGACGACGCTCAATGCGCCAAGCTGGAGGTCAAGCTGGAAGCGCAAGTCCATTCCTTCGTGCAAATTTTTCATGCCTGCGTGCAGTTTGGCGTATCGAGGAGTATATTGCAGCTAAATGCTGCTGCAAAGCCGGTGTGTGCAGTGATCCAGGTAGGCTGCGGCGCTGACCTTTGGCAGTTGATGACGAAATGGCGTCGTGCACAAGCGAAAGACAAAGTTGGGGAGTGCCTTCTAAGATTTACGCCAAAACAGAAATTGTGATGGACGACGCTCGGTAACTTCATTACTACTGCAGAATCGTGTTTAATTTCACACAAATACGCTTACTACAGTCATCGCGAATCGTTTACAAAATAAATACCGCAGGATAGTAAAACGTTATGACTTGTCGTTGAAGAGCATTGCTTTATAAGACTTGCAATGGTTGCTGGCTAGTTGGTTAATGGTTTTTCAAAAAATAAGTCGTGCCAAAAACATGCCCTCAGAAGTTCAAAACTGAATGCTGTGGTCGAGGTTTACAAGCTGCTTTGAAACATCATGCACTCCTCTGTCTAACGACGACGATGGTTTATCGCGAAGCTTTCACGTGTGGGTTTCCTTGGTTGCCTCCTGGATTTAAACTTTCACTAGTTGAGCTTTGAATTTGAGCAGCACGCAGTTTGGTCTTTCGATCGCAGCGTCTTTGACTTCGACCCTTTTCAATATTCTATTTCGCACGAAGAAAGCTTCGCATTCAACCATCGCCGTCGTTAGACGGAGGGCTAGATGATTTTACTGATTAATTTTACGCTTTCATGCACCCCTCTCCAAATCCTAACTGCTTCCATCGTGTCGGAAATGCGTCTGTGCTGGAGGACTCGGGCTTATGTTTCTCTATTCGAGGCAACTAGCCGCGCGTTCTTGGTTTCTTCGCAAGGCATTACACAATTTGTTCGGGTACTCGGCAAGGAATACCTAACCATTAAAAAACACAGGCTGACGTTAACACTGCCACATTTTTAACTATCTGTGCCGGCCTTTATTCCACGCAGGTAGTAAAACGGGAAGGGGAGGGGGGACGGTTTGTAGCTCGGGCTGTTGGGTGATTGAATAACTTTGGCTCTTCATCAAATTACCACTATAAACGTGAGAGTTCCGCTTCGGCTCTCATGCTGTCACTCAGGGCCGTCGCCGGCTTTTTTTTTTTTCTTTTCGGAGGGGGTTTTGAGTTATGGGAAGGGCTGAGTTTTGTCGAACGGAACAGTAAGTCTCGCGTACGCACTGCCTAGAAAAAATTTCGCGGAGGGGGTTTGAACACCCAAATCCCCTCTGGCTACGTCCCTGCTGTCACTCACTAAAACCGAAGGCACAAAGCTCACGCTTACATAAACAAGGTGTAAACTGCGGCGAAGTTTCCACGGCCACACAGTAATTGATCTCGTACGTAAGTACCTTTCACTTCAAAGCACACGTGTAGAGGTATCCCACCGTTAAGGCTGGCGTGGAAACCGTAGTCGTTGAAACCCAGTGAAGATAATTTAAAATGGTAGAAATGAATACTAATAACAGTTTTATTCCTACTAAGATCACGCGGAGCCAGGCGCCGAGAGATGCAAAAAGCGCTCATGTCAATGTAGCCCATTGTTAACCTTAGAAGCGTCCAATCAGTTTACGTAGACGTTAGTGCATTTAAGAAGAAATGAATACTTATATAGTAGTTTCATTCGTACTCACATCGGGTGGATCCAAGCGTAGATCGCTGCAAAAAGCGCTCATGCTATTGTCGCCCAACACTCAACATTAGAAGCGTCCGACAAGTTTGCGTAGCCGTTATTGCGTCTAAGAACCCAACACATCTGTCTTGACTTCGTTTCACCTCACATATCCGCTCACGACACCACCAAAACATTCAAATCATCGAAGCAAACCCGGCATAAACATCGGAAGACTGCGTAGTCCAATGCACCGGCTCATTCCACTAACCAGGAAAGCGCCGAGTGGTGGCGCCACCCGTCCAGCTGCCCGGTCCCTATACGGACCCCAGGTCGCAGAACACTGCGTCTGTGCGAGCCAACATGCGAGCTCCGAACGCGCTTTTCTCTCCATAAGTAGAGCCAGAGTCCTTCATGGTAGTAGAGTGCACTAGAAGTTTTAGAGTGGCCCGACCGGCCACCCGGAGAGGTCTCGTTTCGCGCAGAAAATAGCGGCGGCGCTGTAGTCAACGACCATTGAAAGCGAAAGCGGCGGCTGGCTGCGCGCGAGCCAGGAAACACTGCTGCTTTACGCGCGGAGCGCTCGAAATTTGTTCTGCGGGTATTCCAATTGCTTAAATATACTGTAGGTACAGTGGACTGTGGGCAACGAAATTAAAAATAAACGCTGCAGCTTATTTTGCGTTAGTTTTGCCTTTCCCGCTCGACAACAACGAAAAATTACGATTTTCCTTTGGGGCAGCATTCGTATAGCGGATTGTAAATAAAGTAATTGCAGCGACGTTTTCGCTATTCTAATTTCCCATAAAAAGTATTTTGCGTGAAATTGCCTGATATGAACCAGTTCATGATTCCTTTATGATTGTGCCCTTATTGTGCTGCTTGATAGACATATTGGTCGGCGCAAATGACACGGAAAAATATATGAGGACTGGGATGATAGCTTCTCAGAAGAATTTCTTATTGTCTTGCAATTTACGCTCGGACTGATGTTATGTGGGTTAATATCATAAGTTGCGTGTGTTTTTTATTGCGTGAGTTGTTATTATAGCAGTATTTAAGCAGTGGCTCGCTTGGGATAATTACGGGTCACCGTGGTGGCCGAACAGGGAATGACACCCGCAAGCGAGATATCTTTTTAACTAAAAAGGGGCTAGCCTAGCGGCTAGCTCGGTTGTCCCAATGAGCGTCTTTCATAGAACTATTCCCGCAACGTTCTATTAATCACTGCACCTTTCACCTGATTCGGGTCAAGAAAGGAGTTGAATCAAATTAACACAAATTTAATTCACAAGTATGCTGAGAGTACAATTACACGCACATAAAACAAATACAAAATATAGATCAGAAAATATATAGACCGCGACAAAAATGAAGTATAACACGTCTACTATAGAGGTAAAGATTCAAGAACGCTAACATGGAGGTTCACATTAACGGAACTTGAAAAAAATACACATTTTGTTTTTATTTTCAATAGCCCAGCAAAGGAAATGTAACGCGGGAAATCATACACAAAGTCTACGCAGGTAAAGCTTTAGGAATTACGGTAACATGGAGATTTAAATTGACATTTTTGGCCAACGCATTTTCATAACTCGCCCTCGATCAATATTAGCGATGGCTAAGTTGAAGGTGTTGCTCCCACCTTCGCATGTAATCACGGAACTTGTTTAAACCTTTTATATAGAAGTGAATCCGTGTCACAATGTATACAGAACCCAACCGAATTCGCTGTCAAGGTCTCACGTGCTGGTCGCGGCCACCGCTGTTAATGTGTTTGTTGTGAATAAGGGATGCAGCACATCCATAACGCTGTCATGGTGGAGCTCCTTGTCGCTGAAGCAACTGGTGAAAACGCCCTAGAGCTGGCTAATAAAATTTAAAAAAAATGCACATAAGTCCCCCAAATTACAAGATGTAGTAAAGACAGCCACATCTTCCCCTGGCACGAAGGATTGGTCCTTCAGACTTGCACTTCGTTTTCTGTACACACTTCCTTACCAAAGGAAAGTTTGACATCTACCTAAATGCAGCCACACGGCTACAAAGGAAAGCTGTATAGCTTTCCTTTGTAGCCGTGTGGCTGCATTTAGGTGGATGTCAAACTTAAATTTCCTTTACAGCTCGGGTACTCCACCTTGGGGATTTCCCCTAAGTCTGGTCGATTGACTTCCTTACCAAGTTCCCGCAATATGCGATAATAGCAAGTTACTAAAATAAGAAAGCCCACTAACGACAGTACAAGCATCAACGGTAGAGGTATCCGAGAAGAAGGTTCTTGGTATTTTCGTTCCAAATAGGAACGTAAAAAAAACAGTTAACTTTTTGCAGCCTATAGAATGTGCACCCCGCCGCTTTTGCTTCATGCGCAGAGTCAAGAAGGGGAAGGGAAAAACATTCCTGGTGCCTGTCAGTGCTACTTAAAATATCTTCTCTAGACACTTTTTCTCACCGTGTGTTTACCTCCCATAGGCGCTACGCATTTGCCCGCTTTATCTCGAAACGTTTTTTCGGAGGATCACGGATGTCTCGAAATACTGGCAGAGAGGACGCAAAGTCCGCTGCAGGCAGCTGATAAGGTCCCCGTTCAAATGATTACTCCCACTACTTGCTGAACGCGGTCGTGAAGTGCACGTTTACGCGGACTACGCGTCCCCGTAACCGGAATGCTGCCTGGCGCGTACATCATCAAGGTGGTGTGGACGACGCAGCTGATCATGCGGACGAGGAGGAGCCTCCAGAAGTGCCTACAACGGCAGAGACAACATATGCTGCGTCTGCTTTGTAACAAGGTACAATGTATACGACCACCAATTCATGCGATGCATTGAGGAGCTCGGGTACGCTTTTCTGGGATGCAGATGCGACCGCGAAAGAGTCGAGCGCAACACAGTGCTTTCTTCTGCAATAATAAAAGTTTCTTTTTCCTGCGAAACATTTTGCCTTTATTAAGAAATCTCCCCTGTGCAATAGTGCTTTTGTTAGCAGCACTATAGCTGTTATTTCAGGGACCTGGCTACAAATTTTCTGCATTTGACTTAACTCGAAACTCCGCGCTTATCTCAAAATTTTCAGCTAATTTTACGACTTTGAGTTAACGAGATTACTATATCAACAATTAACGCTTTCAGAAAACGCATAAAAATGAGATATCGTTGGGGGGGGGGGGGCGTCGATAATTTTATGTCGGGTCGTTAAAATTTGCGCAAGCGGAGTATATACCGTTGCTGCGTCTACTTTCTAAATCAGCTGGCCAAAGGTGCAGGTTCGATTCCCGGCCGCGGCCGCTTTTGCGATGGAGGATAAAAGCGAAAAACGCCCGTGTCTTCGAGATTTCGGTGCAATCCCAGGTGGTCAAAATTAATCCGGAGCCTTCCAGTACCGCTTGCCTCATCGGCTGTGAGCGCCGGCGCGTTAAACCTCATAATCCAAAATAAATCAGTTTCGCAAGAGCGAAACACCGCAGCGAGCAACGCAAATATTCCCGCGCGCAGGCTGGGAGCTGGTACCGGGGAGCGCCGGCTGTTCAGTTGTCGATGACAGCAGCGCCGCCGCTATTGGCGGTGAGATCTTTGAGTGGCGCCCCCTGGCTCTGACGTCAGCTTAGGGATTCGCGCCGCTGTCGTCTGCTACACTCCGCTTGTGAGGGGCAACAGTGCCTGGGCTAGAAATCGCCCCCTTCGTTGCTGTAGTGCGTTAAAAAGTGTATTTCTAGCTACTCAGTTATTTTGCCAGCTTCTGACGCATCTGAATAATTTGAAGCTGTCTCCCCCACAAGTTTACAACACACGAAGAGATAGAGAACAACTTTCTTCAGAGTATCGGTCAGAAGATCGTGTGTAACTCGTCCTTTCTTGCTTATTCGCGAGGATCAGCGATCAGAGCTTCTCGATAAGTATTCAAAATGCGTAGGCTTCCCTGCAGTATTTTTGAGATGCTCCTATGAAGACTCAACAGTTTAATACTACGTACCAACCAGCGGCCTCTACACGCTCATCGCACAGCAGGAAATAAAGCGACTTTCTTCTGTTTCTTTCGTTGTTGTCTTGTATCGGATTAATGTTTTTTGCTTTTTTTTTCTGCCCAACGCATTAATTTTTCTGCGCCATCACCAACTTTTTATTAGGAGGTTTCGGGATGTTTGGGAGCCTCACAAAGGTCGTGTGGATATTTCCTTCATTTTGTATGGCATACATTCCCTTCTCCACAAATTGGCTTTCATTACGGCTGCGTGCAAGAAGGTGCCGCAGCGTGCTTTGTTTATTCACATGCCAATACAATGAGAAGGTTTGTGCTACGCCACCGCGATCGCGCCCTAAACAACACGTGTCCTCAGTACTCGAAGGCGGCTTTTGTGCTCCGAATTTCTATCGTAATTATATCGTTATCATAACGAACTGACTCTCAGCTCGAACAATGATGACATGATTACGGTGTTGAAGGCATGATATACTCGCTAACTAACGTAATAAATAGTATACCTGCATATATTACAAGACTCGAAACCGAAGAATTCCAAGTAGCTCTTTATTGCTTTTGAACCCTTCCAGGCGCGAAGAACAAATCCTATTCTACTCGGGATGGCGTTCTATGATTTGAAGAAAATTACTTTTATTCTCTTCTCCTGGACTGACGACCCGGCCCACTAACCAGATAGATTTAATTGTTAAACAAAGTTTTCCCCTCCTCCTCTTACTTCTCCTCCTCCTCTTGAGTGCAGATTTCCTATAACGCATATCCGAATATCGGGAAGATATGGCTGTGCAAAATGTTCCGAAATATCCCTCCAGGTCTTAACAAACATATATGTGTTACTATAAATTTAACGAAGACGTGACTCGTTTTGCTCAATAAACCTCCATACTGGTTAGATGCCTGGTATAGAATCAGCACGCCCGTATATACACACTGGGTTATTTGGAACTCAACCTACAGTTTTTGCAGTCTATAGTGCATGTCGGCAAACTTTCATGCCTTGACAACGTAAAGTGATGCGACAAAACGCGTTCTAGCGTTCGGCAAGGTTGCAAAAACTGTTTTACCTTACTTACATATGATTACCGGGAATCGTGATGCCTTCTGCCAAAGCCGACAGCCCTGAAGGCCTAGAATTTGTTTTGGTCTTCCATTTTCGCTGTTGTCGGTTATTAGCAGCTGACTGTTCCTTTTGTTCGGATGCTTACAAGAGAAACTGACGCCTAGCTCAGACTCTTCGCGCTCCGCACAGAAGGAATGGGGTGGCGCCGGCAATGTTTCTCCCGGAGCGGTATCCAAAACTATACTTTAATTGACACCATGAGCTAGTGTATGCCATTTTAAGCCTATTATTATGATAAAAAGTTACCCACACGCCAATTCTGGTGCGGACAAGCATCAGACGTTGACCGAGCGCAAAGAAACAGCAGGGAGAGCGATCCTGAGTGAAGCAGACGACAAATGCGAGAATCCCTAAGCTGACGTCACGGAGGCGCGCTTCGCAGCGCCGCCTGTGTTCGCGCTCACCGCCAATAGCGGTTTTATTTTCTGCACGAAAGTCGACCCGGCGGAGCAATGGGAGAGGCCGCCGCTCGGGCCACTCTACTCTAATGGTAGAGCGCAAGCCAGCCGTGGCCGCCGCGAATCAGCGTCGGTCAGCTCGGCAACCACGAGAGAGGAGAGGAGGAATAACCCAGCAGCGGCGGTAGTTGACGAACGCTGGCCGGAGCCCGGCGGGTGTCCCCGCGCGTACTCAGTAATTTTGTTGTTTATTAAGGCAGTTTTTGTTAGCTGCTGGAACGCGAAGGATACCATGGGCCTCTACAGACGCCACACCGTGGCACCGACGCTGTTTTTTTTAAATGCAGAGCATTTCTTTAACTCACGATGTCACCCGGCGTTGTCGGCGTGCCTCGGCGTCCGCAACAGCCGTTCCAGGCGCGCCCTCTCCCCTACTCCTCCTCTTCCGCATCACGCTACCCTCCTCGCTCTCAACAACAGGTCCGCACCCCTCCCCCTACACTATATAAAAAAAAATAATACTTACCGGCGCCTGGTTTCGATCCCACGACCCTGCGGGCGGAACGCAAGGTACATGGTGCTCTACCCACTGCGCCACAAAGCCGACACAGAATGAAAGGCTACCAACGCGCCTTATATCATTGACTCATTCAAACTACGTCAAGAAGCTGCTGATACAGCGCATTCACTACCTGTGGGCGGAACGCGAGGTACATGGTGCTCTTCCCACTGCGCCACAAAACCGACACAGAATGAAATGCTACGAACGCGCCTTATATCCTTGACTCATTCAAACTACGTCAAGAAGCTGCTGATACAACGCATTCACTACCACCAACTCCCCAAACACTAAACGTTAACGCAATACACCCACCCCCTATGCGACGCATTTACTCGAGTCCCCCTCACGGGGAGATGGGCCCTTTTTTTCGTTTATGCGCCTTTTATGCTTAGCTTCGAAAAACGGTTATCACAGCGTGGTTACCGTCCTGTCCTCTCAGAGCCCGTTACAAACAGGCATTGCTTTGCATCACCCTCTTTCAAACCATAAGCTACATTAATCGAAGCGTGGAAGGTTTGTTTGTGAAAAAAAAAAATGTAGGGGCTAAATTACCCCATGGCAATTGCGTTTAAGTTCAGGTAGCCCGCTTCAAGAGAGGTGGGTGCGTGCCTGTGACTATAGGGTCATGCAACTCCAGCATTGAAAGCAAAACGTTAAAAAGAGAGACGCTGCGGCCTGGAATAATAGAGTTTTAGTACACCGTTTGCTGCCTTTGCGTATGGTAAACGCTAAATTTTTGGGTCACGCTACGTAACACAGCGAGAGGAGTTTTAGTAGAGCGTCTCATCAGTCTCATCACAGTTTTGCGTAGCGCACGCAAATGATTACGGTGTCATCTGTCGAATGTTTTGCGAAATGAATCGCCGGCTGATCTGCCAGCGGAGTGCCGGAGTGCTTGGACATTTTACGACTATTCCAACAAGTGTAAACAAACGCTTTCCCGTTAGTATTGAATGCAACATGGCCATAACACCACATGAATATTCTCTTACCTGATTACGTTCCTTAAAGAAAGCGTTGGTACTTCTTTCGTGCAATCGCACAGAACACCCTGAACCGAATGGCCGGGTTTGACGCATACATTTTATTCAACTTCAAAACAATCCATAGATGCGTTTCGAACGAACACTACGTCACAGCATGCGTTGCAAGTCTGAAGCGGGATTGACGGGATCGGTGCTCCTCGTGACCGGCGTAAATTCTGCACTCACCTCGCGCGCGGTTTGCGGGGACGAACAGCAAGTCACTTGACTCTGGCGCGCAAGCCGAGAAGCCTTTTAGCCACGCACGCTGCACATACCCGATGCGAGGTTGATTCGTACGTTGCTCGAGAAAGATAATCCGAAGCATGGGAAGCACTATCCACCCACAGAAGCACTCTATGGCTGGAGTTTTGGCGACATCTAGTGGCAGACGCCTCTGGGTAGTACAAAAGCAGACGACCCTCGCCGCCCTCCGTGCGTTTTCTATTACTAGGCAGAGTGAAACTTGGTTGTACTTAGTTTAATCGCTTTGTGGCGCGTTTAAATGACTGCATACTGTATGAAATAGCCCTTAGAGTAGTTGTAGAGTCTAAACAAAATAATATCCGCTCAAACAAGCCGATTTATCGGCTTTCTTTTCAGCGAGCTGTCGCGGTCGTCGCGGCGTGGGACAGTATCGCCAGGTCGGGTGGTCTAACCATAGAGTTTCTTACAGTATACACTAGAGAGGAATCTGGCGCTAGCGTCTATGCGGCTCACATCAAGGTCGTCTGTATGGGCCGCCATTATACATCGCGCTCGCCTTAGTTTCATCATTGGCTTGGATTGAAACGTTTTAGTGACCGCAAATTTAAACAAAGTGCCACAAAAACGCGAAGAATAGTGTTCAATTATGTAAGTGGAAAATAAAAACAGGCTGTTTTAAAACTAAGAAAAAAAAGAAGTAAAGTGTATTTTTGCCGGAACGGTTGCGCCTGCTATTCCGCAGGCCAAGGTTGTAGTTACGAACAATGTTATTATTTGGGGGGTAACTCATTAGAGACTGCGATCTTATTAATTTTACCATTATTTCAAAAAATAAGTTGTTTGAAGAGTTTCGAAAGTTTTTTTAGCGTACCTATATGAAAACGTTGCCTTCGTGGTGCACCGGTGCACCACGACCGCCAGCTAGTTTAACAAGAAAAATGAAAATGTGGTGTTAAACAGTCGTGGACGATGACAAGATAGGACGCATACAAGCGCCCGTATCTGTCGTATCTTGTCTTCGTCAAAGTACGTTTTGTTTCTTCTTTTCGTCGGCCACAAATTTGCCGGAGGCATATTACCCCCTCAGTCATACGTCCTTCGACTGCGGCATGAGCAACGTCAGGTGCGATCACGCATTGCCTGCTGTTTCACTGAACACGGCTACCACAGAAACGGGAGGTTTTCGGCTTCCTTAGCTCGTAAACGTGTGAATGCATGGTGAAGAAATCAAATCCCCAAAACCGTGAAGGAGCCATGAAGAGAAGCCATGAAGAGCCATGAAGAGAAAACACAAGTTTGGTCCATTCAAAAGATTGTCTCGTTAGAATCATAGTGACACCACTTTTAACGTAAACTTCGCTCAAATAAGCTACATAATTAGGAAAAACGGGAATGGTCATGCGACCCACCAGCTCATTTCCCGCAACAGAACCTATGATGGCACATGAGCTAAGCTCTGCGATTGGCTGAGGCTGGCAGAAGCAGACGCAAATTAGGTAGAGCTTACAAACTAGACGAACGAGCGATTTGCGCTTAAATTTAGGGCACATTTTTTACAAAGCAATAAGAATGATGGGACAAACAGTGGAAGTTACGAAAGCACATGTAAACATAGAAGTACTGATGCGTTCTGCTGTTCGTACTGCGCACAGCATGCTTGGTTTAGCTGCACAGCACTACGGGGCTTGGGGTTGTCTCAGACGGTGTCTTACGTGACCCCATTTGTCGAGCGAGCACTGTTTCAGGGAACGAATATTTTCTCCCAGAACAAAAACAAGCCAGGTTTAAATGCGGGCAAAAACAAACCAAACGCTTGCCACGGTATGGTGGCGCCATCTAGGTTACGGAACGTAAAGAAACGCGGGAACAAACCAACACCGCTGTACAGGGTGGAGACAACCTTTGAACGGTCCCGTGCCGCCGCAATTGGGCCAACGGGTTCAACGCGTTATTCTTTTCGTTTCCCACGAGACCTAGCAACGCGAAACAGACAATATGATTCAAACTTATTCAGTAAACCGCGCTGCGGCGATAATTTTAGCGCGGTTTTGACACAATGACTTGCTTCGGCGGCGAGCGAGCAACCGAAAATGGCGGCGCCATCGTGTACGTGTCTCTACCCTGTACGGCGGATGCGTGAATGAAGGTACTCTGGGCTGCAGAGCGGTCGGTTCCTGTGATGTAATTTGGGACCACGAAAACGCACGATTGAGCGGGAAAATCAAAATTTTAACCTAAATTGTTTAATTTCTCAGTGAATAAAGCACCGTTTGTATCCGGAGAAGCGCTGGGGGCACTATAAAACACGAAATCTTTCGAATAAAACCAACTTGCATTTTCTCTTCATGGCTCCTTTAAGAATCCAGTTGTTATGCTAAGCCCAAGCTAAAAAGGATGTTTTCCCATGAACCCCCACGACGACATGGCTTACGAGGCGCAGTTTCCTCTCTAGTATACTTACTAAGAAACTCTATGGGTCTAACTTCCTGACGACGATTACGGTTCTTTAGTCTTGCGTGCGGTCGACAAAGGAAAGTTCACGAGTAGCATAAACACGGAACGCTGCTCATCCTATAGCCTAAGGTAACTGCAAAAGTTGCTTCAGCAGGGGCATGCAAGCGAACCCAATAATTTCGCAGCCGACTCAGCTGACACTGCTGGCCTGGCACCGCCATAAAAACGAGTGGAAATTTTGTTTTGTATTTTAGCAAACTAAATGATCCTTGCGTAACGTTTTACGTCGCATGATTTGCGAACGGCAGGGTACATATATACTAGCGAGTAGGTGAGGCATTGCACAAATAAACAAATTAAGCGCTATTAAAGGACGCAAAACAATCGCCAAATCGCACGCCCGCTACCTGCAGAAATGTGTACTTCTATATTTGCATAACATAACATAACACAGCCACATACACGGCGCGCGGCCCCGAATATTTACATGCGATCATCAATGACTCCGTTTTTTACCTTCGTCGCTGACGATCTGAACGCCGACACGCCAGTTTTGTCCTCAAATTAGCGACACAAGCGAGTTAGCGACACAAGAACAGAAAATTGGTCGCTTCCAGCTGAATTTGTGCCCCATCTCACACTTCGCCAGATTATTGCCAAATATTATTGGCGATGCGCTGAATTGTTTCGCTTTACATTCAAAGCCCCCCTCCCCCACCCACCCGATTTGCCGTCCAGCCCTCCGCCGTGTCGGCTGCATGCAACTCGGCCCTACACTTCAAAACGTTGCTGACCCTCATTCTAGCCGATTAAGTGCGAACTGGGAATATATGATGCAAGAGCGTAATTAAGTAAAGTGAGCGCAAACAAGGAAAGCGAGCGGCCTCTCGGTTCGCCCGACCACTTTGTTGATTGATTGATTGTGGGGTTTAACGCGCCGACGCAACGCAGGCGATGAGGCGCGCCGTAGTGGAGGGCTCCGGATTAATTTTGACCACCTGGGGATCTTTATCGTGCGCCGAAATCTCGTACACACGGGCGTTTTTGCTTTTCGCCCCGACCACTTTGTTTTACGGCCACTAATTTCGGAATCGCAAAACAGCTTTAACGCTTCTTACGCTCGCTGAATTTTGTCACTGAGACACGCAACAAAACGGCAAGCTAACGCTGCACCATGTATTCGTAAAGGCGACGCAAATGAGCGCTATTTAATGAAAGCGCACGCATAGTGCGCAGGTACGCAAAAGAGCGGCGCACCGCAGCAGGCGAGCCAGCGGTCCGCCGGACTCGCTGTCTTTTAAAGGAGTACTGACACCAAATTTTGACGCCTAAAAAAATGATATAATTGGGTTCATTAGTTTGCACAGATGCCTCAAAGAAATTTTTGCAGCGATCCGAGGCCGGAATCACATCTAAAATCGATTTTGATTGTCCCGGCCGCGAGCTTCCACAAATCGGCAGCACTAGCGAAATCGCTTTCGGCGTGACGAAACATCGGCCGGCGTGTCTGGCCGGTTCAGGGTGACGTCATATAGGGTCTATTCGATTCAGCCTGCACCTCTTGAACCAGTTCACAGCGGTGCAAAGTGGGTTCCGCCATCGGCGGAACCAGCCCTGCACTTTTTTCGTCTGCTTCTGCACCTCCTCGGCAGGGAGTGCAGGCAAAGCCGTGAACCCGTCCTGCACCCGTCGGCACCACCGGTGAATCGAACGGCGCGGTTCAGGTGCCGCGAGCTGCACCGCTGAAACGAACGGCGAAGTGCGGCACCGCCTGAACTGGTTCACGCGGTGCAGGTGAAACGAATAGACCCATAATCGTTTTCGGAACCGGAAACGATATTCTGCGCTGCTGTTGTCGGTTGTATTCGTTTGGGCAGGAGACGTACGGGTGTAGCTGTGTGAGCAATGCTTGTAAACTTTTCGCACTTTGCGTGTTGGACGTCTTTGCTCTTCAGTTCGTAGCCGGCGCATTGTGTTCCCTTGCACTGGTGCCGAAAACCGCGCGATGCCGGCACCGCGCGGTGCGCTATGTCGACGCGCACCGTGCGCGTCGCCGAGCTCGCCCAAGTTGTGCTATGGCAAGCTCGCGGAATGCGAAGTACTGCTCGGGGAAGCCTGTCCGAGCAAATCGACGACGACGCCAAGATGCATTATTTTCCACGCGACGACATGCAGCACTAAACGTGGACTGAGTTCGTGCGCGGCGGTGGCCGCAAGAACTGTCGCCCAAGCCAGCTGGCTCGGCGTTGCTCGGGTCAGCTTGGGTGTTGGGAACTTCAGGCTTAGTATCGTGGCGATTATTTGGTCGCCGGTATCTGTACAACTGCGAATGACCATCCCTTAGACAACTTTTCACCACACTATCATCCCTTTTTTTCGCATACTGAGCTTTATTTTGGCGATAATTGCCGTTTCAGCGATCGGTGACCAAGACATCTGCCGTGGCCTGTTTTGATTCTAGCGCGCAGGTGGCGCCATCTTTCGGCCGCTCGCCGCACCGCGGTGCCGGCAGTGCTGGGTCGGAGCACCTCCGCTTCCGGTCAGCGTAGGCTTACCATCGCGGCAAATATTTGAACGTCGCTTTTAAATTCAGCGCTGATAACAACCCCGAGCACAATTTTTCCCAACACTAACATCTACTTTCTCGCATGTGGAACTTTTTTTTCGCGATAAGATTGATTATAAGACTTAATAATACAGCGCGACAGAAACAAAGACTTAAGCGAGGCACACAGGACGAGCGCTGTGGCTTAAGTCTTTGTTTCTGTCGCGCTGTATTGTTAAGATGAATCACCCATAGAGTTAATACTACTGACTCTAGAGGAAAAGCTGCCCGGCCAGCCCGTGCATTGAAACCGTGCTACACCCGGGCGCTGACATGATGCCACCCTCACAGCGTTGCCCGCTGCCTTTTTGTCTACTAGAGTTGGCGGCAGTAGTCGGTATTCACCTAGTAACCAACGCATTCCATCATGGCAGCCACCGTTGCTGTGAGTGCGCCGTTATGGTCATAGCGCCGTGAAAACTTTGCTTTGAAGAAGCGTTGTGTGAAGTTTTTCCTGTGGTAGGTAGCGAACTTTTGTGCCATGCTGCCGCGTTAGATGCAGTTTTGCATTCTCCGCAACTGAGAAGGGTAGCGCGTAGATTAGCGGGTACTTCGTACGCTCGGAGAGAGAGAGAGGTAGCTTTTGCGGGTGCGTCAGGGGAGTTCGGTCGTCGCTTCGGAGTTGAGCGGACGTGTATTTTCGTGCTCCTGTGCTTCGGAGGGGCTTCATTTCGGCGGCCCGTTGCAAGCGCTGGCCGTTGGACGTCGCCCGGCTTTCGCTCTGCTGGTGTGGGCGGCCGAGTGCCAGCTCCCGCCCCACCCCCCGCAGTACCCGTCTCCAAAGCGGTCGGGACCACCGCAGACTTCGCTCTTCGTCGCACCATGCTCGCCTCCGCGCTTCACTGTTCCCTTCGAGGTTTCTCGTCTCCCGGACGCAGCATTACGCCAGCCAACAGTGTTCGTGGTGTGTTGTGTGCGACGGAATCGACCACAGTAACACTGCTCTTCTCTACTCTTTCCTCACGTTTCTAATCTTTACTTTTCTTTCTTCTATCCTATTTCCCAAACTATTCCCGCTTCCGGACTGTGTTAAATGCAGGTGAGCTCCCATGAGAGCTTAATAATATCCCCAGTCCATTTATTTTCCTGCTTCCTTTAAAAAGAAATCTCTTCCCCTTGATTGCTTTTTTCCCTTGATTTTTTTCCTGGTGGCTTCGCCTGTATTCGCGCTTGCGCTGTTTCTGTATATATCATTTTGTGTGTGCTAAAAGAGTTCAGTTGATATGCAGCGCTAGTCCTGTGTATTCTTTTCTTTGTTGTCCCGTCTGTACAGCGCTATTTTATACTTGTTTCACACGCCTCCCCCCCCCCCCCCTCTGTAAGCGTCAGCTGATTGTTTTCGCAATCTGTTGAGGTACTCTTTACAACTACTTGCTGTTTTAGCGAATGGAAGTTCAAACTGGACAACGCTTCCAAGAAATGCATGTAAATGGAAATCGTATTTGTGACTGCACTTTATGCTAAACAAACATGCTTTCTGTGCCTGTTCCTGTGCCTGTCTACGAGGCCCCTGCAGCACGTGTGTCAACTTTTTTCTCCAGTTGAAATGCTTTTAGGTAGTGTCCCTTGCATTAGCTTAGATTCAATAGCCGTGAAATACCCAAGCCTAATATTACTAAGTTATGTGCATCAAGAAACTCTCTCAAGAGATTTTCCGTTTTTCTAGGTACGCTTAGAAGATTTGTCATTGATTGTATGCTTGGGGACGTCACACAAGGTACATGATTAATGTTGTCAGGTTACATTAGGTCGCAATAATTCTATTTAATAGCAGCTTAAACAAAATCTCGACAAAAGCAAACCAGAGACTAGAAGATATCATGCAGAACGCGCATTTCCATTCTGGGTTTGTGGAACTATAGCTTTCAGTACTTCCAAATACAAAGAAAGTAGTGCAAGTGTTCATTAGTCGCTGCAGGGCTCTTTACCTTTTTAAATTTCATGCCCCTCTCCCAGAATAAAGAAAGAGGAAAATTGTGTGAGGAACTATTTTCAGCAAAGCTATGGCATGTTTAAAGCCAATAAACAGACAGGGTTAAAAGCCAAAAAACCTTTTTGAAGAAAAAACAATTTCATGATGTAAAACCTAAGCACTGGAGAAGAGGAGAAGAACGAAATAAACAAATACAAGCAGAGGCAGCATAAAAGAGCAAAAAATGAACAAAGCAAATGCAATTCTACGAGGTAGTTAGTCACGAAAGCTTCAACGAAGGAGCAGACACTTCAGGAGAAATTTTTTAAAATTAGAAATTATGTACCCTATTTACATTATGTACACAGAAAATCAGACATATTTCAGTGGTTTTAGACAAGATGGAGCTGAAGTAGCAAAATCAGTTCTTGCCTTGAAGAAGCAGATTGCTGTGATTAAGAGAGAAAAACAGTCACAGGTGCTGTATGGGTGTTACCAGCATGCAGCATCCTTTGTTTGCCCATTTTGTCATTTTGCCTGCTTCTTTTATGCCTATCTTTTTTTCGCCCATGGTGCTGTCTTTGTACTGGCCATTTCCATGCCATGTTTTTTTTTCTCCCGAATTTTTTATCCTTTATTTTATGCCAGTCCTTTCCTTTCCTTTCAAGTTTCCTGTTCCCATTTCCACATGTAGCAGAGCCAGCTGGACAGTTCTTCGTCTTTCCTTGGTTAACCTCCCTAGCTTTCTTCTACAGTTTCTTCCTTTCTTTGAAGTCGCACATTAGGTCATCTTAGCCTTGCTCTTACCATCACAAACTTCCCTAGAGGTCTGGCGGTATTACTGGTGGTGAAATAAAATTTGTTGGATAAGAATTGCTTGTACATATGACCCTCTTGCTTTTTCTGTGTTTATTTTTGCTTCTGATACACGGACTGATGGCATTGCGATGGCCCATTATTTTTGATGAAAATAAGAATGCTGATGACCACAATCTGAATGAGCATTAGCCAGAACTTTCATAATCAGCTACAGCATTACTGGAACCCATCTTCGGTAATGCAACTTCGTCGTCATCCTTGTTGCTGTGAGCACGCTGGAATGGAAGCGTGGAAATTCTACAAGGTCTGGTGTGGCACCTTTGTGGCCACCGGTTTGATATTGGCATAAATGAGAAGGCTGTGCTACACATATCGAATGCCTTCGTTCTATCGCGTATCGCATTTGCATATCGCATTCCTTCCTTTTATCTAGTGTATAACGCTGAAGAACGTCTCCAGATGGCCCTGGCTGAACCGAAACGTGCTGATGTAACAGTCGCAAATAATAAAATTGAGAGTTCAATTTATTGTCGGCTTTCTTAATGACTGCCATATGCAATGCACATTAAGTGTCTGAATACTCTATATTAGCGATTGATAGTCTCATGCTAGGCAGTCTGATTCACCAGCTATAGTTATGTTTGGCAGCTGTTTCAAAATTAACCAGTATGATTGAACTAATGAGCGGCAATAACAATTTATAGGTGCACTCAAATTAATTTACTTTTCAAGTGAGACGTATATCCATCGGCGACTTCGCCTTGCACAAAATACATGACGGTCCCATCGCGACCCAAGAAAGCGCATATGTGTGTTACCTCAACATGCTTCCTAGGCGGTTTCTGTTGACAGACAGATTTCCGGCCGAACCCGCAGGCATTTCAGGCAAAACCGCCTGCAGGCGGGGTGGTCCTGATAATTGGGCGTGAACAAAAGTGGCCGTTTCCGTTCATTGGCGAAGGCACCCAGGGAAGGACAATAATTTTTCTAATTAACGCCCCACCACACGGGTTCCCATCTCACATGAACGAAGTTCACTCCTCCCCCACCTCCTCTGTGCAGGTATATACATGGGCCATGTGAGAGCAGAGGTGCACGTATACGTAATTAAACAACGTCGCTGATCCGCCGAATTTAAGAAATGTGTCATGCAAAGCATCAAATATATTCTCGAAAATTTCAGATTGCGTGATTCAGCGATCGAAGGAGCATGCACCAATCGCACACACCCATACAGGAGATTTCTGCACCTACATTCGGGATTACCTTTCGGCTTCGCCTTGTCCTCCTCTAAAAAACCACCTTATCGTGCAAATAAAGTTACCATTATTATTATTAGTTGGCGGTTGTTTTATCTCTGACTCAAGTCAAACACCGTTCAGTGAAAGTATAACAGCACCCGTAAACAAGAGCCTAGTTATACGCTAGGCATGGTAAAATGGTTCGTACATTTGTTTGTTTTTAATTTACGAATCATATACGATTAAAAGGAGCCGATCTGCCCAGACATGTTTGGCGTAACATGATATGACCGGCTGACGGCTAGTTCAAATCGGCAGCAGCCACTGCGGACATGTAGAGAAGGTGTCCTTGAAGATAGGCGGCGGCGGCTTTATTTCGTATCGTCGGCAGTCTTCGCAAGCTTGTCTTCGCAAGCAACGAAGTGACACAGCAGACACTAAGGCGTGTTAGAGTGAACCTTTGTAAATTAGCCCCACACGACTGACGCTCCTCAGAATATACCGAAACTAAATTTGGCGCCTCAGCCCGACGTCTTCTTTTTGCTTATAAAATTTCATTTTTTTTTTGTTCGTCAAGCATGAATACTTCAAGAAAACTAATAAAAAGCACACAAACTCGTAAAGAAACTCAGTTATTGCCATAAAAGTTGCCTAATTTTAGTTTAGGGCCCTAAATTTGTGCGTCATTTTCAAGAAAAATTGTTAGCCATATCTTCAACTACTGATCTGGCAACTACAGCGTGGCATCATGGCGGCATCTGTGTTTAGACACATTATGGTCCCTAGAAATACAGGGTGTTGCAACGATAACAGGAACACTTTAAAAAATTTTCCTGAGCGATCCGCCGCTCTGTTCGCGCTCAAACTTCACACAAAGGTCGCATTTTGTGGTCTATTTTGTTTGACACCGGGAACAACAACGGTACTTACCTGTTTATTCTGAAAATAAATAAAAACGATTTTCGTCTATGGGAAAATGGCCGCTGATTTGAACGTGCGAGCCAGCGCAAGTTGATGTTGGAACGACGGAACCACCTGCAGAGTGAAACGCACGTTTGGGATTCACGTACGGAGCCAAATGGTGCAGCAGACGATCACAAAATGCACCTAGAAATGAGCTAACAGACGATCAGAAAACCCGGTTTTCGGGCTCGCACGTCCAAATCGCCGCCATTTTCCTGTAGGCGAAAATCGTTTTTATTTATTTTCAGAATAAACAGGTAAGTACCGTTGTTGTTCCCGGTGTCAAACAAAATAGACCACAAAATGCGACCTTTGTGTGAAGTTTGAGCGGGAATAGAGCGGCGGATCGCTCAGGAAAAATTTTTAAAGTGTTCCAGTTATCGTTGCAACACCCTGTATGTGCTAGTCTGCCGTCCGCGCGCTTTCTCTATGGGAAGGCGTGTCCGCGCCGCTGATGCACGCACAGCGCTGCACAGAGGGCGCTGCGCGCAATCGGAGCGCCCGAGCGGCCGGAGCGAGAGCGGCCGGAGGCCGGCCTCTGCCGCGCGCTACTGCCGCGGAGCGCGAACGCGCATCGGGGTTTGTCGGCCACTTAGAGCGGTGAAATCAAATGGCACGAGGTACATCAGCTCACAATTGAAGGTACGATAGTACTCTAAGACCTTTTAGTTTCACGTCCCGAGTTTTTCGCGAATTGGGCTACGGAGCCTCTTTGCGGCCGCTAAATTTCGCGAATGAGACCGAAGGATGAAACCGCAGCAACTAGCGTAGCCGTTTCACTACCACCGCTTGAACCATTATTAAAGTTAAGCTTTCTATGTCTCACTGATGGCCTATGTCGCCTCGAAAAAGCACTGCAGGAAAGTCAACTGTCTCTGACGACGGTGATGTTTGTGAGCAAAGTGAGAGCAAAAAAAAAAAAAAAACAAACAAAACGCTTCCCGTGATCAGAATCGAAGCTGGCTCCATCGCGTTATGAATCCGACGTCTATCTCATTGCGCAATTCCAACATGGTCAAAGCAGTTTGGATTTGGAGAGGAGTGCATGGACGTGGGCATGTAATTAGTCAGAAAAATTATCCACTCCTCCACTCCGCAACGATGGTTGAACACGAAGCTTTCTTCGCGTGAAATAAAACGGCAAAGGGTCGATGTCAAATATGGCGCAATCATAAGTCCAAAATGCGTGCGAGTCAAAGTTAAAGCTCAGTGATTCAAAGTCAAAACTCAGACGACAAAATCGCTCACAAGAAACCTTCGCGTTCAACCATCAATGTTCAGACAGTGAGATACCGTTCAAAAAGAGCTGCCTGAGGCACCAGAAGCTGCGTTTGTTCCACATCGAAACTACCGGGTCATTCGCGAACGTCATTGACGGTGACGAGCACGCAGCCGGCTGGTAGACTGACAAGAAGAAAAGCGAAAGCTTGAGTAAAATGTTGTGCCAGCAAAAACTTGTTCCTATATACTTTGGGCAGAGTGCGGGGGGAGGGGGGATAAAGCAAGTTATATATGGTCATGACAGTATAAATAAACCTCAATATTTTGACTCCTTGGTTTCAAACAGCCGCGATTATAATGATTGGCCATAACACAAATATTCTCCCGTTTGGCTTTCCTCGCGTGCGTCTCGCAATTCACTCCGAGTGTGTGGGTGATCAAAAAGAACCTGTGCAATGAGGAATGCATGCGAAGTTACTGATTTGCAGCCGGGTGTTATTAAAAATCAGTTTCACGTACCAAATGCTGGCGAATGTTTCAAATCGTGGTATTCATGAAAATTACAGGCACGCAAAAGAGGTTTGATAGTACCCCAATTTTTGAAAATTTCGAGGTAAGCGGAGTGTTAACTTTGGTTAAGCGAAATGCGAAAAATGTATAGATCACTGGAATAAGAGCTAGTGCTGGTAACAAACGCTCCAATGCACAGGGACGCTTCCGGAATGCAGGCAAAATAATTAGGAGAAAAAAACGTTTTTTTTTTTTTGGTATTGCGGAAAAAGAACTGCGTAGTGCTCGCCTGTTTCGCCTTCGCATCTGGTGCCAAAAAATTGTTCTCGAGCTTCTCAATGCCGCATCAACTGTTGGTCGCCAACGCTATATTCTATCTTGTTGTGAAGCAGGCAAAGCATGTTTTTATTGTTCCTGCCGTTTTTGGCACTTGAGACACGTCGTCGTCCACATGATCAGAAGCGTCTTCCCCAGCTATATCAACGATGTAGGCGTCGGGCAGCACTCCGATAACGGGACATCGGCAGCGCACAGTGCGTACCCCGCGCAAATTTGCCGTTCGCGACGGTGTTCGGCGCGTAATGGGAGCTAAGCTTTAACCGAGAGCTATCAGCTGCCTGCAGCGGAGGTTGCATTGCGTCCTCTTTGTCAACATTTCGAGATATCCGTGATCCCCAAAAAGTCGTTTCGAGACAAGGGGTGGAAAATGTCGCCTATGGCAGGTATATGCACGGCAAAAAAAGGTTTCCACTTAACCGATATTTCGAGATATCCGAGTTCGAGTTATAGAGAAATCACTGTATCTGATGACTGAAGGTGACAAAACTTCGCATGCATGTGCACACGTGTTGTTTTTTTTTTTTTTTTCGGCATTTACATTTAACAGATTCCCAGTTGACTGGACGTAACTGAGGGGGCCGAGAAGACGCGCGGTTAAGGGCCTCCAGATCCAGGCACCGGTTCGAGCTGCTTTATTTACATACACGTACAGGGGACAACGTCCTGGGGAACTTGCAAAGAAAGACGGTTCCAAACAGCCATACAAAAAAGCGGAGCGCCGACACACCGCACACACATTTTCACGCACTGACCATCAGATAACAACGGCGGGGGTATTCACAAAGTACGGTTGTTTGCTTGGTAATGTAGCTGAAGTCCCGCATGATGTTTCCAAGCTGGAAAACGATGCCGTGCCGGCAGTGTTCCCGAAGCCCCCCAGTATGTGTCGGAATCGGTTCGACACATACTCGGGGGCTAGCGTAGCGACACGATTCCGCGGTTTTTACAAGGCTCGATCCTTCATAATACGCGAAAACGTACTCCTGTCACTGCAAGCTTCGGTTAAAACTCTTCGTGCTGGTAAGAACCCACTTAGTTGGTAAATCTGGTTTGTCGACAGAAACGGATAGGGTTCGAAAAGGGGCAGTTAAAATGGGCTGAACCAGCTCAGAAACAGGGCAGAACTACGAAGGCAGCAGCGGCACGGCAGAGTGCCGTCCGCCGCTGCCCATCGCGCCGGCCAGCCACCGCGCTCCGATTGACTGCAGCGCCGCCGCTGCATGCATCACGGAGAAGCCCCCTTCGCGGCCGGCGCACGGCAGACTAGCACATTTTTCTAGGGACCATAGACACATTTTTGAGCCAGCTTTACCCGCCTGGAATCACCAACTAGCCCAATACCACACTCCGATTACAAGAGTGGCGACAAGCTGTTGCTATCACGGTCTGCGCCGGTTCGAGCCACAGTGATATTAAAAAACGGACGACGGCGAAGACATCGCCGGCCTAATCGCCTGGCCAAATAAAGTTTCTGTCTGTCGGGGGGCAGCGACTCATCCGATTCTGACGTTTCAGACGACATGTCGACTGCGCGGGCGAGTGCGGACCATGTGCAATCGTAGCAGACGATGCGGCGAACGTCCCTGACGTCACGGGTGAGACCGTGACGTCAGACTGGCCCGCTTGCAGGCTGGCCTTCGAACGACCATTTTCCCGCGCGGCGACCGAATTTGAAACTGGTTGCAATAAACGTGCTATAATTAATTCTGTGTTGGCGGCTGACGGCTTTCGGTTCGATTTTCGTAATTACTGGGCCAATCGGTATTCTTTACAGCATAAAAACTGAAAGCGAGAAATTTAGTGTCAGTACTCCTTTAAGCGCCATCATCGCCGATCGCGTCACTCTTCTTTTTTGATCGGCTGTTGTTGAAAAGTCCTTGTCACCTAGAGCAGTAAGTGGTTTAAACTAAAAGTTTCACTTCAAATTTCACTTCATACGACCATCGATCGCTGAACCTGCGAGTGGCAGAGCGCCGTCACCATCCCGGCGCTTTCGTCGGCGCTGTAAACGTATTTAGCGCTGCAAAGCTTTTTCGCCTAATGCCAAGTTGATCGCCAGAAGAGATCGGAGTCGTCGGGGATGGGCTGGTGACCATGTCGTAAAACAATCGGGAGCATCGAGCTCATTTTATTTCTGTCAACACGGGATCCTATGGGACCCGCGCAGCTTTGTACTACCCGGAAGTACTGCCCGGAAGGCGCTTGCGCAGCGCCCCCTGGGCAGCGCAGGAGGCCTAGAAAGCGAACGCGTCTACACACACACAGATTCGGTCGCTGGCTCGGCTGCAAGCTTCGTTCGGACAGTCAGCGATGTTACAACGATACAGAGCTGCGCGAAGGCGACGTGCTAACCACTCGACGTATACAAAAACACAGGAGCAAAGAACTTGGTCCATCGGAAGCAAATTACTGTCCACAGAACAGCGGAACTAGTACACTCTAGCGGAACCGTGGATGGTTGTCGCGCTACTTCCCGCCATGTTGGAAACGCAAGCGGCCTCACGTACGCACGCTATTTTGCTGAAATAGCGTCCGCTATTCCTCCGTACGCTAAACGCAGAAGCGGCCTAACGTACGGCGCATGCGCAGTGCGAATGACGCAAAAAATAGCGTTCGCTAACTGTCTGCGTACGGCTGCGTACGTTATTCTAAAACTCTCTATTTGCACGTAAACTAAAGCACGTGAAAAGCATTCATAGGCAGCGTGGGTTCCTGTAGGTTATTAGAGCGAAATATGTAGTACGCTATGTCTCGCAAAGTAATTCATCGACTCGCAATGACCTAGAGCCGCAGGAGTGAAAGTTTGGCATGTGTAACGTGACGCCACGTGATCCGTTGCGGTGTGTGCGTGAATGAAACTTGTAGTTAAAGATAGAAATCAAAGGGGAGAAAAATAGAAATATAAAGGTGTTGATATTATTATGGTATCTGCGAAGTCTCGTCCTTCGCGAGAACGCCCCGCATCTTCAGGTTCTAATGCAGAAACGCAAAAAAAAAAAAAAAAAGAGTTGCCGGTTGCTGTTCTCGTTGTCAAGTATCCGACGCGTTCCTGGCACGGTCGGCGTCTCTCGTCCCATCTACAGCGCGTCTTGAGTCTTCTCGGCCATTTCGGGTACTGCAGTATCACCTTACCACAGTGTGATTTCTCTTATGATAAATATGCCGACAGTTCACCAGGGAATCCCACGGGCTCTGACGGTTTGCCGGACGCTGAAGTGATTTGACATGGCGCGAACGCATCTGTTCGTTTGGTTCAGCGTCGACATAGAAGGCCTCTTTACGATACCATGGTCATTGAAGCGCCGCGAGTACAGCACAGAAATTGGCTATTTACCGGGCTTATTTTCGGCAGAATAATGTATTGGCCTCAAAGAAATCTTTGCTTCGGAATGGCACGTCCACGAGGAAATGAATACCTTAGTACTGCAGGCAGCGTGACACATCTATAGGTACGACACTCCCGCATGTTGACGCGGAGTTTTGGCACCGCGAAACCGTCTAGAGTACTTTGCAAAGCGAGCCCATAAAACGAATTATTGCGACAGTCACCAAACAAAGCTCGAAAAAGAAAAGATATTCTCCTCATACTCACGAGCGCGATATGACGAAGTTCTCTTGTGAATGTAGAAGCCTTCCGCTGCGCTCGAGGAGGTGACCTTGAACGTCGGAAATCGGTGTCTCGAATCCAGTGTCCGCGTCTTTCTACTTTCGAAGCAAGCGCCCTCTTCCTCGTGTCTTTTTTTAACATAAAAAGTTCTTCCGCTACTAGTCCTCCGCTTTTGGCGCCATGGTCGTCTCAGCAACAGGTAACCAGAGGTCAAGACCAAGCACTCCGCATGTTATATGCAGCTGTGCTCGGGCTGGGAGGTGTCATGTTTCAGGCACAGCGGCTTAGTAATTTTCGTGAATAGTTTTCGATCAATGTGGCGGGTTAGAAATCTCGCACACCACAAACCCGCTGAAGGCGCGAAATTCAACACAGTGGTCGGTAAGAGAGAGGGAGAAGTGATTTGGTGGAAGAAAGGAAAGGAAAGTGCACTTTCCTTTCTTCCACCAAATCACTTCTCTCTCTCTCTTAACGACCACTGTGTTGAATGGTCGGTAAGAAGTCGCGTACCGAGCGTAGGTGAGCGTCGCTGCAGGCGGAAGCACTTCAAGCGCGTCGTCTGCTATCGTGCCTCAACGCGGAAAGTGGCTTAAAGTAGGAATTAGTGTGTATGAACGTAGGAATTAAGGTACGTGAGAATTAATTGAATTAGTTTGAGAAAAATAATGCTGGATTAAGGGTTTTTTTTTTTTCATTGGAAAACGTTTATTGAGCAAAAAAAAAAAATGGGTGGCCGCGAGCTAGCGCCGCGAGCTAGCGCATCAGCTTGGGCGCGAGCGATGAGGCGTTCTTGGTCCTCGCACCTTGAGCTGGCCAGCTCGCGCTCCCACTGCTTGGGGGATGGGGACTGGAGGGGGTTGGGCGCGTAGGGGCATTCCCAGACCATGTGGTAGGTGGTGTTCGGGACGGAGCAAGAGGGGCGATTGAACGGGTAAGTGGAGGGAGAGATGTAGTGGAGTATCCGGGTGTTGTAGAGTGTGTTGGTCTGTAGTCGACGCCAAATGCGAGCCACCTGTGTGCTGGGGGATGGATGAGGAGGAGGGTATTGAAGCCGTGCGATAAGGATATAAGATTTCAGTGTATCGGGGAGGGACCGAGGGATATGTGGAGGGTTCGGAAAGGTCCTCTTCCGTCGACGAAAACGCCCGGAATGCCGTGTGCCGCCTCGGTTTTGTCGAGGGAAGAATGGCCTGGTGTCTACACAATCTGCATGGGGGGGGGATCCTTGATTGCGGATAGAATCCTGAGCGCTGATGGAGAGATGCGGCCTGTACAGTAGTTGCGGCAAGCCTGTTACGAGTCTGTGAGGATTAATTGCCACGTAGTTGGAGGAAGCCGTGGTTGCTGCCAGAGCGATGGGTGTCTTTTCAGCTGTCGTGGTGCCTGCGTGGAGAAGGCTGATGGTGGTAATATTAACCGATTTGGAGTCGACGACAACCCGTGCGTGAGCAGGGCGGGACCAAGGAGGTTGTATAAAACTTCTGGAGTGGAGGCCGCCCATAGCGGGCAACGCGGGGAGGTGAAGCCGGGCGAACCGGTCGGCGGCCATATTGCCGTGGGTAGAAAAGGCGCTGCGCCGGCAGGGACGCTGAAGTGCGGTCGCGTTTTTTTTGGCTTTACAAGGGAGAAAACGATGGTAAGCTAGTATATCGATTGCGATATTTGAGGGCAGACTGAATTTTGCCTTACGCGTAAGGTTTTGACGTAAGATATGGTTCAAGCAGCGAGTTCGCCTGTGTATATCTTACGGTGGTCAACAAAGCTGTCGATGCGGGAAAACGCGCAGCGCTATGCTAAAGGCACCACCCCTGATTTTATTTCAATAAACGTTTATTCGGTATAGCTAAGGCTATAGACCGCCCCCTTAACATTAAAATTGCCTCATGTTGCGCGCCATGGCAAGAGATTCCGCGTTATAAGGTTACTATTAGCCGTGATTTCACGCTGGAAGTGCGGGACACGCGAAAGCGCGATTATTTGACGCTTGTTTCTTTTAGCGGCGTGGCTAGGATAAATGAATGCTTATTCATTAATGATTAATAAATAATAATGCAGTAGCGGATCGAATGATTTTTAAGCAGTACTGCACGAATCATATCCATTAGGATATTGCAATCTTTATATGTAGTGCAAATGCACGTTTTCTGGTTTAAACAACATGCCCAGTTTTGCCCTTGCCGAAGACCAAATTAAGCACGAGCTTTTGATTGATTGATTGGTTGATTGATTGATTGATTCATTTTGGGGTTTAACGCGCTGACGCAACGCAGGCGACGAGGCGCGCCGTAGTGGAGGGCTCCGGATTAATTTTGACCACCTGGGGAATCTTTAACGTGCACTGAAATCTCATTCACACAGTAGTTTTCGCTTTTCGCCTTCACCAGAAAAGCGGCTGCCGCGGCAGGGAATCGAACCCGCGTTCTAGGGATGAGCAGCACAGTGCATTAGCCACTGAGCCAACGCGGCGGGTCTATTTCCAGCTTTTCAATCGTATTTTGCGAAATGGATTTGGCACACACTGAAGCACATTAAAGCAGTTTTTTTTTTTATTCCGCGTGCACTATACAGAAGGCATGGGACTCCCATTGACTTTATTTTTCAAATCCAGATGGTTACTTAATTGGATGCACGACTACATTAACCGCGCACGTTGGCACGATAGTAGCGTGCTATTGATAAGAAAACTACTCGCAGGAGGTCACTTAATCACATTCACAACCTCGGTGACCGCGCAAGTTCGGACGCGAGCAGCGTGCTATTAGACAGTTTTAGTTGAGCGCACGCAGCAGCTCTGCGCGCGCAAAGAACTTGCGGAGGCGCGAGGGCGCATGCGCAGTACGTAAGCGGCAGCCGCGCGCTTTGCGTGCGCCCGCAAGTTTTGGATTCTTGCGTTGCGGGTTTTGCGGGCTTTGCGGGCCGTGCGCGAGGTCCCTCCCGTCCTCTGTCCGGTCGCTCTCGCTCGTGAACGAAAGGAACAAAGGAACGGCGTCTCCCCCAAACTGGTTTACGGCTTCTTCTGGCTGGGTTTACGTCTGGCGCTGGCCGGCAACCACATGTTTCGTTCGCCAATCTGGCGTTCAGGGGCGCTGCCTGACATACAAAGCGCGCATGTCCGCGCTACTGGTTTATCCACGCACGAACTTCTGCGTGCGCTCAACTAAAACTGGCTCTTCGCGTGAACTTCGCTGCGGGCGCTGTACTGCCCCTACGTGCGCGCGCAACTCTCTGCGTACGCTCAACTAAAACTGTCTATTGATAACAAAATCACGCGGACGAAGAACGCGGGAGAGCATTGCGGTGCATCAAAGACTTCTACGAAACAGCGCTAACGAGAAACGTCAGTGTATTCACGTATGGCCGGATGTAAAGGAAATGTATTAACCAAGAGTGCCTTGATTTTTGACGGTAACTGCCTTAGCAATAACTCTGCATTTAAATTAGTCCGGAAAAACAATTTGCGCCCCACATAGTTACAAACATGTGATTTCGCGCAACCAAGCGACTACAGGACCACCACAACTACTAGCGAAAACATTCGCATATCTGCGTAAACAAGCGCGTACGGTATGCTCAGTAAGCGGACGGCAGGTGCTACGGCAAATTTTCCCTTTACATCACGCACAAACGGCGGGCAAATGTGCACTCATAACGTTATAATACTAGTAATGCCCTCGAAACCCAAAACAAACAGATACCCTCAGTACTTACCGATGAAAGGTGATCCCCGACGCCTTCTTCGCGCGATTAGCGCAGCCGAACGCGACGCACGAGCCGACCATTTCTGCTTTCTACACCTTTGGAGCATCCATCCGCGAACGAGGATCGAACGAACACGAGTTCTGCTCTTTGGCAAGAGAGAACTCTGAAGAACGACACATGGGGCAGAAAAAAATGTCATTGTGTCTACTGTTTATTTTAGTTGTTGGCGCCCAAGAATGTAAATAATTACCAGGTGTGTGCGCCCCCGGCGCACGCACGGGCGACTTGCGAAGCGCTTAACTAGAAACACGGAGAGGGGGGCATAACCGAAACCACATGCGGCGAAATGAACGCGCGCAAGAAAAGCTCGGTGCGCTTGAAGGTAGCCGCATGAGAGAATCAACTTGCAAAACAAAACAAAAGAAAACAAAAAAAGAACGGAAGCAAAAATATAACGTAACCCGCCGCAAAAACAAGTACATTATGCGACGAATGCAATGCGTCTGCTACCGCGGAACGAGTTTTCTACCCACGGCAAGATGGCGGCCGTCGGCGTCAGTTTTCGAGCACCATCTCCACTCCAGAAGTTCTATACAACCTCGTTGGGCGGGACGCACACGTAGCGACGTCCGTGTTTTGGGTGTCCGGTTTGTTGTGGTATTCGGCTCGGAGGCGGGTGGCGCGGGCCTGTGTTCTGCCTTGATTGAAGGAAGGGTGCGTGTGTTTGGGGATGGGAGACACGAAGATATGAGCGCGGAGTGTCGGAGGGATACGCTGGGGGGGTATCTAAAGGCAGAGGAGTGGGGTAGCCTAGTTTATGCAGTACCGTGCGGCCCGTAGGGCTGAGGGCAAGGCGAGTGAGTTGCTGGACCCGCTATGCTTCGAGATTAACTAAGCTATATTAACAAGAATTAGAGTAATAACGTAGGAATAAAGAGGATGAAAACAGATCAACATAGAATATAGTGAATTAGGGCAGATTCAGGAGCAATGAAGGTGAATTAAGATGGATTGGGAGATAAAGTAAGATTAAGATGTAATGAGATAGATTAAAATAGAGCAGGATAAATTATGGTACATTAGGGAAGGATTAAAAAGGATTTGGTGTATTAGGGTCGATCATGTTTGATCAAGATAGATTTTAACAGTTGAGGTGAATTAAGATATATGACGTATATTAAAAGGATTATGGTATTTTCAGGTAACATTACGAAGGATCGAGATAATATAAGGTTGATAAAGGAGGAATAAGATGAATGAAGATAAAATAAATAATGAGACAGGCAGAATAGCATGAAATGTAGATTAAGATAAATTAATGTGGATTAAGGGAATTAATGTGGATTAAGAAGGTAATTAAGGGAATTAAGATGGATTAGGTGGAATTATAAATTAATTGATATTGCAGTAGATTAAGGTGGAATAAGTTGCATTACCATGACTAATGAAGGACTAAAATAAATTGTAAATATTGTACAATTACTTGGAGTAGCAAATTATTCGGTATGTGCCGTTGACCACGAGCCCGTGAGTCATCTGATCATCTATTCGACGTCGATCGACGGATTTGCTTTGATAGTAACATCACGAATTTAACTAACGATGCATGAAAGGTCGCAGCCCGACTTTCTCTCGCTCCTGGGGTAATTAAGATTATTTCGTGGCGGCGCCTAATCACAGTGCTTCATCAAGAAAGGGGGAATTTTTGCAACCGCTGGTCTACTTCGCCATGATGAAACACTAAATTATTAGTAGCGGCTTTAAGTACCACTACGGCGACTGTGGCGAAATCGTCGTTTGGTGTGAGCGCACCAAGTCCGGGCAGCTGTGGGGTGATGTGATATTTTGATCAAGACAGATGACTTTTCTACAGCGCTGAAGGAGGTGTAAGAAAGAATTTGTGTCGGGTGACCGTTTTAGAGGTGAAATCACGTTTGTGTTACGCTCACTCACTGTTCCAGGTAAGTCCGTGTGTGGTTCTGGCATCTTCTATGGATAAAAGCTGGCTAAAAGAAGCTTCGTTGTGGGCGAATGAATGACGACTCGTTGAGAACACAAACACCATAAACTGAAGAGACGATCCGTTTGGACAGAACGAAGATAAGAAGGCGGTAATTTTTGCTGTGTTCTCTGTTTTCTTTTTCGCATTGCGTGCTAGCGTGACTTTCAGGTATACCCATAGTAGGACTTGATTCCTGGCTGGTTAGTTCACGATGTACGAAGGAATAAATTTGCGCAAAAGACGAGAACAAAGATGGAGAGGACAAGACGAGCGCAACTTCCAACTTTATTTTGAATGAAATAACAGCGCACACATATATACATCCCGCCGTATCACCCCCAATCCTATCAACAGCCGCACCACCCAATTCGGCGTAACAAGAATCACATGTCAAATACAACGAACAAAACAATTCGATAAAACGGGGTTCGATAAAACAGTTCGATAAAACGCGCCAGATAACAGATCCAACTTAGACAGTATATACACTAGATGTGTGTACGTGCTCGGGCTTACCCGAAAGCCCGAGCTCGGGCCACCCGACTTACTTTTCACCCGGGCCCGGGCCGGACTCGGGCCGAAATGTAAATGCATCGGGCGGGCCGGGTCATCCTGACGGCCAGGGCTGGCCCGGCACAGTGAAGCAATACTAAGGTTTTCTATGATATCACAGAAACTATACATGTTGCTGACGCGTTAAAAGCACGGATCAGGACTTGTTATGTTTAAACGAGCCATGAAGACAAAATACAAGTTGGGTTTATTAGAAAGGCTGCTTAGTCCCGATAACAATGATACCAATATCATCGCAATCTTCGAACAAATAACGGAGATATTAAAGAAAACGTGTGAAGCAGTCGCGCCCCTAGCCAATTTCCCGCAACTTTTCTATGACGTCACGAAACCTTGTTTGTGCGATTGGCGGCCGCCTAACTGACCTGTCGCGACCACACATGACTGGACGTCTGTAATGGGGCCTCTAGTTCCATTTGACCGCATCACTTGAATGCTAACGTGCAGTTAACGCACTGAAAATTATGTTTTATTTTTGGCCCGTATGACGTCATTCTTGCTCATAACACGTCACTGTGACGCAAAATTTGAGTTTTTAAATACTTCTTGCTTTTTTTTCGTTAAAAAAACATCTTTTGTGGTTGTAATGGGGCTGAGTAAGATACTGAATCCTAGTTCTTTCAAATTAAACCAAGTTGTATTTTTTCTTCATGGCTCCTTTAATTGGGGTTTTTTTGCCCGTTCAATGTTGCTTTTGCCTGTTATCATTTCTCTTACGATGCATTTTACCGCCTTGAGGTAGTTTTTGCTTCCAAACGTGCCCCAATCAGGCGCGGGCCCCTACGGTATTTGGGTTGGAAACACGCAGCCGGGCCGGGCCGGGCCGGGCCCGGACCACAAGGTTAAAGGAGCCATGAAGAGAAAATGCAAGTTGGTTTTATTCGAAAGATTTCGTGTTTTATAGTGCCCCCAGCGCTTGTCCGGATACAAACGATGCTTTATTCACTGAGAAATTAAACAATTTAGGTTAAAATTTTGATTTTCCCGCTCAATCGTGCGTTTTCGTGGTCCCAAGTGACATCACTGAAACCGACCGCTCTGCAGCCTAGAGTACCTTCATTCACGCATCCGCCGTACAGGGTAGAGACACGTATACGCTGGCGCCGCCATTTTCGGTTGCTCGCTCGCCGCCGAAGCAAGTCATTGTGTCAAAACCGCGCTAAAATTATCGCCGCAACGCGGTTTACTGAAGAAGTTTGAATCATATTGTCTGTTTCGCGTTGCTAGGTCTCGTGGGAAACGAAAAGAATAACGCGTTGAGCCCGTTGGCCCAATTGCGGCGGAACGGGACCGTTCAAAGGTTGTCTCCACCCTGTACAGTGGTGTTGGTTTGTTCCCGCGTTTCTTTACGTTCCGTAACCTAGATGGCGCCACCATACCGTGGCAAGCGTTTGATTTTTTTTTGCCCGCATTTAAACCTGACTTGTTTTTGTTCTGGGAGAAAATATTCGTTCCCTGAAACAGTGCTCGCTCGACAAATGGGGTCACGTAAGACACCGTTGCTTGCGTCAATCGGCCAGTGTCGTCTGAGACAACGCCAAGCCCCGTAGTGCTGTGCAGCGAAACCAAGCATGCTGTGCGCAGTACGAACAGCAGAACGCATCAGTACTTCTAGGTTTACATGTGCTTTCGTAACTTCCACTGTTTGTCCCATCATTATTATTGCTTTGTAAAGAATGTGCCCTAAATTTAAGCGCAAATCGCTCGTTCGTCTAGTTTGTAAGTTCTACCTAATTTGCGTCTGCTTCTGCCAGCCTCCGCCAATCGCAGAGCTTAGCTCATGTGACGACATAGGTTCTGTTGCGGGAAATGAGCTGGTGGGTCGCATGACCATTCCCGGTTTTCCTAATTATGTAGCTTATTTGGGCGAAGTTTACGTTAAAAGTGGTGTCAGTATGATTCTAACGAGACAATCTTTTGAATGAACCAAACTTGTGTTTTCTCTTCATGGCTCCTTTAAGGTCTCGGGCCGGCCCGGGCCGGCCTGTCGGCCTTTTTCGTCGGGTCGGGCCGAGCCTACTGCGATAAGCACCGGGCCCGGGCTGGGCTCGGGCCCAAATTTTTGGCCCGTGCACAGCTCTAGTATACACGTCTTCCGAAATCAACATGTGTCGCACTCAAAATCAAAGATTAAAGAATAAAATTCAGAGACAAAAGGGCATAAAACCACTAAGAATAAAATTATAGCAGGGGTGGGGAAATCGGAGTGATGAACAACACAGAGGTTGCGCTTCCAAGACTTAACAGAACCTAAAACAGATCAAACCAAGATACTGCACACGGTTTTTAAAATCAACACGTCAAACCTAAAACCAAAGATGCGAGAATAAAACCACACTCTTAAAAAAAAAAAAAAAGGTTGTGGCATTCATTAACGGAACACTAACGAGTTACATGTCCCAGTACCCACAGGTACTTAGTAACTGGAGGTAGTAAATGCAGCACTAGTCAGGGTTGCTAACTGAAGCAGGCATTAAGCACCACTACCTTCACTAGCAAAGTCCTAGCGATAACCCCCTTCTGAGCTACATGCGTTTACTAACTGGCCATACATAACCTAGTCATAAGCACGACCTTAATCTAGTGTATACTACTTCGTACACCCAGTTAATTTCCTAACCATGCAGTTGCTAGTGGCAGAGCTTGCATACCGTTCCGCGGGGTAGTACGGTTCTTAAGGAGTTCGTAAATACGGCTGTTACTACCCTTTTACGGCCTTTTTTATTAAGAGGGCATAAAATTAGAGCCAAAAGACATAAAACCACTAAAAAGAATAATAACAGGGGTGGGAGGATGGAAGTTGTGACCAACACCGAGGGTGCGTTTCCAGCATTTAACAAAAGCCTAAAAATGCCGAAGAAAAAATCGAAGTTCTTTTAAACGTGACCTTCTAAAAAGGTGATGTGAGGAGGTCAGTTACCCGAACGCGCGGCTCAGTGAGTATGCCGCTGAAGGCTCGGACGTTCTTCTTCTTTTTTTTTTTAAGGTAAAATTTACATATGTCCATTATTCCGTGGCTCTAGGGCACACAGAATGAACCTGTAGCAACCCATTATGACGAGTCCTATTTCCCATGTCCCTGTGTGGGAACTAACGGCCCATTACAGCCAACTACCGTTTTTGATACACGGTTGTGCCTCGTAATCAATAGGGGAGGTTAGCGGACGTTTAATGCATTCAACCTATTTAACGAAATAAAAAAATGTCTTCTGATAGACCTCCCTGCCATGATGAACGTGAAGAGGATGAGGAGGGGGCAAAGCGTTTATTGAGGTGAAAAATAAAAAAATCTTCTCCTCACCCCCTTCCCCTCAAAAAAAAAAAAGCGAAACACGAAGAAAAAAATGTGAAAAGCACCGACCGTGTAGCGCCCCAACGTTACTAGAGTAGTAGTAATAGTAGTAAACTTTATTTTGTGAAAAGGGGTGAGGAAAAAGGGGGAGAGATCAAGGGTGGGATCCAAGTTCCAGGACCCCAGAAGCTATTTGGCCATCCCTGGCCCTGCTAAGCAGCGCAAGCTGCTGTGCAGGGTCCGAACTGGACAGGGCTTCCTCCCAGGACTCTAATGAGGTTTGGTGGCTATTTTTGTCCCAAGAAATTGGGCAATTCCAGACTGTATGGAATAAATCGGCCTTCTGGTGACATAGCTTGCAGTCCTCATTATACTTTGCTGAGAACATAAGTGATAGTCTGTACTTATGTCAGTAGGTGTTCATCTGTATTTTTCTAAGAATTCTCACTTCTTCAGCAGTTAGGCTGGGGTGTGGCGTATAGGCATTGATCTTCGGTGAAGCCTATAGGATGTTAATTTGCCTGTGCCTTGAGAGTAAGCAGGGAGGGCGTACGAATGTTCCGGGTCTCTGCGGTGTATGGTACTCCTCGCAAGAGAATCGGCCGCCTCGTTACCCTCTAGCCCCTGATGGGCAGGAGTCCAGACAAGTGTGTGGTTCTGTTTTAGAATTTTTGGAATAAGTCTTTCAGCATTCCTTGGGACGATGCCGCAGATGAAGTTCCTTATGGCCCTAGTCGAGTCAGTGATAATTATTGAGTCCTTATTCTTGAATTTAGCCCACCTGATTGCTAGTATGACGGCATCAGTTTCTGCTTCTTGAATATTTAGTTGTTTGGTAATGATGAAATCCAGCATCTTCCCATGTTCGCTGGTAGCTACGGCTGATGCATTGCCTTGCTTGTTTACGGCCGCATCGGTGTAGATTGCGTTTGGATTGTCCTGATATGTTCTTCGAATGTAGCGAGTTCTTGCCAATCTTCTGCCCTTATTGTGAGTGGGGTCCATTTTCTTGGGAATTGGAGAGGTCTTGATGCAGTGTCTTTGAGCGGGTGTTAAATCGACCATCCTATTAATGAAGGTTGCATGAACCTCCTCTCCAGATCGTCTGAGAATTTCTCTGCCCGTTCTGGTTTTGAGGAGGCGTTCTTCCTGGAAAAAAAATGGAAAAAAAATTAATGTTCCCTACAAAAATGAAAGCAACCTAAATAAAAACGGGAACAACCCTGCACCAGCTGTGCTATAGCAGATTAATGCCGATCAGAAAAATAAAAGAACGGGAAGCCGAAGCTCCAAAACCTTTTGAGAAAAAAAAGCCAATGGGTTACAAAAAGAAAGAAACGCATCTAATAGCGTGTTCTTGATTTCTCTGAAGGTGTTGTGTACGCCGAGCTTCAGGAATTTCTCATTGGATGTGTAAATTGGTAGGCCTAGAGCGGTCTTGTGAGCTGTTCTTATTTTTGCGTCGGCCCTTTCCTCTTGTTTCTGATCCATCCGGTGGAAGGGGAGGCTATATGCAATGCGGCTCATTATGAGGGCTTGAACAAGGCGGAGGGTGTCCTCCTCTCTTATGCCCTCCCTAGCTCTTGTAATCCTTCTTACTACTCTGGCCAGCTGTTGAGCCGTCTTGCCAAGCTTACTGAGAGTATTTGTGGCTTTATTGTCTTCCTGAATGACCATGCCTATTTAGCGCCCTGCCTCTGCATGCACCCGAATGGATAATTGACCAGGCAAACACATTTAGTCGCCATGACAGCGAAAATATGCATTATTTGCCTAAGAAAAAAAATTATATGAAAGGAAGCGGAGTAGGGATGCTTACGCATTAGAGGTCAACTCTGAATTTCTGTACATTTTTCCCCGTGTATAGAAACCTGGGGTAAAAGCAACCACCTTCTACATATTTTGAGACAACGTTATTCACTATCCTACGCAAAGCATCTATTCACGTAACCTCCCATCGGTAGTCCGTGGCATCCACATGCGCTTCGATATCTGTTCCTAGGAATCCCCCGATGACAGACGTATTACAAGGCTTCTATCTGCAGATACGCACTTACTCAGATCCCGACTGTAAGACTAACCTTGGATCCCCGTGAATGAAGGCAAAAAGGAATTTTTCTCGTATAGGGGGCAGCTAATGAGCACGTCTGACTGCGGACCTGAATTTGAAGACTACACACTCAAGAGACACGCGGTCCAAGCAGAAACGAATCAGTTCCTACTTCTCCCTCTTCGCTTCCAATATTATCCAGAGAGAAACTCGCTGGTCCCCGAACTCAACCGATTGAAAGATGGGCCGTTCAGAGTACAGACAATCCTAAGACATCGGTGCCTACCATCAAATTTACAGGAGGCGACAAAAGCTCTTTGGTTTTTAATGATACACGTTTACACGTACGTTTTCAATGTCAAAGAAAATGTCTGTGACTGAGCGCGTTCCCGTTCCTATCTTCCCCTTTTTCGCCTTTCCCCCTTTTATCCCCTGAGCCCAACGCCCCCTGTGCAGGGCAGCAAATCGGGCTACACATCCGGTTTACCTCCCTGCCTTTTCATTCTTTTTCTCCTCCTCCTTCTAAAAGGATGGTGTAAGCCGACGCATTTCCATTTCGTATCAACTGCACAAAAATAGCTTCAACATTAGGCATTGTGCAAACTGTGTTAGCATTTCGTAACCACTGGGCACGTTTATATAAAGTAAGCAACGGTGAGAAATCAAGCAAACAGTCTAGTGATCAAGGAGGGCGAGCCGTTAGGTTGCCGTCGGCGAGAGAAAAAATAAAAACCTCGCGTTCTCTTTTAGCACGAGTTCCATCCCAACTACCTGCGTAAAGACCGACTGATAATTCAATCGATGAACACGGCCAACCGATCGAGGTTTCCGCAGACACAGGTAACCGAACTCGAGACCAGCACTCGACCAGCCTTCGCCACTGACTGATCCATCACCGGTAAAATAATTTAACTGGCTTTCTTTACATTCCGAAGAAAATTAAGGTATCCTGTGAAATATTCGTTTGAGAGTTGAACGGATGTGTTTTCACTCTGTAATTATATATTTCCACACGATAACTGAAGTAGTGATAACTGTGATTGCGCCTACTAAGTGGCGGAACTGCTACAAAATGTAGACGCTTGCACAATACACCCGCGATAGCTTTGTAATAAACACTCACTTCTCTGGGTTCACGTTTTAATTTCAATTTAATCTGCGGAACATTTTCAAGGCTTCCACGAGAAACAGAGAGACAGACGCCTGGCGCCAGTTTCGGTTTCGTTTTCACCTTTATTCGTCTAGTAACACTGATGCTGCCACGCCACTCCGCTTCCGGTGACAACTTCCCTTTCTCGCATGGACGCGCTGCTGACTGCAGCACATGTGTTTTTCTAGCGCTGCACCGCGGTGTTCGCTCAGTATGCTGCTCGCATAGGACTGACGTGGGTGTCGTCTACCTTTCACGTATTTTGCACCTTCACCAGGCCGATCTACTAAGTTGCCCACTCGTCGCAAGCTACTGCTGATCGTCTGACGTTGCGCTCCTGAGAAGGCCACTGTCAAGATGTGCGGTGAGTTCGCCTGGCCAGCCTTTGCAGCGGTCTTGTCGGACCTGGCGGGCTGAGTGACATTTAATTTGGATAACCGTCACATGCCACGTTGTGTCAGGCGTGGAGCGCGGTGGCAGCCGGCGCGGTCACGGCCTGCGGGAATTTATAGCTTAATTGGGGCTCAATTTGCACTGTTTTATAGCGCGCGGAATCTTAACAGCTTTCTCGCTCAGCTGTCCAGTTGTGGCTAGTCCGTACTCATTTATTTACTAAGCTGTTCATTTATGTTTCGAGCGGCGTGGGAGTTGCTTTCCATTTTGGCAAGCCGCACAGACCGCACCGCTGTTGAAATCTGACGAAACCGAAACACGTCAGTTTGCATTCAACGCTCGGTGTTCGCGCGTTGTTAGTGTGTTCGTTGCCTTACATTGCGTAGTTTTCTTTACGCGCGCACTCGGTCTTGTTTGAAGTCAGACGCAGTGAAACTTGCTCTTTGCGGGCTTATTTACGAAGAATTTAGAGCTACCCTTTTCTGTGCACGTTGCTTGAGAAAGCGAAAGCGAATTGAACGGCACCGGGCTGTCGTTTAACGCGATTTCGCTTGGCTGGTCCCGTCTCTATGCTAATTGTCGCTGTGCACAGCAGTTCAAAGCACGTTTCGCCGAACCTTACGCGACGTTAGCGGCGATACAAAGCTGGGAGCGCGTAACGCTATACTCGCCGCGTTTTTATTCGCGCATTTCGTCACATCATCGCGATAATCATTTTGCCCGGCGCCGCGTAACAAGCGCAACCGCAGTGAAAGCGGGCCGTCCGGCGGTGGTTCTTGCCGTTGACCCATTTCAACGCCGTTTAGGCTTTGCTTTTGCTTTCGCACCAGAAAAACGGAAGGGGGAAGCCGTTGATGATGGCGGCAGTATCGTGGCCTAGTGAAGAGACCGGTTGTAAGAAGGTGCTTACTTCCGAAAAAAAAAAAGTGCGAAGACTACGCTATTATTAATGGGCCCCAGTTTACTGATCCCATGCTCTGGCGAAGCTGTGTACTTTTCCTTTTTTTTTTCTTCAATCGAGGCCAATGACAAGCTTATGAAACTCGATGCCATTAAGTATCGAAGTTGGTGTGCCCGCTTTTGTATTTGTTCTCTGCGGCATTTACGAAAGCTGCGCGGTCCTTCATATACTAGTATATTTCATTCGGTGAGTTCAGGCGCCAATGTTGCAGGGACTGGGTTGCACTTCCTGCATGAAAGAAAACAAAACAACGCTAAAAGGAATTTCGTTCTCGACATCGATGGTACTGGCGGTTCCCACCGAACAGTACTGGGACAGCGCGTACCACTGGCTTAATTATTGATTTTTTTTTGTCTGTGCCGCTGTCAGACGGTTCGCATAATTTCCAGTTGCCGATTCGCCCTGTAAAAAGTGCGAGCGGGAGGAACGTTCAGCTTTTACTAGTGAACTAGTACAATTGGCCCAGTTTTTTGTCGCTGGACGCTGCGCTCTGTCTGCAGCCTTTTTGCAAATCAGGTAGTACGTTCAGTCATGGACAATTGAAATACGCACGGCCGTAGATACCGGTGCCGTCACCTGTCAGCGGCCGGGGAAGAGAGACGGACACGCGCAGTAGAGTTGTCAAGAGCGAGGATGCGCGTCCCACTGCGATATGGTGCATTCTCGTCGCTCCCACGCTTGCCTTGTCGCCAAGCCGTGAGAGCGCTGAGAACAATACTGTTAGCGATGCAGGGCGACATAGGCGGAGTTTTCATTTTCCTTGGGAAATGGGGGGGGGGGGGGGGTATTTGCAGCCGATGATGATGATAAAATGTACCCATCACCAGGAAGAAAGAAAAACGCGCAGAGAGTGGGGACCGAACCCGCGCCTTTCGATTTGATCTCGACTGCCTTACAAATTCGGATATCTGGGCGACTGTGCTATCCTTCATTTTCTGGGGTATTTATATTTACTAAAACTGTATCTGACGCTTGAGGGTGGTAGCCAGCGCCACTCTGACTACACGGGGAGAAGGGGACCTTCTTTTCAACCCCCGGGGTGTGACTCGAACGACTCTACAGCCTGTCATGGGCGGGTGACTGGCGGGAAACGCTCTTATGCTACCTTGGCATCAAGGCTGCCACTCTGGGCGCGTGTTTTTTTCTTTCCTTGTTACGTAAATTTTAAAAATGTTAACTTCACTAACCGTAGTAAAAAAAAAAAAGCCCAATCATTCCCCTATGCCTCCTTAGGCGTTGAAGACTGCCGACCTGTCTTAATATATATATATATATATATATATATATATATATATATATATATATATATATATATATATATATATATATATATATATATATATATATATATATATATATATATATATATATGCTTTCAGTGCGCTTGTCCTCCTGTGGTAATAATTCGAAGGAATGCGTGAAAGTAATGAAGTAAGCCGTCCACGTCTGCGCCAATTCAATGGTGCGGTAAGCTTTTAGCCCCAATGAAATTTTAAGTGAAAAGGTAGAGGCAACATTAAACAAATGTCAACTGGTTACGACAATTAGGGGATCAGGGGGGGGGGGGGGGGGCAGAGCCCCCTCCGGTGTTTCCCGGAGGGGGCTCGCCCCCCCCCTTCCTCCCCCTGTATCCTCCGCCTATTGCGGGGCGAGATAACTGCGGGCACTGCGTGCTCGCAGCACACGAGCTGCTCGCCGTCTGCGTCGGCGTCACATTGCCGACAAATGTCGATTTGCATGTGTGGTGCGGTATCTTGTGCAAATAACGGACACCTGGGTCACACCCAAAACCATGTTCAGTGTTGCCCGCTCGGGTTCTACATGCACTTAGGTGCCTGCGAAAAAACAAATAAATGGCAACTGGCCCATAAAATGGTTGGAGCTGCCTAACTTCTTAATTTTTATGAATATTAGAATTCGGTTAGTAATTATCCCAGCGCACACAGTGCTTGCAGTCAATATATATCATTGGAGACAAATTATGGTGGCGTATTTATCGTTTTTTGCGAGCATCTAATGTGCGCAGTGACTCAGCCATGACTGCGTCAACCAAAGGCGTGTTCTTGGCAGACAGCTCATTGTTCAATTCCCGAGCCACTGCACCACGAACGCTAAACAATCCAGAGCCATCATAAGTTAGGCGGCATGGTTTTTCTGTCTCCATTTCTGTGCGCTAGTTTTCTTCAAGAAATCATAATGTACTCAACAGTATGCCTTCCGAGAGCGTGCACGCGCTTCTCGCGCAAGCACTGGCTGCAGTTACAAGCAATTAGTGCCGCATTGATCTGCGCATGACCAACACCCTTAGCTGCGGCGGCGGGAGTACTTGCAGCGCTCTTGCGGCAGGTCTACAAGACAAGCATGCGAGCGAGGAGACGGCAACTATCGCAGTGGGATACGCACTCTCGCTCCCGAACTACGCATGTCCGTCTCTTTTCGACGGCTACTGTCAGGTGACGGCACCGGTATCTTCCGCCGTGCGTTCCGCGGTTCGTATTTCAATTGTCCATGACTGTACAGCCTGCCACGCCGATCGCGCGCTGGATTGTTTCGGCCGCCTTGTGGAAATCTGATTCGCCGGAAAGTATATGCCGAGGAAGTGTCGCCTGTTTCCGGCGGCGCGTGAGCGAAGACGTGTCATGTCAAATAGGGGCCGGTGTCTGGTCGCGCCGGGACCGGATCGCTTAGCCTGAGTCGTTTCCGAGCCCGTGCGTGCCTCCTCTTCTTATCTGCGCTCAAGGTGATCCTCAACGGCCGCCGTACCTATACCAAGGCCATCCGGGAAATTCGTTCGCCTCTTTTCTTCATTTGCTGCCTCTCCACTTCGGAAAGTATCGACGGCACTGCAGCAGTAGCAGCACGCTTGCTGAATAAAGAATCCAGGAATGTGGTCCAGTCCTGACGACCATTTCATCGGCCAGAAACTGGGGGGGAAAAAGGGGGGGGGGGAGGGGGTGTTATTACGCCACAAACTAGAACAGATCCTGCTCCGATATGCACAAACTCCTTGTCGGAATCGGTGGTTTCTGCGGCGGTTCTGGTTTCGTCGTCGCCCCCACGACCACAACTCACCCAAGTTCCTGCTTTTTATCCCCGTGCAAACTTCGACAAACTTGTACCATGCAACTGAATACACGGCCAGTCTGAACGTCGTCTTCCTTTACGATCAGCTCCTGCTGGTTGACAGAGCGGTAGCATCAAGGACGGCACATGGTTACCTGTAAGAAAGCTCCACTCCCACAAGACTCTGCCAGATAATTTTCTCTCTCTCGTCTTGCCGGCAATATTATTGTATCTTGCAGTATCTTGCCTGGCAGTCAATTGGTTCTTTTTTAGCGCTACTTGGGCCACTTGCGAGAGAAAGAAAATGTCAGTTAGCCCTGCTCACGTGCTTAGGCAGTGAAGCTGCTAAAGCACGACTGAAAATAGTATTATATACAACTGCGTTTTGATCACGTTTTTTTTTTTTTTTTTGAGCGCAGTGACCAAGGCGTACGTAGTCCCAGCACGTGCTAGAAACCAACGTTACTAGAATAATTCTAGTAACGTTGCTAGAAACAACACGATTGTTGCTAATTTGCCATTAAGCATTCTTAATGGCTTAGATTAAAGAACATTTTGAAGAAAAAAAAAAAAAAAAAACTCCTGGTACACTATCCATGATACTTGCTGACATTCAACTTCCCCACCCTTTGTTGAGCACTCCAAACAACTTGTTCTGGGATAGTTCCGACAAAGAACGAGTAACAGCCCCTTTTTTGTAACCATAATCCTCCCGTGAGAAACCATTGTATTTACAGCAGGCGAGAATTCCGAAATGTTTACAACTCCACTGTGAACTAATTATTACAAGTAACTGAGACTCGCCGTAATCAGTCGCCTTAGGGGAAAATTGCAGTGCGATTTCTTTTAACAGAGGAGCTGCTGTACAAGCCGTTAGTTCGCTGTTGCAGGGAAAAAATACGATGAAAATTGCAGAATCTCCACTCCGTGGATGATGGCGAGGGTGCGGAGTACGGGGACTCGAAATGACATCCAAGTTGCGCCCCGAGTGGCATCCGGTTTGCGCCCCGACCGTCATTCGATTTGAGCCGTGAGTTGCCCCTTGATTATTCCCTAAATGAAACTGCAACTCACGGCTCAAATCGAATTTCGCTTGACGGTGGTGTGCGCACGGATGGACGCGGACAGACTATGGGAGGTACTCCGCACCGTTGCAGGCGAGGCAGTAAGCCGTTTGACTCTCGGGTACTAACCCACGGCCGTAGCCCAATGGGTAAGACGACTGACACTAACTCTGTCTCGTCTACCAGACCCAGGCTCGAATCCTGCCGGTGCCTGCGTGATTTTTTTTGCGATCGTAAATGCTATGCGCACGGACGCAGACGGACATTGTGCGGTCCTAAGGTACTCCGCACCCTAAAATGCCGAGCGCTCGTCAGCGCGGGCCTCGCGGTGACCGCCGAGCGTCCCCGCCTCGCGCAGTGACCTCGAAAAAAAAAAAACCCTCCAGAACTGTCGCCAAGCGCTACCGCGCATGTAAAACATAAGCACCAGCGCTAATGAAAAGTGGAGGCCACAATTGCCCAGTCAATGTCTCACCGGTGTCTTGGGTCGGTGGCCGCCAATCGCACAAACTAGATCCTCTGACGTCATAGAAAAGTCGCCGGAAAGTGGCTGTGGAGTCGCCACTGCTGCACCTGTTTTCCCTAATAACTCCATTATTTGTTTGAAGTTTGCGGTAACATTGGTATCATTGTTATCGGGACAAAGCAGTATTGCTAATGGACCGAACTCGCATTTTGTCCTCATGGCCCCTTTATAGACTGGCTGATCTCGAATTTGGCGCTCTGTCAGAATTTTCCTTTCGCAGGACCCGCCGCGGTGGCTCAGTGGCTAAGGCGTTGTGCTGCTGAGCACGAGGACGCGGGTTCGATTCCCAGCCGCGGCGGCCGCTTTTCTGATGGAGGCAAAAAGCAAGAACGCCCGTGTGTACGAGGTTTTGGCGCACGTTAAAGATCCCCAGGTGGTCAAAATTAATCCGGAGCCCTCCGCTGTATACGGTGCGCCTCATCGCCGGCGTTGCGTCGGCGCGTTAAACCCCACAATCAATCAATCAATTTCCTTCCGCAGCGTTCGTTCTACAGTTCTGGTCTCTCTATCCAATTTCAAGTCCGAGAACAGAGCACGGATAAAATTGCTCGCGCAGCCGGGGGAAACATGTTCGGCGTTGCTAAATTTTGATCCACGCTTTATCATTTTTCCGCTTCCCAGCCGTCATACATTGTTGTTTACAGAATGAAGAATGCTTCCTCACGATACACCTATAGGCCTAGGCATCACCCATAGCAGCACTAGGAGTAATGTAGTTAAGACGTTTAGCGAACGTTCATTCGTGTCTGATCGAGCGTACAGACTTGGCTTCAACACTTCAATACAATCTGTTTAGTACACATAGCTTTTCAATTATAGACGCGCACACGCAGCAGTGCGGTGGGCAGTTGCCTTTGGCCATTGTTTTTTTTTTGTATTGAGGTCTGTGAACATGCTGCGGCCCACCTGCTTCGGTCGAGGGGAACCAGAAGATAAAACGGAAGACTGGGCGAGTTGGTACATGTTCATAATAACAGCGCTACCGACACAGACAGAAGGACAGCGCCGTGTTTGTGCCCTCTTCTTTCTGTCTGTGTCGGTAGCGCTGTTATTATGAACCAGAAGAAATAGACAACGGGCCCAAACTCCGGTTACCGTCTTATTCAATTAGTTCTCAGCGAACTGAACAATCGTGCGCGTTAGCCTGTCGCGTGTGGGGTCTCGTTTCCTGTTCCCGTTTCACTCCTTCCTGAGTAAACTTTTGCGCGTCACATAGGTTCAATAGCGTCAGAGCCGGTGCTGGCTTCCACTGCTGCGTGCTTGGAATGTTAGCGAGCGCAGCTGTGTTTTAGTGCCAAAGCGCCATTGGCTTACTCGGCTGGTCTCGCGGATGTAACATCTGATACCTCCCGTATTTTGCGGTGTATAATTGAAGGTTGATCCGCCATAGAGGGAGAGGGCGACGCTGGTATGAAAAGACCGACTTCACGTTTTGCTTTGAAGTCATTGTGTACAGACAGGTTGACGTGCGGCGTAAGGCCTCAAAACGAACCGTTAGGACCTCGAGCGCATTAAAACGCAGAGTACGGGCGTTAAAGTGAACGCACTCGCAGTATTACCAAGGTGACAGTACGAAGCTACAATTTTCTGCTAACGTTTAGGCGTACCATCTCCAGGTTGTTGTGGAGAGACGCTTTAGAATATTTTTGACGTACGGTTCCCTGGTCAACTGTATACGTATACGTGAAGACATTGAACGCGCTCTGCTATCTCTGTTCACGGCGATTTCTCTTTTCAGGCTCTGTAAAAAATTCAACTGCCCGCACATGGAGCCGTTTTTCTTAAACTTAACCTAACCTGAAACTACCGTTTTCTTAACACGGAATATTTAACTATATAGCCACGCAGCACGGGCTGTTCTATTTGTCGCTTCAAAAAAAAAAAAAAAAAAAGCCTTGTCACTTTAAAGGAGTACTGACACGAAATTTTTATGTTACGTTTTTTTCGCTGCTATGCGTGCCTACCAGCCCACTAATCATAGAATGACAGATTAGACGGTCGAGCGCAGCGTAAACATTCATTTACGGCGTCGTTTATTCGTGCCAGTTTCGGTTTCGACTGAAAAACGCCGAGCGGCCGCCATGACAGCATGTATAACATGACGTCACCATTCTTGCCGTATCGCTGCCTCTCTGGAAGCGCGCGCGAGCGAGCGCACGCGCGCGCCCAGACCGGCCGAGGTTTTCGCCGTCCCCACAGGCCCGGGCAGCATGACGTCAGTCCCAAAACCATGACGTGAACACACGCCCGAGCAGCGCGCGCCAACCACAGCCAGCGCGTTGGCTTCGTCACGGGAGCCCCGACGTCGGCAGTTTGGGGCACATAGCAGATGATGTCACGTCGGCCCGCTCTGGGCTTTCTCGTGCGGGCGAAGATTAAAATGGATTTTAAATATGTTTCGCTGAACGGTTGCTGTTGAAACTTGCTGGGAGATATCTCCTGATAAAAAGGAAGCGTTTTACATAGTTATCTCAGCTTTGAAATTTCGTGTCAGTACTCCTTTAAAGGGACCCTGCACCACTCTTCGTGCAGTGCAAGTAAACCTGCGCGACGTTTAGATTAGACTTCCAGGAACACCCGAGCCAAATATTACACGTGCACGTGAAGCGGTAACCGCGCAAATCGCCGTGAAAGACGCGGAAAAACCAACCGCGCTCTCTTCAATTCTCATTATGCACCCCTGGCATGGCCTCTGCGACGTCAATCGGGCCATGGCTGTCCTGGCTGTCCTATTGGCTGTCGCTGGTCAACTTCGCGGCTAAATTCTGGCATTGCCTGTGACGATCAGCCGTCGTCGGCGCTGTGTATGAACCTCTTGTATGTCTTAACCTGTCCGCATGCTTTTGATGTTTCTTTTGTTTTGAGTGCGCGCGCAGTTTGAGTGACGAACTAAATATTCCACTTTCAACGAGCCCACTCGACAACAAACGTTTATTGCCCCCAAAACGCCCTACCAGCCTGAGCGCTTGCTTGCGAGCAGGCCACCATGCCTGCTTTTTTGTGGCACCAGACCGGAAATAGACCTGTCCACGTTGCGGGGAAAAGGACGAAACTCCCCGCCCTGTGACATATCGAAGGCCGCCCAACAGAACGCCGCGCGCCGCCCCCCTCTCCGGGAGAGAGCACGCAGCTTCCGCCGCGTTGTCCGCGGTTGAGTTGAGAGGGAACATTTATGCGCGATTTTTCATCGCCCATGGTTTCGGTGATAGTGAACGGATTTTCATAATTCTTGCGGGAGGAGATTGCTGGGGCAATAGACTTTACCCCAAAATACATTGCGAGTAGTCGATAGTAAGTGTTGCAGGGTCCCTTTAAGGATTTTGATCAGCGACGAAGACAGTCGATTTGAGCGCGTTACCTTGTGAGGGCACTTTCGATAGCCCTCCTTAAAAAGGGAAATCCGCATGCGCCAGGACTCTTTTCGCCTGAAGCACGGCTGGTCGAGCTTCAGGTTCGTGGGACCCTGTGCATTAGAAGCTCCCTATCTTTACTGGGTAAAGGGCTGAACTGCACTTGGCCCAGCCCCAGGCTTTGTCCCCCTTTCGCCGTGAAGGATTGTCTTGTTTATCATAGATATGCGCGAGCCTTTTATAGGCAAATGTCGTAACGGTGACGCTGGTATCATTCGCGGCCGTTGGGTATACGGGCATCCGGCCCGTTATTCGAGCGAGCCGGCGCACCACTCTGTGCCACTGCCATTTCCGCTATCTTGTGCCGCTTATTTCTGCGTCGAGGCTCCTACACGATCCGTTGCAGGAACGCCCGACTCGTGGAAGCATAAAAAAAGGTTTGGCGCATCGAGATAGCAGCGCGTATAAATATAGCGGTGCGGCTACGGTCTGCAACACGCTGCTGCCTGCGTATGCACGTGCCAGGGGTTACGATCGCATGGCGGATGTAAGTGCGTGACCTTTGTCGGTTTGGAGACTCCTGCGCGCTCTCCTTTGTGTAGGGGGAATTACCTGGATAAGCGCTTCGTGCCGGGTCGCATACGCTCTGGACACGCCTGCGGCAACCCTATTCTGACGCAGAACTGTTGGGCGATACGATTTTTTTAATGCGATAGCATTCAATGCCCATTGAGCAAAAAAGTCGGTGTCAGAAGCCGCGAAACGGCCACTAACTCGCGTGTCTGGGAAGCGTACCATAGCACGATCTCGGCAGTAGAAAAAGGTAATTGATTGTGTAGTGTTTAACGCGCCGACGCAACGCAGGCGATGAGGCGCGCCGTAGTGAAGGGCTCCGGATTAATTTTCACCACCTGGGGATCTTTAACGTGCGCCGAAATGTCGTACGCCTTGGCGTTTTTGCTTTTCGCCTCCGTCAGAGAAGCGGCCGCCCAGCCGGGAATCGAACCCGCGACCCCGTGCCCAGCAGCACACCAGTAGCGAAAGGTGGCCGTCTAGGCCGCTTTACACCGCAGCTGAAGCGAGCGGAAGGACGCAGCCGAAGAAACGGTCAGGAACTTCACCACCGTCTTCAACTCTCGCTACACGGGGGCAGGAACAAGCAGTGGCGCAACGTGTGCGACGCACATCGAAGCCACTCGAAAGCGTTAAGGCATATCTTGAAGCAAGACTTCTCCAGCGGCAAGAAGCCCTTCGCGAGGCGGATGACATTCAATTGCGCATTAGTGCTTTCGAATTCACAACCCATTAGTGCTTACAGGTGTCATCGGAATTTTTTTTGCTACCTGTTCTAGGAAGGGATCAGGTGACACACACAGCGGGCGGGTAACAACAAACATTCACAATCAGCTAGTTTGTGCCCTAAATAGGGCTTCATCGTGCACATTACATTTCGTCTGTTGTACATTAAGCGTATAACGTCAGGGTAATGCGATTGCCTATTAGCGTGCTTAATGCGCAATAAAATAACGCAAAAGAAAACATATCTACGCCGCGTGGTGTAAAAGTGAAAGAACGCGTTGGTCAGTGCATGCAGTCAAGTAACCTCTGTTATGAAAATTTCCCCCCAATTTCGACATGCAGCGGTCTTGTCGAGCAGAAGGGCAGCCACGCCGAAGTCTTTCGTTTGCCTCCTCGCAGTATTCCGGGTCCCCCCCCCCGTGCATCGCGCTTACGCTTGGCGGCCGTGGCCCGATCGTCGTTGGTGGCCTCCTTCCGGCGCCTTCGCGCCCATTTCCGGTTCTGCTCACGCGACAACATCGCTAGACGATGCACCGCTAGATGTCACAGTAAAGAGAGCACTGCGACACCGCGACGTCGGCGAACATGTGGAGAGTGTGCTGAAGTGAAGGGTATATATGTGAAGCGGCTTTTAGGCTGACAACAAACATTAGGCCTAAACATACTGCGCGAGAAAACGCGTGCGGTATGACGCGTGGCGCCATATATGGGCTGGTATGAGCATAAATGCATGAGCCAGGTTCAAATTCCGCGGGCGTCTTATTTTTCAATTGTTTGTTTCGCTTGAACCACAATTGTTTTTATCACGCGTGATATCAATTTATGGGAGATTTTGCATTATAAACAATTTTGAGTGGCCAGGTCCAGCTCTTGTTCTGTACTTTGTATTTTACTTTTTCAATGGTTTGATCCCTTTTATGACGGCTACTTCACTTGGATATTTTGTACTTCAGCGTGATTTTGTCCGTGGTCAGGTCTGTTGTGGTTCAGAATATTTTTTTTTGTTTTATCATTTGGTGGCTTTGTCCCCTTTAGGTCAGTTTCAACTGTACCGCAGCTTCGCGCAGGATTGCGTTACACCTAGTTGACAGTGGTCGGTTGAGGAAACGCAAACGCTAGCTGCGCTAAAGCGTATGTGCATGTTTTTTTTTTTTTTTAATTGGGGCTGTTTTCATCGTTCTCGATTGATCTTACCTGTAATGTAGGTTTCGGCTATCAAACGTGCCCCAAACAGGTGCGGTCCCCTACGGGATATGGTTTGTGAATACGTTCCCGGGAGCTGAGTACACAAGCCCGAGAAAACAACGTGTGCGGTCAGCCACGGCAGGTGCATAGAATGATGTTGGAAAGCCAGCTTACAGAGCGTCATACGGACGCAAGAAAAACGGGGCAGTTAGCCTATAACAGCTCCGCTGTAAAATGACTCCATGCGATGCCAGGCGCTTTATGCACAGCTGCTGGCGTTCCTGCGGCTAATGCTCTTGATTGATTGTAGTGTTTAACGCGCCGACGCAACGCCGGCTATGAAGCGCGCCGTAGTGGAGGGCTCCGGATTAATTTTGACCACCTGGGGATCTTTAACATGCGCCGAAATCTCGTTCACACGGGCGTTTTTGCTTTTCGCCTCCATCAGAAAAGCGACCGCCGCGGCCGGGAATCGAACCCGCGACCTCGTGCTCAGCAGCGGAACGCCTTAGGCACTGAGGCTAATGCTCTTCCTCCCTTGTTCATGAACATGAGTTAAATTTCCGAATGCTTCTTTTTAAATTTTTTGTCGAAGTAACGCCTGTGAAAATTTTGCGTTTATTTGCGATATTTAGGTTTCAAATGCTAACCTAGTCAATCGTAGCCCTGACGACGCGTTATGCCGATTTTACTTATTCAACGGCCGTGTTTTAAAACTGTGGAGATGGTGATTAAATTCGTAACCTTGGTAGCATTTGTCATTAGTACGGGGGGGGGGGGGGGTATATAAGTCGGCCGTGGCTGTAGGCCTTGGTCATCGGAGGCGGCGGTGGAGGACACAGCGCTGACCTTTTCGCGGTTCTCGCAACAGGTTCCCATGCCGCCGAGTACCGCCTGGGCGCTTCATATTTTGCACTCGAAGCCTGCTGCCACGAAGAAACGAATCCGTGACCTCTTGCTGACCGTGCCTTAGCGCGCCGGCGGTCTTTTACGACTTTATCGTAAAGTGCGGGGCAATAAGTGCGCCGTACTTTATTCGCTACCTGCGATAAGCACGCGCTGGAAAGTAGTGCAAGCGGTGTGGATGTTTTCTGTTTTTGCTAGCTTATACGCCCAGGCAGGTGTTACACAGGGAATAGTAATGTGCAACTGCCGGATAAGCAGGGAAAGTTCATTAACTTATTTCCTTATTTTTACGGCGCCTGTTTGTATTGCGATATTGGAGACTGCCAGTACTGAACTGAAATTCTCGCACGTCTTGGAAGTGTGGTATACCCGGCGTTAGGGTGGAATAACACGCCAAAGCGACGTGCTTGAAAAGACCAGGGTGGTGTAAACTGACCCAAAGCTCTCCACTGCGGTATTTATTTATTTATTTATTTATTTACTTTTTATTTATTTATTTGCCAGGCCTTAGGCAGGAGTGGGAATACAGATTACAGTAACAAGGATGCCATAGTTACATAAAAACGCATAAAGACAAAGAAAAAGAACGCCAAACACATTAACAGTACTTTAAAAAACTTGTATAAAAGCAAAAAAAAAAGGGAAAAAAGAAAACATGAAGAAAAGGGCATATCCATACAGAAATGTATGCGCGTGACATATTCCAACGCGCTGATGAAGAAAACTGGGCCGATAACCACTGTTTGCAGTTTCAAGAGCATAGTGAGATGACCAACATTGCCACACCAGAAAAAAAAAAAAAAAAAAACTACGCAGGAGCGTGCGTTTCCACATCGCAGCAAACGAACAAAAGACAACAATCTGATACACATCAAAGAGAGCACTGTGTGCCTACAACTACGTTTTTCAAAGCACGCCATTGCAGACACCAGATTTCTACAGCGCACAGAACTCGCCCATAAAATGCAGCATTATCACAGAGCAGAATTAAAATATTGTTAAAGAAGCAAAAACAATGAGAGAGGTAGGCAAGTGAAGAGCCGTTTAATTAGTGCTTCCTCGGTAGGGCATTCCACGGTACTCTGAGGCAGGGAATTCCAACTGTGGATTGTTTGGGGAGAGAAGGAGAGCATTTCAACACGTTTGTGCCACAAGAAAACTTTTTTTTTCGTCGTATGAACGCATCGCGCGGCGGTCAGTCATTTTGATGTCGTTAGTTTTGTCTGCGCCTAGTTTGATGTCGTTAGTTTTGTCTGCGCCTAGTTTGTCATAGATAAAATAGCTTAAGCCTGACTCGGTGACGCCCAGTTTCCAATTTGTCTAGGTTTGCGGCGCCAACGATAAGAATCAAAAATGTTCTGCCGCTTTCCTCTGAAATTTTTCTGGTTTGTCTGTGTTCGTTGTATTTCTAGTAGAGGTCTAATGCAAGTTTTGCATGCGAGTAGCTTTATTTCCGTGGTTGAATTCCCTAATGTTCGTCTTAAATAGCGGAGCTTTTTTGTTGCTTTATTTGACATGTATGTCGTGTGCTGTGCTCGTCCCACCGCAAATCAGAAGTGAAAGTATACGCCGAAGTATTTGTAACTGGGCATCCGAAAAACAATTATCGACGGGATATCGAAATGTCAGTGGATGTTTTTTTTTTACTTGTTACATACATTGCAACAGTTTGTGTAGGTTAAGTCATTTGCCACTTAAAGCACCATTCCTGTGTTTGGTTCAGCGACGGGGTTAAAGTTACTTGATCGTTAGCAGATTTGATTTCATGGTATCAAATCATTAGCAAATACTTTGATATGTTGCAAACGATGTCGTTAATAAAAAAAACTAGAAATAAATAGGGCCTAATAGGCTAATACATGATTTCCCTGAGGAACTCTAGATTGAGCTATACTGCGGATTTCGAACTTGCGTCGTCAATACAAACACCTTGTTCCCGATATGAGAAATATGCTTCATTCCAAGAAAGTAACGAATAGCTTTTTTTAAAGTGAATTTTAGTTTCGAAAGAAGTTTATGGTGTGACACAGATCAAAGGAATTTTCAAAATCGAGGTAAATGACATCAATTTGTCGTTGCCGGTCTATGGCAGACGCGACGTCATGAACGGTTTCCAGCAGCTGTGTCACAGTAAAAAAAAAAGTTATTGTGGAAACCTTGCTGCCGATTTTCAAGCATGTTATTGCGTTCAGGGAAACCAGTGATGTGCTTGAAAATGATATGCCCCAATACTGTGGCGCATGCAAACACCGGTAGGAACTTCGTAGTAATTGATTCCGTTTTTTTTTTCTTTAGGAATAGGGGTGATTTTTGCACACTTCCACTCCTTCGGCACTTCCTCCCATGCAATCGATTTATTAAAAATTATACATATTTATAGCACCATTAGGCATCATGACGAGCAATGCATCAGATATTGCGTTAATTCCAGGCGTAATTTTTATGTCCAAGTTGAGGACGCCTTCCTCGTGAACATGCACATCATCGATAGGTGGGGCAGCAGAGGAACGGAAGCTTGGTGTAACGTTCACAAATGCGCTGCGTATCACTGATCACAATATTGTTCTCGCAAAGATCTGGCATGGCCTTTCGTTTTGTTGAAAAGTGAGCCAAAACTTTGCAGGCAAGGGAGTTGGAAATTCTGGTAATGTGACCCGTTGATAGTGTTCTTTGGCTTTTTAATATTCTTTTTTAAAAGCAAGCGGAGGCTGCAGATTTTATCGCTATTTGACGTCGTTGACGATCGTTGCCGCCTTCAGTTTGCGCGAGGTGAGCACGATTTATTTATGTAACCATGGATTGGAGTCCCTATGCACAGGTCCGCGCAGAAGTAAGCAGAGCAGGGGAGCGGTGGCCGAGCTAGAGTTCCTGTATATAGCTCCAAGCGATATACAGGAACTCTAGGCCGAGCTGAATCGCTGCGCCGCGTATGGGCGCCGGTCTAAGTGTGTTCGCACCATGGAGGGTTCGCACTGCCCCCGCCGCCCTATCTGATATGCTTAATCGCCGCTTTGTTGGCGTGTCATACTGGGCGTGGTGGTTTTCGAAAGGCGGCTGGTTGCATTGCCGCTCGCAGGTATCAGCGGCGACCGAATCCGCTACTGTTAAGCTGGACGAAGCTACGCGCGCTCGGTAACGTGCCTTGTTGCGTTGTAAGGGGCGGAATAAAAATTGTAGGCCGCTGCGGTTTGTCATAGCATGTCTTTAGTACATCATTGTAATACGACAACAAAATTGACCTGGACAATATAGAAAGCGCATTCACAGAATTTTTTGTTAATAGGAAAAAAAAAAAAATCTCGCTTGCAACATTTTTTTTTTTAATTTTGAGTTTCTCCCAAGTTACTGCTGCCGCTCAGTTGAGGTCTGTTCTAAAGAAAGGAAAATACAAAATGCCCATGCGGTGGAAATTTTCTGTGTTATAGGACGCCGTAAAAAATAGTTGCAATCGCTGTCGTTGTCGAGTAATGATATTCATGTGCTTGTTTTCAGTAGCGTATGCCCGTAGACGCTTGCACCAGGTTCTCGTCTGCCCAGCCTTGAATCTGAGGTCGATGCTGTGAATAACTTTCGTTTCCCTGTTGACATGGTTGCAGAGGCTAATTGGTTGATCGCGTTGTTCATGAATATCTTACTATTATGGGGTTTTTCTTTCTCGTGCTGTAGTGTTTCTTCTTCTTTTTTTTTTTTTTTCTCTGTTCCAAAATGAATAGTTTCATTTCCAACCCTCACGCTGAATACTTCAAGTACCTCCCGTCGACCGTAGGAAAATATCTGCGGACGTCCGTGGCGCCAGCGTTATACTGCAGGGGTCACCTGTCCGGGCTCTTTACTCCCTAGACGTGGTGCTTGGCCACTACAGGCCAAGTATAGAGCGGCACGGGGAGTCCCTTTGGCGCCGCAAAGCATCGATTGTTGTAGACCTGCGAGCTCACTCTGCCTTTTGCACTTCCAGTCGTTAACGGCTCGCCGGCCACGGTGTGGTCGCATTCCGGTCGCGTTGATGCACCGCCCGTTCAAGACAGAGAGCGGGCGTTCTTCCGCTGTTCCGCAACCGCCTTCCGCTGTTGTCAGTCTGGCTCAGCGCTGCCGCATCAGGAATAACGAGACCCGGGGGAATGGGAGCGCGGGTGAAAGTGAACGTGCCCCGGCGGCGACGACCTAACCAGGCCATGCGTCTGCGCGCGTCGGTCAGCGAGGTGAAAGGCTTGTGCAGCAGCGGCCAACGCTCGGGGAGTTGCCGTCGTCACCACCCTTGCTTGTATACAGTGCACGCGGCATTGGCGTGGCTGTGAAGAAGGGATTACCAAACTTGACGCGGGGACGTGCCAGTTTTCCGGGAGTCTGGAAGGCGTCTGCCGGCCTACCTGCGCGAGGTTGGAGCCTGTCAGGACTGCCGTCCCACGCTGGGCCGTTCAGTGACACCGAAACTTGTTTTGCCATATGTATCTCCCGAGATAGGGCCTCGCAGGTATCCGTCGCGTTGCTTTCGGGTGCGTCCGACCTCTCGCCGCGCTCGACTTGTTTTCGTCCGACGATCGTTTCACCCCCCCCCCCCCCCCCCCCCTCGCGCGTTTGACCTCCTGAAGTCGCGCCGTCTTGACGACAGCTAACCCTTTTTTTTTTCTTTCAAACGACGCGCGTTCATCCTAAACCGCCCATACAGCTTTTCTTCCAAGGACCGGCCTAGTTGGAGTTGTCTGCAACCGTTTCACGGCCCGCGAGGCCAAACAGCTCGCGGCGTTATAACCACGTTAAAATATGCGTGCCTCTCGGATGCGCGACTGCAGCATAATGTATACTGCAGTCGTGTCCTCGGATCCGCGGCAACCTCAGTGCATGGGTGGCTGTCGCCTGGGTCGTACAGGCGACCCCGTCGTTTGCATTTCCTTGGGAACTACATCTGCTCCTGTTCGAGAAGGCCGCCTACAATCCTTTCACCTAGCACCCTGGGGAGTCGACGATCCTACGCAGCGATTACTGCTGGCTTTAATATCTTGCATTCTGCGCCTGTGTTAATTGGAAGGCGCGGTTGCTCCGTGTTTTAATTACTGTCAGGGGTAGATAAAACGCCGACAAATAACAACCTGTCGCCGTACATAATTAAGTGCATTTGTATAAAGTGTGTAAAAAAAACACACACGGTGTCCGACACGTATATATGTAGCGCAAGAATCTCGTTTCATTGTAATGCTGCAGCTTGGCGTTTTCATTTTTATAAGACATCAGTTTCTAAGGATAAATAGCGCTCAGTGTCGTGAAGAAAGCAAACTAAAGTTGTGGACATGATGGATGAAACTGACAAAAAGTAAGTGCTGTTCTTTAAAAAATAGGTTACAGATGGGTTCCACGGGCCGGACTACTGTAGAGGCTACGATGATGTGGGAACATTTGCGAGCAGGTGGTGGGTTACAGGCTGACGCTGGAGAGAGACAGGCGAATGTCATAATGGAAGTCTGCAGCTTATCATCAGCGGCCGTTGCTGACCCTATAATTTTTGAAAAAGAACGTTGCAAGCTTGGCCGCTCGTTGTGGTGAAGTCTCACGTCATATACATCTCATTCTTGTGATTACGTGAATACGCAACGTGGACAGGTCTGGTCTGGATACGGTAAAGCGAGGCCGCTTATACGAGACCCGCCTTCTTACCCGCCGCTGTGGCTCAGTGGCTACGGCGCTGTGCTGCTGAGCCCAAGGATGGGGGTTCTATCTCCGCCGCGGCGGCAGTTGTTCAGATGGAGGAGAACACGAAAAAGCGCCCGTTTTTCGAGACATCGGCGCGGCTCATATCGCAGGTGAAGTTTCGGCGCGTGAAATCCCTAAAATTGAGACCCGCCTTCTTCCAAACTCTTTAAAGGGACACGGAAGTGATTTGTAAACATTGCGGGATTACTAGCTCAAATTGTAGTCCGGAGTCCATAGGCCATGTTTCGACCATGCTGAGCGCGTTTACGCGAATTTATATAGTAGAAAAAGCAATTCGAAAATGCTGTCCTCCTCTCTGCATCCGCGCCCATTTTCTGTGGCGTTTTCATGTGACGTCAGAAGGAGATGACTTGGCTTGACTGCGCTACTGCACAGTTCGCCGACCTTCCGGCAAAGTCAGTCGGCCCAGCGACGACCCGTCCGCTGGCCGCCGACGGGTCGTCGCAATTCGTTCGCTCAGTTGAAACGAAGTCACGACACGTTTGTGAAGGGAAGAATGTGCCTTTCTTTACTTAATTAGTTTGTACACTGTATCCAGCTCCAAGTCCAGGTCGCTCCACACAAGCGCTGCACAAACGCACATGCGATGCTTCGCTGGCTGGTACGCTAGTAGGAAAATCTAAGGCCACTTGAAAGCGGGAAAAGAGTCAGCGAAGTCAATATAGGTACTAAGGAAATAAAATCAACCGGAACTTTTACCCTACAGCGTAAAGCTAGGGAGCAGGAATCAGTTTTTGCGCTGGGTGAACCAGCACAGCGGGCAGCAGCACGACCACACATCTGATGCTTTTCAATTGCTAGACGTGAGATATTGTGGAATTTTGGAGGGACGCTTACTGCACGAGCGCTGTACAACAAATAGTCACCTAAACTACTTGAAATGCTAAAACTAAATAAAAGTGTAAACTGGTTATACGTTATATACCTTCAGCTCTGCCTCGTGGCCGAGTGGTCTGGGGCGCTAGGTATGTTATTTTGAAAGTTGCAAGTACGAATCCCCGAGGGTATAGTCTTTTTTTTTTCTTTTGTAAGTTTTTTTTTTCGTTTTCAGCCGATGTTTTTTATACTGAGGTCACCATTTTTGGGCCATAACGTTCACTGCTTCACGAGCGAGTTCGCACAGCGCGCGCAGACTGACACTGACGTGCTAGCGAGTTCTCGTTGGCGTGCTGTTGACATAAGCACCGACTTGTGGGCACAGGCCAGAATCAGCAGACCCTTGGCCTGGTGCGAACACGCTTTTTACGATACAGGCATGAGTGAGGCAAGCTCCAAGTATGGGGGAAAAGCGCATTGCATTTGAGCGTCTGCGGTGACGCACAGGGCGTTCATCCACTGTGTAGGCCTCGGCTAGTGATTGCTACGATTCCAAGCCGTCCTGGGATGCTTATCTTAGGAATTTTACAGCCGACAACATGGAAGAATTGCAGTATGACGATTATTGAGATATCGAGACGTCTGCGGTGACGCACAGGGCGTTCATCCACTGTGTAGGCCTCGGCTAGTGATTGCTACGATTCCAAGCCGTCCTGGGATGCTTATCTTAGGAATTTTACAGCCGACAACATGGCAGAATTGCGGTATGACGATTATTGAGATATCGAGAATGCCCGTCCAACGGTAACGTCGGATGTCAAGCATGTTGTTTTACAGAACCGAAACCGAAACTTGTTTGAATGGATATCGTCCAATCACAGTGCACCTCCTCCCGTCGTCACAGCCTTTAGTTGGTGCGGCCGCCGCAGACCGCGCATGGTAGTTTTTCTTCTTTCGGGCTTTATAACATAATTACCGACTTATCAACCAGATAAACGATGGAAATTGCATTAATATGAGGCAGTCTACGTAGTGCAAGCAAAAACGGGACCTCTACAAATTCACTTCAGTGTCCCTTTAATAACACAACAGTGTGTGACGTCCGCTGCGACTACGCCGGTGAGTGAGATCTTATGAATCTTGGCAGTCACGAAGGGAGTTTTTGTGTGAGCGTGCGTGCAGCTTGTAGTGTTTCAACCCCCTCCGAGTACCTTAGCTTTTTCGTGATTATCGGCAAGATGACTATATTAAGTTATCCTTGTTTTCCATCATTATCATGACGTATGTCATGGAGGTTTCAGAGCAGAAAAAAAAAACGTAGACCCACTCCCGATGCGTCATGACCCGTGAGGAGCTGTGCGAGAACGCGGTACCGTCCCGGTACTGCGGCGGACGAGTGGGACTGCGGGCGAAGTTACCCGCCCTTATCCCTGACCTCGCGAGTGAACAGTCCTGCGTCATCCAGTGGAATGAGCTCGGGTTGCGGTCTTCGAGAGGCACTGGTCATCGCTATGAGGTTGTAAGAATGCTCGCCACCTGTCATCACATTCTGTTTCTGCCAATTTCAATGAATTCTAAACAGGAGTTGACCCTGGGAACGAAAGGGCAGGAAAGTGAGACAATGCTGCTGACAATCGCGGAACCAGCTGGGCGTCCCTCTCCAATTGCCTTGTGAGGTGCATGTGTTATACACCAAATGAACATGATGCCAGTGTCCCAAATTTATCGGTTGCGTTAACTTGAAACACGACCGGGCGTGGAACAGGACCACCGCGAAAATCACCTGGCGTCACAACTTTCCGGGACACAATTGCAACAGTAGAAGTTTATTTCTGAGCTCCTGCTACGCATGGGGTGCACGGCGGTGCTTTAAAGCATGGTGCTTTAAAGCGTGGTGCTTTGCTTATGAATACAAAACTAGCCCTGGACACTCAGATGGCTAAGAAATTAACTTTGATACTCGAAATCACGTCCTTGAAACTGTTGACGTCGGGTGTACGTATCATATGTGCTCATGGGCGTTCGGAAGGGGGGGGCAAGGGAGGGCAACTGCCCTCCCCCCCTGGAGATTCGGGTATTTTTATGCACTACAAAAAAGCTGCACAGCTTGGTTGGCCCATAATTAAAATAACTTTGCCCTGAAGGACGGAAGAGAGGAGAGAACGACACCGACGTTCTCTCCTTTGTCCCGTCCTTTAGCGCAAAGTTTTTTTCATTATGTACGTGAACCAACTAGCCCAACAATCCACGCTACTGAAATGATTAGCACACTCAGGTCCTGCGTATCCGTATGGAATGCCATTCAGGACTGCGGTCAACATTGCACTTTAGACACTAACATTGGCGGTCATGTGATGGCAGTGAAACAGACTGCCTGTGCTGGCTATGGAAGATAGCGAACAATTCTGAAAGGTTTGACGTTTTTTTTTTTTGTTTTTCTAAACTCTAGATTTATGCAGTCTTACCGCAAGAATTTCAGTTTTGGGACAAATTTGCAGCTATATCTAGCAAAAAATCTTCACCGCTACACTTAGTAGGAACAGTGTTACATCCTCCCGTGCCGTCTCATCACCTTGTACACCCTTTCCTTCGAAGTTGCGAAATGTCGGCACCGCCAAAGCCCCGAAACAAAACCTATATATTAGCCCCTCAAAACGCTTGTACGCCTGTACTGCATTGAAAGTTAGGGAGGCCAGTAGTATCGTTATTGTGTGAGCCATTTCAACAGACTTCATCACACATGTCATCTCGCAATTTGCCCAGAAAAACCCGAGGCGTCTGCAGCTGCTATTCAAGGAAGATTGACGGAGTGCAGTTCTATGTATGTGCATGTAATTGTACTGTGTGCTGGTGATCAGTTGGCGTGATTCGAGAACCCTCACGCACCGAGACTGACCACTCTTCAGAAAGTGACGGTAACTTTTCGCGTTTCCTTTATTAACTTTATTTCTTTGTTCGGTAAGAAAATCCAATGTATATTCTCCAAGTCTGGTTCTAATTCGCTGTTTGTAATTTTTGTAACCACAAATAGCAAATAGCGCCTTTTTGGTGCTATCCAACCGTACCCCCCCCTCCCTCCTTCCCGCTAATGGATGCCCCCCCCCCCCCTTCCCCCCCCCCCCCCCTTTGCAAAAAGTTCTGCGGACGCCCTTGCATGTGCTTATTGTTCAAGACACTTAGCTAACCATATCCTTCACAAAAGGTCAGATTTTACTGAATTGGTAGTTTACGCTATGGGCAATAGTCTTCGTTTCCCCGCTTTTTGTGCGGCTTTGTAGTCCGGTCGTGTATTCGGTTCTGCTCCGTGTCTGTTTAGGCTGTCGCTCGCGCGCCGGATCGCAAGGTTTCACGGTATGCATGCATATGCATCGCGCATTTACGGCACATATTTATGT